>NC_140587.1:429351814-430551814 GCF_964204655.1 Triturus cristatus | reverse complement strand
CATGAACCCGACCTTGGAAGTGTCAACAGTGATGTGCTACTTTACTGCACGTAAACAATATAACAAACGATTTTACAACTCCCCCCCACAAATACCCCTTCCCCCTCCTTGCCTCCCTGCATGACGGTGTCCATATGCTGCCTCCCCAACTGTGCAGAGTGCCTGTAGCCCTCCAACCCTGTGTTGGAGGTGTTGTGTGCCAAACCTTCCCCACCACCTCCCTCCGTGTCCGATCAAACAGTTTGCCTAAGGAGACGCATGTGTACAGTTGTTATTATACTCAGCCGATCCTTGTGTCACAAACCGCTGGCCGTTGTTTCCGCCTTCTCCCCAAACATACAGCACTGATCTCTCATTTAAGGCCATCAGTCCCTGAAAGGCCTCCAAAGTAGCTTATAAGGTCTAGTTGCTAAGCACCTAAATGAACTGTCCTATTCTCCCGTTTCTCAAGGAGTGACTTCCTTCCAATCATTAACTTGACTCCTGACGGGCAAATCGCAAGCCACTCGCAGTATGCTGGTCTCTGTCTCCCTGGGTGAGATCCTGTCGCTTCTGTGGTTTCCCTGATCACGACTCCTGTCGGGCTGGGTTTCCTCGATTGCCCACTCACCTCCATCCTTCCAGCCAATCCCAGACATCTCCTGGCTTGGTGAAAAAACTACTTTTGCCTTCTGCCTCAACTCTCAGTTTCGCTGGAAACAGCATGGCATATTTAAGATCCCTCTCCCTAAGGATTTTTTTGACCTCCAGAAAGGGGCGACTTGCCTCTGTACCTTTGCAGTAAAGTCCGGAAAGAATGTTATTGTGCTGTTCTCATATTTAAGAGGCGGAGCACTGCGTGCGGTTTGAAGAATAATGTCCCGGTCTCTAAAGTTAAACAACTGAGCTTAGGCCTGCCACCCCGGCACGTGATGTGCTCACTCTATGGAGAAGTAGTTGGAGAGGTTCTTGGGCTGCAGGTGCTTCGTTACCAGATCCCCTCCACAAAAATATCTGCTGCTGGTCCCTCGGCTCTCTCTGGCACTCCCAGAATTCAGACATTATTTCGTATTGACCTACCCTCATAGTCGTCCAGTAGCGCTGTTAAAGTTTGGGTACGAGTTTGCAGATCAGAGACTTGCTTCTTGATAGTTGTCATGTCTGTGACTAGGTCACGAGCAACTTCCTCCACCTCGTTGATCCTGGAATCCATTTTGCTGAGGTCGGCCCGGAGCAGGGAATATGTCTGTGGAAACAGAATCTAGGCGCCCCTCCACGGAGGTGCACACACTGGTGATCGCTGCTATTACATCATGGAGCGTGGGTAATTACTGCTGTGCCAGCTTTTGCTGTGCCTCCTGTTCCGAGCCAGGGCCCAACATTCCTCCGTCTTGCGATTTCTGTCATGAAAATGTGTCTATCTTGGGCTGAAGCGAGCCACGTCCTCCACTGGTCACCATTGTCACGCCCCGAGCAGCAGACTCCTCGACCAGTCACTTGTTGTGTTAAGGTACTCACCACTACCTAATGGGAAGAATCCCATGTGGCCTGTCAGTTTTTCCCCTTTGGGGGACCACACCAGCCCTGGAGTGCTCGCAAGTAGTAGTATGTGGTAGCAGTGGATTTGTGTAGCGTGAGTATTGCGACAGTCCTAAGTCTCGGTATCACGGGGGTCTGGTCTCGCCCGGGGCTGCAGCACGAGTCCTCTAAGGCCCCTCAATGTCCAATGTTTATAGGCCAACCAGGTACACCCCCAACTCCATCCCGGTGGGCCCTCACACACCAATAGTCCAGTTGTGGCTCTTCCAGAGCCAGGCCTCACCTCGAGCTCCACTGGGGGTCAGTACCTGCTCCTCACCCAGAAATAGCGCCGGCAGGGGGTCCGAAATAGCCCAGCCTCTTTCACACTGGTGTTGCACCCAGGCCCACAGCCAGTCACATCGGCATATCTAGGTGAAATTCAGCTTTTGGCAGGTATTCTCCAGGCATACCCCTCTCTGAATTACACTCCTCCGCCGCCCGATCAGGGTCTCCGTCGTGTTGCTGAGCACTTTTGCGGGAGGAAGACCCATTTTCACTGTTAGCATTGCATGCGTGCCCGCATCACATCAATGTGCAGGCAACATCCGAACACCGTGGAACCTCCACCAATGTCGCCTCCAAATACACAGCCAGTGTGCATGATTCCTTCATCCTCCGACAGTCCATCAGCAACCAGCATTCCCAGGATGGTACCAAGGGAAATGCACAGCCCCTTGGCAAGTTCCAAATGAACACCCCACTCACCTCAACACCACAATCATGCAACTCACAACTCTTGCAATGCACACGTCACAAAATCAAAACCAACATGCAAAACAACATGCCCACCCACCAGACACGACAGAACAACTCAGAATGGTAACCTGGGCAAGCCGTGAACATGAGCCATCAATGGCATGGCACTTTAGCCACACACTAGCTAAATGTGGGGAGAGGTGGCAACCAGGCATGTGTGAAGGATGCAGGAGAAACATGATTGGGAAAGTACACAATGCCAAGAGTGGCTGAGATGTGCTGGACAGACCGCAGTATGCAGAACACACCCATATCCATGGCGACATACACCTCTGGCGTATGGTGTGTAGTGGACAGTTGACACAACCATGTCACCCCAGCCAGTGGGGGAGTTTGTGGAAATGTTGCCAGTCACGTCCCCCCCCAGAAGCGTGAGCAGAGTGGGATGGCCTGGCGTACGCCAGGCCAGCGTAGGGGTGTGAATAAAAAGCACATAGCCCTGGGCGTGGTCCTCTTACGGAAAGCCCAATGTCTCTGCCAGGGCGACACCTCTCACCACTCCACGAGGCTGACGCCGTCCTCATGAGCGGAGTTGCCTGCGATCCTGTGCGCCTGCCGTACCCCGGCCTGCTGGACCCCGAACCAGTCGGGCCCGCCCCTGTGCAGCCGGGCCACACTGATCACCTTCCAACACCAGCGTGTGTCAAGGAGGGCCCACCACATGCCTGCGCAAGCTCCAAGCCCGAGGCCCGCGACCTTGGCAGCCTCCTCAGACCATCATGGCCTCCACAACACATGCCCGCTTTAGTCCTTTCTTGTTGACGTACAATACTGCCGCCTCTGGCCTACACCACCGTCAAGTAGGTCACACATTTGGAACTGAGTCTTGATTACACCATGGCAGTGAACATTATTTAAGGCAGAGTTCTTGTCACTATACTCCCTTCGATGTGGTACCACCAAGTCTGTGCATAGCATTACAACCACACGAGTCTGTGGGCATACGCGGACTACTGCCCTTGGCCTATGCTGCGCACGACTAGGTCATAGAATTGGAACTGAACATCGATCATTCAACGGCAGAATACATATATTCGCACGCAAGGAGAGGCGTAAGAGGATGACGCGTTGCAGTCCAGAGGGAATAGGATCATCATTACAGAGGTGATCGAACACTACCGACAACTGCCCTGATGTCACTAACTCTGTGCATCATGAGCCAGCGACAGGTGGGTGTGGTCCCCTACTGACTACTGCCTTCGGCCCAAACTACGAACAAGTAGGTCACACATTTGGAACTGAGTCTTGATCATGCATTGTCTGTGTACACACAAAAAGGAAGATTCTACTTCACTGTACTTCCATTGGTCAGGTGGCAGCAACCATGTGCATAGCATCCCAACAACACGTGGCTGTGGGCCCTTGCTGACCGCTGCCCCCAGCCTACACTGCAGTCGAATAGGTCACACACACTTTTAAATTCAGCCTCGGTTTATTTATGGCTGACTTGATGTCATTGTAGAGGCCTCATCGCAGACTGCATCTCCTTTCTGCCCCGGTGCCACTATGTCTATTCCCCGAGACCCATGGACACTTTCTGGCTGGACTATGGTGACGACTGAGTCCATGGACTTGGGGCTGTCGTCGCCATCATGGCGGTGATACTGACTTTGTAGCGAAAACGAGGCCGTGGCATTCCACCCCTCCATTTGCTGCTTCCAGATAGCTTCATCCCTCTGCATCATGCCCTGGAGGACACCTTCCACTGTCCCCCGCAACCCTCCGCAACATACTCCTAGGACATTGATGAGGACCCGCTTAGGTCTCATGGCCCATCTGACAGCACCGCAAGTCACCGTCCCATGGCTGGATGCCTGTGCCGGCGCAGTGCATCCAGGGCCACTAACTCTGTGCTGGTCATGTCCAGGACCCCTTCTTCTGAGATATTGGATGGCCTCTGAGGCGATGGCCTTAGGGTCATCAATGCCATGTGTCTGTGGCCCTGCGCTGTCTGCTGCCTCTGGCCTCAACTGCTGTCTACCAGGGCTCACACATCAAATCGAGTCCTGACCGGCCTGGACGTCGGATCACCGCAGGAGGCACACGCCACCACCGCCAACCGCCACCTGCCAGAGTCAAAACGGTGGTCCTGACAGACTTACGGGGTTGCTTACACATTTCGTAGATGCCATCATCAAACTGATACCCTGCTTGGCACTCCAGGTGCCACTGACTCCGCAAGCCATCGTCCGTTACTGATTGAGTTTTGTTTTGTTGAGAGGTTTCGCAGCAATGTCACCTCATGCAGTGTGGGAGACCTGGGATGTTGTTGACCAAGATGATGCAGGTCTAACACACCCCACTGTATCTGTATCAGGAATATCTCAAGGGGACACAATCCGAGACTTTTTCTTCACATGGGCGCGCTCAGCTGTAGTGCCCCAACCTCAGTGCACTGCAACTCATGAACACTTCTGATTGCATGTTGTGTGTCCTCTGGACTTTCTCTGGCTCCCTCCATGTTGTTAAGCAGTTGACTCTGTTATGCAGGTGTTTTCAGTTTCCGTTGCACTGGTGTCCACTGTTCAAGTGGTTGCCAGCACCAAGCACTCCGCGCAGGCTGGCTTACACTCACCCCACACACATCCAGCACAGGCGTCACTGTACATGTGGCCCTGCCAATAAAGGGTCCGGGCGCACATGCCGGTAGCCAGTTCAACATAATATCTGCGTGTGTCCTTGTGGTCTTGTTGTATGCATGAGGGCCCAGGGCCTTACGACATTACATTGTGCTGTGTACAGCAGATGCAGACATGTCACCGCCACAGTGGGTTTGAGCTTGGACATGTAGCTTTGTCGTCACCCAGTCAATTTGTAAGGGGAGTGGCCTGGGCCGTCGTACGCATAGCCAACATGGGTGTGTGACTGCTATTTGTATGCCCCTTGGCGTGGTTCTATACTGTGAATGTGCATCTGCATGTGTCTCTATGGCAGTGTGGGTCTCCTTTGTGGGATGTAGGTGGTCCCTGAAGGGTAATAGATAGCCAACGTATGTGTCCTATTTCGCCTTCCATGGGTTCGGACCCCAACCACACCTGTACGGCCACCTCCTTTTGGCGTGCTGACACATGGCATTGTGGTGCCATGTTTGGGTAGTTGAAGTGTCGTGAGCAAGCTGGTCTGTTGCAGGCTCTGTGTTCGCCTCTAAGTAGCTTGGCTGCCCGGGTCCTGGTGGTGGGTTGCGTGGGATGTCCATGGGCTGTTGTAGGGCGTCAGTGTTGAAGGTGTGGTGGTCCTCTCCAGCATCACAGATGTGTTGTCTTCTGTGCTCTACTGGAGGTGTTGTGTGCCCCTCTGCAATGTGAAGGGGAGATGCATGTTGACATTGTGTTGAAATGTATGTTGGCCCATTGTTCTGGTTTACATGCAGACTGTATGACAATGTACATTTTGACTGTTTGGGAGGTGCTGAATACTGCTGTGGGACAGTGTACATTTGGACTACATGACGGATGTGAGGTCGTACGCGTACCATTCCATTTCACAGTTTCCTGCTCTGTCAGATGTAGACCGCATGTTTCTGTGCATGTGCAGAGCCAGTTGTGTCCTCTGTTCTGCAGTGTCGGCGTTGCGCATTGTCGTCAATGTGGGTGTGCTGTTCTTGCTATGTGTGTGTGCTGCAGTGTGCCAAGGGGATGAGGGCCATGATCCTGGGTAATTGTGGGTGCGCAGTGTGCTACACCTCATTGTGCATGTGTGCCATTGTGCCCATCTCCCCCCGTGCCCCCAGTCCCTGTTCGTTACTCTCCCTGTTATTGTTGTGTCAGGTTCTCTCGAGCTGTGTCCGTACTCCCTACTCCTTGCACCGTCTCCACACTGATGACTGTGGCCTCGGTTTCCTCCAGCTCCTCCTGTGGCGCAGGACTGCCACCTACTGTCGCCGTTGCTCCCTTCCTGTTAGCAGCGGGTTTGTGCCTGGTTTAGGTTGTCATGTCATGCCAGTGCTTCTTGGCCTCCTCGATTGGCCTCCTCAGCACTCCGACTGCATTCCAGTTGGTCTGCTTGTGGGTCGGTTGCTGGTAGTGTTCTGTCACCTACGTGACGCTTGTATTGTTTTCCTGCGGTTTGCACCCCGTCTTCCTCTCCCTCTTCTCCTTGGCCTTCCCGGAACCCGTTGTTTCTTGCTGGTGGTCTGTGGGGGTTGTGGGGTTCGCGTTGGCCTCTGCGCTGGGTCAGGGTGCATCCATGTTGCTACGTGCTTTGGCTTGTTTGTGGTGTGTTGTTTCTGTGGTTTTTATGGTACATTTTCTCGCCAGACTTGTGGGATTTGCAGGCCTGTGGCTGTTTTTCGCTACTTGTTGTACTGCGATTGGCCTCATCGCATGATTTTTTGCATTCACGTTTCGCATTTTTGCGGCGTGGCATTGATTTTTGCTTGGCCATTTGATGCGTTATCTGGTGACTATCGCATGCTACCGCCGTGTTGTGAATACTTGGTTGGCACGGCGTAATTTTCCCGCAATAGGCTGCGATGTTGAGAGTTGCGTTAAGCTGCTCTTGCGGTAGTTATCACACGTTCTTGTGAATATACCCCTAAGACTTTCTGGCAGCGGTGGTCAGGGGGCTGCATGCCACAGATAGAGATAGGGGTGGAGGGAGGCTAGTCCGACACTCGAATTCTGAGGAGTTGAGGGGTCTGGCCTTCCCCTTCCCACTCTCTCACTCTTAAATTACCACACTGGGCGCCTCTACAATGGTCAAGTGACAGGTGGTGTTAACTGATACTGATGGGCTGCATCCTCCCTTACCCATTAATTTGACCATTAGCACCTTCAACACAAACATGCGAAAGAACAAAATCCACAGCGCACATAAATTCAAACTGTTAATTCTAAAATGAGAGCTTCCAGGGAGAAATGTATTTCAGACCTACAAATTCAGCTGACATACGAAAATGGCACAAGCTTTACTAGTTTGTATAGGAATTAAAACACTCTCAATTAGTATTATTACCTACAACGGAATTAGCACGTACCATAAGCACATCAGATACATGAATAATTAATTGTCCGATGCATAACACGAATTCTTTACGTTAACGTTTTCGACTGGTTACATTTACTTTCAATGTTATTTGTTCCTTGTTATATTCAAATGGCCTAAAAATACATCATGTTCACATTATTACATCTCAAATTCTAACACTCTATCTTACGACGACAAAGGATTATATGTGGATGCGGACTACACAAGTGATTATAATGCACCCCTACAAATAAAATGCGTTTTCCACTACATCATTCCCATCCTGCAGCTCCTCCTCCCAGACGATACCATCACTCTTTGACTCATGAGCAGCAGGAGGAAGCTGACTGGACATGAGCCCACTTCAGTGACTCACAGGGAAATAAACTCTTCTGGAAACTACAGAACTGGCCGAGATCCCGAATCAAGCTCATGCTTGTAGTGACCACACCGGAATAAGGCTGGATGTACTTTTCTTGCATTGGTCAAGAGTTGAATAGCGCACTCTGACACACACACTGTAAATAACACAGTGTGCTGTAAATGTATAGCTCTGCAATCCCTGGCGGCACAGCACCCTGGATAATGTGCTGCATGGCTACACACTTATAAGGTCCAAAAGGCGATACCTGTTGGCTATACCAGTGCTTGTTCTAACTACAACTGAAATAATGATTGAACTGCTCATTGGCATGCTTCTTTTTAAAACAAGGTGACTTGAGAACAGCGTGACCTATCTGAAGGATCAAAGTGTTTTTTGTCCTTCCAGGGATACCATATCCCCGTCAATAATGTGCAGAATTTACAGCGCGCGCCCACGGTTGTTTCCCATTCACTCCAGAAGACAAAGGCGAGCATCCTGTGTGGCTGAGGGGACTGACAGAAAAGGGAGAGTGTGGCACGGTTGAGTTATGTTTAAGACGCCAATGCCTTCATCACAGATCTATTTTATGTTAGAAAATGGCAAGTACTTGAGCACCGAGACAGACTTGACTGCGGAAACATTTTCCGATTCTTATTGAGATCGGAGTGCATCCGGTGTGCACGAAGCGTTCAGTAATTGTTTCAGTTAAAGCGAATTGTGCTTTCACACGATGCGTGAAAAAACACAGCGATGCCAATACATTCGCAAGCAGGGACCGAAGGGAACAGGTTATTTCCACCTTGTGGGTGTCAGTAGAATGTAATTAGCACAATCTGGATGTGTGACTGCATATGTAGAAACTTTCTGTTCCGTCATTATGTGTTTAAAATCAAAATAAGAGTTCCCAAGAAAAAGAGCAATCACAAGTGGTTGTATATGTTTGTGTGGCCTAAGCGCCGCGTTGTAACGGGAAATGCTCAATTAAAAAGAGTAATGCACATTTTCAGTAACAAACCCTGTCCTTTCTGTCACATATTCAAGGCTTTACATTCACATGCGGAGGACCGAGAACTTTTTTGCATGCTGTTTTTATTAGTTTTAATGTTCTGCGCATTTAGCACCACTTGGATAAACGTCAGGTCCGATTCGTCTGGAGTGGCCTTTAAAAAAAAAAAAATCATTTTCAACACACAAGTGGGAGGGGAGGGGGAAGGGGGGGGGAGGCGGAGGAGCAATGAGATAAACAGGTCCAGTTGCCGTGCTCCCAAGGTCAACCGTATTGTCACATTTTGGTAACTGTTCCTAAAGGTAATGGAAGATAAAGCAGGACTATTTTGCTGGCTAGATAAGAATGTGGGTATTTACTCACAGGATAGGTTGGAGATAGAGTACTATGGAGGTTGGGGAATTCCTCCGTTTGGAAAAAGTGCCCTGCAGGTGTCATGCTTCATCATCGGGCGTTGCTCCTTCGTGGGGGTGGCACTGCACTCCCCCACGGGCCCCGCAAGAGGGCTCTTTATCTGAGTTCTTTTCAGGAGTAACACCGCAGTTGTGGGTGAGGGGAAAGAAAAAAGGGTGGGTGGTTAAAATCACCACACTGGTGCCCTATGGAACCTTTATTCAGGGGTCCATGTGGTAAAGTTAAAACTAATGACAAATAAGGCCTCTATAAATAATATATCTGAGGAGTAAGTGTTTTCCTTCTGTTCCGTTTGTCAAAATAGGTGAAAAAATGTGATGAGTGAATGTGAGTGTTAGGTCGACATGTTTCACGCCTTTAAAGGGTCCCTAGTGGATCCCGTGGCGATTCTTCAAGACTGTGCTAGCCACACATTACTCATACAGGTGGGGGTTGCGAAAGGTAGCAGTTTCTACCCATCCTTGTACCCATGGCACTGCTCTTGGTTCATATAATCTAAGGGGTCCTAAAGGAAGTGGCAGGACCAGAACATAAGCACAGCTCTAAAGACCCTATGTATTTTCTTTCGTTTACACTCTATCCAGCTAGCCACGTTTGGGATCGAGGGTCAACCAGTGATGTTACTGGTGGTCAAAGATATGTGCTGTCACTACGACCACTTCTGACACACCAGTGAATGAATGCCCATGGCAGTACAGATTTTATACCCAAAATGGCAACATATTAATTAACACTAGTACAAGCAGGTTATTGAATAGTAAGACCCTTCATGGAAATAGTTGGCAATAGACTATGAAAAATAACTTTGCTACAACTTAAGCTCATGGAATGTTGTTATAGATAGTACGTGAGAATGTTCCCGTCAAAATCTGGTGTGTTGCAAAAGGAGCATGAAATGAGTCTTCTAGGAGGAGTGTCCAGTTTTATGATGAAGTTCTTCAGAAAGAATGCTAACGGGGTAAAGGGATTAAATCAGAACAAGGGAAACAGAGGTTTTGTACAAACAGGAGGAATGAGCGTCGCTGAAAAAAACTGGGCTGCAGACAAAATAGTGTCTACTGCTTTGCTTCAGCCGTGAAATTGTGCACAATACATAGGCCCTGCTATTCTTATCGCAAGCTGAATTGATTTTCAGAGGAAGAGTACTTGCTTTTCTAAGTAGAACTTTGTCCAAGACGGAAAACTCATGCACGTAATATTATCCATTTAAAGCACTACCCCAGCGGCTAACCCAGCCTTTTCACTTACACCCCCTAAAAGTATTGTTTGGACACTTCGGGCCTGATTCACAAACTGCATTTTGATGTACCTAAATAGTACTTAAATAGTACTATTTATTTATTAGAAAATGCAATTCACAAACCTGCAAGTGTAAATATCCACATCCACCTCTACTACATTCTCTATAGGGAGATCCTCACACATGTAAGTTTACTACTTTGGGCCCGATTCTGATCTCACTAGGAAAGCCCTACGTACAACTCGGATCCAGAGGACTTTCCAAGCGAGACGTGCTCTGGAAGTCCGAATGTGCGAGTACGATGCTGCTGTATGCTTATGGACTCAGTTCGCTCGGACTCCGATTGAACTCTATGTGAGCCTGTGTACAGACGCGTACGCATATTTTTATCAAAAAACTAATGAAATTACTTTTAAATCTGTAGATTTGAAGTATCGGTGATAGGCCATGTGATGTGCTGGATGTACTACTGCTCCTTTTTGTCAGTAGTAAATTACGGTCATGAATTTGACTCCACTTCCGGTTTCAAGGAGTGGAGAGATCCAAGTCTACAATTTTGAATAAATTTACACCCTGTGGTGACTGCTTTTATACTTCTTTGTTTTTAAATATCTCATTGGTTTATTTATGTAATTTACATAGAAGGGACCCAAGCTCAACTGCTCTTCACCTAGTGCCCCAACATCTCGCTTACATCTCCGCATTCCAAGACACTTCATTGCATGAACATTCTGCTCCATATTATTGTACCATTAATATTCCAAAACCACCTGTTCATCACAAAGAACATATTTGAAACCAAATATTAAAACATTTTCGAAAATCAAAACAAAGAATCATACACATGAATAAATAATAACCTAGAATTCCCGAACTGGAAAGAGCAAGAACAAAAAGATTTTTAAAAATCTAGACATACAATAGACTCAGATTTTTTTAGGCAACTTTCTGCTGTCAGAGCTTTTTCTTACGTTACCAGCAAATTCACACAAACCACGACATGAACCATACTCTTCCAATCTACTCCCTATATTGGTCGCTGTGTTTTTCTGGCTTACATAGTTTACATCTTATACATTCCTTTTCTGATCCAAAGCCACTGGTGACACACTCCATCATCCTCCTTCAGATATTTTCACTGCATTTCCATGCACTTCACATACCATCTCAGGATTGAGAAACCTAGAAAATCCTTACTTGACCAAAATGGGGTCCTTTATTCGTACCCATTCACCAAAATTCAACCTACACGTGCTGGAGCAGAGTTTTCAGTTTGAAAATTCAGTGGCTTTTGAAGCTCTGGCATGTCTATTCGTTGTACTAATTTATTAATAATTAATAATTAATTATTTGTCTTGTGCAAGTGCGTTTATATTAATCAATCCGTTTGTCCTAACAAGAGAGAGTTACACGTGGGTGCGCATAAATGTGCTGTTTAAAATTAACGTGCGTGTTTTCATGTTTAAACGTTGCTATGTGCTGTTTATTTTTGAGCACAAAATGCTTTCCGAATTAATGCTTTTCTATGTTGCAAGTGCTAGATAAATGCATACACATAAGGGTATTAGTGGGGTTAACACTGTTTAATCACTATGCTGTGGTAATGTTGTTTTTGTTTCTTTTAATTAAGATGGTCTATTGAGGCCTATGATGGCCTAGAAAAGATGGCTGATTTGTAAGCCTGGCTGTGATTTATAATATGAAAACTGTGACGAGGGAGACCCCTGCTGGAAATGGTCCTGAAGCTAACTGACCATGGTCCTTGCTTGCTTGTTTGAAAACTTTCCATGAGGACAGCAGCAGTTTTGGGAGATCTCCAAGTGAAATGAAAATGTCCTTGGCAGCCTTGGGAAACAAAGGAGCCTTAGAGAAAAACTCTGAACTGTGGCTCGATTGCCGAGGAGAAGTAGAACTAATATGATACATGTTTTATTTCTTGGTTCCTGTTCCGTAGTCTTTATTATGTGAACTTTTCCTGAGCGGAGATTTTCAAATGTAGCGATGTTACATCCTTTCCTTCTCGCTCTGCTCAGCAGGTCCGGCGGACATTACAGTTTTTTTCTATGTTTCCAATGTATCTTTCCATTGTTTTAGAAACTATAAGAAATGTTAGCCTAGAGAGGGTTTTTGCCACTTGCCATTTTGCCTTTGCCGTGTACCGAATCTACGTTGCTGAGGATTGATGCTGAAGGGACTTCGTCTTGAGAGACATTTACCGAGAGACTTGTCCTGACCCGTTCTGACATTTAGCTAGAATAGGTAACTATGAGAAATGATTTACTCTAATTGATTTTCTTTGACTAATTTTAGATAAAGCAATATAATTTTAAACATGGTGTTGGATATTCTTTCTTGTCAATTATTGGGTTTACATTTTTGATTATTGCTGCATATGTTGTATAGATTATGTTTAAGGACAGTCACAAAAACCAGGTCTTATCGACCTCGATATAGATGCAGGGTGATTAGGAATTTTTCTTTCCACAGGTTTATTGCTGGTAGAGTATTTGAGCGTATGTTAGTGTAGTGAAATGGGCCCTAGCGTATGATGTATGCATGTGCGTGTAACTGTGAGATTACACTATCCGTGGTAGTGGGAATATTATACACACCCTGATCTCTATCAATTTCCTGGTAGCAGAGTTTGATGGTTTTTGATGATTGTCTTGATCTGATAAGATTGCTTGTACATTAGTTTATTGATTATTGATTATTGGTTCATGTTGGTATATGTACTAATACTATATGTTGGAGTCGTAATGTTGAGTTATATGTAGTGCTTCTGGAACTTGGAAGCTGTAGCAATTCCGTAGTAGAGCAGAGGGAAGTATATGCTGCTCTCGGGAAAGACGGAATTGTGAGGAATAACGTGTGACAATTGAAGTTGCGCGTCACATTGTCTGGGTTCGGAATCAGTGACATCGTCGTATGTTACTATTAGATATTTCTGGTATATAAGGAGTGTGTATGATAGTGAAGGTTATCTGTGAAACTCTGGTCTTAAGTCCCAGGGATCCGTAAGGATTTCCGTTAAAGCTTATCGCGGGAGGAGTAATAGGTATTCTCTGAGCTTGTTTGAAGAACTGGGCAAAGAAAGCTTGCTTAGTTGGTGTATGTTATAATTCTGTAGTGGAGCAGATTGTCTGTTCTCGGGAAGCAGGATTCTGTGCGTATGTACTATATTTCCTTGTATGAATGTGCGTGAATGTTTGTACATTTAGTTGATTGTAAGACTCTTTGGACAAGTCCTAGAGGAAACAGTTAATGAATGTATGTTAGTAGGGCAGAGTAGAGGAAGTGCTACTGTGTCAATGAAAGGTCTCTTATGAAATAGACTCTCTTTTACTATTCTGTGGTTAGCGAAGCAGACAATGGAGATGTTTTTTATGTTGTAACTAATAGATTTTGTAGAAATTTTGACACGAAGTCTACTGAAAAGATTTGTAAAGGAGGGGTAGACGAGTGACAGAAGACAGGAGACAAGCGACTGCAGCGACTGTTGACGTCAGAAAGACCGCGCTCTGATTGGATGGTAGATCAGAATAGTGTTCGCGCTAGGATTGGTGCGTTAGTGTGAGCCGCGCAAGGATTGGAAGGGCTATTTAGTGACGTAGACGTTCCAGGATTGGTGCGTTAGTGTGAATCGCGCTGCAATTGGTTGAAAAATTCGTATTGTATATTTATAATACGGAAAGAGTAGAAAGTTTTGGTAAACGCTAAAATGTATTACCAAGAAGAGAAAAAGAAGAAAACATTTTTTGGTAAAATTAAAAAGTGGTTTAGCAAGGATAAAGATGTTAAAACAAGAGAGGGTGAGTTGTTACCTCCACCGAAAACACCTGCATCCTTCATGGCTGCAAGACATGGGTTTCATACCTGTATATGGTTGGAGAATTGGGTTAGGTATACTAAAGAAGATGGTGTTCTAGCATTTCCAGAACATGGTTCATTTAATCTAGCCGTGTTGAGAAATTTACGGGAAAAGATGCTATGTCTAGACCCGAAACCGAGACCTACACAGTTCGAGGCTTTAGTGGAATGGGAAGAGGAAGTACATGAGAGAGAAAAACAGAGATCTGGAGGGTACTATAGGTACATGTTTGGGAGGAGACATGATCGTGAGACTCATCATGATCGAATGAAAAGGTGGCGAGATGTTAGTATGTCAGAGGGATTATATCCGATGAGAACAGTTGAAGGAGGAGCAGAAAGGGTTCCTGAGTCAGAAATAAGAAAATATGGAGTTAATGAGTATGAGGATGAGGTCTTGAATGACATGATTTACAAGAGACCACCTCCATATAGACCAGAACCGGATAAAAGTACACCAGTTGTTTCTCCGATAAGAGATACAGTGTGTGTTAGTGAGACGGAAAATGAGACACCTGAGGTAAGAAGTGATCATTACCTTGATGAGAATGCCAGACAATTAGCCAGAACTACAACAGAGTTGACAGAGAAGATTAGGGAGTTAACGAAGAATCTAGAAGCTGTTACGGTGCCTGTAACAATAGGTCCGGTTATGCCTGTGTTTGATAAACAGAGGACAGGTGAGAATGGACTGGTGATTCCATATGTTGGGAATAATCTGACAAATTCAGTTGGTCCTTCAGGAGATTCAGGCAAAAGAGCAGAAAGAAGTGACCTGAGACAATCAAGACATGACACATGTAGTGAAATATTGGATGCTAGTGAAGCTAGTTGTTCAGGGATGCCAATTTTAGAACCGCAAAAGAGAGTGGTTCCAGTGAGAAAAACTGCTGAAATAACAGTTGATGATTTGAATGATTGGATGAAGGTTCTACAGAAAAAGGATAAAGATTCACAAGTAATTGACGTGGCTAGGTTACGTGTAGAACTAGAAGAGCTTGTTACAGGAACAGTTCCAACAGAAATTTTAAAGAGTCATCATGATGGTGAACTAATGTTTATGTGCAAGAATATTACCTGGAGAGCAAGGAATACACATGACAGGCTAAGAGCAATAGCAAATGAACAGGGAGTTGACATTGATAAAGTGAAAGCTTTACAAAGAACTTACAGGATGGATTTTACAGAGAAGGATATTGAGAATTTGAATGCTACTGGTAGAACAGGACAGATTAAGGAAATGGTAGCATTATTGCGAAGATGGGGTGATGTAGAAAAGTGGAAGGATAGGTGGTACAAGAAAAGAGATGAGGCTGAAGATAGAACAACTTATTCAGCATTTCCAGTGAGAGAAAAGGAGAAACCAGTGGATAATTATCCTATGAGAGAAATACCTGGAGGAGGATATGTACATGTTCCATGGACCAGACAGGATATTTTATCATTCACGAATGATTTCCCTCGATTGAGAGAAAAGCCCGTCGAGTGGTATAGGCAGGTAGATAGGTTTGTGAAATTGTCAAAAGTGCTGTGGGTTGACCTGAATAGTCTGTTTGATATAATTGTTCCAGCAGACTTGTGGACTGAGTGTAAAATAGTTGTGAGTTGGCCTACTGAGGAATATCCAAGAGACCCAAGAACAGGGGCACCAGATCCAGAGGTAATGAGAAAGTATGATCAGGTGATGGTATACCTGAAGAGTAAAGTTCCTGCAAAAGAGACAGATTGGGTAAAGATAGATCGAACACAACAGGAAGCGAAAGAATCAGTTCATGCTTTTTACGAGAGGCTGATACTGGCATTTAAACAATTCAGTGGAGATGAACACCTGGGTGACAAAGATTTGAGTCATTTTGTATACAGATTTGTATATGGCCTTAGACCTGAAATTGGTGAGAGAATTCGTGAGCACACAGTGGATTGGCAGAGTAAGAAAGTAGATGAGATCCTGAGACATGCAAAATACTTTAGTGATGAAATTGAAGTAAAACAAAGAAAGCTGAAAGAGAAAGCAATGTGGGCACAAGTGAAAGTTGCGGAGAGACAGGAAGCACAGTTAGTGGAACAAGCGAATAATCCAGGAAATAATGCAGGGAATAGACCTAGATATGCAGGGAAAGGAAAGGGAAGTCTTGAGGAAGCGAAAAAAAAGTTTCCTTGTCACAACTGTGGCCAATTGGGGCATTGGAGATCGGAGTGTCCTAATCCACCATTAGTGAGTAATGAGAATAAATCCTTAAATCAACAGGTGCAGAACGAAGGAAATAATCAACAGCAGCAACAACAGAAAGTTGTGAGACAGCAGAGTCAAGAGCCAAAACCGCCCTTGCCGCAGAATAGAGGGTTACAAAAGTATAATCAGGATTCAGGATTCTACAATGATGAGCAGGTAAACAAACCAAGACGTTCTAACAAAGTACAACAGTACTTGTTAAAGAGTGAAGGGAGTGAATCTGAGGGTGATTATTGACGGTGCCGAGGAGAGGAAGAAGAGTGCATACTTGGTGCAACTCTAGAAATAGACCAGGCAGGACCATTTGTGGATGGGAAAATAAATGAGGAGAGTGTTACTTTTTTGGTAGACACAGGTGCGACAAGATCAACTGTCAGGTCAACAGATGTTAGAAATCTTCCTCTCTCGGATGAAGCAATCCAAGTAGTTGGTGTAGCCAATACACAAATCAGAACACGTCTTACTGAACCTGTAAGAGTACAGATAGGGAAATTTTCAGACATGCACAGATTCATTGTCTGTGACACGAGTCCAGTGAACCTGTTGGGTAGGGACTTGTTGTGCAAAATGAACTGCACAATTTTTTGTACACCGGATGGAATAGCCTTTGAGACACCAGATGAAGATGTTTTGTACCGAGTGACTCTAGAGAATAGAGAAAGTGAGTTAATTGGTGCATTTGCTGTGTTTAATCCGGAGGATTTGCCTCGAGAACTGAGAGACACAGTGAAAAGGACAGTTTGGGATTTTACTGGAGAGGATGTGGGATTGATGAATAATGTAGATCCAGTGAAAATTGCAGTAAAAGAGGGAATCACATATCCTAACATTCCTCAATACAAAATGACACCAGAAATAATTGAAGGGATAACCCCTATAATTGAGAAAATGATTCAGCAAGGAGTCCTGAGAGAACTACTGAGTAGTCCGTGTAATTCACCGATAATGGGACTAAAAAAGCCCAATGGGAAATTTAGGATCGTACAGGATTTGAGAAAAGTTAATCAAATTGTGGTGGCATGTTGTCCTATTGTGCCAAATCCATCAGTGATCCTGTATCAAATTCCACATGATGCTGAGTGGTATACAGGGATTGATTTGTGTCATGCGTTCTTTTCAATTCCATTGCATCATGATAGCCAGCCGATTTTTGCATTTAGGTTTGGCCAGCGTATCTTAGCATGGTGTCGTATCCCACAGGGGTATACGGAGAGTCCTTCGATATTCAATCAGTTATTGAAGAAATCGTTGGAAAGTTTGATCATGCCCGAGAGTTCAGTGCTAGTGCAGTATATTGATGACCTACTGGTGGCATCAAAGACACGTGAAGCTTGTGAAGTAGATACCATAGCTTTACTGAATCATCTGGCAGATGGAGGGTTAAAGGTATCTCCAGCCAAATTGCAATTTTGCAAGAAAGAGGTGCATTATCTTGGACACAATATTGAAAAGGGTCTGAGAAAAGTGACTGATGACAGGATCAGAATAATCAGAGAAATGAAAGCTCCAAAAACCCAGAGAGAGGTGAGAATGTTCCTGGGTATGGTGGGTTATTGTCGTCAGTGGATAATTAACTTTTCCTTGATAGCAAAGCCACTGATTAAACTGACAAAAAGTGAAATGACAGATCCATTGGATCTAGATGCAGAACAAATGGCAACATTTGAAGAGCTCAAAAGTAAAATGTGTGAGGCTCCAGCTTTGGGTATGCCTGACTACGAAAAGGAGTTTGAGCTGTACTGCAGTGAAAGAAATGGATGTGCACTTTCAGTGTTAATTCAGAAACATGGATTACTGAGAAGGCCTATTGCGTACTTCTCATCGACACTTGACCCTGTAGCTGTGGGTTTACCAGGTTGTCTGAAATCTGTGGCTGCAACATGCAGGAGCCTGGAACAGAGTGAGGGAATCATAATGGGATATCCTGTAAGGGTATTCGTACCTCACAATGTGGCAATTCTTTTGACAAGAAGCTGAACTCAGTACATGTCACATAGTCGGTTGACTAAATATGAAAAAGTGATTCTGGGAGCATCAAATGTGACTCTCGAGAGATGTGTAAATGTGAATCCAGCGACACTTTTGCCAGATATTGAAAATGTGGGTGTGAAGATGGAAGATGATCATGATTGTTTGGATGTGCTGGATTACTGTACAAAACCGAGACCAGACATAAGGGATTTACCCTTGAATGAGAGTGATCATGTGTTGTTTGTGGATGGATCATGCCTGAGAAATGATAATGGTGTGCTATGTGCAGCATATGCGGTATGCAAAGTTTCAGAGGTCATGGAAGCATCACCATTGAAAGGAGTGAAATCTGCGCAAGTTGCTGAATTGGTGGCATTGACAAAAGCTTGCGAAATTGGGAAAGATTTGAGGACAACTGTAATGACTGATAGTCAGTATGGATTTGGAGTGGTGCATGATTTTGGCCAGCTTTGGCTACAAAGAGGTTTCTTGACATCGGGTGGAACTCCGATAAAGAATGCTGAAATGATTGGTAAATTGCTTGAGGCGATACAGCTGCCTAAGGAGTTAGCAGTTGTAAAATGTGCTGCCCATGGACTAGGGGAGGATTTTATAACGGTCGGAAACCGTTATGCCAACGATGTTGCGCAATACTGTGCCAAAACAAATCAGTCCATCAATAGGGACAGAGAGGGGGAAATGTCTTTTCTCTCTGTGATGTTTACTAATGTCTTAGAAACCTGGGATGAAGTGAAACAGTTGCAAGATGAGGCAGGAGAGGAAGAGAAAAAAGATTGGATTAAGGCAGGATGTGCTCCAAGAGAAACAGACCATGTTTGGGTCTACAGAGATGGTAGACCAGTAATGCCCAACTCCATCTTGTCGTCAATGGCAAGGATGTATCATGGCCAGGGACATTTGGGGAGGGACGCGATGGTTAGGTCGTTCAAGCAGACCTGGTACAATGCAAAGTTCAGGACCATTGCAGAAAGCATCTGTCAAAGGTGTTTAGTTTGTCAGCAATTTAACACTGGGAAAAAGACAGTGGTGAGTCTGGGGACAATAGGCAGAGAAGGAGGTCCTTTTACAAGAATGCAGATTGATTTCATTGAAATGCCCCAAGTAAACAGACTGAGGTATGTTTTAGTGGTAGTCTGTTTGTTTTCAAGGTGGGTGGAAGCTTACCCGACTAGAAGAAATGATGGATTAACAGTGGCAAAGTTACTGTTAAGGGAGTTGATTCCTAGGTACGGGTTTCCAGTAACAGTTGAGTCTGATAGAGGTGGACACTTTCAAAATGAGCTTATGGGTTTGATTTGTGAAGCATTGAAAATACAGCAGAAGCTACATTGTGCATACCGACCAGAGGCTTCTGGTGTGGTTGAGCAGATTAATGGCACAATCAAGAATAGGATTGGAAAAATGTGCTTAGCCACTGGCATGAAATGGCCAGATGTTTTACCTCTAGTTCTGATGACTATGAGATCTACTCCAGATAGAACTACTGGTTTGAGTCCGCACGAAATAATCATGGGACGTGCAATGCGCCATGCATTCGTGCCTGTCAATAAGTTGGTGACAATAACTGATGACATGATTTTGGATTACTGTAAAGGCCTGGCTGACGCAGTTCATTCTGTGTTTCACCAGGTTGGAGAAGAAGCTACCACACTTGAGAAGAAGCAAGCCCATGATCTGAGTCCAGGAGACTGGGTGAGGATAAAATTTCACAGAAGAAGAAATTGCTTGATTCCAAGGTGGGGAAGGCCGAGACAAGTTATTCTGACTACGGCGACTGCAGTAAAGTGTGCTGGAGTGAAACACTGGGTACATGCAAGTCATACTCTGAGAGTTCCAAACCCAAAAGAAGGGACTGGTAAAGAGTATTTTGAAGAGTCAGATTCCAGTGATGATGAAGATACAGAATCAGTGGGGAAAGAAGTAGGAAAAGCTTCGAATGAACCACTGCGAGTATCAGAGAAGAGATCAAATTCTGTAAGAGAGCCTGAAGTTTCAAACAGCAGTGAAGGAAAAAGAAAAGAAAAGAGAAATCACACAGAGACTACTCCTGAATCAGAAGAGGAGGAGATTGAAGAACCACTTGAGATTATACTTGAAGAAGTAGGGTCAGAAGAAGATAGAGAGGGACAGATTGCGGAAGACCCCCGAGGAGGTGTAGGGAACATTCTTGATGAGTCAGGTGAAGGGACAAGTAGACAGCAAGAAGATTGCGTGTCGGAGACCCGAGGAGGGACAGAAGTAGGGAAGTCTCAAACAGTGGTGAAAAAATCTGTGGAAAAGAAGAAAGCTGCTGGAAAACGGAAACAAGAGGCAATTGAAACAGATGATGAGAATGAACAAACAGAGGGTCGAGTTCTGAGAAAGAGAACTTGGATTGGAGAAAGAAGTAATAAAGAAATAAAGCCGAAAAAGGTGTTAAGAGGAGATCGTTGGCCTAACAACAGAGTTAAGAGGCTGAGATACAAAATAATAAGAGCAAGTACATCGAAAGCTGAACAAGTGAATGAAGTTTCGAGTCAAAGTTCAAAAGCTGAAGGAGAAGAATCAAAGGAGTCAAATGAACCAGTAGAAATAAAAAGAGTAAGAAGACCCAACCAAAAGTACAGATCACCGGAATGGTCTTATGTGGCACTGTCTGAAGGAGGAAAAGAAGAAACAGTGACTCGAGAGAATCCGGAAGAGATCTTGAGAGAAGTGGTTGAGGAAGATACTGGTGAAATTCTGAAAGTACTCTTGACTGACATTGGAGAAGAGTCGAGTACTGAGGATTTTGATGTCGGAGATCTAATACAATTTGATGTTGAAGAAATTGAAGTGAAGAATGACAAGTATCCAAACTGAATAAAGGAAGGATTCACTTGGATTAAGTGAACGAAAAGATCATTTGGAAAAACTGAAAGCTGAAGAATTGCTGAAGAATTGAAGAAGTTCCAACAGTAGTGGAGTAGTAGAGGCTGAACTAAAGTAATAAAATGGCTAACATAGAGGATAATAGAAATAGATGTGCCTTCTTTAAGAGGTGGTGTAGGATGTGCTGCTGCTGTACTGGATTATTAATGCTTCTATGGGGTGTTTTAGTTTTATTAGTTACTTTTAAAGTAGAGTTTGAGATGCATACAGAGAATGTGACAAATGTAGAAAAGAATTCGCAAAAAGTAGTTCCAATTAGAATTAGTAATACTTACATACACAAAGATAGGTCAATTAATAACTTTTCTAGGAATGTTTTTTCAAAATTGTTATATGAATATGTGAAAACAATGGAAGTAAGGGATTGCTACGTCTGTATGCAATTACCTGCATCCGTTTCAGAGGGTGTTACTTATCATCATTTACCAGCTACATATGGTATTTCCTGTAGTATTTTAAGTAGTGTTTTTTATTTGTTAGGGAAAGTAGATTATAAGATGTCTAACAGAGATAGTATTTTTGGACATTTGCCGATGAACAAAGAGCTGAATCCAGCTAAAGAAGCTAACACTTTTGGTGAGATTTTTATTGAAGAAAAAGGATTAACATTAGATTACATTTTTAAGAATAATTTAACTTGCAGTTTGAAAGGAGAGGAGAAAGCTTTCCTGGATATGGTAGAAGAAAGGAGATTGAACATGCATGAGAAAGCAGGAAAATATAAAGTGAGTGAGACAATTTGGGACATTGAGATGGGAAAAGAGTTGAAGAATGGGGCTAGTCCAACTTTAGCTTTAGATGCACCACAGAAGGGTAAACTTTGTATTACAAGAAGGAAATCCCAATATGATACATATTTTGTTGGGACTAGTGAGTGCCATGATACATACTTCATTGCAACAGGTTGGGGTTTCAGAGGTGGAGAAGATACAATTTTTCCAGGAGTATATTATGTTTGTGGGAATAAGGCTTATTACAAGTTGCCTGATCATTGGTATGGCACGTGTTATGTGGGCCTGGTTTTTCCAAAGATTTTTCATATAGATAAAATAACAGATGTAGAACATATTAATTTACTAATGCGTTTTAAGAGAGAAACTTGGTCTGAAATAGTGGGTGATATTTTTGGGGTTTTGATTCCAGCAGTGGGAATTTCTTTGAATGCTTATGGAATTCAGAAACTGTCCACAGTGGTTGATCGCTTATCGACAAATACCGCTGGAGGGTTTCTTTTGGTGAATACGGAATTAAGTGCCGTACGTGCCATGTCTATGCAAAATCGACTTGCCCTTGATATTCTATTGGCCAAGGAGGGTGGAGTCTGTGGAATGCTGAAAGTTCAACATTGTTGCACTTACATTCCAGACGAAAGCAAAGACCTGAAGGTCTATATCAAAAATATTACTGATTTGCATGAAGAATTAGTACCACTTGAAGCTGAGAATTTATGGACTAAAATAGCTAATAAAATGATAGCTGTTAAGGATTTTATTGCAAAAATAGGTAGTACTATTATAGGTAGAATATTGTTTCCCTTAACTTGTATAATTGTTGCTTTATTGATAATAAGATTGGTGTGTGTGTGTTGTAAAAATAGGGGAGGGAGGAAGAAATTGAATAAAGGAAAGAAAAACAAGAGGTTGAAAAGAGAACCGCAAGAAATTGAATTAGAAGAATTGAGGGAGAGTGTTTACTTAGAGACAAAAAGGGATGATGAAAGAGTGACTGGTGTGTAATGTTGTGTAAGGGGGAAAAGACATTTCCGATTTCTCCTAAAATGGGACTAAATTTTCACTAATTTTTTTTGGGGGTTTATTTGGTGATAAAATCACCAAAGGGGGGATTGCTGGAGCAGAGTTTTCAGTTTGAAAATTCAGTGGCTTTTGAAGCTCTGGCATGTCTATTCGTTGTACTAAATTATTAATAATTAATAATTAATTATTTGTCTTGTGCAAGTGCGTTTATATTAATCAATCCGTTTGTCCTAACAAGAGAGAGTTACACGTGGGTGCGCATAAATGTGCTGTTTAAAATTAACGTGCGTGTTTTCATGTTTAAACGTTGCTATGTGCTGTTTATTTTTGAGCACAAAATGCTTTCCGAATTAATGCTTTTCTATGTTGCAAGTGCTAGATAAATGCATACACATAAGGGTATTAGTGGGGTTAACACTGTTTAATCACTATGCTGTGGTAATGTTGTTTTTGTTTCTTTTAATTAAGATGGTCTATTGAGGCCTATGATGGCCTAGAAAAGATGGCTGATTTGTAAGCCTGGCTGTGATTTATAATATGAAAACTGTGACGAGGGAGACCCCTGCTGGAAATGGTCCTGAAGCTAACTGACCATGGCCCTTGCTTGCTTGTTTGAAAACTTTCCATGAGGACAGCAGCAGTTTTGGGAGATCTCCAAGTGAAATGAAAATGTCCTTGGCAGCCTTGGGAAACAAAGGAGCCTTAGAGAAAAACTCTGAACTGTGGCTCGATTGCCGAGGAGAAGTAGAACTAATATGATACATGTTTTATTTCTTGGTTCCTGTTCCGTAGTCTTTATTATGTGAACTTTTCCTGAGCGGAGATTTTCAAATGTAGCGATGTTACATCCTTTCCTTCTCGCTCTGCTCAGCAGGTCCGGCGGACATTACAGTTTTTTTCTATGTTTCCAATGTATCTTTCCATTGTTTTAGAAACTATAAGAAATGTTAGCCTAGAGAGGGTTTTTGCCACTTGCCATTTTGCCTTTGCCGTGTACCAAATCTACGTTGCTGAGGATTGATGCTGAAGGGACTTCATCTTGAGAGACATTTACCGAGAGACTTGTCCTGACCCGTTCTGACATTTAGCTAGAATAGGTAACTATGAGAAATGATTTACTCTAATTGATTTTCTTTGACTAATTTTAGATAAAGCAATATAATTTTAAACATGGTGTTGGATATTCTTTCTTGTCAATTATTGGGTTTACATTTTTGATTATTGCTGCATATGTTGTATAGATTATGTTTAAGGACAGTCACAAAAACCAGGTCTTATCGACCTCGATATAGATGCAGGGTGATTAGGAATTTTTCTTTCCACAGGTTTATTGCTGGTAGAGTATTTGAGCGTATGTTAGTGTAGTGAAATGGGCCCTAGCGTATGATGTATGCATGTGCGTGTAACTGTGAGATTACACTATCCGTGGTAGTGGGAATATTATACACACCCTGATCTCTATCACACGTTATCTCACACTTCTTTGTGTTCATAGCCTTTAGCCTACTGACTTTATCAGGCTTCGCCTTGGCCTTAATCCACAAGACTCTAGCAACCTGTCCCATTGCAACTAATTTAGCCTCCCAAAACAGGTCAAAATCACAAGACATCTTCCTACCTAACATCAACTCAAATGATGTTATGTTTGTGGCTACATTGGAAGTGGTGCAATCCGACCGAAGCAAATGTTCAATGGATTTCAATACATTTGTCTTGCTTCTGCAAGCAGCTTGAATGCATTCTTTTAACGCTTTCTTGAAACCTTCAACTTTTCAGTTGATTTGAGGATGATACAATGGGGTTCTAGCATGTTTGATTTTATATTAACCCAGAAAAGCAACTTTTTTAAAGACCTAATTTTCACCACATTATATATGATAATTTCTTCTGGAAAGCCCTCTCGCCTGAAAACATTATTTAAGAATTAATTACCACTTTTGTTGTATGCCCTATGACAGTTTCAACTTCCACCTACATAGATAAATGATAGGGTCCTAAATAATCGACAACAATTTCCTGCAAAGCCCACTCCTGACAAAAAAACCAATTTCTCCTCAATCATTTCAGTGATAAGACACTTGTCGCTTACACTACACCTTGCACACTCTTTGACATTTCGCCCTACATTACCATCCATTCCTGACTACCAAAATGTTACAACAAACATATCTTTTAGTGATTGACGAACCCAGATTTCCACATTGTACAGCCTGTACAATGTGATCATGAAAGCACACAAGTAGTACTAATATGTGATGGGTGGAACTCGCGGCGTTACATGAAAACTCCACCAGATTCCGCAGAGTTCCGTCAGAGGGAGGAAATCGCACATTGCGCTGATTTTCAATGCTGGGCGCATGTTCAGCGCTGCAAAATCAGCTTCGCACGGGGCGCCAGAGGGAACTGCTTCTTTGCTTGTGTAGATTTTATACTCAAGCAGAATCTTTCTCTCTGCAAACGGTCACGACCGCCGCATTGGCAAAATATCACCGGTTGCCCTCTTAGCACCTAAAAATGGAGCTAGGGACACAAGTTCTGCCTTCCGAACTTACCGTTGGTGAGCCGTGCATGGGGAAAAACTCTGCCCTATGGCGATGGGCGGAGTTTGGGTGTAACCATGCCTTACAAGTGGAACGCAGAGTAGCCAAAACTCCACGAACTCTGCTAGTCGGAGCAGAATTTATCACCCATCGTAGTACTAATTTATCACAGTGAATCAAAATGGATAACCAGTGAGGTCCACAATTCTTCCCACCAGGAATGTAATGTACTTTAAATGAATTTTCAGGAATTTGGCTGATAACCTGCTGCTTTTATTTTAATCTTAGCTCCAGAAAATGTATTCACAAATGGATGATGTTCTGTCATTTAAAGGAATGGTCTTCCCCTCAAGTACTGTTTATATTGCTCAATGGCCCATACACATGCCAAGAGTTCCATCTCTATTACTCAATACTTGCAATCAGCAAGACACATACTTATTGAAGCAAACATCATTATCAATGCAAACTTGATTTCTTTCAACATTAGTACAGCACCCAAGCCAAATGCGCTTACTTCAACAGTTACCCAACTTAACAAACCTTTCACAAAAGGTTGCAGAAATGAAAATGAGGGAACAAAGGTGAGTCCACTTGTTTTTTGCATATTGGACCAAACCTCTTGCCAGACTGTAGCCGGGCCTGGATCAGACCCTGCAATATGTACAATGTCCCCCATTTGGCACACCACATCTCCAGCAATAGAAAGCCAGGCACAGGTTTTCTCAACAGAGTTTGTGCAGAGTCCAATGCTGATCAAGTAAAAAAAAGTACATTTGAAGTGCGCTTCCTGGAGGCCTTTGTCATGAGTGTTCAGAATTTTACATCCCTTAATACTCTCTACACTGCTAGGTTAGCCTATTCTGCCATGATATTCACAACACCTTGGAAAGCAGTTCTTCAATCAGGGCACAGTAGATGCTTGAAACCACTCTTTGAAATCACACCTCCTCTTTAAATAGCTCTTGATGGGAAAATACTGTCACGGCGAATGCTGCCACCGCCCGGTCTCCCTTGGACATAGTGTCTCAGTTGCATGTACCTCTATTGCTGGCTTTAATGTATACTAAATTCTTCTTTCAACTCATTGAAGGAATTCAGTATAACATTCCCCAGGAGTTGCTTCATATAAAGGATACCTTTCATAGTCCACTCTAGCCAAGGGAAGGGCTGGCTGCCAATGAGTAATTCAGCACTATATGAAATGGTGTTTTAAGATGCAAGAAACCATCCATCTTCAGTAATTTGTGGGTTGGATTCCATATACAAGGAAAATATCCAAGGACTGGTTTGTTCCATCTTGAGAAAGATCCTTTCTCCCAAATAGGACAGCAGGGCCAATGAGGTAATTAACTAGGTCTTGTTCAATGAGCACCCAGTCCAGTATTTCCAGTTCAGAGGAGAATTAATATGCTATAACAGATAGCTGCTGAACCCTGCAAAAAGGGCTTTATGCAGTAGGTGTACCCTCTTGATTCCATTATGGTATATAGTGTTGACATTTGTATATCAAGACCATGGTTGCAAGATTGCCCCACACTGCTTTTGATTCTGCCCTTTAATCCGTTCTATTCTAGCCCCCTGGAAAGGCTATACGATATCGGAATACAAGAACCCTGTGTCTCCTCCTATTGCTCTGGCAAATAAAGTATCATCTTGCTTTCACCAATTTCATTCTCCCCATTCACGTCAAATTCTGGGGTGCCATTAGGTTCTATCCTTTTTTAACCCCTCTTCAATGCTTACCATAAATCATTACCAAATCTCAGTGAATACTTCAGGATAACTTGTTAGACACCCAAATCATCTTCAAGCTTTCAAAAAGAGATAGTCTTAGGCTGTTCCGGCCAAGACAATTGCATTTAAGTGATGGATGAATAGGTACAAACCAATTATCTAAAACTCAACTCATTGAAAACAAAGCTTGTCACAGTATAAAGTGGGAGAATAAGAACCTAACAGCCACCTAAACCCAGGAACTTTGTCCTTCTCTGATGACTTCAACTGAAGTAAGAAACTCAGTAATGATTATGGACTTTAACATATCACTTGCCCATCAAGTGAGCCAAGTTGTTACTAGACCCACCACCACCATCACCATGAGAACCCTCTAATGCAATTCTTCACATTTAGGCTTTCCCACACAAGGACCACAATGTCCCTTGTTCTGTCACACCTGGCAAATGCAAGCAGACTTTATTTGGATGCACCACTCTAGCAACTCAGAAAACTACAAATATTGTGGCTTCATGGCAATCGTTGCACCTATGCCTACACAGCCACATTACACTCATTTTCAGAATGCTTTACTGGATACCCAAGGCTATGCTGCCATCCTTCAGAGAACCTTCATTGGTTAAACAGGAATCCAAACGAAGCTTTAATGATACGCACACACTCCCTGTCCTTGAAACTTGCACCCTCTGCTCACTGTCTCCTCTTCAAGAACTAGTGAAATCCTGGACTCCCCCCCTCCCCCCCAATAAAGAGAAACAAATATAGGAACACTTAGAATTCAGGAAAGGCGACAGTCCCCTAAATATAGATGATAGGTATCAGCATATACAGATGAATATCTCACTTTCCTTGGCTCCGCTCCAAGCTTTATTACATCTGCACTATTGCCACAACTTGTCTATGGTCATCACACCCACCGTTACTTCAATGCCCATCCATGCATTGTTCAGGAAGAGTCAAGGGCTAGGATTTAAAAAAAAGACTTAACACGTGTTTTGATAATTTTGAGAACTTTTCTTTCTTAAGTGTTGTAGTCTTTTGCCTTAACTTTTATTAAAAGCTATTTGTTATTTAACGCATGTATACATGGTACTGGCTACACTTGGTTTTACATTTTTGTACCGCTGTAAATGTTCTGTATTTTTTACTTGTTTTTCAGTCTCAGAGGGAAAAAAAGGCTGAGATGCCCATGCTGGTGTTCAAACCAATGTGCCACAGGATTTAGATTTCTGTAAGAATACATACATTGGATTGGCAAATTTATAGTGCTTGCTACCCCAGACTACATATATGTATAAACTAATATGTTTGCATGTTTTCCAATTGCTTTTATATAACTCTTCGTAACTTTGGTGTTGTAGAGTACCGCATGAATGAATGCATGGTTCCCTGGTTCATTCAACAGATTTATTAAAGTAGATGTGGAACAGCTGGCCCAAACAACCGTCAGCACAGGCAGCAGCTCATATCTGTGCTTGGAGACACAGATTCCACATGCTGATGCAATACAATTCTACAATTCAATTCTAGACTCTACCACTGCAGTGGCCAGGCCCACAATTGACCAGCACAAAAGAAAAACGTACCCATAACATCTGGCCACAGATTAAATAGAATGCTATGTAGAGCATTTTTTTAAAGGGGTGGGCGGAACTCACAGAGTTTTACACCCTGGAATTCCATATAGTTACATAAAACTCTGCGAGATTCCGCAGTGTTCTGCCCACCCCTAGAAAAAAAGGAATCCCCTGGAACGAGATGTATTGCTTCAAAACAAGCCTCGCTCCTTGAAGAGACATGGAGGTTTAAATGACACCTGGATAATCCTGTAAAATGCATATTGCTTTTAAGCCTCACCAACACCTTACTGATTCCCCTACTCAAGGAAGGCACAGGCTTGCAGGAAATAAAGTTGTCAAGCCTCCAAAATATTTTTTAAATTATGTCTCCAAATCAGTGAGTATCTTAGCCTTCTGTAGTTGTTAATACAATATCTTGTAGTTACTCTGAAGAGCACTGTTCAATAAAACCCAGAGAGAACATTCAGGCTAGACTCTGGGAGTCGCACTGTTTACAGGTTCATCATCCCACGATTCCTGTAGCCATCAAATTCGCTGTGCATGGAAGAAGTGTTTGAAGATTCAAATTCCGAGACTGTCTATGGCTTCGCAGTGCCACTTCAACCCTAACCATGGCAGCTGAGAAAGCATTCTAGCGGTGGGGAGATGGCAGGATTAGGGATAAAGACCACACAGCCCAATGGGTGTTGCCCGCCTGTCCTTCATGTTTAAGTTACCTTGGTTAACACAGTCTATTTGTATCTTTCATTATTTAAGTAGCTGCATAAGAACCTCACTACAAGCTGGACAGAATTGTGTGGAAGACACCTTTATCCTATGTGTGCTAAATACCTCCTATTCTGAGTTTCAAACTTCAGAATGAGGCATAACATGCAGACTCAGTCTTTAACACACCAAGGTCCACATTTTATGCCTTCTTTACAGGCTTTTTCTGTTGATAATGTCAGCAGTTTTTTCCTGCTGGAATAAACCTTTGGAAAACTGCAGGAATGGGATAATATTCCCACAATCTGTATTTCTGACCTTTGTGCAAACTCATGTTTTGCAGAGGGACTCTAATTTAGCTTTCAACTTGTAATGAGGGCATCAGAATTCTCCGTATACTGAAACCCTTCCAGATATACTGAAACTAAAGGATATATATAGAAAGGGGCATCCTTGCTTTGTGCAGAGATTGTGATCAAGCTGCCGTATGGGTGTAATAGCAAAACACATTTGTATCATGCATGTGAAGGCCTTGCACATAATGCCAAGGCAGTGTGATAGTATTCACACAAAGTTCTTTTGTGTCAGCAAGGTCGGCGTGTCTTAGAAACTAGCCCATGTGTCATAAATGCAAATGTGTGTCAAAAGTCGATGTGACAAAGGGAAAGCAACTTTAGTTAAGGACCATATACTTGTAAATTGGCATTATTTCCAACCAGGGTTAATTCGAGCACATGACACAATCACTCCTCACTTCATATGAGCCACTGGACCGCCGCCATCTTGGGCAGGTCAACATTCTAGATGCAGGGCTCTTGCCAGGAAGCCGTATTAAAGTAGCTCAGGGCGCGGCCACGCAGTGCTGCTCAGGCAGGGTGCATTTTTTTGGTATTCCACTTCACCTTACTTTTGTGTTGTTTTAGACGTTTGGTTTCATTGTGCTCAGAACTTTGCAAGACTCTTACCCCTTCCTGGCTCGCTGCAGCTTATTGCCATTTGCTGTGGAGAGAGTCAGTTCCAACCATTCCTCACTTCCTGTGGGCTACTAGACCGCCACCATCGTGGTTAGATCGGGAGTCTAGATGCAGGGCTCTTGCTAGGAAGCCGTATTTAAGCAGCTGTAGGGTGGGGACGCACATGGTTGCACGCTGGCATGCCGAAGCAGACTACCTGGCAGCCTGTCCAGTAGCACATTGTGGAAGTACTCCTCTACTGAATTAAAACCAATCCATTCGGACCTCATTGAAGTTAATAGCCCTTCATTATGCTGTAATCAGCAATTTTCAAGTTTAGAGGGACAAACTATCTGCAAGAAATGCAGATTTTCCTGCTCAGACAGTTTGCTCAAGCCAGGAGTTGGAGAATCAACAGCTCTACTGCATTTTCTCCCTGCTCCTTTTGAAGAAATTCCAAAGCAAAATACCAGCTCCAGTCCATTAACCCCTTCGCTGCCAGGCCTTTTCCCCCAGTGCTGAGCCCTTTTTAGGCTATTTGGGGTAGTGCGCGCTGAGGCCCCTGTAACTTTTTGACCACATAAGGTATCCACGCCAAATTTGCATCCTTTTCTTCCAACATCATGGGGATTCTAAAGGTACTCAGGGTTTGTGGATTCTCCTAGAGGGGTCACAGAAATAAGCCAAAATACAGCAAAATTTTGTTTTTTTTCGGAAAAATTGGAGAAATGGGCTGCAAATGAAAGCATCTGGGTTTTTCCCTGCAAATGTTATCAGAAAAGGGTTTATGGGGTTGAAATGACCATTTTCCCAGCTTTTAGGGGATACCAGACTTTTGTCAGAAACCCAAAATTGTTTACACAGTTTTGGCATTTTTCTGGGACATAGCCTAATTTTGCTATTTTTTGTGCTTTTGACCTCCTTCCAGTTAATGGCAGAAATGGGTACAAAAGCAATAATGGATCCTGGGAAGCTATACATTTTCGAGAAGAAGACAAAATTCTGAATTCAGCAAGGGGTCATTTGTGTAGATCCATCAAGGTTTTTTTTATAGAAACTAACAGTTAAATATAGGATAAATTGAAAATTAGTTGAAAAAAAAGCCTTTTGTGTCAACGTTTTCACCTGTAACTTCTTCTAATTATGACAGCTCTTTGAAAGCAATATACCATTACATCCGCTGGACATTACTGGTTGTGGGGATATATAGGACTTGTAGGTTCACCAAGAACCCGACGAACCCAGAGCCAAAAACTGAGCAGCAACTTGCAATGGTTTTTTATTATGTACCGGGTATATAGTAATTATTCTGTAAAAATGTGTACATGGAAAAATCGGTATGAAAGACACCTATGTATTTCTGAAATGGGAACAAAATATAGAGTTTAGAAACAGTAGATATTTGCACATTTCTGAAATTGGGAATACTCATAATAGCATGAGAATTATCAGTCATTTTTTAGAACGACTTCTTTTTTACACAATATCTTTCATTTGGAAGGCAGAAATGCTTCGAAAGTCAATAGATAATAACAGTTCCTTTACAAAACTGAATTACCCTAAGTCTCCCGATAACAATGGTACCTCACTTGTGTGGGTAGGCATAGTGCCCGCAACAGGAAACGGCGAAAAAACGCAACGTGGTCACAACTCAATATCGCAGTGAAAATTTACCCTTTTTTGGCAAAGTGCCTAGCTCTAGTTTTTGAACCCTAGCTCTGCGGGCACCTTGGGAAACCTGGCAAACCTATACATTTTTAAAAACTAGACACCCAGGGCAATCCAGGATGGGGTGATTTGACTGCCTCCCACCAGATCTGTTACCCAGAATCCCTTGCAAACCTAGAAAAATTGACAAATAAAACACATTTTCCCCACATTTCTGTGGTGGAAAGTTCCGGAATCTGAGTGGATCCACAAATTTCCACCCACCCTGCGTTCCCCAAAGTCTTACGAGAAAAACGGTACCTCACTTGTGTGGGTCGGCCTAGTGCCCGCGACAGGAAATGGCGCAAAACGCAATGTGGTCACACCTCAATTTCGCAGTGAAAAATGACCCTTTTTTGGCAAAATGTCTAGCTGTAGTTTTTGAACCCTAGCTCTGCGGGCACCTTGGGAAACCTAGCAAACCTATACATTTTTGAAAACTAGACACTCAGGGGAATCCAGGATGGGGTGACTTGACTGCCTCCCACCAGGGTCTGTTACCCAGAATCCCTTGCAAACCTAACAAATTTCCCAAAAAACACATTTTCCCCACATTTCTGTGGTGGAAAGTTCCGGAATCTGCGTGGAGCCACAAATTTCCACCCAGCCCGCGTTCACCAAAGTCTTACGAGAAAAACGGTATCTCACTTGTGTGGGTCGGCCTAGTGCCCACGACAGGAAACGGTGCAAAACGCAACGTGGTCACACCTCAATTTCGCATTGAAAAATGACCCTTTTTTGGCAAAATGTCTAGCTGTAGTTTTTGAACCCTAGCTCTGCGGGCACCTTGAGAAACCTAGCAAACCTATACATTTTTGAAAACTAGACACCCAGGGGAATCCAGGATGGGGTGACTTGACTGCCTCCCGCCAGGGTCTGTTACCCAGAATCCCTCGCAAACCTACAAAAATTGACCAAAAAACACATTTTCCACACATTTCTATGGTGGAAAGTTCCGGAATCTGCGTGGATCCACAAATTTCCACCCGATTTCCCCAAAGTCTTACGAGAAAAACGGTACCTCACTTGTGTGGGTCGGCCTAGTGCCCGCGACAGGAAACGGCGCAAAACGCAACGTGGTCACACCTCAATTTCGCAGTGAAAAATGACCCTTTTTTGGCAAAATGTCTAGCTGTAGTTTTTGAACCCTAGCTCTGCGGGCACCTTGGGAAACCTAGCAAACCTATACATTTTTGAAAACTAGACACCCATGTGCTTCCAGGGAGGCATGGCTTGCGTGGATCCCCCAACGTTTCCTTACCCAGAATCCCCTGCAAACCTCAATTTTAGCTGAAAAAATCAAATTTTTCACACATTTTTGTGTGGGAAAGTTGAGGCATCACCGGGCTGACACAAATTTCCTACCACCCAGCGTTCCCCCGGGTCTCCCGATAAAAACGGTGCCTCACTCGTGTGGGAGGCCCAAGTACCCGCGACTGGCAAGGCCCCAAAACGTATTGAGGCGACATGAAAATTGCCTACCTCAAAACGACCTAGTTTCGCAAGGGGGGTCACCTGAGTTTTTGGCCCGGTGCTCGGCGGCCACCTAGGGGAACCTACCAAACCCACACATTTCTGAAAACTAGACACCCGGGGGATTCCAGGGAGGTATGGCTTGCGTGGATCCCCCAACGTTTCGTTACCCAGAACGCCCTGCAAACCTCAAATGTAGCTGAAAAAATCACCTTTTTCACACATGTTTGTGTGGGAAAGTTGTGGCATCACCAGGCTGACACAAATTTCCTACCACCCAGCGTTCCCCCGAGTCTCCCGATAAAAACGGTGCCTCACTCGTGTGGGTGGCCCAAGTACCCGCGACAGGCAAGGGCCCAAAACGTATTGAGGCGACATGAAAATTGCCTACCTCAAAACGACCTGGTTTTGCAAGGGGGGTCACCTGGGTTTTTGGCCCGGTGCTCGGCGGCCACCTAGGGGAACCTACCAAACCCACACATTTCTGAAAACTAGACACCCGGGGGATTCCAGGGAGGTATGGCTTGCATGGATCCCCCAACGTTTCTTTACCCAGAATGCCCTGCAAACCTCAAATTTAGCTGAAAAAATCACCTTTTTCACACATTTTTGTGTGGGAAAGTTGAGGCATCACCGGGCTGACACAAATTTCCTACCACCCAGCGTCCCCCGGGTCTCCTGATAAAAACGGTGCCTCACTCGTGTGGGAGGCCCAATTACCCGCGACAGGCAAGGGCCCAAAACGTATTGAGGCGACATGAAAATTGCCTTCCTCAAAACGACCTGGTTTTGCAAGGGGGGTCACCTGGGTTTTTGGCCCGGTGCTCGGCGGCCACCTAGGGGAACCTACCAAACCCACACATTTCTGAAAACTAGACACCCGGGGGATTCCAGGGAGGTATGGCTTGCGTGGATCCCCCAACGTTTCTTTACCCAGAATGCCCTGCAAACCTCAAATTTAGCTGAAAAAATCACCTTTTTCACACATTTTTGTGTGGGAAAGTTGAGGCATCACCGGGCTGACACAAATTTCCTACCACCCAGTGTTCCCCCGGGTCTCCCGATAAAAACGGTGCCTCACTCGTGTGGGAGGCCCAAGTACCCGCGACAGGCAAGGGCCCAAAACGTATTGAGGCGACATGAAAATTGCCTACCTCAAAACGACCTGGTTTTGCAAGAGGGGTCACCTGGGTTTTTGGCCGGTGCTCGGCTGCCACCTAGGGGAACCTACCAAACCCACACATTTCTGAAAACTAGACACCCGGGGGATTCCAGGGAGGTATGGCTTGCGTGGATCCCCCAACGTTTCGTTACCCAGAACGCCCTGCAAACCTCAAATGTAGCTGAAAAAATCACCTTTTTCACACATTTTTGTGTGGGAAAGTTGAGGCATCACCGGGCTGACACAAATTTCCTACCACCCAGTGTTCCCCCGGGTCTCCCGATAAAAACGGTGCCTCACTCGTGTGGGAGGCCCAAGTACCCGCGACAGGCAAGGGCCCAAAACGTATTGAGGCGACATGAAAATTGCCTACCTCAAAACGACCTGGTTTTGCAAGGGGGGTCACCTGGGTTTTTGGCCGGTGCTCGGCGGCCACCTAGGGGAACCTACCAAACCCACACATTTCTGAAAACTAGACACCCGGGGAATTCCAGGTAGGTATGGCTTGCGTGGATCCCCCAATGTTTCCTTACCCAGAATGCCCTGCAAACCTCAAGTTTAGCTGAAAAAATCACCTTTTTCACACATTTTCGTGTGGGAAAGTTGAGGCATCACCGGGCTGACACAAATTTCCTACCACCCAGAGTTCCCCCGGGTCTCTCGATAAAAACGGTGCCTCACTCGTGTGGGAGGCCCAAGTACCCGCGACAGGCAAGGGCCCAAAACGTATTGAGGCGACATGAAAATTGCCTACCTCAAAACGACCTGGTTTTGCAAGGGGGGTCACCTAGGTTTTTGGCCGGAGATCAGCGGCCACCTAGGGGAACCTACCAAACCGACACATTTCTGAAAACTAGACACCCGGGGGATTCCAGGGAGGTATGGCTTGCGTGGATCCCCCAATGTTTCCTTTCCCAGAATGCCCTGCAAACCTCAAATTTAGCTGAAAAAATCACCTTTTTCACACATTTTCGGTGTGGGAAAGTTGAGGCATCACCGGGCTGACACAAATTTCCTACCACCCAGCGTTCCCCCGGGTCTCCCGATAAAAACGGTGCCTCACTCGTGTGGGAGGCCCAAGTACCCGCGACAGGCAAGGGCCCAAAACGTATTGAGGCGACATGAAAATTGCCTACCTCAAAACGACCTGGTTTTGCAAGAGGGGTCACCTGGGTTTTTGGCCGGTGCTCGGCTGCCACCTAGGGGAACCTACCAAACCCACACATTTCTGAAAACTAGACACCCGGGGGATTCCAGGGAGGTATGGCTTGCGTGGATCCCCCAACGTTTCGTTACCCAGAACGCCCTGCAAACCTCAAATGTAGCTGAAAAAATCACCTTTTTCACACATTTTTGTGTGGGAAAGTTGAGGCATCACCGAGCTGACACAAATTTCCTACCACCCAGTGTTCCCCCGGGTCTCCCGATAAAAACGGTGCCTCACTCGTGTGGGAGGCCCAAGTACCCGCGACAGGCAAGGGCCCAAAACGTATTGAGGCGACATGAAAATTGCCTACCTCAAAACGACCTGGTTTTGCAAGGGGGGTCACCTGGGTTTTTGGCCGGTGCTCGGCGGCCACCTAGGGGAACCTACCAAACCCACACATTTTTGAAAACTAGACACCCGGGGAATTCCAGGTAGGTATGGCTTGCGTGGATCCCCCAATGTTTCCTTACCCAGAATGCCCTGCAAACCTCAAGTTTAGCTGAAAAAATCACCTTTTTCACACATTTTCGTGTGGGAAAGTTGAGGCATCACCGGGCTGACACAAATTTCCTACCACCCAGCGTTCCCCCGGGTCTCTTGATAAAAACGGTGCCTCACTCGTGTGGGAGGCCCAAGTACCCGCGACAGGCAAGGGCCCAAAACGTATTGAGGCGACATGAAAATTGCCTAACCCAAAACGACCTGGTTTTGCAAGGGGGGTCACCTAGGTTTTTGGCCGGAGATCAGCGGCCACCTAGGGGAACCTACCAAACCGACACATTTCTGAAAACTAGACACCCGGGGGATTCCAGGGAGGTATGGCTTGCGTGGATCCCCCAATGTTTCCTTTCCCAGAATGTCCTGCAAACCTCAAATTTAGCTGAAAAAATCACCTTTTTCACACATTTTCGGTGTGGGAAAGTTGAGGCATCACCGGGCTGACACAAATTTCCTACCACCCAGCGTTCCCCCGGGTCTCCCGATAAAAACGGTGCCTCACTCATGTGGGAGGCCCAAGTACCCGCGTATTTTTTTTTTAACAATTCCCTGGTGTCTAGTGGGCTTTTTGCACCCCGGGGGGGCAGATTGGGGGCCGATGCCCCATATGCCCCCAGGGGGGGCAGACAGGCTGTAATGGTGGCAGGTGGGTGGGGGCATTGGCGTGCCCGTTGCGGGCAGCCCCCACCCTAAAAATAAAACAAAAAACCAATCCCTGGAGTTTAGTGGGCTTTCTGCCCCCCCGGAGGGGCAGATTAGGGGCCAATGCCCCATCTGCCCCCCGGGGGGGGCAGAAAGACTGTAGTAATTGGGGGGGGAGTGGGGGCATGGGCCTGCCCGTTTTTGGCAGCCCCACCCCTATTTTTTTTTACAAAACTTCCCTGGTGTCCAGTGGGCTTTTTACCCCCCCCCAGGGGGGCAGATTGGGAGCTAATGCCCCCATCTGCCCCCCGGGGGGGGCAAAAAGACTAAAATTCCCAAAAATAAACAGGGGGGAGCAAAGGCCCTTGCCCAAGGGGCCGCTCCCCCCTCCCTGGTGTCTAGTGGGTGGATCCCTGCTTGGGGATCACCCTCCTGTGGCGTTCCCCAAGCAGGGATCCACTAGGGAGGGGTACCATTGGAAAGGGGAGATTCTCCCCTTTCCAACGATACCTCTCCCGTCTTTCTACGTGCTCAGGGGGCTGAGATAGCCCCCTGAGCACGTACAAAGTGAAACCTGAAATGAGCCTCTTGGCTCATTTCAGTTTCACTTTCACTGTAATGACGTCGGCGCGACGTAATTACAGGGGGATTCCCTAGGGTATGCCTCATGACGAGCTGGACTCGTCATGGGCACAGCGCGACTGGGCTCCATGACGAGTCCAGCTCGTCAAGGGGTTATTTCATAATGGCAGTACAGAAGATAGATGTCCTATACTGTAATATTAGGTCTGTGGCCAAGTACTCAATAGAAATATGGGATCTCATCTCACTGCCCCAAGTTATGTTTCTTTACCAAGACAAGCACTCCCTTGTGTTTCTTTAACCATACCAGAACACTCCACACTGGTCAAAATAGATAAGGAGGAGCATCTGGGAGGGGATACTGCTATCGCCATCCATGACTCTCGAAAAATTGAGTTAGCCAACATCTTATTCACAGATTGGATTGAGATGTGTATTGTTAAAATCTCAATCTCTGTTACAGAAGTCTGGAGGGGGGATCTGATCTATCGTCCACCTTGCCCTAGGAAAGATTTTAGTCAGCCAGTAATTGATTACATTGCGCCTCACATCCTAGCTTCCGATGAGTTTGTATTGTTGGGCGATTTCAACTACCACAGTGAGAACACTCGACCCCTTTAAATTGATAAAGATGTACACTAAGAAAGGGGTTCCCCAGAGTTCATGCCTGAGCCCAATATTGTTCAAAATATAGGTAGCACCTCTGACACAAATTGTGAGATTATGCGATGTGGCGATCATCTCATAGCCAGAAGACACTCAACTCCTTATCTGCTTGGGACCTGATCCAGATAAAGTGAAATCTTAATTTGTAGGCTGCATGAGGGAAATCGCTGCCTGGATGACCAACAACTGTCTCCAACTAAACAGTGAGATCAAGGAAATTGTGGCCTGCGGAACTTGGTCCAGCCCTGCTCCTAAGCAAGTGGTGAAAAATCTTGGAGTAAGAATAGATCAATCATTATCCAATGAAAGATCAAGTTAATGCTATGTGTGGCACTTACTTTGCTACAGTGAGGCTCCTAAAAAAAGTTTTCCTGTGACTCCTGTCCACTTCCAGAAAAACCCTTGCCCAGGTTCTGATAATTAGTAATCTGCACTATGGGAACGCATTATTGGTAGCAACAAATGACATCTTGCTGACCAAACTGCAAGTTGTGCAGAATACAGCCGCGTGGGTGATCTGCAATCTACCTGCACCGTCATCCTCTCCCCCCATTCTGAAAAAACTGCCTTCGTTGCCTATCAGAAAGCGGGCTGTTTTTAAGCTCTGCTGTCTAAGGCATTAAACAAGGCCCGCCGCACTTACCTTCAATCAAGAATTAGGGTCTGATTATGAGTTTGGCAGACAGGGTTATTCTGACTGTTACGGATACCCTGTCCGCCATATTACAATTCCATTATGTCCAATGGAACTTGTAATACGGTGCACAGGATAACCGTATGTGACAGAGAATCCCATTCGCCAAACTCAGAATCAGGCCCTTAGCCATTAACAGCCTTTCAGACAGCTGAAATAAAGCTCTATTACAGATTTAATGCATTTCACGCCTTCGCACCTCCAGATTTGGGAGCAGAAATTCCTCGTAAAGGGCCCTATATCCCTGGAACAGACTCACTCTCCGTCTTCGTACCTGCCCTGATATTATGAATTTTAAGATGATGTTAAAAGTTTGGATGTTTTCGAATGTTACAGTTCTTCTGATTAGTACAGTGCTGAGATACTTCTTCAGAAGTGAACTTGTGCGCTATATCAAGAACAAGAAATAAATATAAATAAATAAAGATCTCCCCCAAATTGGTCATAGACCAATTCCTTGTTTGCTGCACGCTGACGACGCAGTCCTTCTGCCACATACCCCTTTGGGCCTACAGAGAATGCTCACCTCTTTTATTAATGTCTGAGCGTGGCTTGACCATCAATTAAAGGAAGACTTTTGTCATACAATGTGAGAGGAACACAAGGAAGTGCAGTAATCTTCTGGCAGGTGATTCCACATTAAGTTTTACCCCCACATTCTCTCATCTGGGTATTTTATTCGACGAAGATGACACATGGTCCCCTGCAGTGAAGAGCTGCACTTTACTAAATCTGTAGGCGCTCTATTAAAGTTTGCTACCAAACTAGGCACCAAACCTGTGAGAGAGATGCTCACTGTTTATAATGCAAAATGTGTCTCTGTTGCTCTTTACAGGACTGGCTTCTGGGGCTATGCCAACATTAACCATCTTCAGACAGTTGAGAATGGCCTCCTTGAGAATCTTTTATCAGCTCCCTAAAGCTGTATGCCATTCCGAACCAGGGGTGAGGTTTGTAGTCGACGTGATTAAAATTCCAGACAATTTTATTGTAGCACATGATATAGACCTTTGAATTTACTATTATAAACCAATCACTTATTGATGGTTGTTGTAGGTCAAATGCCTCCCATCTTATACCCGGGTTTACATTTGTTAAACAGTTTGAATAAGATATTGGAAATGCAGACTATTATACCACCCAAAACACTGCACACAGTTAGGAGAAATAACCTTAGAGGCCAATCCTGAAGCTGCTCTCTGGGAGCCTGTGCCTTCAGTGGAGAGGATCAGAAGAGCGCGGTGCTGGAGGGCGACAGGCAAGTTCTTTTTTCATTTTTATTTAATTTATTTTTCTCTGTCGTCCCCCATCCACCCCTCCCTGATTCCCCCCGGCCCACCACTTTTCCCTGACAGGAGCCTCTCCTGGTTAACTCATAGTCCCTGGGGACCAAGTAAAAAGAACATATCTGGCCACACATTCCAAAATATTTGCAAGTCGACATTTCTAATAAATGCCGGGCTATTTTATGAATGGATGGATTTGTAAACCAAGATTGGCAACTCTGGTGGCAAGACACCTATTTCAATACAGCAAAGGGGGATAAAGAGGACCCACAGACAGGTAAACTAGTTAGGTTGAGCCAGTGGCAGTTGCTGGAAGTTGGAGATGGGTTTGCAGATAGGCCCTCAAGGAAAGAGGCCGTGGAGCAGACCAGATAAAGAGGGACGGAGGGGGGTCTCAAAGCCTCTCTGAGCCTGGGCCCGCACTGGCCTGAGTTACCTGACAGACTGAACAGAGAGAGAACATCCCTACCACACTGATTAGGCAGCAGCGGCTGCTTCATTAGAGCAGAGGAGAGCCGCCCCCCTTGCCACCACCAGTAAATAAAACGATAATAAAACGGGTTTTAAACCTGTTTTGTTATAATTTAATTTGAATCCCCTGGACCTGCCCCCAGGACTCTGACGAGTCTTGGGGGCGGGTCCAGGGTTACATTTCTGGTGGGGGAGTGGTGGGCACTCCCTTCACGGCGCAAGAGGTGTTTGGCCGGACGTCTCAGTATTTTCACTTGACAGTAGGGATTATGCATATTCATAGCAATTGAGGTTGGTTGTGGGTAGACTAATTTAATCCCAGAAGCATACAGTAAAGAGGAAAGCAAAATGTTCATTTATGGATGTCTAAATTAGCTCCCAACATGGGGTGCAATTCTAACACACAGTTAGTGTTTCATTTGTCTGTTGTCTTTTATCCAATTATGATTTATCTCTATTTTTGTTTTTCAGCTAATCAAAATCCAAAAACATTCCTGTTAGAAATTTGCCCTTTCTGCGCTGTCACACCAGATTTTTTGCCCTTACTTATAAATCACCCAAAGGGAGGCCTTAAAGCCCATAGGGCAGGGTGCAAAGTTTTTAAAAGTAGGGTGTGCATATTTAATGGTTTACATATCCTGGCATTGAAAAACTTCCAAAGTCGTTTTTCACTGTGGCAGGACTGGCTTTTCCATAGGTTTTCACTGGCTTACATTATTACGTTTAATGAGTGCTATATTCATTTTGGGATTAGCTAGAAAAATATTGCAAGGACACATTTTAATAATAATTTAAAATACAACTCAAAGATTAAGCCAGATTTTTTAGTACTGTTTTGGAAATTACACTTTAAGAAAGTTATCCTTTTTCTGCCTAAAATCAAAAGGCTTTCTTGCCATTGTTCAGCTTTCACCTGACCCCTGATGTCTCCCCTGCGGAGAGATGTGTATGCTCTCAGACAGTGGGCAAAGGAATCTTGATGTGAGGAGAAAGTCTCCTGCCTACACAGGAGGGCCTCAGGGCTGCACCAAGCCTGTCCTAAGCTTCAGTGAATGTCTACCCTTATCACTGGCAGATGAAGTTCAGATATAGGCCTGTTTCTCTTTTGTCTCTAGAGTCAGGCTGACTCCAAATCCAGTGGAAGGGGAGGAACTGACCAGAACTGGTTTAGGAGGTGATAAAAGATTGCCCTCCACCAACAAGCTGGCACTGGGCATACATATTTACCCCACAGACCTCACATTAGAACACTACTGGACCCAACATCAATCAGAAAAAAAGACTGCACTTCTGTCTGAAGACCCTGAAGGAAGATTGGACCTGTTTGCCTTAACTCCAGGATCCCAGAAGTGACTCCAAGGGTCAGTTGGCTGACCTCTTGTTAAAGCAACAGTGACACATCATGATTCCAGAGGCTCTTTTCAGCTTTCCAGCTGACCAGTCACAACTAGACCCGACCTGTTCCTCTCTGCTGGCCTCTGTGGTAGCGTGCCTTGACCCCCAAGTACTGTCCACAAGGTCCTGAGCCCTTGGTTATGGTCAGAGAGTACTCCTTTCTGCCTAACTCCAAGCTTGACTAGATTCAATGTCAAGCCTCAATGACAGCAAACTTCATTGATGGCTACACTGGATTTGACACAGAGCAGCATCCAATTGATGGCTTCACTGGAGTCGACGCTGAGCAGCAGCAGATCAACCTGGACAACCTCCATCAAGAACTTCACCAGGTCCAGGAACCTTGCACAGCGGCTTCCTGTCATCATTGAGCCGTTCCTTGGATCCAGCTTGCCACTTGCTCCGACGATGACTCGTCAAAGACCACTTTTTCGCTAGAAAACTTTCTAAGTCAGAACCCACTGGGATGTACCTGATCCCTGTATCCGACCAGCGATTCATTGTGGTCAGCCTTAACGTTTGACTCTGACCTGGTCTAGCGCAGCCAGATACCAGCAGTTATAGCTTTGTGCTTTTTGGTGATATGTTTTACTAAAACTTAAAAAATTCATATTTCCAGGTGTACTTGGATTTTTGTCATTTTCCTATCGTTTTATTTATTACAATATTCTCTATGTTGGCTTTGGATTTTTGTTGTGTGTTGTTTTCACTTTATTACTGTTTGAGTGCTGCATATGTGAAGGAGGCATAATGGCCTGAGGCTATCTCAGATCTCTGCCTGTGCAGGTGAATGGGAAGTAGTGATCCTGGAATAGTGCGCAAGACACCCAGGCAGAACTATGGGTTAACAAATGCAGGCATGGCCGGCACAGGTAACAGCGGTAGGGCGGGGGCAGGGCAGGGTGGGTGGGAGTATCAGTGGACAGACAACGGGTTAGGGAAAGTAAAATAAAAAATAAATAAAACCGTTAACTTGCTCCACTTCCCCCTCCCACCCTCCCCACCGCTGTGCCGGCCGCGCCTGAACAAATGGCAATCTTAAAATGGATACTCATCAAGCATACTTCTGTCTAGAGTACACAATAGTGGAATAGACTGCAGTAAATCACATTCCACCAAGGGGGGGCGAGAATAGCAGCTTTGGTTTATGCCTTTGAGATGGGATACACCTCCCTCTTTAATAGCAGGAGGAGGGAGGAGGACCCCATTCAAGTCATCAAGAATTCACATTACTCTATCCACCTCTGCTCTCCTCATTTCCAATGATAACAATGTTTAATAAACATTTTAAACCTGAGACGACTCTGAATCAGTAAGAATTGTATGAAGCAAAAGTCTGACAACTGCAGTCTCTGTTTAAATCCTGTAGCAGAGAGTATCCTTTTTAACTTGCTGCTCACTTGTAATGTCATAATGAGTGCATATCATGTCAACTCATCCCCAGGGTCGCAGCTACTTGCAGAAAAAGTAATTAACTTCCAGCGAGGAAGAAAGGCGACGTGCACTCATTCTCACAGGGGATGCAAAACCATAGTCACTCATGTGGCAAGAATGCAATCACGGTTAATTGTAGAGGAATGAAGCGGGGAAGCCCACAAGGACAAATGCACTATAAAACGCAGCACAAGACGGCTAGACGGCTGTATCTTCTACCCAGGTATGTGCGCCTATAACCGCTGAGCGGAAAGCAATCAATGTAACACAAAAGCCCAACAAGAGCATTTCAAAGCACCTTGTCAGTGAACTGAAATTTCAAACCCAAATACAAAGTCATCAAATCAAATATATAAAAAAAAAAACCACTGAATTAACACAACGTGTGCGCAAACCTGGAGGAAAGTCCAAGAGCTCACTAGGTGAAGAACCACAGAGCTGCAACATCTAGGAGAGGTATTAACTGGGGTCAAGGGTTACCTTGCACAGCGAAAGATTTTCATCATTTTCAAATAAATGGAATAGAGGTTGGTGTTAGATGTAGCATGAGTGTTGGACCTGACAGCCTTAGGGTGGTCTTCCCTCCAACGTTTTGCATGCTTCCCTCCATTGTTCTGACCTCATTTTTGCTGGTACTAGGAATCTGTGCACTTTATCACTGCTAAACAGCGCTAAAGTGCTTGTGCTCTCTCCCTTGAACATGGCAATAATGGTTCATTGCTAATTGGCATATTTAATTTACTTATAAGTCCTTATTAAAATGGTACCCCCTGTACCCAGGGAGTTTGGGAGTTGGGAGTTTCTCACTACCAGGACAAGTAAAACTTAAAAGAACTAGTCCTGCCTTTTAAATACACCCCACCCTGCCCTCTGGGTTCTCCAGGGCCTACCTTAGGGGTGACTTATATATAATTTTTTTTTGAAGGTTTGGACCTGGAAAAAGGGTTAGTTTACCAGGTCGACATGGCCCTGTAAACTGCACACACAGGCTGTGCAATGGCAGGCCTGAGAAAAGGTTACAGGGCTACTTTAGTGGGCAGCACAATGAGTGCTGCAGGGACGCTAGTAGCATTTAAATTACAGGCCCTTGGCACATGTAGTGGCACTTTTCTACGGATCTATAAGTAAATTAAATGTGCCAACTTGGTATAAGCCAAGCCTACCATGTTTTAAGGAGTGAGCACAAGCACTTTAGCACTGGTTAGCAGTAATAAAGTGCACAGAGTCCCAAGGTCAACAAAAACAAATTCAGCAAAAATAGGAGGGTAAAGTCAAATGTTTTGGGGTGTCCCCATAGAGATGGCCAGGTCAAATGTGACCACCTCCAGCTTGAGCCAGGGGATACTAATCAATACCTTGATGGGCTTCCCTGTTTAGATGACAGAAAATGGACACTGCTGAGACCAGTGCCAGTTCTATGCCCCTCTGAATTCAGTGAGATCCCTCCTGAGGCAGTCGACTGATTGATGGGAAACCCTTCTCCTTATCTGTGGACCCCACCTTTGCAGCACCTAACCATATCTTGCTCACAGATGCATCCCAGTAGACAGACAGTACCACCATGGCCAACAAAGTGATGTGGCTCGTTCTGCCCCTTGGAGCAGACTTCTTTCCCCAACCCAAGAAAGTCTCTGTCCATAAGGACTGCAACCAACAGAGCCTACTGACATCTGTCAGTGTCCTTCAGAGCAGTGACTGAGACTCCATTCTCCTTGGCCTGGTGGTTGTAGCAGCTCCCACCCTCAAGGTTCACCAAGCTACCCACTGAGTTCACCCCCAACTAACGGAGACTAGGGCATGATCTATCTCCTGCCCCCGGGGACTACCTACCGCTAAGGCCATATTGGCCACCCCTGTAGAGGTCACACCAGTGGGTGGTTTCTTTGGATAGACAGAGTCCCCCCGCTTGTGAAATAGCTGGGAACAATCAAAGCAGCGTGGTTAGAAAAGGGGCGTGCTGGGCCACTGCCCACCAGAACCTCCCTCTTTTTCTCAGAATGGACATGGAATCTCTTCCGTCCCTCTTCACCTGAGACTTGTCTGGGTCTCCCTTGACCCCCCCCCACTCTCTTTCAGGAGAACCTGAACCCCCCTTCTTGGGATCACTTCCAGGTAACATTTTAGACATTCTGGTGCTGACCCATAGGTCTGCCTCCTCAGCAAGCTTCCTGGGGTGAGGTGTTGGTGCAGCTCTGTAAAACAAATATTGAGCATGTGTTCCATCAAAATTAGGTTGTACACCCCAGTAAAATCATTAACTTTGCTGCCTCTCACCCTGCCTTTCAGTGCCTTGCTGGCTTAATCTAGGAAGTCCACCCAGGACTGGTTAGGGAGCTTATGGCTGTCCCTGAACCTCTGACCGTACTTCTCAGAAGTCAGCTCAAACTTAGCAACAAGTATGACTTTCATGACGGCATTCTTTGTCTGGTCACCCACCTCAAGTGTGAGAGGTGTGCATACAAAAAGAGAAAAGGAACAAGCATTGGCAATTGATGCAGCTTCACTATTCCGACGAATGAAAACACATGCAGTCTTAATTGCTGTTTACCTGCATTGTAAGCACAAATTCCATTCATTATATTCATTATATTAAAGCCTTCTCTAGATCGTTTGCTAGTTCTGGGAAAAAGTAGTGGAATTGCCTTCTGTATAGAATGTATATAGGAGATAAAGAATTGAATGTGACAAACAGCACAGTGATTAGCTGTACTTTACATTTGTAAAATACTCTTTCATGCATTCCAGAGGAAACACTTCCTGGCAGGTGGCATAATAAAGCAAATAGCCAATAAAATGAGGGGAGAAAATAAAACGTCTCTGGATGGTGCCAGAGCCATCTATGTATACTTTGAAGAAGTGTTTAGAACATGCCTTGCCCACAGCGGCACTGTTGAGCCAGACTAAAAAATGGCATAACACACCGAAGGAGTGGAAGAAGAAGGATTTCTCATTTTGCAAACCAGTCCTAATGCGAAGTAGGCAAAAGCAAGGAAAACATCTTTGTAGAGTCAACGCATGCCCAAAATGCAATTGGGCATGCATTAGTAAAAGTATCACTCAGCCTAGAGTGTTGTTATTGTAGGGCTATCTGGGCTAAGCACAAACGAATTGTGGAATAATGTCAAATAAAGTGAGAGGGAGGTACTGCAGTAGCGCTCTAATCCGCCACAAGGAGGAATTTGTAAACATGCAAGCTGAATGTAAAGTGCATGCAGCAGGTCTGTGGGCTTTAAAAGTCTGCAAAGGGCCTAGTGGCTAGGTGGGTCTCCATGCTTACACCAAGAGTCTTGCAGTTGTCGATTAGATGAAAGATCTCCAGCTCCTTAGAATTCTGTCACAGTCCATGCTGTATGGTGGGCCAATCTGTTACAGTCACCATTCTTACCATTCTCATGTTTGATGCGTAAACATATGCGTGGCCAACCATACGTTTCTGCCAAAATGTTTTTTTTTACAAAGAGCTTTTTGGTGCTACCATTTTGTTGTCTGGAGACATTATTAATCACCAAGTTCTTTGAGTCATTTACAAGAAGCTAGGGTTTCCTGTCTGATCATGGCATTGATGACTGACATCAAAAGAGGACTTTTAGGTGATTGGGTATGCTTGCTGCGTGGACAAGACAGAAACAGCACCACCCTTAGCTTTGCTACTGTTAGGTGTCCTTTGTACATTGAGGTATTTCTTGGTTGTGGCTGTGTTCGGTGGTTCAGCAGCCTGTTTGTATTATGTCGGTAAAGGCAGAGGTATAGTCAGCAGGTCCATCTAGCGGCGGCGGGTTGCCACTTGAGTTTCTTACCAAACAAGCAGACAATGGTGCTTTGAGGGCCGCCTGTTGGTTGCCCTAAACTCTCAAACTGAACATGCCTACCATCCCTGTGTCTCCACCGCAATCAGACTCTGAGTAATTTGAATGTGCTGTCTTTTTGGGATAACAGTCTAATAAGTGGGAATTTCAAACAGAAGGAAAATAGTAATATGAAACATACACACACGAAAACGATTTAAAGGAGTATGTGAGGAAATATATGTTCATTAAGTGTTTTGCACCTACGAGCTAGCTGAGCCCTGACCCTGTTTGAGGAACACTTTAACCGAATGAATGACTCAAAATCGTGTTTGTTCTATAATTCTTTTATTCTTTATAAGATACTTTGGACAAAGATTAAACAATGTATCAGTTGATTTTCTCTGCCGCCTTCGCTGGTACAGAAAGAATGTTTGGCTTCCATTTTGTATGTCCCGTCCTTTAAGCACCATACAAACCATATTTTAAAGAGGAGATAAGCCAACAGTGCCCTGTGTCATACAGTACTGCTTCAAAGGGGAACATCCATGGTTTCTCGAGACATTTGTGAGGTTCATTAGCAATGTAGACTCACTCTTTGAGTTAAATTCTTTATAAATCATCTATTGTAATGATTTATCGAGTGATATTTCTGTACCTTCAATAGAATGTAAGGACACCGGTATAATAATTTTCTAATTTGCTTCTGTATTACAGACCAGTAGCCCATTTTCTATATTTATTTTTGCTCTTGTTCGATATGGTCTTACTTTACTGTCAATAACATTTTTATAACTGTGACCTTGATTTTTCGCCTGTCCTTGTTCCTGACAATCTTGATGTGTCCTTAGGCTGACGAGAGTGGAGCATCGAATTGGTCACAGAACATGCTGACGGAGGAGGTTCACCTGAGAGGTCCTGGTTTTTATTGTTGGAGTTGACTCTGCTGAGGATTGTAGGCCTGTGTTGTTGATCTTTTTTCCAGGTTTCCTTCAGGAGACTGCTATTGATGGCTTTTTGAGGCTCTACTAATTCCAGTAGGTTGTAATGGGGCATCTAGGGCCTCTGTGTCTCAGCAGGGGTTTCAGGGTTTGCTCTCTTTTCACCTGCTCTTCTGACTTGTCAATGGATGGATGTCATATGAGCCTAGTGCCCATAAATGTTCCCGTAGAATATATCTTTTACAGCGCACCCTTGATTAGCAATCTGTGAATCCTCTTCCTCTGGAATATTCTCTGGGAAGTCGCCATTTTCCGTGGCCCCTACAGTTTCAGATCTATTGTTATACAAGCTGGTGGCTGATGCCCCCAATTCCGCTGGCCACAGCCTCTGTTGCTAAAGTGACGACTTCACAGACTGCATTTCTTTTTCCACTCCCTACTTTCATCGTCCTCCAATTTCCTTCTTCTTCTGCTGCTGCTTCTTTTTAGTAGTCCCTGAATATAGTGATAGTGTACATTGACTGACTGAGGAGGTTTGGGTGCCTGAAGGGTGTTGCACCTGGGGGTGCTGTGGTATGTGTGCTGACAGCCGATTTCTTGGTGAGCAATGAACACTCTGTATAAGGTGAAGAGGACACAGAATTTAGTTGAGTGACTTTAATTCTAAAGTTATCTTTATTTAAGAATGATAATGTACGTTGTTGGAATGTGAAATAATAAATATTTGTCTTGGCCAGCTTTTAAACATGACTGTATTTGTGTGCTACGAGAGACCTGTGATCCCTAAGAATTACCTTTTTTAAGAGACCGTAATGCTCCAAAGCATGTCGATGCAAGACTGAGGCCTGTTGCAACACAGGGACAAACCAAGAACCCAACCCAAGTTAACAGTGCTTACACTTTACTATCCTATATGACTTTGTGTTGCATATGGGTTAGGAACTCACTAGAGCTTGCAAGCATTCCGAGGAAGACATTGCACTCTTTGTATAGTCATGCAGCAGGCTGTTGTATGCCCCAATCAAGATGTGACTGAGCGTCCTCTTGCAATAGACCTCACTGGCACTTCCATACTCATAGCCATCCGTAGGGATATTCCACTAGCTGATAGGAGCTTCAGGTGAGAATGTCAGAATTTAGCGGTGGGCAATGCATTTCAAATGTGGTCTTCTTTTATGAAGGCTAAACCAACCATGAGCTTCGAGAAAGGGGAATGGATAAGCATTACAAACTGTCCTTTCCCAGATGGGGGACTGTTAAGAGAATTCTACCTTAAGTTCCTAATCCAAGATGCAATAGAGTCTTTTTCCGTGATGTCAGTCCAGCCCGAACTGCCAAGCCATGTCTTCCCTGGCTTTGTTCGCCCTACGTTGGCAGGGTATGCCCAGACGTGAGTCCCTTGCTCACTTTGCCACTGGATTCAAGCTAGCCTGGCTGATGACGGCTGATTAGCCAGAAACCGGTCCCAGGATGCTTGTTTCTGCTCCAGGGAAGACATGGCTTGGTAGTTCGGGCTGGACTGTTCCCATGAGGCACAGGGTCAGACTGATTTGCATATGGCCATGTCTGAACTGGGGTGGCGGAGTGAGCTAAGGAATGATGATGCATTAAACCCAGATCAGTTTACTGGGGGTGAGTGCTTGCAATGTTCAACACTCCGTCCATCATCCCCTTTGGTTTTGCTTTGTTCACCCTAAGTTGGCAGGGTATGCCCGGACGTGGGTCCCTTGCTCACTTTGCCACTGGATTCAAGCTAGCCTGGCTGATGACAGCTGATTAGCCAGAAACCAGTCCCAGGATGCTTGTTTCCAGTCCAGGGAAGACATGGCTTGGCAGTTCGGGCTGGACTGTTCCCATGAGGCACAGGGTCAGACTGATTTGCATATGGCCTTGTCTGAACTGGGGTGGCGGAGTGAGCTAAAGAATGATGATGGAGTAAACCCAGATCAGTTGACTGGGGGTGAGTGCTTGTTATGTTCAACACTCCGCCCATCATCCCTATGGTTTTGCTTTGTTCGCCCTAAGTTGGCAGGGTATGCCCGGACGTGGGTCCCTTGCTCACTTTGCCACTGGATTCAAGCTAGCCTGGCTGATGACGGCTGATTAGCCAGAAACCGGTCCCAGGATGCTTGTTTCCGGTCCAGGGAAGACATGGTTTGGCAGTTTGGGCTGGACTGTTGCCATGAGGCACAGGGTTTGACTGATTTGCATATGGCCATGTCTGAACTGGGGTGGCGGAGTGAGCTAAAGAATGATGATGGATTAAACCCAGATCAGTTGACTGGGGATGAGTGCTTGCAATGTTCAACACTCCGTCCATCATCCCCTTTGGTTTTGCAGTGTGGCTTTCAATCACAGACAACTGAAAGTCAAGGAAAGACATGAGTCTTCCTGTGGTTGTCTGACGATAATAAACATACACATTGTATGTTGCATTCTGGATCATGTGGGTAAACATTTTTTTATACAACTCGCATTATATGGCTGAAGAATCTCATCGTTCTTGTCCACTCCGCCTATCTACTTGTTGTAATCAAGTATACAGGTGGGCTTGTCGACATTTGACCCCAAACTGTGATGGGGGAAGTGCTCTCACTATGATTTTTAGTGACCATATACATATCAAGCCTATCTTAGAACTTGACTGCGAGCAACACAGTGCTCTGGGATTTCTGGAGCTTCTTGCAAACAAGCTCCTGCCAGAATCCTTTGCAGCAACAACAAATTATTACATATTAAACAGGTCTACATTTTTGATAGACTTCGTTGTCCACTATCAACCAACATGCATTCACAAAGCCAATCGGTCTCACTTTGCCAATGCTGTGCGGTTGACACAAGTTGAATAGCCAATCCATTTAAAGATGCACTGACATTAGCAAAAGCCAATAGCAAAGACCAGCCATGTCAAACGAATAGAAAATATTGTTTTCCATACTTTCGAGATGGTGACCCTTTCCATGACACAAAGGGCCCTATTTCGCTGTCGGTCAGAGGTTTTCTGACCGACATCTTCGGTTTCACTTTCGACCATCGCATTACAATGCTGGGGGTCAAAAGTTAAACTGGCCTGTCATTCCGGCTGGATTCCAAAGGGGTGAAGGAGCCCGTCAGCCAGTCAGAAGCCCCACAGTAATCCCTATGGATGGCGTTTCTACCGTAGGGATTACGTTGTTGTTTTCCCACAGGTTTTCATGTCGGGACTTCCAGGCGGTTGCGGTGCTGCTAGACACAGCAAAAGCCTTTGACTCATTACAATGGGGGTATATTTTTACAGTCTAGCAGAGAATAGGCATGCCGCTATTCTTTCTGAAATGAGAAAAACTGTTGTATGCTGAACCAGTGGCCCGACTGCGGGTTAATGGGTGGATCTCAGACTCCTTTTCAATTAAGAGGGGCACTAGACAGGATTGTCCCCTATCTCTGATGTTATTCTCTTTGGCGCTTGAGCCCCTAGCCTACAAAATCCGCCAAAAACACGCTAATGCCGCTCTAAGGTTTAGACAGCGGCCACTTGCTGTCTCCTTGTACGCGGACGATATGATGCTGTATCTTCGTGAGCCAGCCATGTTTCTCCGGGCTCTGCTGCGTGAATATGTGGTATTTGAATGGTACTTGGGCCTGGGAATTAACTGGGTGAAATCCACAGTGCTCCCATTGACAGCTGGCACTCAGTAGACTGCGTTGGATTTCCCACTATTCTGGACAACTGACCCGGTGAAGTACTTGGGAATATGGATATATAGGGATACGGAAGTTGTACTGACCATGAACTTCGAGCGGGACATCACTAAAATTATGGAGCAAATTGCACACTGATCCCTCTCACTTTCAGACAGAATTGCAGTCGTAAAAATGACTATTTTGCCCAAGCTTTTATACCGAATTGTCAATATCCCAATACGAGTCAATGTGGCACTCTTTAACACACTCCAGTCCTGCCTACTGTCGCTTGAGCGGGCTGGAGAACAGCCAAGATGTAGCTGGAACACACTAGTGCAACCATTTGATTGGGGTGGGTTTGAGGCACCTGACTTGCGTTTATATTATTTATGCACTCAAATGCAATTCGCGCACTATTGGTGTTTCCCACAGCATTATCTTCCACACACCGCGGTTGAGGCAGACACGGCACATCCGACCCCGCTAACTACCATGGTCTCATTGGGAGGGGAGGGAGATGCCAGGAAGGAAATATATTTGGTTAAGTGCACTGCCTGGGCATGGAAGACTCTTGCCAAACAAGCTCGACTGGAGTATATGTATGCTCAGCTTTACCCGGGCATTCCTGCGGCCCAGGAATAGGGAGCTTTGAGGGCATTGCGGATGGTAGGGGTCACTCAGCTCGGCGACATGTACCTGAATGGTGTTTTCAAGTCTCTCGCAGAATTCCTGGCGGGACAAACGTATAATGCAATGGTTAGTTTTACAATTGCAGGGGTGCGCCAAGTGGTTCGGTCCTTATACCCTGGGTTTCCTGCAGAGCCAAAAACCCTACGGGCATTACAAGTTGCGCTGGCTGGGGAGGAGTGCATGGGACTGATTACCATATTTTATAATGCTTCCCAGAGAGAGAATGAGTTGACAGATCCCCTTTCACTTAAAAAATGGAATGCCGTGCTTGAGTCCCCATTGACGCTGGAAAACTGGGAGTTCTGCTGTGAATTAACTGGTCGCTTGACTGCGAATTGCAATCTTCATATTATACATTTTAAATATTTCCACCAGTTGTATTACACACCCAGTCAATTAAAGAAATTTGGGTTGAGGGAAAATGCAAGATGTATAAGATGTGGGCAAGATGAAGTGGATTTCATGCATCTGGCGTGGGGTTGTGCTATAATATATGCTTTTTGGCAGCGTGTTGTACAGGTGCTCACTGAAATAACTCTTGAAAGAACTGCATGTACTCCTGAACTGTGCTTGCTAGGCATGGTAAAGAAGCTTAAACCCTGCAATAGGCGCATTGTCGCAATATCCACCCTGTTTGCAAAACGCGCAGTCGCCATTCACTGGGGTGCTAAGACAGGCCCCACTATCCTGAAATGGATTCAAGACTTGTTGTATTGTAAAGAGCAAATGGGGATTTATGCAGAAGAGCTACCTGTCACCTCAAGACCAAAAGACTTTAGGGTGCCGCTTGAAATGTTTCTGCTTGAAAACCCGGACTTGTGCTGAACTCAAGAACAATTGCCTGGACGGTATAACAAAATAAGCTAGATTATATAAAACTCTGGAGGCAGAATTCTGTGATGTAAATTGTGCACATGCTCGAAATGCTGTACTTGCTGAATGGGGTGAAAGTTGGGGTGGGGGTGAGGCCGGGCCTGTTTTATGGTATTAGGAAAATTGTTTGCGCCTTTCACTGTACAATGTATGTTTACAGGGTAAGCCCTTCGGGACTCTGTATATCGTATTTCGCAACCTGACAAAATAAAATATATAAAAAAAAAAAGGTTTCCATGTCGTGCTTGCTGACATGGAAAGCCTGTCAGAAAGTGACTTTGGGGGCCCCTTCTCCCTGCGGCCTCCGGTTTGGGGGCCGAGAGGGCAACTATTGTGCCCCTATGTTAATCCCTGCACTTTGTGGAAGGCACCTCAAGGTGCCTGACATGCAGTGCAGAGATGAACAGATTCTCCCATTTCTCTATGGGAGCTTGTGCTACGTTTGATTTATGGCCACAGCACAAGCTACCATAGAGAAATGGGAGTAGCCGTCGCATTGTAATACAGCGGTCGGGACCGCCGACCAGAGGTTGGCCGGTCCCGACTCCACAATGGTGTCAATGAGGCCCAAAGTGTGTTGCGTCATCACATTGCGTCCCAGAACATGGTGGCCATTGTGAAACCTCCCTAAAGACTGTTTTCAATATTTTTAAGATGTCCATCACACTAATTTGTGCAACACGCATTGCTTGTCACATCATGCAACACAATGGCAATTTTGAAAGTATAGAAAATAATATTTTCTGTACTTTCAAAATTGCCACTACGTGGTAAAATAAAGCATGGACACCACACTACACAAAGTGTCAACTATCTTGAAATTATGGGAAACATTGCTTTGTATATTTTACTGTGTTTTCTATACATGTCCAGTCACCGCGATCGGCTTTGCCAATTCTCATGCATTTTAAAAAGCATATGGCAATCTCAAAGCCAACAGCAGCTAAGATCATGGTTCAGGACAGGAGAGGAGGAAGGCAGTACCAAACAAGCATTGTCAAAGCCAATAAGTCTCGGCAATGCCAGAGCTATTGGCTTTGTCAATTTCAATGTGTTTCAGCATTGTATGGCCAGATGGCAAGTATTTCCTAGGCATTTGCAGCACCTAAGTGCATGTAGCTGATGTGCCGTTACTCCCTTATGTAACCATGGTCATAAACACCAGTGTTGGTACCATCCCATGAGGGAATCGCGGCTCGTAAGCCTGGGGTTTGGATACCCTGCATTCTGCAAGGACTTGTAAGGAAAGCGGTGCAGCTGTGCCCACACTGGTGTCTGCATGCTGTGTGTATGACATCATCGAAATTACTAACACTAAGAATTGCAAAGGCTCTGCCTCCTGGCAAAAGGCCCCTCTTTTAAGTGTGCTGATGATGCTTTGCATCACTTTGGCCCATGAAACATTCCCATTCTGTATGTAGGTGTGTTTGCCAATGGATATATTTCTATAGCGCAAACTAACTTGGAAGCAAAAGAGTCACATAGAGAACAAGCCCTTCTACCTACTTCTGTACCTTGTGATATACTTGAAAAAGCAGGTAACTATATTTTCTGAGAACCTCGGTCTCCTCATCTCATCTCAGAGAGCCTCCAAAAAAGACCCAGCCACAAAAACACAAGAAAGAGACAGAGAATAAGTTAGATCAGGCTAGTCCAAAAGAAATTCCACATATTTTTTAAAATCATCCTATAAGAAATACACAGTGAAGGGTAGGTCCCAGAGTGACTGACACAAAGCCATGACAAGAACATGACCTCCACAGTTCAGCCTCCTCTAGCAGTAGTGCACCAGCATGTACCTTGTTAAAATGACTAACTCTACTATGACCAACATTACAAGTTTGCTGGAATAGGGTGGGGCATTCACCACAAGTGGTAAATACCATTATTGAATAAAAACTGTAAACATAAACTCCACGTCTCACCAATACTAATGACACCATTATTCAGATGGATTAAGCTAGATAAGGAGTCTCCAACCTTTCCAGTCGGGCAAGCGCCTTCTCATAAATGAAAACCATGCTGAGCTCCTGACTAATCTATTCATTAAATAGGGCAGGGAAGGAGGATACAGTAGAACCGATCATGGAGAGGAGAGGAGAGAAAACAAGGAACTGTATAATGAAAGAAAGGAAAAAAGGAACCTAGAAAGTAAGGAGCAAGGGAAGAGAAAGAAGGAGGGAGAGAAAGAAGGTGAGGATGAATGATGGCGGGAAGAAAGGAATAGAAAAGACACTGAAAGAAAAGAAAGAACAAAGGAAAGGAACAGAAGGAAGAAGCAAGGGAAAAATGAATGAATGGATTAAGGGAGTGCCAGACATAAAAGAAGTAGCAAATTTAAGAGAAACGAAGATTAATGAAGAAAAAAGGAATGAAGCAGAGGGGGAATGAAAGAAGGACGAAAGAGGAGAAAAGAGGAAGGAAATACAATGTGGTGAGACTAAGACAATGGAAGGAAGGAAGGAGAGAGTGAAAGAAGGCAAGAAGGAAAGGACAGAAAGGAAGAGGCAAGAACAAGAAAGAGGAAGAGACAGAAAGGAAAGACGGACTGCTGAGAAGGAAAGAACCAAAGAAACAAAACGAGAACTTGACAAAGCAAGAAAGGAATAAAGGAGAGAAAAAACAAGGAAAGAAGAAAAGTAAAAGAAAAAAAAGGAAAATGAGAAAGGAGAAAGAAAGAAAGATTGGAAGCAAGGAACACAGAGGGGAAATGAAAGAAAGGAAAAAGAATGAAAGGGAAAAAAAGAGAAATGGAAAAAAGAAGAAAACTAAAGAAAGAAATGTAAATTTAGTGACTCTATGAAGTCAATGAAGGGTAGTTGTCAGAGAGATTTACAAACAATGTGCGTTGGGGCTTTTTTTTCTCAGGCTTCTTAAGAGGACATTTGCTTATTTAACAAGAGAGTGGGGTGCATCCTGCTCGTACACTCTAAGCCCAGCCTCCTAGGACCGGGCTCACAGCGATTTCAAGTGCAGCATTAGCAGTTAGGTAAGACGTTGGATAGTCCGAAACTCCTGTCAGCCAGCTACTCCTACTTAGCCTGCGAGCTGCTGGTAGCTTGCGACCAACCTGTTGAGGAGCCTGAGTTAGGTACATGTAGGGTAGATGTCCTGCCGATTAATCTGTTATTGTGCTATTGTACCTCACTCTAATGAATGTAATTTCTGTACCTCTACAGCCACAGATATGATCTAGAAATTAAATTAGCTAAAGTGTCCTGGTTCTTCTTTTCTAAAGCAAAGGAGGTATACTCTTTAATAGACCACAATATTAATCTAGTAAATAGGTCTACGGGCTACATTTGACAACCTGAGGACAATCTAATGTGATAAGAAGTCCAAAGGGAACAGTCTATCGTTATGTACATTTAACAACACCGTTTATTTAGAGTTTCATGCTTTCAATTGTTCATACGCAGCTGGGATAGCTGCTGTATTTCATCTATTCTGTGTCAGTCAGCAATAGACTATTTTTAAGCTCTACCCATAAGTTACATTTTTTACGTGCATTACCATGTTTGGAACCCAATCAAGAGTATGTGGAAATGTTGCTTTAATTTATATAACACATTCAGAATTTACGATTCCACATTCTTTAATTTCTAGTGTAGAATTATCTATTGTCTTTAGTTTAACACCACATTTGAATAATGCCACTTCTTTTTTAGTAAATATTTATTGTGATAAAATGATGTTGGTAATGGAGATCTTAAATGTCCAAATAAATAAATAGGTGCTATTTTTATAGACAATATTAAGCATTCAATTTACCTCAAAAGCAAGGACTCTCTGGAAGTAGGGTCACCCTTTATTAGGTGGAGCCTAGCGGCAGCGCACATGGACTGCTCGTTCTGCGAGACTGCTGTAGTAGGTAGGGTATGGGAGAGAAGCTGCGCCCACACTCAGCCCATATTTTTCATTGGCTGGTGTCATAGTCTTTCGTAAATGATGCCTTTGGATTCGTTAAGAGGCTTGTTAGTCCCTCCTTGGTACAGCCTTGTCTTCATTTGTAACCTCCCATGGCTACTGGCCCTTTTAGTGTGGTTGTTACACGAGACCTGTTATTTAGTCTGTAAGCACTATTTACTTTATTGAGCTTCTCTTCTTACTGCAGGCCGGACATGCACTGCTTCAGCTGAAACAGCTCGTGTTTTTTTTAAGCAGCACAGCCGCCCCTGTAACACGGGTGCCTGCTTTCAATCACTTTGACCCAGCATTAACTCATGTCTGTTTCAACCCCCCACCCCACGTAAAATGGATTTGGAAATAATTAGCAAATTAAGTCATGTGAATTCCAGGTAGCACATAATCCTATGCTAATGGGCTGAAGCTGACAACAGCACATCTATGTTACGTGTCATCTGCACTAAAGCTGTTTTTAAAAGCCTGTTTTATTAACTACACCACCACCACCAACACAACCACCAACACCACTACCACCTCCACCACCACCACCAATAGCACCATCACCACCAATACTACCAACACAAATAACACCACCACCAATACATACCACCACCAATACCACCACCACCAATACCACCACCACCAATACCACCACCACCACCAACACCACTACGACCACCAATACCACCATCACCACCAATACCACCACCACCAATACCAACATCACCAATACCACCAATACCAATACCACCACCACCAATACCACCACTACCAATACCACCACCACCAATAAAACCAATACCACCACCACCAATACAACCACCACCACCAATACCAATATCACCACCACCACCAATACCACCACCATCACCACCAATACCACCACCACCAATACCAATACCACTGCCAGTACCGCCACCACCACCACCAATACCACCACCACCAATACCAACACCACCAATACCACCAACACCAATACCACCAATATATATACCACCACCAATACCACCCCAAATACCACTACCAACACCATCACAAACCCTGCCACCATATCCTCCACTACCAATACCACCATCACAACCATTTCCAACACCACTAATACCACCACCACCATCACCACCACCACCAATACCACCACCAATACCACCACCACCAATACCACCAGCAACCAATACCAATACCACCACCACCACTACCACCACCATTACCACCACTACCAATACCACCACCACCAATACCACCACCACCACCAATACCACCACCAATACCAATACCACCACCACTAATACCACCACCAATACCACCACCACCGACACCACCAACACCACCACCACCACCACCAATACCAACATAAATACCACCAATACCACCACCAATACTACTGGTACCACCCCCACCATCAGTACTACCACCATCAATACCATCACCACCAATACCAATACCACCAACACCACCACCAGTACCACCACCATCACCAATACCAGCACCAATACCACCATTACCTGCACCAATACCACTAATACCAATACCACCACCACCATCAATACCAAACCACCACCACCACCAATACCACCAATACTACCAATACCACCATCACTACCACCAATACTAGCACCAGCAATACCACCACCACCACCAATACCACCACCACCAATACCACCACCAACAATACCACCACCAGGAACACCAATACCACCAATATCAATACTACCACCAATACCACCACCACCACAGCCACCAATGCTACCACCAATACAACAACCATTATCATCACAAATAACACCACCACCACCAATACCGCACCCACTACCACCACCATCACCAATTCCACCACCACCAATACCTCCACCACCAATATCACCACCACCACCAATACCACCAATATCAATACCACCACCACCAAGACCACCACCACCAATACCAATGCCACCACCAACAATACCACCTATACCACCACCACCAATACCACCACCACCAATACCACTACCACCCATACCACCACCACTACCAATACCACCACCTATAATACCACCATCAATACTAATACCACCAATACTATCGCCACCAATACCACCACCATTAATACCAACAATACTATCAGAAATACCACCAATACCACCACCACCAATACCACCACCAATACCACCAATACCAGCACCAATACCACAAATACCATCACCAATACCAATTCCACCAACACCACCACCAATACCACCACCATCACCAATACCAGCACCAATTCCACCATTACCTGCACCAATACCACTAATACCACCACTAATACCACCACCAATACCAATACCACCACCACCAATACCAAACCACCACCACCAATACCACTAATACCACCACCACCAGCAACAAAGTAATACCACCACCACCAATACCAATACTACCACCACCACCAATACCAAACCACCACCACCAATACCACCACCAATACCAATACTACCACCAATACCCCCACTACCAATTCCACAACCAATACTACCACCACCACCAATACTACCAATACCACCATCACCAGCAATACCACCGTCACCAGTACCACCACCACCAATACCACCACCATCACCAATACCACCAATACCCCACCACTAATTCCTCCACCACCAACACCACTACCACCTCCACCACCACCACCAATAGCACCATCACCACCAATACCGCCAATACTACCACCACCAATACCACCACCATCAATACCAATGCCACCACCACCAAAACTACATCTACCAATCCCACCAATACCACCACCACCAATAGCACCACCACCACCAATACCACCACCACCAATACCACCACCACTACCAATATCACAAATACCACCACCACCATACAACCACCACCACCAATACCACCACCACCACCAATACCAATACCACCAACAATATTAATACCACCACCAATACCACCACAACCAATACCACCACCACCAATACCACCACCGCCAATACCAGTACCACTACCACCAATACCGCCACCAATAACACCACCACCAATGCCACCACCACCAATACCACCATGCACATGGCAGCTAATACAGACGCTGACTATAAATTGTTAAACATCTAAATGCGGCCCAGGATGCTGAAGAAATTGCTACTGGAACCATTAAGGGATCCTCTTGCCACCTTCTCTGGAATAATCTCCTTTGAAAACTTGCTCCTTGTTATATGTTATATATACTTTCTCCATCAAATTCGTATCCACCACCTTCTAAAGCAAGGATGGTTATTTTTCTTTTTTCTTTTAGGTATTCCTTATAAATTGACTTGACAAAGAAGGGGTAAATGTCCTTTTTAATTACAAATACTTCTCTATCAATCACTTGGTGAACAATAGTCGTTCAAATTATTGATTGATAACATATACTTTTCTGTTGTCTTCTAGATTCTCTAATTATCAGGCTAGCACAAAGGCAAATCTAATTATTGCAATCTATTTAATGGTTTAATCTCCAATTAACTCACATTTCGCTATTCATGGTACAACATTATTTTCATGCCTATCAATTAAAAACATAGAGCCATATGTACTAGAAAATGGCGCAGCACGGTTTAGCTCCAAAATTGCTAATGCAGCACACACACAAGTAGGAAAAGCTTTCCTGTGTGTTTAGACATAGTATTTTGTACATGAAGGCAACCTTCCTGTACAAAACCTACGATAGACTCATGCATGCACCCTCGAACTACCCTGAGGCTGTGGACCTTGAAAAGGCTTTTGATGCTTTAAGGTGGGATTTTCTCATTGAGGTAATGTGCGCCATGGGGCTCGATGAAGGATGGCTTAGTTGGGTCAAACTCCTTTATACTTCTCCCTCAGCCAGAGTTAGGAAGGGAAGTATAGTTTCAAATTCATATGAGGTATACAGGGGAACGAGACAGGCATGCCCCCTGTTAACACTCCTGTTCGCTCGGGCGATCAAGCCACTGGCCGTGCAGTTTAGAGAGGAGACTGGTAGGCTGGGCCTGACACTGGATGGGAGAGAGTTCGTGATCTCTCTCTATGTAGATAAGATCCTGCTATATTTGCGGAGAGGAGACCATGGGGTTTGTGACGCAATGGACATCTTGAATGATTAAGCCACCCTAACCGGTTTGAAGGTAAATCAGTCCAAGACTCGCATATTCCCCCTTCACCCTTTGGTCCCTTGCCCCCTGTCACTTCCCTGGGACACTAACTGGTCCCTACGGTCCTTTAGATAGCTAGGGATTCAAATATTGCCTGAACAACAGAACCTCCTTCAGGGTCACTTGAACCCGGCTCTTCGATTCCTTGAATCATCGGTGACATTTTGGCGCTCTCTTAAACTCCCCATTATGTCAAGGGTGGCACTTTCCAAAATGGTCATGTTACCGTGCTTACTATATTTTTTTGCCAATTTGCCGGTGGTTATCCTGAGGACCTGGTTCAAAGAACTGGATACATTGCTGAGGGATTTGATTTGGGATGGAGGATATAATAGAGTGTCACTGGCTACTGCTCAGAGGGCACCGGAGGGGTGGATTGGGAGTGCCGGACTTTGAGGCTTATTAGTTAGCTGCTCAATTGCAGTGTTTGGCTCAATGACTGGAGGGGATTGGACTGGATATGCCACCTGGTAACGATCTTAAAGGTAAACTGATGGCTAGGCTACCACTTCCTAGGAAATGGGCGCAACCCCAGGGTGCCTTGTTCATGGTGGCCTTGAGATGCTGGCGCAGAAGCATTATGAGCACTTTGGAAATCCCTTTATATTCACCAGACCTCCCCCTGGTTGGTCTACCACGAGGAGGAACCTCCTCATTCTTCACTAAGAACCAACTGAGGGATTGGGGAAGGGTGGGTTTGTTGAAAGCGGGAGACTGCTATTTGGATGGTGTAATGATTCGTTTGGGTGACTTAATCTCTCAGTATGAGCTACCTACTGGGCATTTCTGTTAATTATCATGGGCTGCAGAAATCGTTTCAGTGCTTGTGGGGTGGTGGTACTCAAAAAACAAAAACGCATGTGCTTCTACAGGCCTTGATCTCATTGGGATCGGTGAGGCACCTCATAAAATGGTTATACCGGGCCCTGAGGGAGATGGCGGAAAAACCTCTACCAATCCTGCTGCAGAAATGGGAGGCATTCGCAGACCCCCATTTGTCTGAAGCAGATTGGAAGAGGGCACTGAGATCGCCCAAGACGATAAGTAGAAACACCAGCTTTAAATACTCCCAATTTAATATCCTCCATATGACCTACCTCACTCCACACAGACCTAACTTAATGCTGGGTAGTAATGACCAGCAGTGCCCATGCTGTGCAGACATAGAAGCAGATTTCAAGCATATGTGGTGAGATTGCCCATCTCTGCCTGAATATTGGCATTGTGTCCTGGAAGTATTACACAAGGTCCTCACAGGTACCATTCCTTGCTAATAGAAGCCTGGTTGTTGGGGTAATTTCCCAGGCCAAGAACCAAAAAGGTAGGAACCCGATTCATAGGCTTGGCCTTAGTTCTGGCCAAAAGAAGAATAGCATTAAGATGGAAATCCCACACAGGTCCTAACATTGCAATCTGGGAAAAGGATGTCACTGCTTGGGCCTGGGCGGAAGAAAGAGCTTTAATAGAGGGAGCTAAAAGAGGGGTGAGAGGCCACCCCATAGCAAACTTATTGTCAGAGATATTACGAAAATGGGAAGCGAGAGGTTGTAGAGGGAAGTAGTAGCTCTCCCCAACCCACACAGCCTGACATACCATCAGGATTGACAAAAATAAAAACACCACCTATCAAGGGCCTAACTTAGGACAAAACCTCATTGCCTCTTTATGGGCTCTCTAGCTGGCATAGCTCAGAACATTACAAGGTATTGAATATATGCGTAATTTACCTGTCCTGAGGATAGTTATACTGTTGCAAATAAAGCCTGGCCGGTTGTACTGGGTGCATTGCTGTTTGTTGTTTTAAGAGTAGCTGTTATATATATAGTTGGGCATTGGACTTCGGCTCAAGACACTATGCTTGAGGAGCAGATCCACCAAAATCTGTCTATTATCTGCAATATTTGATGTTTAATCATGATTGTTGATATTGTGCTTAAGTTAGCAGTAGAGTTGATGTCTCCTCTGCATGTTAAGTAATTTGAAATTGTTGAGGTTTAATGACCAACAGTAGCCTGTATGATTCTTTGTTCAAAGTAAATTGTAAACTCAATAAAAAGATATTTGGAAAAAAAGACCCATGCATGCACCCTAGCATTATGGCTCTCCTTTAGCAATAGATGGTCTCAATGTGACGTGACTGGATACATTGGCATCAAGATGTAAGACATGAGAATGTTTTCAGAAAATCTTATAGACTATTGACTTTACTGGTTAAAGTCAGTGATTAACCTTTATTGAGATTAACACAATATACTTTAATGATTATTGGAAGGATTTGTTTGCTTTAATAGACCCAAATGTGTTAGAGAGCTACCTGAATGTATTATAACAAAGTTGAAAAAAGGAAATAAATATATTTTTTACACTTTGAGGAAATTTACAAAAGGTTTGCAACATGTCTGTTCAACCAAGACAGGCTTAAGTTAAAAGTGTAAATTGGTAAAATAAGCTTTTCAGTAAAAAGGTAAATAGGAGATTGCTCAATCAACACGGCATGTCCCTTCATTTTAGATGGTCTATGTCCCCAAAAGTTACAAGCAGGCCCATCGGGTTCCCGTTTAATGGCAGTAAGTGCATCAATAACCAAGCATCTGGGATAGAAAGATACAGTCAGATGATCTAAACCGCCCACATCTTCCTGGGAAAAATGACTCCAATCTTGAAAATAACTGCCACCCTGTAAACAATAATATATATGAGTACCCAAATATATGGTCACAACCGCATTCCAAATGAGTACAAAAGGTTGTAATGATAGTTAAAAAACGTATTTCCAGTTAAGCTTCTGATGCATGTTCGTCTGTTTCCGAGTGATCAGTTTACTACAACTGTACCATATTTAAATAGGCAGGATCAATCATACCTCCTTATCGGACTTAGGCACAAATTCTGAAAACTGTCACGGAACGCAGCGCAGCCCCCAAAAAAGGCTGTGCTCTGTGACAGGGAAGAGAGCAGGAGAGAAACCTTATTCGCTGAGATATGGCACTCTCCTCCCCTCTCCCAAGCGCCGGTACTGATTTCAGCTGCTGTGTGCCAGGCACACACCTTAGCACTTTTTACGTGGGGCCCATGATTGTGCACTAGTCAACCTTACCCCCAGGTAGTCAAATTGCTTCACCTTCTCTAGTAAGGTTGAACCCAACCTTGTGCTCCCCCCAAAAGACTTATGTCGATTGAATGCCATGAATCTGGTTTTCGAAGTATTAATTTCTAGTCCGAATTCGTCACAGGCCACCAAACTCTGTTTGTATGTACCAGCTGTCAAAATGTAGAAGAATAAAACAGGGATTCCATTGAGATATTTATCAAGGCTTCTACAAATAACTAGATATTGAAGAAGGGGTCTATTCACAAAGGCAAGTTTGCATGTGTAGATCTCCGCACATGCAAATCTTCATCTGCATCTAGGTGTATATCTCCTCATGAATAGAATTCACCATTTCTAAGGGAAGATCTCCACCAATATGCAGACATAGGAGATTACCCCCCCCCTCCAATGAGGCGGAGGAGACCCATATGACCAATTTTACAACTGTTTAGTTACTATCAGTAACGTTCTGTCTTTTTTTTATACATCACTGACACTCGGTCGGAGATCTCACCATAAAAATAATAGGGGATTAAAATTTATTGAAAATTTAAAAATATGCATAATTATTTTTTTTAATTGCTTACGTGAGGCACTTTCTTGATTCACCTCACTTTTTCAGGCCTGCTTAGTTGTCAAAGTTCTGTGGGTTTCCAGCCTGCTTTGATTGAATTTAAACACTAAAGATGACTTATATGGGGGGTTGTGACTAGATAACAAACCCTGTTCCACCAAGATAAGAAATGGTGTGACTTTCTCTTACAGGTTAAAAAAAGTTTTATATGTAAACTGTAACCAGGCTTTTGTGCATTAATAGTATTGAGTGGAGGGCGTCCTGTTTTTTTGTGTCCCTCTCTTGCTCCTTTTTTGAAATCTGCAGTATATCTAAGCCATTTTTGGCAGTAGTACTACAAAAGAAAATGTAGGTGTGTATTTTGTGATTGTGAATTGTCTCACTCATTTTTTGGGTGTTTTATGGTATTATTATGTACATCCCTAAACCCCTCCTTTCATTGCTGTAAACATCACCGATTTTGTGGTAATTTTCCCTATTTTGCAACTATTCCTGCTTGTCCCTCCCAAATTTACTTCTATATCCTATTCTTATATGTGTGGGGATCTCTGCCACCGGGATAGAGATATCTGATAGTGAATTTGAAAGCTAGAGATGTGATATCGTAACAATCTGTCACCACAAGGTTTGCCTCACAAAAAAAAAGATTTTGTGACAACCGAACAGATGAAGTATATGGAAAATCTAAAGCAGTCATATAATAATTTGCCTTTCGTCATTGCCTTAACAGTCATTATGCTTGACTTCAGAACTAGGGAAGGTTTCCATGCACATACCAATCGATGGAAAAACTCTAACTAATGTCTCCAATCATTGCAATGTTGACTATCACGAAGCAGCATACATGTGTATATTTCCACCATTGATTTATTCTAATGATAAGCCAACAGTATAAGCTGTACTGTATGCAACTCATTCATGACTTTCTTATACTGATCTCTAGGCTACAGTTGCACCAACATTGACACATAGGATGAAGTATGTGATACATTTCGAAAAACATTATTTTTTATCAAGTATGATAAACATTCAGGCATTTCAGCTGCTGAGCAAAACATTAGTGGGCTGACAATGTTTTTAGTGGCAATTCGTTAAGGAAAAATAATGACATTTTATTGCATTGCTTGTTGAGAATGTGTTTTTTGAGGAAGCTTGCTGTGAATGACCAAAATAAAAATCTGAAGTCTGGAGGAAATGTATACAGACTTTATTCTTTCTGCGTGTTCATCAACTTATAGGAACAAGTGCAAGTTCAGGATTTAAGTGAAACAGGTGCTTAACCCCTCACCAACGGTTTCTGGTCCATTAGGGTGTGGTGGTCTGAGCCCCACCACTTCTTAACTATGAATCAGCAAATCAGTATGAAAGCTGAGGGCCAGACCTCCCTTGCAGGTCTGTGCTGCATGTAACAGCCTGAGCTGAAGCACTTCTACATACAGTGTTATATTAAATCAAATTAATATTTCTTAAGTACCATTAGCCCCAACATCTAGGTGTGATCCAAGCAAGTTAATTGTAAAGCAGTCTTCATCTTCTTCAGAAGTGAGAGGAGCTATTGGATCTGGCGCATTTGCTGGGGGCAGGAGTGCCATACCAATCTATCAATAACAGGAAAATATTTCCTCCTGCATTCTCCCCCAGGTAGTGTGGAGGCACAAAAATATGTTTATCTGCTGACTTTTGGAAGGTTTCATTAAAAGCACTGTCTCGGGTAGTCAGGAGCATTGCTGACACATAATAATGAGTGAAGGTGAGGGTTTAACCTGAATCTGTTTAGAAACAGGTAAGTTGGAGTCGCGCGCACCGCGACCTAAAATGTCCGCCTGACGACGGAGCTCTACATCGCGCCGGACTTTGTGTTTTCTTTTAAAGCGGTTCCAACGTCCTTCCTCACGGCATGCTGCCATATTCCTGAATCAGAATATCTGCTCTTCAAGAGGATACCATTCTTGTCCTTCATTTCCATGGAAAAATTATAGAATTCTGGAGGTGACTCTTTTTTGTTGCTTACAGCCACCATTTTGCTTTTCTCCCAGCCGTTTTTCTCCTCATGTCTCCTCATATGGCTCCCTGTAAAGTCGATTTTTTCAACATTTCCTGCATTTTTCATGCTTTTTCTTTGAATAACTTTATTCAACAGTGGAGGTTTTTACCATTTATCATTTTTGCGGTTTTTTTATGAGGTAATTTTATCCATTCTCCTATATGATGCCAGTTCTTTTCTGTGCTGTTCGTTTAACACTACATGGGTAGGAGCAAACTCCTTCTTCATCACACCAAAAACTAAAAAGTTGAAGTTGAACGCTCCTGCTACTTGTGGCATCATCGTTACTCCCCCTAACAAATTCTCATACTTATCTGAGTTACCGTCACACGGGGACTGTTCTTCTAGAGCACATAATTTCACAATTATGGCATCTAAAACACAGTTACCTCCGACTGCCGGCAAGAGACTTAAACAAGATCCTCCCTCTCCTCCTAAGTCTGCCTCTCCGGTTTCCTTAGACATTGTTTTGGAGGAGATACGTGCCCTCCGACCCTTCATTGAGGAGACCAACGCTTGTCTACAAACCCTGGAAAAGAAATGGTCGACTATGGAGTCCCGCCTCACTGTAGTGGAACAACACCTTACAGAAGTACAGGATTCATCTTCTAAGATTTCCTATTTGGAGAAGGAAGTCTTACAACTGAGAAGAGCGACTGAGGACTTGGAAAATAGAAATCGCCGTAATAATCTACGCATTTATGGTCTTCCTGAGGGACTTGAAGGTGACTACCCGGTTGCGTACTGTACTTCTTTCTTGCCGCAGTTTTTGGGTCTCCCTCCTGCAACCAAACTGAATATACAACGAGCACATAGATTGGGTCCTCGTCTGTCTTCCTCAGCTGCTCCATCTAAACCTCGCGGTATAATTCTTTTATTCTTACAATTCACTGACCTTCTGCTGGTACTGAATGCTGCTAAATCCAAAAAGCATCCATCCTGGCATGGCATAAAAGTGTTTACTTCTCAGGATGTTTCTTCGACGACTGCCAAATGGCGAAAAGAATTTCTAGATCTTCGTCCTGCTCTTCGCTCCTTGGGTGCAAGATATGGTTTGTTCCATCCTTGCCTCTTCAAGGTCACCTTCCTCAACAAGACTTCTACCTTTGAAGATTCGGCTGATATCAGAAGATATATTCATTCTCATTCTACTGCTTCGATGGAGACGGCTCCTCCTTCTTCTGGTTCTTGACTGAAGTGTTCCCTTTTTGGTTATGCTACTGCATTGAATTTGATGTTATAGTTTATACTATTTGGACTTCACTGTTCTTTTTTGTTTTATTTGCATAACTCTTTGTTTCCTTCTACAGGTTCATTGAAAATTTACTATGCTCTTCTCCATGTTCCCACTCCTGCTCTTGTTTTATTTGATGTCCTGGTGTGGTGTGTTGCCCTTTGTTGGGTGTGCTGTTTCCGTTGTCCCTTGCCGCCTATCATCCTTTCCTTTTGTTCCCTGTAAGGTACGTATTACTGTCGTCGTTTTGACATGTGCTGTCTCCTCTTGTTCTTATTCTTTCTTCCCTTCCTTTTTTCCCTCCTTTTCGGATCTATTCTCTTTTTTCCCTTAATTGACTTGCATTCTTCTTCATCTCGTTGGTTTCTCTATTTTCTTCCCTTTCTCTCCCTTTATCTCTTACTTCACTTTTTTGCTACTGCATATTTTGTTCTTTATGTATAATTGATGGTTTTACGTTCAGAGTTATTTCCTGGAATGTAAAAGTTTTTTTTAACCCAATTAAGAGACAGAGAATATTATCACATCTTGCCTCTTATAACCCTGATTTAGTTATTTTACAAGAGACACACCTTACAGAATCTGAGGCATTAAAATTAAAAAAAGTTGGGTGAGTTCAGTTTTATTCTCTCCTACTTCCAATAAGAAAAACGGTGTTATAATTCTATGTCACAAGAAATTGAACTGTAAAATTATATCGCAAGAAATTGATACAGAAGGAAGATGGTTGTTAGCTAAGTTGTTAATTATTAACATTTCTTTGACTGTTTTTACTTTTTATGGCCCTACTGATCCTGAATATTCCTTTTGGCCTCTGATCACACAGAAATATATTCAGTTTAGGGATGATCACTTTATACTTTCTCGATCGCCAATCTCAGGTACGCTTCACTCCTCACAAAACTCAGAAACATTTTCTTGATACTATCTCCAAAAAACACCTTGTTGACTCTTGGAGACTTTCTCACCCAGATACTCTTGACTTCTCTTTCTTCTCTCCTCCTCACAACTCCCTCTCCCGTTTAGATTATATTTATCTCTCTCAATCTTTATCTCAAAATCTGTTATCCTCCTCTATTGAACCGATCGTCATCGCTGACCATGCCCCAATTATAAGTAACCTTGACTTGCTCCCTCCACATCCCAGGACCTCCCTTTGGCGTTTAAATAATTCTCCTCTTCTTGACCCTCTTTTCTCTTCCTCTTTCATCACTTTTGCTAGCAAATCTTTCGACCTAAACAGTGATCCCACTTCCTCCCCCATATACTATGGGACTCCTTAAAGGCTACCACAAGAGGTTTCATCAAAGACTTTGTTTAAAAAAAAAGAAACACTTGCTTCAACAACATAAAGCTACCCTGGCACATATTAAGGCCTTAGAACATAAGTTCTATACGAACTCGGTCTTACCAGCTCTGATACGTGCCAAATTAGCATTTAATAAAATTACCACTGACAATGCGTCTTCCATACTTCTCCGTAGTAGTGCTCGCTACTACGGTGGTCGAAATAAAGTAGGAAAACGTTTAACGGACTATCTCAAAACCCGTAAAGACCGTGCTCTGATTGACTCTATTTATTCTTCAGATGGTTCTCTCCTTCACAAAGATCAGGACATTCTTGATGAATTTCAACTTTTATACAAAGACCTTTATACCCCAGAATCTCCTCCTACCAGTTCCCTTATCCAATCTTATCTTAATAATCTTCCAACCCCGTCTAATTCTCACCTCAATCTTTCTGATCTTGAAACAGACCTATCCCTTAATGAATTATCCTCTGCTTTAAATGCTTTAAAGAAAGGGAAACTCCAGGCCCGGATGATTTTTCAATTGAATTTCATTTGCATTTTTCTAACTTATTACTTCCCAAACTCTTAAATATTTTCCATTCATTCTTTCTCTCCGGTAAAACAGAGGGTACTTTTCAGGAGGCCACAAGTTGCCTCATACATAAAGAGGGACGAGATCCTATGTTTTGTAAAAACTATCGGCCAATTTCCCTAGTCAATGTAGACTATAAACTATTTGCCAAAACACTTGCTTTACGTTTAGATCCTCTTATGCCTCATTTGGTTGGTAAGGAGCAGTGTGACTTTGTCAAGGGTAGATTGACTTCCGATAATTCTTGCCTCTTTCTTAACATCTTAAACAAAATTCCTTCCCTTTCCACATCCTTAGCGGCCGTTTTCGTTCGATGCTAAAAAAGCATTTGATAGAGTTGATTGTTTCTTTTTATTTCCATCTTTGAAGTGGCATGGTTTTGGACACAAATTGATCTCACATATGTCTTTATTATATGCTGCCCCCAGAGCCTCGGTGCTAGTCAATGGCTGTGTTTCATCCTATTTTCCTCTTCAACTCGGAGTCCATCAAGGCTGCCCTCATTCCCCACTTCTCTTCATCTTAACTCTCTAACCCTTCTTATCCTCAATCCGTAATAATGATTCTATATCTGGTTTTTCTTATGGCGATCAACATTTAAAACTTTCCGCTTATGCGGATGACATCCTACTTTTATTTCTGCTCCGGAAATCTCTATTTCCCCTTTATTACATGAATTCACTTCCTTCTCCCTTGTCTCTAGTTATAAAATCAATTCAGATAAAACAGAAATTCTCCCTCTCACTAAATTTTGTCTTCCACATTCCTTCTCTTCCACTGGTTTTGCATGTAATGGTTCTAAAATCAAATATTTAGGTATGTGGTTCTCCAACTCCATCGCCTCTTCTATTAAATTAAATATGATTGCGGTTCTATCTCGGATTGACAAACTACTTTCCTCTTGGAATCCTCTCTTTCTTTTGTCTTGGGGTCGGTTAGACTCAATGAAGATGATGATTACCCCTATTTTGATTTATGCTCTTTCTATGCTTCCCGTTCATATTCCTGTCTGTTATTTTAAACAAATTGATTCTCGCCTCTCTAAATTTCTTTGGAAGAACAGAAATACCAGGATTTCTTTATCTTTTCTTCGCAAAACAAAATCTAACGGGGTGTGAATTTTCCAGATTTTCACCTTTATCATAAATCATTCTCCCTTCGCCAGGCCTCAAAATGGCTCCTTGCCGAACCTTCCCCTTTTTCTCCCCTTTGGCTTTCCATTGAACGACCCTTATTATCACCCTTTTCTTTAAAGGAAATTCTAGCCTTTTCTGCCAAAACCCCTCATATCTCTCTCCCCTTGTTTAAACATACTTGTTCCTTATTGAAGCCTTTGACCCAACCAAAATCTATTTCTAGAGAATACTTCTTAGATTCTCCTATTTGGCATAATTCCCTTATTACTATCAACAACAGAACCATCTTTTGGAAATCCTGGATATTAAAGGGTATAATTTGGGTTAAAAACCTTTTTTAGATGGCCTGTCTCCATGCTCTTTTCTCAAATTTCAAGCTACATTTCACTGTCCCCGCTCCTTCCTACAGAAATTCACTATTCTAATGGCGGTCATTCTCGATACCTTCTACTCTCTTCCCTCTTCCCCTCTTCCCTCTGTTCAAAATTCTCTTCTCAAGATTCTTCTCTTTCTACCCAAAGCTTCTCTTATCTATAAACACTTCTCAGCTCCTAATCCAGAGCGTACTAAATCTAAATTGGAACTTTCATGGGAATCTGACCTGGGATGTGAATGGACCATCATCTTCTGGGACAAACTTTGGTCCCGTTCTCTCAAAATCTCTTGTTTTTCTACACCTTCTCTTCCTTTGCCCTTTGGTTTCTAACTTTTGGTGCAAAATTTGGTCCTATATTTCTCGCCTGTTTAATATTTTCATTCCTTATTCCATTCCTCTTCTTTTCTCTGGGAGTCTATCGATTCCTTAGATCTTCCCTCCCACACACATGGTCTCTTTGACCTTATGCTTGCTTTAGCTTTCCAACACATCACTCTCAACTGGAAAACGCTTACAAAACTTTCTATCCAACACTGTTGGAATAGTCTTTGCCATTTTTATCGACTTTATATTGCTTTTGCCTCCTCCTGCAAGCCAACGGTTAATAGAGATCTCTTTTGGTTACCTCTTACTACTTATCTAGACAAACTAGCGTTAACAGATAACTCTCGTTTAATTGCTGAAAATGTTAAACCTCCTTGAATGTTTATCTTCTCTGTTCCTTGCTTTATACCTTTGTTGGCTTATTGTATTTATTAATTCTTATCAGGATTATCTCTCACATTCCTTTTGTAAATATGCATTATTTCATTCTATCAATTTGTAAATGTTTCCACTTCCCCTCCTCCTTTCTCTCCCCTCCCTTCCCCTTCCCTCCCCTTATTTCCTTATAAAATTTAAACAGCTTTCCCTTCTGTTTTTGAACTAGCCATTTTATCGTTATGTTTCTATTTCGATATGCTTTACTCTGTATTGCTGGTCTTCTGTATTTCTTGTTACTATTCAAATAAAGCTTTTTAACCATAAAAAGAAACAGGTAAGTAGTTCCTGTAGGTAGTTTCATAGGCATGAGGACGCAAGAGCAAACATGAGTAAATTACATACCACACTTGCTTAATGTTTGCAACATTTGAAGCCTGGTTAGAATAGAGCTGAAGGTCTCTGCCATGAGAATATTTAAATTTTCAATTTTTCCTCCACTGACCTCCCAAATGAAGGTTTCTCTATATACCTGTAAGAAGACATAAGGGGGACTTCCATAAAAGCATCAAGTGAAAGCTAGAGGACTAAAGAACATGATTGATGTGAGGGATCATTTCAAGCTTCTCATCAAAATCAACTTCCAGAGTCGTAACTTTGTCCTTAGCCTGAATGCCTACATCTCTGTATTTAAAATATCATTAGGTAAGTTAATGATGTGTTCTAATAAGAACAAATTCCATTTTGTCTGCATTCAGCCACAGTTGGTTTCTACCAATCCGTAGCTGAATTTGGGTGGACACTTCTGCTACTTTTGGTCTATCATTTTCAGGGTTGTTACACATCTAAAACGAAACCAAGTGTTATCAACATAGTTATAAAAATGTACGCTCAGATGGTTAAAGAGCTGATGGTACATGCTGAACAGGAGGGGAAAAAGACATGAGTGTGCAGCACCCCACAGGTCATCTCAGTAGTACCAGCTTAATCATGGTTCAACTCTACTCTTCAGCTCCTGTCAGACTGAAAAGACTCTAACTACCTCAGACACCCACGACCCTCTACAAGGTTCCAACAGACTAAGGTGCTAAAGATTGTCAGTGGCTGTGAAAACGTTCAATAGCATTAAAAAAGATTTCTAGAGTCCATTATTTTTATAATTGAGGTGTGAATATCATGCAATATCCCTCTCTCAAGACGAAAACTACATTGCCCATCCCCTAGAATGGGGATCTAAAGCAGCGAGGGAATATTTGATATAGGCCTGTACTTCTTGATGTCCAATGCATCTAATTCTATCTTTTTTCTCAAACGTGATATCCAGGAATTTTCTTAAATTGGCCTAAACAAAGCCCTCTGCAGAAGAGTTATTAGAAATCTCCTTCACATGGGTGTCAGTGGCAAATACCCGTCTTTAAATATCTTCGCCTGACAAGGGTCTCCATGACAGAAGATAAAATTCATGGACCTAAGCTAGGAGCTACTTTCATCCTGCAAAGTTTCACTGAAAAAGGAGTAATGGCACTGAGCTCCAACTAGATCAATAGGTGACCTCCAAATTTATTTATTTGTGCATAGATCTGATATGTTCAATCTTATTGCTAAAATATTATTAACCTTGATCAATTATCTGGATATTAAAAAGTTATGACAAGCAATCTAGGACTGGCAATTTCCTAGATAATCTTAAAGAGAGCTTCGGGAGAATCAAATGCCTCCCTTCAAAAGAAATCTTTATTGCAAGCATACTCAACCCCTCTAACTTTGCTGTGCATGATTATTAAAAGGTTCACAGTTTTCCCTAAGAGAAGAGCAGGGCAGCTTCAGGCCTTGTTCAGGCAAACACAATACCTCATTTCATCCTCATCTGCTGACTGCCTAAGGTGGCAGTACATTGGGAAGGAGAAATAAAAGCTATCTGCCACTGCTTCCAGGACTAGGCATCAGTGCAGAGCTAATGGTAGACTGTAATACTTCCTGTAATGCCTTTAGGCTAAAGAAGATAAATCAGAAGGGTGAGAGAGATCATATGTGTGCATACTTATGGGTGTTTTAGTATATGCATGTTAATGAGTGTGTGTATCTTTTGGGTGGCTGTGTGAATGGTTGGTTGTATGAGATCTTGGGAGTTTTATGGTCAGAGGGTAGGAGTCCTCTTGGTCTAATAATATTCATAGCTGACATCTTGTGGCTATTGTTGGTGACATATACCATCTTTCTATTTTATGGCAAGTCTTTGCAACATTCAAGCTTCTCTTTCCATAATTGTGCTCAATTCTTGCCATATTTTGGGCATTCTTTGCAACTCTCTGGCTATCCTTATTGGCTACTCCCTAATTGCGAGCATTCTTGGTGATATTCTGGTTATCCCAGGCAGGACAGTAGCTCATCCTTGCAATGGTGTTGGCATTGCATGGGGCATTCTGGTTACCACTGGCACAATAGTGAACATTCATGCTGAACTGATGACATTCTTAGTGACATTCTGTGACTATCCCTGGCATATTAGTGCCCCATCCTTGCCCTAGCCTAGGTGTTCTTGAAGATATTTTGGCCATCCATGGCATAGCAGTGGCTTGTCTTTGCCTCATTGCAGATATTCTATCCTCATACAGGTAGTAAGTGGTTTGCATCTCATGCCCCATGAACCCAAAACACTAACACATTTCTCTGTTTACTTATGAATTTATATTGCTATGCTTAGGTTTTGTGATAATGTGCTTCTGTTTTTAAAATCTTCTTCATATGTATGATATTGTTATTTTATTTATGTTACCAGTATAATCATGATGTTACTATTTGACTACATACATTCTATATTAAGTTGGTATCTATTAAAGACCTATAGTACATGAATATCTTTGTTCTGCATGTTTTCTAACCAGGGGAGCCCTGAGGGTATATCTCTACTAATCAAGGGAGACATGGCAGGGCTGATTGTTTTCCCAATACAGTCTCTGCCACTAGTGTGATCTTAGGGAGGGTTAATGAAACAGGTCTGTTTTCCACTTTACAGGACAGTTACCTTATCATCTTGTGTCCAAGAGCAACATACTAGGTGTGACTAAAACTCTTGGTATGCATAATTTGTGCCCCCTCCCTGTCATACACTGGGCATGTTGCCAAATGTTTGAATAGCCCTGACATTATAGTAACCCATTGATGCCCTATTGATTGTATTCCTGGCTACATTCTTGCCAAGAATTACATAATAGTGGCCCTTGTTTCCCATACCACGAGCATTCTCCATTATGTTCCAGCTATCCCTAGCATAATAGTGTGGCAGCAGTACATGTGAGTGCTTGGTGAAGATGGCAAGCTGATGTTTGGGGGATAAAGTATACCTACTAAAAATATGAATATGGTCTTTCGAGAGGAAAAGGCACGTTTTTTCATTAAAATGACAATCCTATGTTAAGGAGAATTGATCTTATTAAACCAAAAGTAAAAGTTTATATTTCATGGTGAAATGTCTGTATTTTCAAAGACTGGAAAGCTGATTTTTCAGCACTTCTCAACAATATGTACAGCTGATGTATGAGCAATGAGTGCCCTGAGTTTAAGAGACTTATCTCTGATTTTGTTTCCTTAGTACCAGTAGGCACTTGCTGCTATAGCTGTTATTTCATGGCTTGTACGAAGGTATTTCATCACAGCTACTGCTTAAGCTTTGTATAATTTTCACTGCTGGCTGAGGCCTGAGCCTGTACGTTGGGTGAAAACTGCCTATCATCTGGACTTCCATCAGGAATCAGCACACTGGCTCAAAGAATATGCAGACGTAAGCACCCCACTTTAGAAAGTAATACGCAAGAAGGAAAAGACCAAGATACTTACCTAAACAGAAGTTTGACAATTCTATGAACACTAAGGGAGAAGATAGGAAAAGTCTGAGACCTATGACTTGGCTGCCTGGATGGAAGGACGTAGGTGCTTGGGGAAAAACTAGTGCATGTTTGGCAGACGGCATTTCCAGGTCCCTAGCAATTTAACAAACATTAATCACATAATAGTTGTAGGTCATGTTAGGCAGTGTATGTATAAGGAGGCTGGAAACCTTTACTTGGCTCCCTGGCAACATTTTATTTGGTTTGCTTCTGCTCCCACTAATGTCTCAGTACTTTCACCTGCCTTGCATTGACCTGTGTCAGTTCCAAGTGTTTCAAGTTCCTCCTGGTTGTGACTCTGTAGGTTTCATTGCTAGTTGGCTTTGTTCTTTGTGTTTATTCCTCTACTTTGTAGTTGTTCTCCAGTGGAGCTCAGATTCCAGCAGAGGTCCTAGTACTTCATGGGTTTCGTAACAGCTTTACTTCTGCGCTTGTTTGTAAATGATTTTCAAGTCCATGATTATGCAAAATTATTTTGGTGTCATTGTGCATGGTTCTGAGTTCTTCTCATCCATCCCAGCGTTCATGCCCACACGATGTAATACAGCAAAGGCACAAGTTGAGAAGAGATTTGACAAAGCATCATACCAGTTGCTGCTGAAGTGTATCTCTGCACTTCCCCGTGTTGTCTTCCTTCTTTTCCACTGGAGCCTGCACCAGTGAGCTTTGCAGAGGCTTCCAGGCTACATTCTGGGGGTTGTGTCAGATCATCATACCTCAGTACACACTTGTGTTAATATGTCGTGACATCTTGGGGTCTGTATGTAATGGAGCAGTAGGATAGTTGAAAGACCCTGTGAGATTTGTCTGGCTTCGCAAGCTAATACCTGCCATTTGATGTGCATAAGATTTACATTGCTCACCTAATCACTTCCATGTAGATTCTCTGTCATGATACATAATTGAGAATCTAGGTGGAAGGGTCCAGATGTAAAGAGGTAGTGAAGAATTACGCCTTACTCCTTTAGTTAAAGAAGCAATGTCTCCTTCCCTAATGAGATTTGTGTAACCACCTGGAATACGTACAGCCATATAACCAGTTGTTAGGGGGAAGCAAGAAGAGTAATCCATTGATGTGGCACCATTTTCCAATATTTTCTGGAGGGCAGCGCCTCACAGCACCTCATGGGAGGTTAAGGCTTACCTTGCCCACCACAAAAGCATTAGGATATTGTTATAATTCCCTTACTTTACTTGGTTTGCACTACGGTATTCCACTTGCCTTCCGTGGTCTCTCCCTCCCTCTCTCTCTCTGCCCCCTCCCCTTTTCATGGCAGAGATCTTGATCGATGGGCTTGAGTGCGACGTGTTAGAGGTTCCTCAGTGGAGGCCGTAATAAAGACTACTTATTCTTCACCTACCTGTTCCAGGCATCTTTGTAACAGATATTATAGAGGTGTCTCATCAGAATCTCTGTAGTTTTAGTCATTGTAGGTGAAATTCGCCATGCAAAATGCAGTATTTGGCCCTGGATTGAAACAATTGAAACAAAAATATCCTAGGGTAACACAGTCAAAACCCACCTCCTCTGAAAGCGTTCCGACACACTCACTTTGCTCAGTCAGGGGCATATGTATAAACCCCTAGCGCCCCTGGAGCATCAATTCTTTTGCTGCTCCGGTGGTGGTATGCCCTGCACCATATTTACAAACTGGCATTAAGCCACTTTTTTAGTGGTTTAACACCGCTTTGTGCATATGCTACCCTTTCACACAGGTTAGAATGGTGCACAAGGAGAAATGCTTTTATTTCTCCTCGTTTTTGCTCTTTGTATGTGTGCTGCATTCTCTGAAAGAGCAAAAAGCCATTAATGATTGTTTATGTGCAGGAAAGCGCCCCTTCCTGCACATAAACAATCATTAAATAATGAAGATGTGCTACTTCTATGTGTGCTGCAGAATGCAGCACACATAGAAGTAACAAATAGCCATTATGGATTTGGGGGACACCTTCCTGCACATAAACAATCATTCCCTGCAATGCAGGTATATAGTGCAAGGGTGCCCGCATTGGCACTAGGCAGCTCATTTTAACACCCGCGCTATGGAAAATACAGATGTGTGACGTATTGTAGTAAATATGGAGCATTCCTGCATTTTGAAAATGTTGGACCGCGGCATTGCCAAATATTGTGCATCTCCATGCTCCAACACTTTTGGAACATATGCCCCTCAGTCTGATTCAAGGGAATAATTTATGCCCTACCAATTTCAATGTTTAGAAGCCGCCACTGCATGTCACCCATGGACGTTTTGAGAAAATGCAACGTTGCAAAACTTGTAAATATTACTGTGAAGTTTATTGACTATGTAGAACTTCTCCTGCTTGGAGATGCATTTCACTAAAAACCTTTGCAATTTTTTTTCATGAGATAATTTCCTTTTACATTTTCCTTTTTAGGTACTTGTCCTGCAACATCTCATGTTGCATAAAATCTTTTCCTGCATTTTTTAAAACTTTGCAATCTTCATAGAAAGGTGCGAAGTTCTGAAAAACAATTTGCTGCATTTGCGGAGTAGAAATCTTCAAAACGTTGAGCGCCACTCCACTCTCTCTGTACTATTTTCTTCATAATGTTTTTTGACATTTCTATGTAGTGCCCTGTTGCTAAGTGCCATCTGACTAAGATAAGAAACGTCCAATAAATAAATATATGTTCCAAGATCTTGAGCCATCATCCTCTCAACAAATCAAGCGCCTCGTCACCAAACTGTGATACTTTTTGGAGAGATCTTCACAGTGCACAAATATCAAACTGGATGTCTCGTCTACTAAACTCATTTTTACAAAGGTTAATGTTGTGTAAATATGTTTTTATGCTGGCTCCCCTTCAGTGTGTCTAAATGATGCTGCTTTTAGGAGCCAGCAGCCGCACTTGGAACTGCAGTTGACGTATTTGACAAAGTGAGCTGGATAATTTCAGAAGCATTTGCTGGTTTAATGTGTTGCGCTAAATAATTAATGAGCGTCAATGGGCCATACCCAAATCAGTAAATTGGAGACTGCGTGTCTTCTTAAATTGTTCTAATGAATCTATGCAATATCTGGTCGCTGATTCTAAATGAAATATAAACTCATTGCCAAGATCCAGAAGGAGTGTGTACCTCATTTTCCACACTGTAACTAAGCATTAGTGAAAATTGATTACCTCTCAGAAAAGAGCTGTTGTTGGCAAACACGGCGCCCATCTATCATCATTTAAAGAATAGATTCACCAATAATGATCTTAGTAGTCTCTATTAGACCGCTGGCTTAGCAAGGGTTTTTTTGTCTTTTGGTTTTCTGTTTGAATGTTTGTCAGATGTTTTATGAAAAAAAAATATATATATAAAACTGTGAGGGCCTTATTTATAAAGGCCTGCAACACTTTTATGCTGCAGTTGCGTCACTTTTTGTGACGCAGCTGCGGCATAAACAATGCGCCACGTTGCGCATATTTAGTATTTGCAAGGTGACACATTTAAGCAGATGCGTCACCTTGTAAAGCCCTGTGCCACATTATACCTGCGTCAGGTATAATGTATGCAGGGTGGGCGTTCCCCCCGCATCAAAGCCTAGTAGAAGTGATTTATTGAAATCTATAATGTTATCTGAAATCTGAAAATTCTATTTTGAATAACTTTGGCGCCGGTTGACGAATCCTCGCGAAATTTTCAAAACTAATGGGGCGCTCCGCTCAGCTCCTACCCTGAAAGTCTCGGGGTGATTCGTCAAGCGGGGGCTGAGAAAAAAGGGGGGTCCCAAAATGCAATTTTCCATAGGGACCTTTAGTCCAAGGTACAGCCCGAACGGCTGAACAGAATTACTTGAAATTTGGCAGAGAGGTAGTCCTCAGCTCAGGGATGTGCCTTTTGCATATATGGAGTCAATCTGTTCAGTAGTTCCTAAGAAAATTGCAGTTAAAAGCACATACATATCTATAGCCGCGCACCGTGCGCGCACCGTGCGCGCCCCGTGCGAGCACCCTAACGTGCGTGAGCGTAATTCTGATTGGTGGTTATACGTTAGTCAACGTTCGAATCGGTCGAAATCAGGAAGTGTCGGCCGCCATTTTGTTTGTTTTCAGTGCGAGAGGGAAAAAGGAAGGTGGCGAACGTGAAAAGGGGACAGGGTAGAGAGTTCCTGACCCCCTAGCCTTTGTCAGGGGGTCCCTGAAGGACCCCGAAGGCAGAAAAAAACATTTTAATTTTTTTTTCAAAAAATCGCGGGGGTGCGCGCACGGTGAAAACCCCCCAAAAAAATTTAAAAAAATTTTAAAAAATTTAATACGTAGTTTATTGTAAAATAAATATATAAAAAAAAAGAATAATACATACATAACTTAGCATTTAAAAAACCGTACAAATTCACTGAAAAAACCATAGGTTTCACACACATCATAGTTAGGAATTAGCATTTAAAAAACCTTGCAAATTCACTTTAAAAACCATAGGTTTCACACATATTATAGTTAGGTGGATATTTCACTCGTAAAAAACCAATGAAATTCCCCCGTTATAGTTAGTTGAGATAACTGTAACTCGCGCGACCGCCACTCTATCACAAGGATGATGTCATCAGTGATGTCATGAGTGATGCCACTGACCATGTCATGAGTGATGTAATATGTGACATCATGAGCAGAGGATTGCGGGCGCGCGAGGTATAGTTATCTCAACTAACTATAACGGGGGAATTTCATTGGTTTTTTACGAGTGAAATATCCACCTAACTATAACATGTGTGAAACCGAAGGTTTTTTAAGTGAATTTATTTATATATATATTTGGTGCGTGTTGGCGGGGACCCCCGGGGCACTCAAAAGGTTTTTTCCAATCGGGAAAAAGTGAAGCCCCCTGCCAGCCTACAGTTTAACGCAAGTACGAAGATTTGCCTGCCGAGCAGCTGTGGAGTTTCCGTTCCGCTTCCGGTGTTTCCCTGGAGGATCGGCGGCGGCGAAGAGGCATCCACGGCCAAGTTGGTGGACATTTCTAATAAGGTACGGCGCATTTTGGCGAAGGGCAGGTGGAAAGGTGTGCAACGCGAGTACGAACCCCTGTAAGCATTACGCAATAGGTGTTCTATCTCGCAATTCGAATTATACAAAAAGGCCAGAAGATGTCCGCAGACACACTCAGGGACCGCGAGTTAGCAGCTGAAGGGATGTTTTCGGACTCCCCCGAGGACGGTCAAGGAACTGGAAAAGTGACCACGGAAGAACCCCGTAAGAGCATGGGGCTGCGAGATAATTTCCGAGCTTTGGAAAAATTGAAAAAGCAAGAGCAGGCCAAGTGGTGGGAGGCGCGTTCATTACAGAGATATCTCGATGTGGGGAGAATTCCAAGAGGCCTTAGAATAATGATCGCCCCCAGCTACGAATCCCCGAATCCCCTCATGATGGCTGAATGGGGAGAATGCAATCTCGAATCATCGAGGCGACTTGTTACAATATTGGTAAAGTACGCGGAGATTGACAGGGCAGCTCTACAATAAAAGATTGAGCTCATGGAAAAAGAAATAGAACCACTAGGTGACCCACAGGTTAAGCAAAAATTGGTGGAGGAGATGAACGCAAGACTTAAAAAGGAGGAGGAAAAGATAAAGAGCCGCAAAACCTTCAAATTTAGGCGTGATCGTGACGATTATGCAAACGGGCAAATATTCACATTTGCAAGGAGGTATGATTCTATGCGTGTTGATACAGCCAAAAAGCGCATGGGCAATAGGGAGGACAGAAGAAATCACCAAGAAGCAACCAACGCTTCCCCATCAGCATCGGAGCTCAGCTCGGCCATGGAGAGCGGATCAGAGTCCGACAATCCGGCAGTGAGGGCCGAGGCAAGGAGCATTAGATTAACCTTGGGGGAAGAGTTGGACATTTTAAAACGAAGCAGGAGGGAAACATTGCGGCCACGCACCCAGGCAATCGAAAAAGCAGGGCAAACAAACGAAGAAGGGAGCGTAGGCAAGCAAAACGAAAACGTCAGAAGGCGCGGGAGGGGCAGAGCACGACGGTAAGGGATCAACTGCCGCCAAACCTATGCACTGATCCTTCATCCTCTGAGCAATCCAATACCATTGTTAATCTGGCAGGTATTGATCTCTCAGCTGCGGAACGACAGCTCCTATCATTAGGACTTTCCTATTGCCCAGAATCTAACTTCAACTATACCCAAACCCGCGCAGATGTTTATAAGTTCATTCGCAAGCTGAAGTTAAAGAAATATCATCATCAGCGAGGAAACAAGGAAAGACCAGAAGAATTGGGGGGCCCGGCCAAGATGCCAGAAATGCACGGGCTGAGAAGCTCTGATTATGAACTATTTGAAACTACGCGGGGTTTGGAAAGAGGTGACAACCCAGTCAATGATCAAGCTCAATGGGACAATATCACAACCAACACGCAAACGTCACAGATCCCAGGAACGGATATGAAACCTTGGACTCCGTTCCGCCCAAAGTCTAAATTTGTACCTGTCATGGCGAGAGATTCTATAGACGTTTTCAATGAACAGATAGTGGCGCAAATCAAGAGGCTCAACATTGCAACTAATGAAACAAGCAAAAAGAAGTTTTCCAACCAAGAGAGAAAGTATTGGCAACTCATCAAAAAATTAAAAGAAAATCAGGAGATCATCATACGCAATTCAGATAAAGGAGGCAATTTGGTGCTGTGGCCACTAAAGGAATATCTTGAAGAGGCTCACAGCCAATTAAACAACATAGAGTGCTATAGAAAAGTAGCACCGACCAAATTTAGAACAACACAAGAGACGCTCTTTTCCCAGCTTGTAGCTTGGAGAAGCACGGGTTTACTCAGTTGGGATGAATTTAAATATCTCAAGAAAGAGAATGCTACCATCCCAGTCATCTACTTTATACCAAAATTGCATAAAGATATGAAGAAACCCCCGGGACGTCCAATTATTTCTGCGTGTGATGGACTTTTGGAAAATTTGTCAAGATACATAGATTTCTTTTTGCAGGATTTTGTAAAGAGTTTGAAATCATTTGTACAGGACACAAGTGACTTCCTAAGGAAAGTGCAACATATTACATGGAAACCTTCGTATTTAATGATTGCACTAGATGTGTCTTCACTTTATACCTGCATCAGAAATAATGATGGTATCAGAGCCATAGAATTTTTCTTGATGAATAGACCAATTGAATTCTTTCTGCACAATAAGATGTTGGTTAAAATGCTTCTTTTTTGCCTTGAAAACAATCTGTTTTTATTCAATGGTGTTATGTACCAACAGATACAGGGAGTGGCCATGGGGGCCAGCTTCTCTCCCAGTTATGCCTGTTTATTTATGGGCTGGTGGGAGGAGCTGGTCCTCATGCAGCAACATGAACAGATATTTAATGAAAAAGTAATCTCCTGGCTCCGCTATATTGATGACCTTTTTATAGTGTGGGAGGGTGATGTTGACAGCGCCACTGAGTTCATTGCATTGTTGAATGACAACACACTCAACTTAAAATTTACTTCACACATCAGCAAGGAAAAGGTCACATTTCTTGACGTGGAAATCATGATAATGAATAATAAGATCTCTACCACCCTCTATAGGAAACCCACAGCGGGTAATACATTATTACACGCCTCGAGTTCCCATCCTCCTCATCTAATTAAGAGCATCCCCTACGGGGAGATGCTCAGAATCAGACGTATATGTAGTGAGGATAAGGAATGCACAATCAAACAAGGCGAAAGCCGGGCGAGATTCCTTAATAGAGGCTACAATACTGAGATCATAGAGTCTGCCATTATTAAATCTAGATCATGGGCAAGACAGGACCTGCTAAAAAAGAAAGAGACTGTATTAGACTCGAAAAAAGAGCAGGAACCTATTCGTTTGATTTTAGGATTTTCACGACAGGAGAAACAGATCAGAAATATTGTAAGAAAAAATTGGCCTATTGTGAAAGATGACCCTATATTGGGAGAATTGCTACCAAACAGTCCCTCAGTTGCCTTTAGAAAGACTAATAGCATGGGCATGGCTTTAGTCAGAAGCTATTTGGAAATAGGCAGCAAGGGCTCCTGGTTGTCTATGAGAAAGGGATTCTTTAAATGTGCATCTTGTAAAGCATGTAAATATGCCATTAATACCAAGAACTACGTTCCAGCATTTGGTTTTAAAACATGTGAGATTCAACATCATCTCACATGCAAGACCGAATTTGCTGTTTATGTGCTCACCTGCAGGTGCAATTTGAGATATGTAGGGAGCACAAAATTACCGGTCCATAAAAGAATCCTGCAACATCTAAGAGCGATCAATAACAATGATGAGAATTACCCGGTCGCAAGGCATTTCAAAAGTACTCACAATAGTGATCCTAAATTCCTGCAATATTATGTTATTGACACGGTCACCCCACAAAAAAGAGGAGGGGATAGGGAATCCAGGTTAAGGAAATTAGAAACATCATACATTTTACGCTTGGATTCTAAACACCCGATGGGGCTTAACAACAGTGAAGACCTGTATACGTTTTTGTAAAATCTGAAAAATTGTTTAGTATGTATAATGGAATGTTAATGTCTATTTTAGTCTCACGCTCTGTATGACAGTTCATGTTAGATCTGGGGGTCTCTAGTTGGCAGGGTAGGTACCACTGTCCAAGTAGGGACCCTTGCTTCTAGTCAGGGAAAGGGGGATACACTGTTAAGATAACCCCTGCTCACCCTCTAGGTAGCTTGGCCTGAGCAGTCTAGGCTATCAAAGGCAATGTGTAAAGTATTTAAAAAGGGCCGTTTCCAACAGTTCATATGGACGAATTAATTGTATGTTGGAGGCTGTGCCTCTTTGTTTTACCTCGGTCTCCTTGGAGGGTTAGACGGAAGTCTCCATCACCACAATTTGTTTATGGACATGAATATTTTAGGTGATATTTTAAGATGTTGTATAGGGTTATTTATTGAATATGAAATGAGGTTTTAGGAATGTTTTTAATTAAATAGATAGCATATTATATGCATCTACGAAATGATTTATGATTCCTGTTGGATCTCCTAGAAATAGCTCAATTTAATAATAGGTACATATCATCTACTACTTCAATGCACCTTATATTTGTCTATGTAATTATGTCCTATGTTCAGAGCTGGCTCTGATTTAATATTGTGCCAGACTTGGGTCAGAATGGAATATGGTAACCTTCCGAGATCATCATCTAGTCTTCCTTGTATGAATTTAGTCGTTTATACTTATTTTTAATTTTAGATGAATTTGCACTTAAATTTCGAGGTGAGGGCACTGTCACTGTTTTGCAAAATAATTATTTTTAATGGACATAATATAAAGTACATATCATGCATTTACGCAATTATCAAGTGTCATACGATGTGAAAATCAGTATTAGGATAACACAATGGCATTATGTGGTTATCGTGTTCGCCGTGATTTATACACAGAAATGTTGATAGAAATGTATGTTTTCTATGTCCATTGATTGAAGCACTAGCACTTGCACTTTAAAAAGAGCGGTCATCAGCCAAAGTGTTGTCATGTGATCAAGGGCGGGATCGCCCGAAACGCGTAATGGCGGAGAATGGCTAAATAAATAACGAATTGCACGAATAATACTGGGTCTACGCTCGTTTGTTTCCAGCGAGGGAAGAGTGAGGCGAGTGGAAGTAATATATATATATATATATATATATATATATATATATATATATATATATATCATAGCTCCATCTGCACCTCCAAACCAGCGCACTCAGTAGACTGTAAAACATTTGATTAAGGCATCGCCGAAACGCGTCATGTTTTCTCATGCTCGCAAATGCAATAAATGATTAAATAATTGCAGGAGTGTCCCGTTGAGTGCTTTTCCAAGTTCCTGAAAGTGATTGGAAGTGAGCGCGCATATATATATATATATATATATATATATATATAATATATATATATATTTATCACCAAGATTGACTTAAAAAACAATCAATGATGGCGGTGTTACAGACGGAAGGTACTACAGTGATATCGTAGTCCTTACTTGCTGGCCACTGTGCAGAAGGTGTTAAGTGGACTACATAATCCCCTGCACGATATTGATTTTCACTCGAAGCATTTGAAAAAGGCTGAATTGCTGAAGCGCCTCATGCGGAGTGAAATGGATGCATTTTTGTAAAATGCTGAGCAGAATAAATGCATCTTTCTCACCCGTGAAAATGCTCTGATTTGGTTCCTGGTGGAGGGACATTGGTGATTAATTGTTTTTTGCAAGCCACATGCATACCGGAAGCACCTTTCAATAAAGAGTTCGGTGGAGTTAGTGGCAATTGGTGGAATATATATATATATGAACACAAGGTGCCCTGCTCCAAGGACGCACTCAAGGACAGCCAGATCCTGTTGTTTATGGCAGCAATCTTTATTCTTTAGAAACCGGCATTCACAATGTCCAAATTCAATAAAAAGCTCAATGCGTTTCAAAGCATCTTGCTTCTTGTTCAAGGGCAACATGCATGTGTTTCAGACAGAAGGGAGTGAAAGGTAAAGTCACTTAATTTATTCCTTTTATCGCCTTCTGGTGGGTCTAATTACTTGAACATCAACACAGCTTTCTGGGACTTATAGTTCTCTTACTCCATAATTAATTCCTCCTGTGGATTTTGTCATAATTCCTCCCGCCCCCCCCCCCTCCCATCAGGCAAACATCGTTGCCATGTTCTGATAATCATTATTGAATAATAAGCAGACTATGGGTCCATCCACATTTACTAAATGTTTACACCAAGAAAAAGACAACACAGTGTAGAAAAGAAAAGCAGAGTGGGTGCTCAGATGTGACATAGAAAGGACGGCGATATAGAATCATGATAATGATGGTATTGGGAAAACAGAAAAATACAGCGTTACAGGGAGATGCGATCGGCCATAGCCACCATTGAAAGACTGGTTATTACTAGGGGTGGGCAAAGAATTCCCCTCCGCCGGCAGAGTTCGCAGAGTTTTTTCTCTCGCACAGCTCACCAACTTTAAGTAGGCGAGCGTTGATGAGAAAAATAGCAGGCTAGAACTCCTTCCGGCGAGATTTCTCAATGTGGGGGGGTTGTGCCAGGTCTCAACTGCTCGCGTTGAATAAGCTGCCACTCCAGGAGAATATCTACTTGAGCAACAGAAAGAAGCAGCGCTCTCTGGCACTAAAAATCAGAGCAAACAGAGCAACTTACCGCAGACCGCCACTCGCGAAACTCCACGTAGCACGGCAGAGTTTTTGGGGCACACCGCAGAGCTCCGAGTAGCAGAACACTACGAACTCTGCCCAGACCTAGTTGTTAGTATGAATGATGGCGAAGTCCTTTCTGAGGGGACGCTGTAGCCCTTGCTGGATGAAGTGTGTGACTCCATGAGGAAAGTTTGTTGAGATTGGATTCTGCCCAACCTCAGAGATTCAGCCATCACAGATGAGGTTGTTACAGTTCTTGCATCTAAAGCACATAAATGAGAGCCTAGAAGACAGAACCCCGCCCCCTCCCAAAAACATATATGGCTATTTTTTTCATTTGCAAGCAACAAAAAGAGAAAAATAATTGCAGAGCATTGCAGTAGAACTTGACGAGAAGGGTTTCTCTGGTTACACCTTTCAAGGAGAACGGCGATCTGCCTTCAAAAGTTAAATGACAAGTTTTCTTAAGCACCAGCAGTGCTGATTTGTGTTGGATTTTAACTGTAATACAGAAGGTTTGTTTTTAAATGGCTAAGTGCCCATAAAGACCTTAGCAAACGAACTGATTGAACTAATCTCCAGTGTCCTCTATTCATAGCCACATTAATTACAATTGCAATAAAATCATTATGCATCTTGTCTCAGCTCATCTAGTTGCCACTCGTTTTGAGCAATTAACCTTTGTTGCCCGCTACCTCTTTAAATTGGTTGATTTTGATACAGATTCGTAGTAGGCTTGTCAGATTCAGACTACAGATCGTCTACTGAAAACCTTTCTTTGTACTGTTTTAAACAGTGTTACTGGCAATGTGTTTTAATTAGGGCTTGCAGAGTTTTTTTTACTTCTTCATGTGGCAATTATGCAATTATTAGTGTGGGAGTTTCATCTATTTATATTTGAAGCAGTAGAAAATTACATTGTCACATCTTAGGAGGCAATGTAAACTTATTTGTGATATGCACACTTCATAGTTAATGTACATTTCTGTTTGAGATTTATACTGTATGAATGTAAACTTATCTGTGAGACTTAAGTTCTATGTCTTGTTAGTCTCAGCTAATCTGACCTATTGTTTCCAATATATGACATATAGTGAAAGTGGACTTTGGCCAGCCCCTTGCTTTTGACTGGATGACGCCATTGAGCTTTTCCATCTCTCTATGTTCTGATTGGACATTATTTCCTTCTGCTATATACTTGAGAGGACTCTTTTTCTATTTAGTCCTGAGTAATTCATGAGCATGCATGTTTTCTTGTTCTCGTCTCTTTTCTGCTCTTTTGCTTTTACCTTTTTATCTGTCACTCCCCTCACACTACGTTTTTACTTGACTTGAAGGTTCCCAAGTTGCTCCCCTTCCCGTTCCCAGAGCATATATTTCTTGAATTTTACATTTTTTTACAAGTTGTCAGAAGCTGCAAAGTGCTGCTGGGCTGCTCGGTTAACGGTTTGCACATCCTTGTGTCTGGTTTATCCTGCTGTTCCATCCAAAATGCTCCCTGCTGCACTCCCCATTCTACACCCTGTTTAAATATATATTTTTTTCACCGAAAAAAAAAATGTGAAAGTGATGTTATAGTTAGGAAAAATGAAATAAAAATGTCAGTGAAAACTAAACTTTTTAAACTGAAAAAAGCCACTGAAATTCATTAGTTATAGTTATCTCTAGTAACTATAACTTATGCCCTAAGGTAACTATAAAGTGCACCCCCCAAGCACAGTTTTGTCATCAAAGATGTCTTTCAGATTATGCAGTGATGTTATCAATGATGTCATAGACCATGTCATCAATGATGTAATATGGGAGTTTATTAGCAGGGCATGGCAAGGGTGCGAGTTATAGTTACCTTAGGGCATGAGTGATAGCTACTAGAGATAACTAAAACTGGTGAATGTCAGTTTCTTTTAGTTTTAAATGTTACGTTGGCACTGAAATTGTCACTTAACTATGACATCACTTTATCCTTTTTTAAAGTGAATGTCATTTTTTTTTTAATGTAAAGTAATATTTTATTCCCATACATATATCCCACCCTGGCTGCACATGTCCAAATACATTACCATTAGCGGGGGTGTCACCCCTCTCTCCCAGCACAAATGTATCCAGGGACCACATCCCCTGGGGCCATATTTTAATTATAGGGGTGGGAGCGTATGACCCCCTGAGCATTAAGAGACCCTGGGGACCCCATCCCCCAGAGAGAAACACTTCTATTTTTGGGAAGGGGGTGTGGGTGCCCCCTCACCGAGCCTAAATAGATCTCAGGGACCCCAACCCCTGGTGCCATATTTTAATTATATGGGAGATGGGGCATTCCTTAAGAGGCCCTGGGGACCACATCCTTGGAGCCAAATTCTCTACTATTAAGGGATGGAGTATATGACCTACCTCCCAAAGCCCAAATGGGCCCTAGGAACCTCATCCCATGGAGCCAAACATAACATTGGAGGTTGCACGGGGAACCCCAAAGCCCCCGCAGCCCCAGCTGTCTCCCACACTGGAGTCAACATTGCTCCAGGCTGGTGGAGGCAGCTAATTCAGCTTGCTCTTGATGGGCTGGAGAAATCAGAGTTTCCTTGCCTGCAAGATGGGCATGGAAACAAATGCCAAAACCCACTGTCTCCCTGGGTGGGCTCCCCAGAACACAGTTAAAGAGCCGACCCCCAGCCCTTGTAAGGCTCAGGGAGGGTGTCTGTATACATTTCTCTGCTCTACATATTGTTTCCTGGGAATGGGGTCTCCGAGGCCCATGTGGACACAGGGAGGAGATCTGCTTGCTGCCCTAAAATAAATAGTTTGGCCCAAGGGGATTGGGTTCCCAGGGCCACTAACGTCTCAAGGAAGGGGAGCACATGTCCACTATCCATTGTTTAAAAGTTGGCCCAGGGTTATGGTCCCCATCCCCCACTCTCCAAATATTGAAAATGGCTGACTGTCCGTTTAGATTTGTTTGTCGCGATCCCACAGAAGTCCCACAGGATCTCTGCCAAAATGCCTGATTATTTTGCATTTTGACCCCCAACAAGGTCCCAACCTATTCCTCTGAGTGTCTTTATAAGCCTAAAATCCCAGGTAAGGCATGTACTGGTACCTTCTCACTTCACTATCCCCCTTTGAGCATTAGTTCTGCTCCTCTTGTAGTTTTTCAGGTTCCAACCTTCTCACTGTAGTTCTCGAATGCAGTCTCACTCTCTTGCCTCGGGTCTCTACAAGGGTGTCTCTTTGCAATTTCACGCTTGCTCTTATTTAATTAATGTGAGATTTCTGTGTAAATACTGCTTGGACATTTGAGACTTTATCATTTCTTATTTCTGATGCCCTGTTCCCAACGAAAGCTTTGTTACATGACTCTTCTGTAGCCAATCACACTTTAGCCATTCCCTCATGCTATTCTGTTCTATGTCAAGACTGCCTTCACAAACAAGGAGTGGCTTAGCCTCAGTCTCATGCAAACATCTGAAAATTCCCACTTCTTTTCTGGGTTAATACTTGCATTTTATCCTCAAATTCAGTCCCACCTCCCTCTTTCTATGGTGTCCTTATTTATTGCCCAACGGGTAACAGAACTAACTTTATCATTGTCATTACGGCTGTTCTTACCCCCTCTATTGTTAAAGAGTCAATTTCACACTACTCTGCGACTCTAATTTTCACTTGAATAATATCTTACATCTAGATTCTGTACCTCCTATTGAATTCCTTAGGGCTCTAGGTCTTCGCTAAATGTTGCCCTCTCCCAGGCATTGTTCGTGTCACATCCTAGATCTGATTTTCACTAACTACCAGTCATTCTTAGTCTCCACCCCTTTCTGCTCATCTGGTCTGATCATTTTGCAGTTCCTTTTGTCATTCCTCAACAGCCATCTCTGGTTTCCCCTCTTAATCCTTCTTTCAAACGCTCCAGTAGTAATGTGAGTTCCTCTGAATTTGTTGCTGCTATTTGTTCAACTCTCTCACAGTCTCATCAGACATTGATGCTGCTGCCACCAAGTTTAATGCCTGGATTTCGGACGTCATTGAGTCCTCTGCTCCTCTTAACTATCACTCTTCTCGTAAGTCCCACTCTGTGCCCTGATACACTTTTGAGCTGAGTGATGCAAAACATCATTGTAAATTGCGTGAACGCATCTGGTGTTAATCTTATGTCACTGTTCTCAAATAAGACAAGGATGTCCATTACATCTTACATCAACTCATTTGCTCTAAATGCATTTCTTATTACGCCATGGAAATTGGTACTGTGGGACACTCCTCACATGAAAGCTTTTCTGTTCTGTTGTAGCCTGTTTGCAGTAATTCTATCTACCCGACTAAGGAACTTTGGGGCATATCAACCAGGGCTTTATCTCTGCTTTTTTGGCTTTAAAAGCCAAAAAAGCAGAGATAAAACTAGCACCCTATCAACAACAGGGTGCTAACACGCAAATTTGCATGTTAGCACCCTTTTACTCTACGCTACCCCTTGCATCTCTAATGAGATGCAAAGGGGCCGTTCCAGAGTAAAATAATAGGAGAAATGTCGCTAAGCGACATTTCTCCTATTATCAAGAATGTCGCTAACCCTGTTAGAGACAAAAAAGCAGCGCTAACCGCGGTTAACGCTGCTTTTTTACGTCTGCTAATTTTCAGACTTAGCCATGATATCCTATGGAAGGAGGATATCATGGCTAAGTTTGCCTGTCCCTATCAACAAGGTAACGTGTGATTATCGCTGGGTTTCCAGCGATAATCTCACGTTAGCCTGTTAGCGTGTAGATTTTTATCGCTATTGAGATAAGCGTTGCTAATAGCACGCTATCTCAGCGATAAAAATTCACGCTAGCCGGCGATAATTATCCTCACGCTAAGAGCGCTGAGCGATAATTATCGCCGGTTGTTGTTGATATGCCCCTTAGTTCTGATCTCACCCTCTTTTTTCATGACAAAATTGCTAGGATTCCACTTTGGTTTGTCACTCAACTTTTGGGCTTACTCACTGTCTTTCTGGGATGTTCCTTCTGTTTCATCGTCTGGATCTACACTAACTGAATTTGCTACCATCCTCATCGATGATATCCACGCCTCTATCTTTTCCACTAACTCTGGTTCTCCTCTTGATGCTGGCCTCCTTTTGTTGTTTCTTTCCCCTGAAATTATTTATCCTGCTCTTACTGACTTATGCAATTCTTCTCTGGAGTCCCCTATAGTTTCCAAAATCTGGAAACGTGCTGTGATTGTCTGCTGAACAAACCCTCTGCCGATCCTCAGGTTCCACATAACTATCATTCTATTTCTCTGCTACCACTCCCTTCTAACAATTTGGAACGGTTGTCTAATCAGCAACTGTCTTTTTCCCTGGAATCTAAAGCCTTTATTCATCAGGTTCAAGCGGGCTTCTGCCCTTCCCACAGTACCAAAGACTTTTTTCTGCTGATATCAAAATGATCCTTGATCAGACTAGCTATGCAACCTCCTGGACCTATCTTCTGCTATTGATACTATTTCTCACACTGCTCTGCATCTTTAAATTTGACGTCTGCCATTCTGTTCTTAAATGGTTCTGCTCTTTTCTATTTGGCAGGCAGCAATCTATCTCTCTTCCTCAATTTCTGCTCTTCTAGTATCGCTATCAGTATCACTATCACCACCTTCAAAAGAGGGACCTTCCCAGACAACTGGAAGTGCGCAGAAGTCAGACCTCTGCTCAAGAAGCCAACAGCTGACCCCACCGACCTCAAGAACTATCGGCCCATCTCGCTCCTTCCCCTTAGCAGCCAAAGTTGCAGAGAAAACAGTCAACAGGAAACTAACACGATTCATTGAAGAGAACGGCGTCCTCGACCCGTCCCAATCTGGATTCTGAAGCAACCACAGCACAGAGACCGCCCTACTCGCCACCACAGATGACATCCCTCCTGGACCAAGGCCACTCCACAGCATTCATCCTACTCGACCTATCAGCGGCCTTCGACACCGTCTCCCGCCGCACACTAGTCGCCAGACTATACAACGCAGGCATACAAGGAACAGCCCTGGACTGGATCTGATCATTCCTCACCGGAAGAAGCCAAAGGATCAGACTCCCACCCTTCCTCTCCGACCCCACGAAAATCGGAGTCCCACAGGGTTCATCCCTGAGCTCCACCCTCTTCAACATCTACATGGCCCCCACGCAGCCATTGTCCGACAACACGGCCTCAACATCGTATCCTACGCCGACGACACCCAGCTCATCCTCTCCCTCACCAAAGACCCCACCACTGCCAAACTCAACTTCCAGAAAGGAATGCAAGACGTTGCAGTCTGGATGACCAACTGCTGCCTGAAGCTCAATGCCAAGAAAACAGAAGTCCTCCTCCTCGGTACCACCCCTTCTGCATGGGACAGCACCTGGTGGCCGACGGCCCTCGGAAGCCCACCTACCCCCTCAGACCACGCCAAGAACCTCGGCATCGTACTCGTCTCATCACTCACCATGAACCGATAGGTCAACACCGTCACCTCCAGCTGCTTCAACACCCTCCGCATCCTCCGCAAGACCTTCAAGTGGATCCCCCCTGAGTCAAGGAAGACAGTCACCCACACACTCATCACCAGCAGAGTGGACTATGGAAACGCACTCTACGCCGGCATCAACAAGTCCCTTCTCCGCAAACTCCAGACAATACAGAACACCACCGCCAGACTCGTCCTTGGCATCCCCAACATGAACACATCAGTCAACACCTACGAAGTCTCCACTGGCTCCCCGTGGAAAAAAGAGTGACTTTCAAAATCCTCACTCACACCTACAAATGCCTACACAACAACGGACCCAAATACGTCAACGACAGAATCAACTTCCACGTACCAAAAGGAACCTCTGAGCTTCCAACTTCGCACTGGCCGAAACCCCGCGTATCCACAAAGCCAGAGCAGGTGGAAGATCCTTCTCTCACATTGCAGCCAAGACCTGAAACAAGCTACCAGCAGACATCAGACGCGCCCCTCCCTGAACACCTTCAGGAAGACCCTCAAGACCTGGCTTTTCAGGTAAACAGATCTGAGGACCCCCCCCCCTCTGCACCTTGAGACCCTCACGGGTGAGTAGCGCGCTTACAATTCCCTGATTGATTGATTGCTATCACTAGCAAAGTCCTGCAGATCTCACCTTTTTTTAACATTTTCATTCCGCCTCTAGCTTTGCTAGTAAACTCTTTCAAATTTGAATTCCTGTCATATACTGATAACACTGAAATCATTGTGGCAATTTCTGATAATACTCCTTCCTTTGGTGCAAAACAGCTAGTGTTCCTGTGAGTCTGAAGTGAAAATATAGTTACAGACTAATTGCCTCAAATTAAACATCAATAAAACTGAGGCCTTGATTTTCAGCAGCAAATCAATTATTTAGGCTTCTCTTCGTTGGCTTTCGAAGCTAGAGCCCACTAATGTCCCCACTTGCTCTGCCAGGACCTTTGGCTTAATATTTAACCACAATCTGTCTTTCGCGGGCCAAGTTAGCCTGGTTGCTTCTGTTTGCTTTGCTGACCTTAGGATGCATAGAAAAGTGATCCTCTTCCTTCCTGTTTCTTCTCACAAGACAATAGTTCACGTCTCGCTCACTTGGCTGGACTACAGCATCTCTTTTTGTCTTGGCACTCCTGCCTATATGTTTCAACGACTATGACTAATGATTATCCAACATTCCACAGCACATCTTATCCTTAAACTCCCTTCTCATACCTCACAGCAGAGAGCTGAATTGGCTTCCTATTCAGAAATGAATGATTTTAAATCCCGTGGCCTTGCCCAACAGGTGCTCGCCAATTCAGGATCTCAGTATCTCTGACGTAAATGGTCTTTTTAATACTCTGCCACTCAAAATTAAAGCTCTCTCGTTCCTTCTCCAATTTGGAAACTGGTTGAAAACTTGAATGTATAGTTAGATTTCCTGCTCCAGATCATTCTTCGCGTCAGGACAACGTTCTGGGTATTCGTCATGCTTCATGTCTATAGAGTGTCTACAGAGTCCAACATTAGAATTTGGGCTGTTTACTTAGGTGGTTGAACTATCCCTTCGTGACTGGGTTTCCTGTATACATAACACAACAGGTTTAAGGTTCCTCAACTCTTCTCTTAGAATTTGTCTTTTATTTTTCTTTTGTTTTTGTCATATAACCCCCATAACCCTTGATATTTAGTGATATCACTCTGATTTTATGTTTACTACTGTTACAAAAAAGACACTTTCTATTTTTTGGTAAATCATTTCTTGGTTCATTTACTTTTCCTTGAGGGGCTTCAGCCCCACAGTTTTTCTGCAAACCCTGTGGCCCCAGCCGTAAGCCGCAACCTAGCACTACCTGCTAAACCCATACCAACCCTGCCCCAAATAAACCCTACAGCTCCCTTTTTCCTCCCTCTCCCACTCCAACGTGCTCCCAGCCATACCCTACATCCCATTACCCATAAGCCACCAAAGCGTGGCTTCCCCATGTAGCCATCTTCAATATATCCTTACGTGATAGTGATGGACATTCTGCTGCCCCTAGCAGAGTACATTCATCAAACATACAAAATTAAAAAAAAACAATAAAGGGAAGGAAAAGAAGAAAAAATAGAAAAAAATTGAGAACAAGTAGAACAGCAAAAATAAAAAGAAATCGAAAATCAGCCCATAATACCCTAATTATACCATATCTATCGCAGTATGTATATGACCAATGTGTATATATTGATATGATAGTGCCTAAAAAATCCCTTGCTTTGAACTCTGATGTGTTATAACATTCATTTGAATCTGTCGATACTTTCAGTCTCATTGGGTTTAACAGAAATGCCTGGCTGTTCTGTTCTTGAAAGGGCTTTATGTTTTGCCACAAGCACCATCGACATTCAACTGTCACATGGCAAAAATCAGGTCTAACGAAGATGGTATGACCTTCGACTGTTTTTTTATGGGGCCTGGGGCGAGACTATTTAAAAGACTCTTATCCTCAAAATAAAATTACCAAAATAGCTCTAGGTCTTGCGTCATCTTTGGCTTTACGTGTTTGCTTCATTACCAGTGGAAGTCTGTGAGCCTTCTTGATCTGTCTTTCCCAATCCCAGTCTCGCAGTGGGAAGGCTGTCTTGAACAAGTGAATAATAAATGATCTTACATCCACTTCCTTAGCTCCCTCCTCTATGCCTAGGACCATGAGATTATTTCTCCATTGATGATTCTCTAACGCTTCCACTGAATATCTTCATCCTGAGCAGCCTGCTCAGCCAGCCCGATCTTCCAAAAGTGTTTTTTAACTCTTAGTCATTGTTGTTCGGTCTTCTAGCTCAGTGAGCCCATCTGATATGCTTTTGCAAAGTTTGGATATTTTTTGCATAGAATATTGCAATTTCCTTCTAGCAGCTCTGTTTTTTGACTGTCTTTGCAAGTTACTTTCCTGTGCGCCATTATGCCTTGATATATATATATATATATATATATATAATCTCCTGGGGAGGTTGCTGTAGAACAGTAGTTTCTGAATTTTCCAACCTGATCAATGCTGAAGGGGGTGTCAAATGCATACCAGAAAACCCCCACCTCAACGTTTTCACTCTGTTCCCTGTCTCATATCCTGTTTATGAACACCAAGATGAAGTTTATCAGTGCACTTTGATGGCATGGAATAATTATCAGACTCATCTGTAAAGGAGTCAACAAACCGATGCAAGGAAAAATCGAAGAACGAAAAAATACTATTCCCTTATTTAAACATATTGAGAGTGCCAGGTGTCTAAGATACTGACCCAATCTACCAGCTTTAAAACCCAAACGTTCACTCCTAGAGCTAAAGTCGTTTCTCACTGCAACCCCCCACAAGTCTCTGAGTTTTGCTGAGCATCAGTTATTGTTTCCTTCTGCTACTCAGACCCTCTCATAGTTTGTACCCTACCCAGGTCCTGGGTATTCTGCCCAGCTCCTGATTGCCTATCAGAGATCACCCCGTTTCCTTCTTATGGAACGATTTCAGAGACTTTCATATTTTTGTTACCTGCCACGTCCACCTGGTCCAAATCTGTCCCTTCCGAACATCTTGTAACCGCTGTTACAGTCTCACTGTCCTGAGGGCCTTCATCAGTCTGCTCAGACGTTTGTGAGCCGCAGGGGAGTTTGATGGTAGCAGACATTTATGATGGCTTGCATTCGGAGCTTTGAGGGGCAGGTATCAGGTCCATTACCTGCCACCTGTCGGACAACGGTGCAGACCTAGTGGGCTCTGTTTGGGGGCTGACTTGCTGCATTATGTCTAACCAGAGAACACAGTCTCTTATCGGACACCTGCGGGAAAGGTTGCTATATCCCAAGCTGTAGAGCGTGATGTACCAGCCTAAGGTGAGAAGCATTGCCTTATTAATCCCAAGTTTCTTTTCCTTCCATCTACACAGTGCTCTGCAGAGATGGTCCAAACGCATCTCACCAGCCAAATATAGCAGGTCACCATCTTGTTTCCCCAAAAACTAGGGATTCTAGCAGCATTAAATATGGTCTCTGGCTTATCGTCACTGAGGTGGAGATGGCGGTTACGAGTCCACTGATGGTTACTGATGGTGAACATCAAGGCGGAGCAAACACTGAATAGATGAAGGTTCTCTGTAAGAAGAAGAGGAGCACAGCACAATCCAAACAGCGACTAGGACAGGTCACTCAATAACAAAAGAGGAAACCATGTGGATGTGAAAAGAGAAAAAACAATGAAGTGAAGGGACACAGTGTAGGGAGACAAACAAACATGAGCATCAACTATTACAACAAGAGTAAAAAGAATGATATATTTAAAGAATACTATCAAAAATACATCTTTTAGGGTGCTGTCACTGGACAGCACCCCTCTCTCTCTTTACCTAGACTAATCCGGTATTACGCCATTACCTAATTAATAGAGAGAGGTCATAGCACAAGCCATAATGATTGAGGAAATCAAAGAGTCCATTTATATGATGAGTGGAAGTTAGATTCTGGGAAGTGATGGCCTGCCAGTTGAATTTTATGACACATTCACAACTCAAATGTGTCGCACATCGTCCCAAAATACTAGATTTAAGAATGATTATAGGACTAATGGGTCATTGCCTAAGACCGTTAAAGAAGCACTGAGAGTAGTACTGATATCACTGGGCAACGACTTACTGGAAAAAGAATTATACTGACCTGATGAATAATTGGTACCCAATACATGATTTTCCTTTATGGCAACAACATTCTCCTGAACCTTAAGAAGCCTGTGACACAGCTGCAAGACACATTGAAACTACGGAACTCTTCCTGCATGCTTTCGGACTTGGAGAAACTCATGCATGTTTCCACTCCACAGGGCGGGCCTGAACACTGCAGCAGTACTGAAATAATTTGTTTAGATATCTGGGAGTCTAGATGCATCACTAAAATATATTTTAAATAGTAGGGTATATCATTGAGTGCTATTAGGAACTATTTTTTTTGCAAACAAATGTTATTGATTTTATTAATATGGTAAAAAATTGGTGCACTTACATTGAGCAATGATCATCGGATTTACAACTTATCAGTTCAGCATGCTCCCATCAGGAGTGGCAAATATTGGCAACCGTTACATCTAGCGTTGTATATTAGGGATTTTGCTCACTAGCACCACAACTATAGCACCCACCTTCCTGTCCTTCCCCACCCACCCCCTGCTTCTGCAATTTAGCCTCATATAGGTTATTGTTATACACACACTCTGTGATCCACCTGGGGTTTTGTCAAATCCACAACTTATGTCCGTCCCACTCATCACTTTCATTAAGGTGTTCCCTCTACTCCCTCTGGCATGGGTGCAGCTGATGGTGAGCTGACAGGAGACTCTCCTTCTTTCAGGCAATCTACTTGGTGGACCCATGCTCGGGCTCTATCTATTGATCTCATACCTCTTCTAACTTCCTGGAATAACACACACGTTCATATCCTGCCCACAGTGTCATTTTCTCCTTCTATTTGGATGTTTTAGGACACCTAGTTGCTTTCTAGTGTAATGTCATTTCGCGTTTAGCCAGGACTAATGTCAGATCAAAAAATTTGGTAGTAACTTTGTATTTACTGGGGTGTGGGAAACCCCCTCAAGAGACAGACCAGTGGAGGGCGCTGAATCGGCTTCAGGGTAACATCGTTAATACACTGAACCACTTCATTCCAGAAGTCCCGCAATGTAGGACATGACCATATCATGTGGAGCATCTCAGCCCCCAAATCCCCGCTCCTGGGACAAGAGGCCTTAGCTGCGTGGAGCATCCCAATAATGTTGCCATGGGTAAGCTATGCCCTGTGGAGGATGTACAAGTTGATCAACTTAAATCTAGCATTTTTAGGATATTTTGTAGGTACTGGCTAGGATCGGTTCCCATTCTGCCTCAGTGATATGTGCCCCCAGATCTACCTCCCAGTTCTCACACAGCCTTACCAGGGATATAACAATGTTAGCTGTCAAGGCCCGTAAAGGTTGGTCACTGCTTTGGTATGGTCTGTGGTGGTGCAAAGGATTTGACAGGATCAGTGGGTGTGGGGGTTCTGTCATCCCCACCTTCCAATGGTCTCGCAATGTCTCTGTGACTGCCGTATGCAGCAGGAATTGACCTACAGGTATCGCAAAAGCCACCTCGAAGTCCTCTAATTCCAGTGACTCCCCGTCTCTGTAAAGATCACTCACCCGTGTCACACCTTATTTCGCCCATTCTCTGATTATCCTTAGTGCCCTTCTTCTAGCAAGTATCTCCAGTCCCAGCAGTGGGATATCTAGGGAGTAGGGTAGGTGGACCAGCAGCATCGGATGATCTGCAGTTCTGTAACATAGTCACAGTCAGGGGTTCAAAAGGACCTGCAACAATGTGCTATAGTTTGGAGTAAAGTTGTTCCCTCTCCCAGTCTGAGTCATATGGGCATGGATCCATTGGTTGAACCACTTGAGCTGCACCTCAAGATAGTATGTTTCTAAGTCAGGTGCTGCAAGCCCTCCCTCTGAAGTGGGCTGCTACAGCTTAGCCATTGCTACTCTTTGTCAGCCCGAACACCAGAGAAAGTCAACCAACAGTGTGTTCAAGTAGCAAAATATGCGATGTGGGATGAACAGCAGCATGGGGGTAAAGTAATAAAGTAGGCGGGGGGAGTGCCACCATTTTAGCTATTGCAATCCTCCCTGCCATCGATAACGGCAGCGATTTCCTTAAGTCAACCCCAGATCTAAGCACGTGGAGCGCAGCTCCGATATAACCATCCAGCAGATCATTGGCACTATGATATATTTTACCAAGATATTTCAGGAAAGTCCCCTCCCAAGCAAGGCCATGTAAGTCTCAAGGCTGGAGCATATCCCTGCATAGTGGGAAAAGGTGAGATTTTTGTCAGTTGATATAGAGTCCCTAAATTGTGCCAAATTGGTCCGACAACGAGATCGCTCTTGGCCAGTCTACAGCTAAGTCATAGAGGAACAGCAACATATCATCAACATAGAGGGCATTCGGAGCTTTGAGGGGCAGGTATCAGGTCCATTACCTGCCACCTGTCGGACAACGGTGCAGACCTAGTGGGCTCTGTTTGGGGGCTGACTTGCTGCATTATGTCTAACCAGAGAACGCAGTCTCTTATCGGACACCTGCGGGAAAGGTTGCTATATCCCAAGCTGTAGAGCGTGATGTACCAGCCTAAGGTGAGAAGCATTGCCTTATTAATCCCAAGTTTCTTTTCCTTCCATCTACACAGTGCTCTGCAGAGATGGTCTAAACGCATCTCACCAGCCAAATATAGCAGGTCACCATCTTGTTTCCCCAAAAACTAGGGATTCTAGCAGCATTAAATATGGTCTCTGGCTTATCGTCACTGAGGTGGAGATGGCGGTTACGAGTCCACTGATGGTTACTGATGGTGAACATCAAGGCGGAGCAAACACTGAATAGATGAAGGTTCTCTGTAAGAAGAAGAGGAGCACAGCACAATCCAAACAGCAACTAGGACAGGTCACTCAATAACAAAAGAGGAAACCATGTGGATGTGAAAAGAGAAAAAACAATGAAGTGAAGGGACACAGTGTAGGGAGACAAACAAACATGAGCATCAACTATTACAACAAGAGTAAAAAGAATGATATATTTAAAGAATACTATCAAAAAATACATCTTTTAGGGTGCTGTCACTGGACAGCACCCCTCTCTCTCTTTACCTAGACTAATCCGGTATTACGCCATTACCTAATTAATAGAGAGAGGTCATAGCACAAGCCATAATGATTGAGGAAATCAAAGAGTCCATGTATATAATGAGTGGAAGTTAGATTCTGGGAAGTGATGGCCTGCCAGTTGAATTTTATGACACATTCACAACTCAAATGTGTCGCACATCGTCCCAAAATACTAGATTTAAGAATGGTTATAGGACTAATGGGTCATTGCCTAAGACCGTTAAAGAAGCACTGAGAGTAGTACTGATATCACTGGGCAACGACTTACTGGAAAAAGAATTATACTGACCCACCCAGTTTGTTATTGCTCAATCTGGATGATCAAATATTGAGGAAAACACTATTTTAGAGGTTCCTTCTGATGATACTGTCATTGATCCATACTGACCAAAATAGATTTATTCCAAGACCTAACTCTTCCCCCTAACCAAAGAAGGATATTTCATGTGTTGGCTGCAGCCCAGCCAAATGTACAATGACGTCAGAGGTTGCACGAGATAAAAAAAGGCCTCTGACTCCCCGAGCTGGCCTCACCTTTACTCAGAAGAATGGGAGGGCACCAGACAAGGGTACCTCCTGTCACCTACCCTGGCAGTAGAACTGTTTCAGAGCCACTTCAGGCAACATGGAGCAGTTGGTGGTGTGGATATAATTAGTAACCCTGGGTGTAGTTTGCAAAGTAGCGCTACGCGTAGCTACGCGAAGTGCACTTCGCACTATGCGAGCTACGCGTAGCTTCGCAAACTGCGTAGTGCACTGTGCAAGATGCTGTTTGCACTGATTGCACAGTGCCGGATGCTTGTCCGCACTGTGCAATCAGTGCAAACTGCATCTTGCACAGTACAAGCGGTCAATTTCTGCCGCTCGAGTAGATTTCTACTCAAGCAGCAGCTTTCTCAACGCGGACTGGTAGTTTCTCATCGCGAGCGGTCGCGAGCATACGCGACCACTCGCAATGAGAAACCTGACCTCCCCGCGTTGAGAAGCTCGCCGGGAGGTTTATTTTCCACGCTCGCGATCGGCAACTTGATGTTGCTGATCGCGAGCAAGCAAAAAATCACTGCTGCACTATGCTACGCGTGTTTTCACTGTGCTACGTGCAATTTGCATAGTGCGAAGTAGCGCAAACTTCGGAAACTACGGGAGCGTAGCATAGTGCTTTGCCCAGGCTTAATAATTGGTACCCAATACATGATTTTCCTTTATGGCAACAACATTCTCCTGAACCTTAAGAAGCCTGTGACACAGCTGCAAGACACATTGAAACTACGGAACTCTTCCTGCATGCTTTCGGACTTGGAGAAACTCATGCATGTTTCCACTCCACAGGGCGGGCCTGAACACTGCAGCAGTACTGAAATAATTTGTTTAGATATCTGGGAGTCTAGATGCATCACTAAAATATATATTAAATAGTAGGGTATATCATTGAGTGCTATTAGGAACTATTTTTTTTGCAAACAAATGTTATTGATTTTATTAATATGGTAAAAAATTGGTGCACTTACATTGAGCAATGATCATCGGATTTACAACTTATCAGTTCAGCATGCTCCCATCAGGAGTGGCAAATATTGGCAACCGTTACATCTAGCGTTGTATTGTATATTAGGGATTTTGCTCACTAGCAGCACAACTATAGCACCCACCTTCCTGTCCTTCCCCACCCACCCCCTGCTTCTGCAATTTAGCCTCATATAGGTTATTGTTATACACACACTCTGTGATCCACCTGGGGTTTTGTCAAATCCACAACTTATGTCTGTCCCACTCATCACTTTCATTAAGGTGTTCCCTCTACTCCCTCTGGCATAGGTGCAGCTGATGGTGAGCTGACAGGAGACTCTCCTTCTTTCAGGCAATCTACTTGGTGGACCCATGCTCGGGCTCTATCTATTGATCTCATACCTCTTCTAACTTCCTGGAATAACACACACGTTCATATCCTGCCCACAGTGTCATTTTCTCCTTCTATTTGGATGTTTTAGGACACCTAGTTGCTTTCTAGTGTAATGTCATTTCGCGTTTAGCCAGGACTAATGTCAGATCAAAAAATTTGGTAGTAACTTTGTATTTACTGGGGTGTGGGAAACCCCCTCAAGAGACAGACCAGTGGAGGGCGCTGAATCGGCTTCAGGGTAACATCGTTAATACACTGAACCACTTCATTCCAGAAGTCCCGCAATGTAGGACATGACCATATCATGTGGAGCATCTCAGCCCCCAAATCCCCGCTCCTGGGACAAGAGGCCTTAGCTGCGTGGAGCATCCCAATAATGTTGCCATGGGTAAGCTATGCCCTGTGGAGGATGTACAAGTTGATCAACTTAAATCTAGCATTTTTAGGATATTTTGTAGGTACTGGCTAGGATCGTTTCCCATTCTGCCTCAGTGATAGGTGCCCCCAGATCTACCTCCCAGTTCTCACACAGCCTTACCAGGGATATAACAATGTTAGCTGTCAAGGCCCGTAAAGGTTGGTCACTGCTTTGGTATGGTCTGTGGTGGTGCAAAGGATTTGACAGGATCAGTGGGTGTGGGGGTTCTGTCATCCCCACCTTCCAATGGTCTCGCAATGTCTCTGTGACTGCCGTATGCAGCAGGAATTGACCTACAGGTATCGCAAAAGCCACCTCGAAGTCCTCTAATTCCAGTGACTCCCCGTCTCTGTAAAGATCACTCACCCGTGTCACACCTCATTTCGCCCATTCTCTGATTATCCTTAGTGCCCTTCTTCTAGCAAGTATCTCCAGTCCCAGCAGTGGGATATCTAGGGAGTAGGGTAGGTGGACCAGCAGCATCGGATGATCTGCAGTTCTGTAACATAGTCACAGTCAGGGGTTCAAAAGGACCTGCAACAATGTGCTATAGTTTGGAGTAAAGTTGTTCCCTCTCCCAGTCTGAGTCATATGGGCATGGATCCATTGGTTGAACCACTTGAGCTGCACCTCAAGATAGTATGTTTCTAAGTCAGGTGCTGCAAGCCCTCCCTCTGAAGTGGGCTGCTACAGCTTAGCCATTGCTACTCTTTGTAAGCCCGAACACCAGAGAAAGTCAACCAACAGTGTGTTCAAGTAGCAAAATATGCGATGTGGGATGAACAGCAGCATGGGGGTAAAGTAATAAAGTAGGCGGGGGGAGTGCCACCCTTTTAGCTATTGCAATCCTCCCTGCCATTGATAACGGCAGCGATTTCCTTAAGTCAACCCCAGATCTAAGCACGTGGAGCGCAGCTCCGATATAACCATCCAGCAGATCATTGGCACTATGATATATTTTACCAAGATATTTCAGGAAAGTCCCCTCCCAAGCTAGGCCATGTAAGTCTCAAGGCTGGAGCATATCCCTGCATAGTGGGAAAAGGTGAGATTTTTGTCAGTTGATATAGAGTCCCTAAATTGTGCCAAATTGGTCCGACAACGAGATCGCTCTTGGCCAGTCTACAGCTAAATCATAGAGGAACAGCAACATATCATCAACATAGAGGGCCACATAATACCACGCCCAATGTACTTCTAGCCCTCCATAGTACACCCCTGACCATGCTCTACTTGCAAGGGGCTTAACGGCCAGAGCAAATAATAGTGGGGGGCGCAAATGACCGTGTTTCTTCCCACCTCATATGAGCCCGAGATTATTCTACCTGTTCTGACTTGTGCTGTGGGTCCTACATAAAGGAGCCTCGTCCACTGGACAAATCCCTGTCCAAGGCCCAACTTCAACTTTACCTGATAAAGGAAGTCCCAGCCCCCACAGCTGCTGTATGTTTACCTAAGTTCCTCTTTCAGTGTTGAGAAAAGCCTGGAAATGTTTAGCGTTGTGTTGTGCCTGGGGTTAAAAATCCAGTTTGATCTGGGTGGATTAACGTGGGCATGTGCAGTAATAATCGAGAGGCCAGTATCCTATTAAGTATCTTGTAATCCATATCAAGCATGGACAGAGGGAGCTACGCTCTCACATCCTCAGGGGCATCCTGGTTTGAGCAATGAAACCATGAGTACCTCGCATGTAGAAGCCGGGAGGAAACAAAGTTAGTGGGCGTTTGCATACAATGTGACCAATCTCAGTGCCAAATTGTCTACATATGCAGCATAAAACTCTACTGGCAGACCACCTGTACACAGCACCTTGCCTCGAGCCATTGCCTTGATCACAGCCCTTACCTCTGACTCTGATCTTCCCGGCCTAGTCCTCACTTTTGTAGCCCCTAGGTTTGATAGGACCTGGCCAGTTCCAGCACCCTCACCACTCTTTCCTAGGATTCGATTTCTTGCACGAGAGTGCGGCGCACCCCCACCACTTCAGCTAAACAACGCCCTCTAATGACCGCCTTAAAGGCGTCCCATTCAAGTAGTGGCGAGGTAGAAGTATTCCCTACTGATCTCACCTATGTTGTGACGGGACTCTAGATCTTCCAGGTCTTCAACTCACACCTGTCAGTCCAGTATACAAGGGCACTCCCTGTGCCAGTCTAAAGTGAGTAATACTGAATTATAGTCAGAGACCATCCTGCATAAGTATTCAGCATTATGGACTGCTGTGTGGGCCTCAGGGGCACAAAGGAAAGTGACTAGGTGCACATGCAGATTATACAATCCAGGGAAAAAGGAATAATCACCCTCCCCAGGGTGTAACTGCTGCCAGGAGTCTATCAGCCCCTAATGACACTGCAAGCTGGAAAACCCTTGTGCCACACCAGAGAGTAACTCAGTGGAGGATGAGAGCAATCCAGATTAGGGTCTGCAACACTATTGTGGTCTCCCCCCATTATTATGGTTTGTGTTAGGTATAGTGCAAGTACTCTGGACAATTCCGTGAAAAAACTACAATGGTGAGAATTTGGGGGCCCAAGCAGCACTAAGTCTCGACCTGCAAGGTGGCCCGCTATTACTGCATACCACTCCTTGGGATCAATAATCTTGCTTGTTTTCAGAAAGGGCACAATGGGCAGATCCTAAGCAAAACCCCCCCCTGGCAAATGCTGAATATATTTTGGCATAAAGCTGACCCCCTTAAGAGGGTGCACAGAAACTGTTCACACCACACAATGTGCATAACTCTAGACCTTTAGGCTTCTTTCAATAAGGGAAAATATCTCAGCAAGTTGAAAGTAATAAGACATACATTCATTCATGCTTTGTTTCAATGTTTGATTCTCTCTTCACAAATTCTGCAATATAAAGAAGAAAACAGCCTAGCCATAATTCATCAAGCTCAATGGAGCCAAAGATGGCAAGCTTTAACATGTGGGGCCTTTGAAAAGGGATCTGCTTATGTTGTGTGTTCATAGAGTTTTTGTCTTTGTTCAGAAATGTATTATAAGAAATAAATATGAAGCTCAATGGAGCTTAAACATGCGTAGACAATGTTACATCACATTGCGCCATACAGTGGGTAATCAGTCAGAATATTGCATTTTTAATATCGACATGGCAAAATATTGAGTCTAAAATATAGAATGGACAAAATATCGACTTACAAGAATATAGTGGTGCAGAATATCAAAATGCAGGTAAGGAATATCGTTTTTAATAATCTCGAAGTAAGTAATATCGAGTCATAATATAGTTGTTAAAAATATCGATTTTTTTATAGTGTTTTAATTGTTAGTATATGTGTTAAAAGTATGTATTATTTTTGTAATGTATGTTTGAATTTTTTAAAAATAGTGAATTTTAATTAAATTCATTTTTGCGTAATTTAAATCCGTAGCGGGTTGTGGGTTTATAGGGGAATAGGGTGGGAAGTAATTTAATTATAACTATTATGCCCAATGGGCCCTGCAAGGGGGCTGTTTGCCGGAAGTCTTCTCTTTTTGCCAATGTGAAGCTTGAGGGGCACCCCAACCTAAGTCTCAAGCTATCCTACATGGTGAGGCACTACCCCTCATTAGTGGGTATCCAATGCCTGCTCTCTCTCACGCACTTTCCTTTGACTGGGATTATTCAGTCTATTCACCACTCCACTTGTTACTAGGCTCTGAGTTGCATTTTTTCTTCCAGGATCCTTTACAACTGCGCAAACTCCGGAATGTCACGAGGGCGCCAGTAACTCCCCCTTCTAGGTAAGCCTCTACCTTAGACCACCAGCCAGTGCCTGGCATCCTGTGTGGTCAGGCAATGGGGCCACAGGCGTGGGGGCGCGCCCCTACTATGACTCACCTTCACCTCCTTCATTGCACAGCCCTGTGTTAAAAAATCACACTATCCTTACGGTATTGCACAATGTATGTTTATGAAACAAACTGCATGGCTAATTAACAACTACAGTTTTGAATGGGTATGGAATCGTATATGCAACTTTTTAATTTTGATTACTTTGTATTATCTTGTTTTATGTCTACAAATACATGTTTTCCCACCTGTGTGTCTAACATGTTTGTTTTCAATGTGTCCTGCAACATTCTCCCATCTGACACTGCACCACACCACGGCATTGATACCCCAAGTTGCCTCAGTGATCTAATTGTGTCAATATCTGTTCTCCCCCCAGGTGTATCCAGAAGGTACCTTATTTATCTATTTATGCTGGACTACTTCACAAGTCCAATTTTCAGTGTACGGCACTTCACAAATAACACACACCCAATCTGTTCCTGCCTGAGTAGATGAGGATCCCTTGGTCCTGACGAAATGCAGCGATCCCTTGAACTTTAAATAAGCATGAAACATGTTGACCCCCTCTCACTGCACATACACCATTTTGAGCTTGAGAGGTTGTAATTCCCCAACCCTAGCTATGACCTTACAGTCCTTGTTTTTACTATAGCATAGGAACCCAGTCAATAAAGGCTATCTTGTGGGTTCCCTATAGCTATTTTTAGCTCTCACTCACACCTTTCCATCTCTAATCATATTACTCTTATGCCCCCTCACTCCTCAAACTTCACATCAGCAAAAAGAGAAGACATCCGGCAAAGAGCCCCCTTGTGGGGTCCGTTGGGCATTGCAGCACTGGACCAATGAGGAGCTGCCCGATGAGGAAGCATGGCACCTTCCAGGGTGTGTGAGGTCCCTTGCTCCTTATAGGAGCGATCCCCCCTGTTGTCCTCTCTACCTCCTGGCACCTGGGACACCACCCCATTTTCTCCCTCAGTCACCGCCTTCCCAAGGAATTGCATACCTTGTTTTTGCCACTTGTAATTTGTTTCCCAGTGCATTTAGTTGTTTTTTTAACCCTTCTTCTCGGGAACCGCAAAAATAACATATATATGTTTACATAACCTGACCATTAACAAACCAGGAACAATGTGTTCATTACACATGCTGATACATGCTGATTCCAAGGATGGTGTAGGTTAAAAGACAGAGGTCCGTAAGTGGTTAACTGGTGCATTCTCAAACCCACATGAAAGTGAAGATGTTATATATGTGTTTTTGAGGAAGAAGAATTGGCCAGATGCGCCATGGTGAAAATTGCGTGTTCATCCATTTTGATTGGTGAAATATGCGAACTCAATGCCAAACGCAATACCGGAAATGCAAAACCATCACCTTTGCCACCATGTGCTATGTGAGCCTAATAACTGAATCTTTCACGCACTGGAAGAATTGATGAGATCGATAATACAAAGTGCCAACTGCAGGATAGGTGCTGTATCACTGGAAAAATATAATCTTGCTATTAAAAACAGATCTCACAAAAACGCCAATCTCAGCTCTCTCAATCAGACAGCTTACTTACTAATGCGATCTGCGTGTTTATACAACTGCTAATGTGGCTTTCTATGGTATTCCACAGGTAAAGAGGTTCGATGTGTGAAAGGACACGCACAGTGAACACTAATCCTCTCTGATACAGCGTACAAGTCAAAAGACGCTGACGAGTCGGCAAAAGCTTACCTGCTACACCCATTGTGTGAGCGCGAGAGTAAATCTAAGTGCACCTTGAGCTCTTCCCAGCATGCAGTGTTGTGTGCGACCGTCTGTAGCGCTCCTTTTACATTGTATGTAATGGGTTGAGAAAGAAATGTAAACAAATGTGGAACAAAGACTCTGCGCTAAGAATCTACCCGGGAAAAAGACCTCGCCATTGTTGGGCAGCCTGACAGCCCTGTTCTAAAATATGTGTACCTAGGTCACTAAAATATGGAAAAAAACGGCTCAGAACCTGGGCGCAAGAAGTGAAAAATGCTAATAAATGGAACAAAATGAGAAAATGGCATTTGCAGAGTACGAGGCACACAGGGGAGCCAATATACCGTTGTAACGCTCCTTGGATAGGGGAAAGGCCCGGAATAGGAGGCAAAGACCTTGATCAATTGCAGGTCTCTCCCTAAACATGCTGCGGACATTTGGCTCTCGCTAAAGACCTATGACTGGGATATGATGTTTATTACGGAAACTTGGCTGAGAGAGAGTTCAAATCCAGATATCTTTCTATCCATCCCCATAGGCTATAGAATAGTTAAGATCGATAGGGCAGGCAATAGGCTAGGTGGTGGCCTGGCCATAATTATGAGGGAAGGGTGGGAAATCTCACATAAGAAAATTGATGACATAGGGCCCATAGAGGCCATGTCTTTTTATGTCAAGTTTTCCACAACCTCCTCTATGGCAGGGCTCTTGGTCTACAGACCCCCTAATACCGTGGCCACTTATTGGCCGAAACTGCATGACTGTATCGCTAACCTTTCTTTGAGATACTCAAATTTCACCGTTCTTGGTGATTTTAATGTCCATATGGACAATGTGAACTGCCCTTTAGCCATTCAATTAGGAGATACCCTTAAAGGTCTAAATTTGACTCAAAAGGTTTTATATCCGCCTCATGCAGCTGGCCATATTTCAGATCTCTTCTTTACTAATGACCCAGTCATTCAGGTGGAGGAGCCCTTACCGGTGACCTGGTCGGACCATATGTTGGTCACATTTAGGCTGACTTGGAGGGCCTGTGATAGCCATAGGAGGTCTATCACGGAGAACAGGAGGAACTGGAGGAAGGTTATACCTGAATCTATGGTTGGTGAAATATATAACACCTCCCCCGAACTCTCCGGCGATCCTAATCTCGATGCTCCTCTTTTTAATGCCTGAGTTAATTCAGCCCTCGACAAACTGGCCCCTATTAGGTCGGTTAAACTGTCCAGGAACAAACCCTCGGCCCCCTGGTTTAACACGGAGCTCCGTATGGAGAAAAGCCTGTGTAAGAGGCTCGAGCGTGCCTGGAGAAGAAATTATGAACCCTCAGCCAAGTGTGAATATAAGGCAGCACAGAGGAAATTCCACAGTTTGATGCATAGGATTATTAGGGAATATGTGGCAACACAGATTATGGACTCTGACAACTCCCCCAAAGAAATTTTCAAGATAGTAGAAGGCTTTATGAAACCTCAGGCCTTGAAGAGCACGATTCCCCCATCTGTGGCTCTCTGTGAGGAACTAGCCGTATTTTTTCAAAATAAAATTTCAACCATTTACTCTGCCTTTCCTGTATCAGGAACGCCCGATGTGGCAACTTTTGACACATCAGACAAATGGTCAGCTTTTTGTCCATTTGAGATGGAGGCGTCTCTGAAGGAACTAATGAAAATAAAATCAGGCTCACCTCTTGACCCCTGTCCTGCCAGATTTTTAAAGCTTTTAGCACCTGGGCTTAATGGTATCCTGAATTCAATCTGGAATACCTCCTTGGAGACTGGGATCTATCCAACTAGTTGGAAAAGGGCCTTTGTTCGGCCTATTCTCAAGAAAGTGGATGCTGATCCAGCAGAGCCCAAAAGTTTTAGGCCTATCTCTCTCCTGCCGGCACCTGCCAAAATCTTAGAAAAAGAAGTCCAGAGACAACTTTCAGAATTCCTAGAATCTAATAATCATCTTCACGACTCTCAGTTGGGGTTTAGGACAGGATACAGTACGGACACAGCCCTTCTGGAGGTGGCAGAATCAATTTGTGAAACCTTAGACCAGGGAAACTGTACAATGTTGGTGCTGCTGGATTTGTCCGCAGCCTTCGACACGGTTTCCCATAGGATCCTCCTGAACAGATTACATCATTTAGGAGTAACAGGGACTGTCTTGAGCTGGTTTTGCTCATTTCTTGAAGGACGGTCGCAACAAGTATTTTTGCACTACTATGTCTCTAGCTCTGGCACTATGCCTTATGGGGTTCCACAGGGTTCTGCTTTAAGCCCCACACTTTTTAATGTTTATCTGACTCCCCTTGCGGCAATTGTAGAAAAATGGGGGGTGAAGGTTGTCCCGTATGCAGATGACACTCAACTTGTGTTCTCTTTTAAAGAACAAAGCGAGAGAGCCTTCGCCAATTTTAGACAGTGTCTCCAAAATATTTCATCATGGATGACGGACAGCTGCCTAAAGCTGAACACTGATAAGACGGAGGTCTTATTTTTTAATCAACCAATTCTTCCGTGTACTGAGCTATGGTGGCCAGCCGAGCTAAACCCACCCCCGCTACCTGTATCCTCGGCGAGGAATTTGGGTGTCGGGTTCGATTCCCAACTTACAGGCAAGGCACAAATTACACATGTGTCCTCTCAGTGCTTTTGGAAACTTAAGGCCCTACGTAGATTCCTTCACTTCCTGCCGATGGATTGCAGGAAGTCAGTGGTCTATGCCCTAATCAAATCCCAACTCGACTATGCTAATAGCCTCTATATTGGTCTCCCGGAGTATTTGATGAGGAGACTACAGCTCATTCAAAATGCAGCAGCCAGGCTAATCAGGAATGTGCCACTGCGACATCATATCACCCCCCATCTACGCAGCCTACATTGGTTACCAGTGAGGAGAAGGGTACAGTTTAAAGCTCTAGTATTGGCACACAGAGCAATAAGAGTGGCAGGTCCTCATTATCTGAAGCAGAGGCTCTAGAAATACCATCAAGCGAGGGCACTCAGATCTAACAGTTATAATCTTTTGGTCACTCGTCGCTTTAGGAAGGCAATGACCGGCGGCCGTACGTTCTCTGTCAAAACTGCTACATTATGGAATACTATGCCCAATGATCTCAGAAATGTAGAGGCGGAAATCCCGTTTAGGAAGGCTCTTAAGACTTGGCTTTTTGGTTTGCCCTAGATACAGTGATCCTACCTGGTCTCTCCTCCTCTCAGTTAGGTTGCTAGCGCCGGGACACTTCCGTTGGAGGTTGCCGAGTGCTCTATAAGTGTTATTAATAATAATAATAATAAAAAGACCAGTCCTGGCTGCATTGCCAAAACCAACTGACTCCGACCACAATGCTAAAGGAAAAATGGCGACCGGCCCGGAGGGGGAGGATCATGACCCAACATTGAAGGACATCATGGACGCCATCTCAGGGGTGCATACCTCTCTGAAGCACAGGATGGACACTATCACGTCGGAAGTGACACTGATCAGAGCAGACATACAAAAAATGGGGGAGAAGGTGAAAGAAATGAAGGCTGTCACCTCTGGCCTCATTGGAGATTCATCGCAAATGCATCAGGACATTAAAGACCTGCAGGCTTTTCGTAAACTTGCAGAGGATAAATTGGACGATTATGAAGGTCGCACCAGAAGGAACAACGTACGAATAATTGGACTGCCGGAAAGGGCGGAAGGACCTGCGGCCGACCAATTTGTGGAGGAGCTCATACTCAAACATCTCCAGCCTAGGGGATTATCTAAATTTTTTGTGGTATAAAGAGCACACAGAGCCCTTGCAGGAAGACCGAAAACTGGAGCACCTCCCCGTCCGATGTAGGCTAAGCTCTTAAACTTTAGAGACAGAGATGCTATATTACACACTGCATGGGTGGCCCCTCCCCTGAGGTACGAGAGTTCAGAAATTCCGTCTTTCCAGACTTCACTTTAAATGTCCAGCGACTACGTAGATCATTTCTTGATGTGAAAAAATGGCTCAGGGAAAAGGGGCTCAAGTATGCTATGCTGTTCCCTGCACATCTCCGTGTCGAAGCTGAAGGTAAAGCCTGATTTTTCGATAACCTGGAAGTGGCTGCGGACTGGCTAGAGGGTTGGAGAGCAGCGAAAGAACACAACGCTCGCTAAGAGTAGGAACTGACCGTCAAGGATGAAAGCACTGCTCGGAGGGTGCACGGTGCCACTGGCTTGCTCTGAACACTCGACAGATGAGGCTGCTCAGATCTGAGGTGGTGGTAGAGCCCAAATGATGGACGATGGTCTGGAAGAATACCCTAAGTGTCTTATTAATCATTATGTTCATCATGTGGGCCCCCCTAGCAAGGCACAATGTTTTTGAATAGGGGCTGAGGTCGGGGAGGTGTAGTTTCTCCCCCCAATATATTCTACTTTTAGTCTACAGTTTGGACTACAGGCAATCTGCATAGTTTGAATCATGGGCAGTTGTTTAATGTTTTCTTAGATAGTGCGACATTGAAAAAAGCAAGACAAGAAATGGGATACGCAAAATACGATTACACGAATGGGGACACATTGGGATAAAAATTTTAAGCTCCTAAATTGGAACGTAAATGGGCTTGGTGGCAAACTAAAATGTAGTATCGTATTACAATACATTAAGCGACAAGCCCCGAATGTGGTGCTCCTCCAAGAAACGCACCTATTTGGTAACTCATATAAAGCAATGAGTAGATGGGGGTCCTGGCTGGTGGTTCATTCCGGTTTTACCACGGGCTCCAGAGGGGTGGGCATTATGATGAAAAATTCCTTTCCACTGTCAACAGACCACACCTGGACGGACATGATGGGCAGTTATGCTGCAATTTCCGGGCAGTAGGAGTGGAAGTCACTCATGCTAGTAGCAGTGTATGTCCTGCCAGGGTTACAGGAACAAACATTATTATTATTATTAGTTCGATTTATAGCGCGCATGGCTGCCCCAGCAACGGGGCGTCCCAGCGCGGCCCTGACCCAGAGCAGACAACCAACGATAGACACAGCAAAATACACAATCTATAAAGGCTTAGCAGGACCAGAGAACAACCAAGTCTTTATCGCTTTGCGAAAAGGAAAGTGCTGTTGAATAGATCTAATAGAAAGCGGTAAGGAGTTCCAGAGTTTGGCGGCCAGGTTCCGAAAGGAACGACCTCCAGCTCTGGCCTTATGGATACGAGGGACACAGACCAGACCACAGCCCGCCGACCTCAGGGGGCGGCTGGGAGTGTAAGTTGTTAAAAGATTGGCCAAGCTCAAAGGGGCCTGGCCCGCTAAGATTTTATGGGCCATACAGAGAGCCTTAAATTGAACACGCTTTTCCACCGGAAGCCAGTGCAGTTTAGGGAGCAAAGCCGTCACTGAGCCAGACCTAGGAAGCCCTACCAGCAAGCATGCAGCCGCGTTCTGAACCCGCTGCAGACGTTGAATGCTGGTTCTGTTGGTACCCAAATAAAGTACGTTCCCATAGTCCAGTCTAGACAGGATTAAGGCCTGGACTATGGTCTGTCGTACCTTAGGAGGAACAAAAACAATCACGGGTCTCAGGCCACGAAGGAGCCCAAAACACACCCCAGCAACAGACTTAGACTGCGCATCAAAGGTCAAACCTTGGTCGAACCATATCCCAAGGTTTTTTACGACCTTCTTAGGAGAGGGTGCAGGTTTAAGGCGATCCAGCCAGCATCCATCGGACCATACATCTTGGTCCTTCCCGAGCAGTAATATCTCGGACTTACTGGCGTTAAGCTGCAAAAAGTTCCTCGTCATCCAGTCCGCAACTGCTAGGAGATCCTCCTTAAATTTCTTTACGTTATCATTACAATTCTTAGAAAAGGAGATCAGCAGCTGGGTGTCATCAGCATATGACACCAATGCAAGGCCTTTGCTCTTCGCTACCGCAGCCAGGGGGCGAACATAAAGATTGAACAGCAGAGGGCTAAGAACAGAGCCCTGTGGAACGCCCTGCGGCAGGGCATGCTCCTGGGAGGAGAACGGGGGCATAGACACTTGAAACGACCTATCCTTCAGAAAGGAGCGGAACAGTCCAAAGCCACACCTTCGACACCAATTTCCCGCAAACGAGTAAGTAAAATTGCATGAGAAATGGTGTCGAAGGCGGCACTGAGGTCCAATAGGACCAAAGCCACGGAATCACCCCTATCCAGACTGTCCTTTATAGCCTCCGACACTGTTAATAGGGCAGACTCAGTCCCATGATGTTCACGAAACCCATGTTGCGAAGGGTCAAGGATAGCATTATGCGCTATGTACTCTGAAAGAGCAGCATTAACGTGGGACTCAGTCACCTTGGCCAAGAAGGGAAGAAGGGAAATAGGCCTGTAGTTAGCCGGTTCCAAGGGGTCCAGGGAAGGCTTCTTAAGCAGTGGCAGAACTTTTGCATGTTTCCACGCTCTGGGAACTGTTGCAGAGGAGAGACACAAGTTTACCAATCCTCGAGCCCAGGGAGAAATCACAGAGTGAAGTTGGCAAAATAAAGCAGGAGTGAGAGGGTCGGCTGGGGATCCAGACTTAATCTTCCGACAGAGAACAAGGAACTCATCGGACGATAAAGATGGAAAAGAAGTTAAGCTACTACCCACCAGAGGGGCAGAGGAGATGAATGCCTCACTCCCCGCGCCTTGATCCACCGGAGGCAGGTTTAAGTAGATCTGCTCGACCTTAGCCAAGAAATGGTCGGCCAACTCACTACACTGCTTTTTAGAAGCCATCGGAGAAGTAGCCTCAGATCCAGCACTTCTCATGCTCTTAAGTAGGGCGAATACCGACTTAGAAGGGTTAGTACTGGCCACAATTTCCTTTGCCACATATTCAGTCCGAGCCTTTCTAATAAGATGGTGATATTGTTTTATAGCGGCCCGGTAATCCCCATTAGCTGAGACGTCATAGGAACGTCTCCAGATGCGTTCCAGATGCTTACAGCCCTTTTTGGCTGAAACAAGAGAGGCGTCAAACCAGGAATTTGAGGAACCTCTGCTTTTTACTCCCAGACGAGCTGGAATACAAGTGTCTAAGCCAAGGCCAACCCAAAGACTCAAAGACTTAGGCAAAATCACACTGTCACTCCCAGAAGGTTACCTGGTAATAGGCGGAGATTATAATTCTGTTGTATCTGGTTCCATTGACTGGTGTGCTCGCCGCACTATAAGCCCCTCACATTGTTAGCTTCCTGATTTCCTAGATGCAATGGGCCTATTTGACACATCGAGAGTGTACCACCACGAAACTATCCAACATACCTTCTATTCAGGGGCACACAATAGCTTATCCTGACTAGGTTATCTCCTCACTCCAGAATCACAAATAGGCAATATTAGGGAAATTAGGCACCTGGCCTGCGGCATATCTGACCATTCACCACCATGGGCCAAGGTGGTCCTGGGAGAGAGAAGGGTGGGGAGAATAGCACCTATCAATCCATGGTACTTACGGAACACTGTTGTCAAAGGTAAACTGTCGAAAGCTATTGAAAATTACTTTCTGGAGAACAAAGATTCGGTGCGGTCATCCCAAACTCTGTGGGAAGCTTTTAAAATAGTATTGAGGGGTCAAGCCATTTCACTGATTGCCGGTGTGCGCAAGGAAAAAACAAAAGAACTAGCCCATCTAGAAGACAAAATTCTCCTTATGGAGGAGGAAACAGAGGGGCCATTGACACAAGACAGAATCCATGCCCTAAAACTCAAGCGAGACGAATATAAAACTATCACTACTGACATGGCTAAGACTCTGAGTAGAGATAAAGAAGGCAGACTCTACGAACTGGGGGACAAGGCAGGAAAGTTGTTGGCCTGGTTAGATAAAACGGAGCTAGCAAGTAGACTAGAACTAATAAAGGAGTCAGGGGAAACAATAGTAGATCCACAAGTGATAGCTAACGAATTTGCAGGTTATTACCGCACCATCTACCAAACGAGCACCTTTCTCCAAGAGGCAGATTCTCAAGCCCTGCTCGCAGACATACTACTCCTCACTTCACCTGTAGATGAAAGGAACGCGCTCAATAGTGATTTTACTAATGATGAAGTTGCACAGGCAATTAGAAATCTCCTATCGGTAAGGTTATGGGCCCTAATGGGCTGCCAATTGGGCTATACAAGCTAAAGACTGACAAAATTGCCCCTTACCCAAGGGTCATGTTTAATGAAAGCCGGGATGTGGGATTGCTCCCTCAAGACCAAAGAGTGGCTACGCTGGTTACCATACACAAAACGGGCAAACCTAGAAATCAGTATTCTTCATACAGGCCCATCTCCTTATTAAATGCTGAGTCTAAAGTGCTAGCCAAAATGTTGGCTGGTTGTTTGGTTCAAGTGGTCAGCAAATTGGTGCACCCGGGCCAATCAGGCTTTATGCCACACCGGAATACAGCACTGAACTTGAGGAGATTGCATGGTGTGTTAGGGCATCAAGGCACTATACGGGAAAAAGCAGTTGTTGTCTCATTAGATGCTACGATGGCCTTTGACACAATTGAATGGCTGTACCTGTTTGCAGTCCTGACCAAGATGGGATTCGGGCCAAATTTCATCAAGTGGGTACGGTTTTTGTATACAGAGCCCTTAGCGCAAGTGGTGTCAATATTAAAAAATCGGAAGTATTTACACTGGGCCGTGGGACTCAACAGGGTTGCCCGCTCTCCCCCTTGCTTTTCGCCCTGACTCTGGAACCTTTGGCTGTGCGGATCAGCAGAGACCCCATAATTCGGGGTTTAAAATGGGCTGAAACATGGGAGGGCCGCATCTCCCTTTACGTGGACGATATTCTGCTTTACCTAGCATCCCCCAAAACATCACTCCATAGAGTGCTTAACATATTTACAGATTTTGGCAAATATTCCGGATATAAAATCAACTGGAACAAATCCTTAATGCATGTCCTTATTGGGGGGCCTCCTCCTCTACCCAGGGGCTACACTATGCAGGAAGCGAAAGATAGATTCCAATATCTTGGAATAGTTATAACAACAGACCCAAAACTAGTTATGAACGTAACCTGCTCCCCCCACTGTAAGATGTGACCAATTGGAAAACTCTCCCGATCTCGCTATTGGGGAGAGCGGCGTTGTTCAAAATGATGTCACTACCACGCTTCCTCTACGCGCTTTAGAATTTCTCAGATCCGGTCATGGCTAAATATTTCAAGGAGGTGGAGAGTCTCCAGAGGGAATTGTTCTGGGAGGGTCGCCCTCATATTGCCTTTCCAAAATTAGTCATGAGCTGGTATGACAGGGGGATCGGACTCCCCAACTTTAGAAAAAATATTATTGGGCTGATATTAATCAGTGCACATACCGTCACTGGGATGACCTGGTTTATAAGATGGACAAATGGCTACTGCCAGGCGGAAACTACAACATGGCCCTTTATTCTAAACCCCCAAAATTTCCCCTGACGGGGCCAACCAGGCATTCGGTACAGGTGTGGCATGCAGTCAATAGAAGTTTGGGTTGGGAACAGAGGTTTATGCAAGCTACTCCTCTGTGGGACTTGGAGCAACTGGGCACCCTGAAGAAAACAAATGGGTTTGACAAGTGAAACACGATTGGGATCACAAAGATAGGCGACCAATGGAAGAGGGGAGAAATGGTATCATTCGCCACCCTGCAACAAGAATATGAGTTGGCTGACATAGAATACTTTAGATACTTGCCAGTGAGACACGCACTAGCATCACAGTTACCCAAGGGAGAATCTCTCCCAGAGGCCTCACCGTTAGAAGATAGGTTGCAAACGAAAGCGGTATCCCTGACTTATATGAAACTGATTAATGACACCCCAGACTCCCTTAGACTAGTGCGGGATCACTGGGAAGAGGATGGATTGGAGCTGGATGATGAGGAGTGGCAGGAAGCGGTGGCTTCGCCACGAGAGGTCGCAATCTCCTCCCGACTTCGACTAGTTCAACTCAAGATCCTCCATAGAAATATGTCAGGGGACCAAGCTAGTCAGTATGGGCAGGGCAGATGATTAGAGGTGCAGAAGACAATGTGGCCAGGCCGGTACGTTCATGCATATTGTGTGGGAATGTGTGCGCATTCAGAAATACTGGAAGGGGATTCATGACTGTTTCAGCGAAGTCCTCGGACTGGATATGGGAATCAAGGCCAAAAGATATTTGTTGAATGTTTGGGAACCCACCAACTTAAACAGTAAAGATAGAACATGGGTGACATTGGTTCTGATGGTAGCCAAAAGGAATGTTGCCAGGCTTTGGGCCGCAAGTGCACCACCCAAAGTGGAGGCATGAAGGCTGACATGGATTGGTGTATGACAAGGGAAAAAACTGTAGATATAGCAAGAGGATACCCTAAAAAATGGTCTTGTATATGGAGCAAATGGAATGTATATCGCGGTAATATTTATGTCCCTCCAATTGTTCCCTCTTTCGAAGATACAGATAGGCCGTAGATGATGTCACAATAGGATTCAAAGTATTATAATGTACAACAGTACTATGCATGTATGTCTATGTGAAAACTTGACTTATCCCATCTGATTGTAACAACGAATGTCATTTCTTTTATTATTTAAATTAATAAAAAGAACTTTAAAAAAAAGTAATCTGTTTGATTGAGAGAGCTGAGATTGGCATTTTTGTGAGATCTGTTTTTAATAGCAAGATTATATTTTTCCAGTGATAAAGCACATATCCTGCAATTGGCACTTTGTACGATCGATCTTATTGATTCTTCCAGTGTATGAAAGATTCAGTTATTAGGCTCACATAGCACATAGTGTCGAAGGTGATGGTTTTGAATTTCGGGTATTGCGTTTGGCATTGAGTTGTGCACATGTCACTAATCAAAATGGATGAACACGCTATTTTCACCAAGGTGCATTTGGCCAATTCTACTTCCTCATAAACATCTTCATTTTCATGTGGGTTTGAGAATACCCCAGTTACGGACCTCGTTCTTTTAAAGTACACCATGTTTGGAATCAGCATGTATCAGCACGTGTAATGAACAAATTTATTCCTGGTTTGTGAATGATCGAATTGTGTAAACATATATATGTTATTTTTGCAGTTCCCCTGAAGAAGGGTTAAAAACAATCTGAAATGCATTGGGAAACAAATTACAAGTACAGCTGAAAATGTTGTCACTGTATGACGCAATGTGATGTAACATTGTCTATGTATGTTTAGACTCCATTGAGCTTGATGAATTATGGCAAGGTTGTTTTCTTGTTTATATTGTAAAATTTGTGAAGAGAGAATCAAACATTGAGACAAAGCATGAATAAATGTATGTCTCATTACTTTAAACTTGCTGAGATATTTGCCTTATTGAAAGAACCCTAGAGGTCTAGAGTTGTGCACATTGTGTTTTTTTGCACAGTTTCTGTGCACCCTCTTAAGATAGTTACTATAGGGACACGAGCAGGTCCTATCACAAGGCAGCACAAAATTGAATAAAGCAAATTAATTCCCACCATTCCTTTTTCAGGGCATCTCTTTCAGTGATGGTAAGTTGGGTTTCTTGCAATAACACTATGTGTGCATCCCGTTGTTTCAAGTAAGTGTGGACCTTACATCTTTTAGCCATGCGATTGAGGCCCCTGAAATTCCAGCTTATAAAATTATATGTCGGTGTAGATATCATGGAGTTGGGGTGTGGCAATTCTAGTTGCACTTGAGTGGGAAATAAGCCTGGGCTGAGTTCATGGAATTCTGCTACATGGAACTTCGTGGAGAGCTGAAAAAACTCTGCAGTTCTCCACAGAGTTCTGCAAGCGTCGGAGTGAGCATTTGCTGATTTCTAGCACCAGGAGTTTGTCCCATGATGTAAAATCAGTGTGAACGGCACCATGCGCAGTGCAAGAGGGTGCTGCTTCTTCTGCCTCTCGAGCAGATGTTCTACTAGAGCGGCAGCTTCCTCAACGTGAGCAACACATTTCTCAATGTGAGCGGTAGCGACCTGCAGTGACCGCCCGCGTTGAGAAATATCACCAGGTGGTGGTCTAGTGTACGATTTTCCTTCCTCATGCTCACCAACTTAACATTGGCAAGCCACGAGTGAGGAAAAACTCTGTACTGCTACGCAGAGTTTTTCTGAACTCTGTGCTCTACGTGGAGTGTAGAGTGGGGAAAACTCCATGAGTGGAGCTTAAATTTACGCCCAGGTCTAGTGAGAACCCATTATTTCTGTATAGATTATATCTCTGTACCCCACGGAAGACAGCATAAGAGGACCAGCAGAAGCAATCCTGAAAATTAACCCCTCAACATAACATGTAAAAATCCAATCCCCATTCCCAAGCCAAGAAGAAAACGTCTCCCCATCCAAACCATATACAACTCAATCAACATCAGTCCAATTATCACTTGCACAACTAACTATTGGGGGGAGCGCCAACCGGGTTACCTCCCCACCGCACCTCACACCATCTTAGTGGTTAACAGTATACAGGGGCCAACTGACATTAACACTGCAATGTAGCCTGGGCTCTGGCACTGTACATTACTACAGACATACGCTCATCCTGGTGGCATAGTCTGCAACAGGCAAGCTTTTCATCACATAATGTCATTAAATGTGCCAGGTGTAATATTTGGGAGGGAGTTTTCTGAATCATGGATAGAGACCAAGGCCCTGTCTGAATCTTTGACCCTTTTGTCATCCTCTGCAAGCACTGAAGGGGGATGCGAGCCCGCCCCATTGAGCGCTGCCTTTTCCCCCACCACTTGTTGCTGTTCTTGTCGAGTCTGCGAGTTGGAGGGGGCCACCCCCGCTCACCCCCATCCTCTTTCTAGGGGGCCATCGGGCAGATGATTTATTGTCCCTGGACGTGCCGTCCATGCTCTGTGGGAGACGGTCAATCCAATCCCAGAGTTGTGGAGGGGAAGTAAAGAATAGAGCCTCCTCTTGTTGGTTGAGTGACTCAGAGTCTAGCTGAAAATAGCATGGCATAGGGTATCCGCAGTTTACCAAGGCACTTCTTTGCATCTATTAAGGAGGCCCTCTGCTTCGGAACTTCCCTTGTAAAATCTGGGTATATCATCACTTTTTGATTTTCAACCATAATATCCCCTTTAAGTCGGGCCTGGGCCATGGGAAGGTTGCGATCTTTGAAATATAAAATTTTAGCCACCACTGGTTGTGGTGGCGCCCCTGGTAATGGGAGTCATGCTGGTACTCGATGGGACCACTGAAGGATGTAAAACTGAGAGAGTCCCACAGAGGCCAATTCATCTCTAAGTCCTTATTCTAAGAATACAGTCATGTTCGCTTTGGGACCTCTATGCTCTCCGGTAACCCTATGATGCGAATATTGTTCCTTCAGGCTCTATTTTCAGCATCCCTTGCCCTCATTCCCAGGGTGTTAACTCCGTCCTCCATGTGTGATAACTGTTCTAGCATAGAGGATACTTCAGGGGTAATTTTTCCCAGTAAGTGCTCCATAGTGGTGACCCGCTCAGGCAGTCGACAATAATCATCTCATAAGAGCCCCAAATAATCCACCATAGTGTCTATTATCAACTCTAATGCTTAACGTGAGGCGCGATGGCTTGCACAATAGTATCCAAAGTGGCCACAGGCTGTTCATCCCACCTTGGCCCCACCCCCCAACGCTACCCCATCCACACCACATGGTGGTGGTTCTTGAGATGAACCAAGTTTACTAGCATCTTTCTTTTTGGTGTATTTTCTCATTGGGTAGTCACAGTGTCCTACTCGTGAGGGGCAACAGGAAAGTACCACTCACTACAGCTGCCAAGAGCAGTAATCCCATAGGGCCAGGTGCAATTTTGCCAAGGTACCCACCCCAATGATGTTGTTACCCTCGCCACTTGGTAACTCAATGAACTGGCGAAATTAGGGTCAGTGTCCCCTGGTTTCCGTGCACTCCCCTCAGTATCACCATGAGCCGCGCAGGGATAGGGATAGGGATAGGGTAGGGATAGCAATCCGTGTAGGGATAGTGTCTTTAAAGGGCCTCTCCTGTAGAGAAATCTCAACAGTGTGTCGTTGGCATGTAAGGAAGATATATAGAGAGGGCTCAGGTCCGGAGGGGCCCCCTACAACCTGGTCTCCACCAACTGCCTCCAGTCATCGTGGGAGATGTGTACCTCTAATCTTCCAACGGAAGTAAGAGCATAGGCCCTATAGGGGAACCTCTTCAGACTGGAGTCGCTGGTCTAAGGGAGAACGTCCATATGGGCCCCAACTTTACAGTCTAACTCAAAGCTGCCAGATGCTCCAAAGTTACTAAATAATGTAGGGTACCCACAAGTCCACTGTCATGACTAGCTGACTGGGAAGAGATGGCAGTGCCCCCCCATTGCCTTTGAGGGCCACGTGCGTCAGGGCTCCATCAATCAAAGTGTAGCGGCACCCAGCCCATTCAGCTTTACGATGGTCACTATGGGCAAAGCATTAGTCCCCACATGCCTACAGGATGGTCAGAGGTGCTGATGGTGAGGTAGGTGTCAGGCAGTGCCCAAGGAATCCAGAATGCAGGCACTCTCTCCTTCCGAGGTGCACGGCTCCTGTCCGCAATGTTCGTAGGCCGCACCACTCCGGATGGGCAGTGTGCAGCAGAGAAATGGTGCAGTCAAGTCAGTTGTGTTCTCGCCTCAGCCAGTAGGTTAGTGAAGTGGTACGAGTGGGGCTGGGGCGATAATTATGTTATGTGCTGTCCTCCACACTGCACCGTCTATCTTAGAATCACAGGGAGCAGTCGCAGCAGACCGCCTCCCTCGCTGTGCAGAAAGGATGCCACACTCCAGTGTTGCTTTGTTTCAGGTGATCACTCTGCCGTTGATACTCCGAGTGCCCTCGTCGCTGTAGTCGGGCCCTCTTGTTTGAGCCTCCTCACCCACTTCTCTCAGGAGTTTCGACCTCAGCATGCAGTCAGCGTAGGCAGCTAGAGTGGCACAGGGAGAGCCTCAGGCTAGGTCGCGGGAGCTGCCGCCATCTTGCTTCACAGCTGCGCGGTTCGCCATCAGGGGAGAGATATCGATTGCGCTGTAAGCATTAGTCGTTGCCATTGTGAAGAAAAATACCTAGGCAATTTCAAAACAACACAATTGCATATTCAATGGAGACAACAATGATGGTGTAGAAGGAGACACAACATACAGAATTTTATCAAAAATAGATATAGACTTTATTCTATTCAAATATAAATAGAAATGATATAGAAAAATTGATGATGATGGACTTTATAATTTCAAAATGTAATTCAAGAATAGAAATTAGATGAAATACACAAAACATCAAACAGTATAGAACAAGTCATATTTCAAGTTGATCAGACAACATAATTTGAGTACAAAAACATAAAATAAAAGTGGCGAAGACCGAGATGTTCTCAACGCGCGTTTCGACGCTAGCAAGGCGTCTTCATCAGGAGAGCCACAATCTGTTTGAATCCTATAAACATACAAAAATATATAATATAAAACACAACCAACTATATGTATATATTCTGTAACAATAATTGACACAATTGATTTTCATTTTTTTCTTTCATTATCTTAATATTTTTTTCTCTTTTTTTTTAAAGTAAAACAAAGTGCTCCTTCACATAAATGTAATGACACTAACAATAAGTGTGCTATCACCAATCCATGTATGAAAAAACCAACTGGAAAGAAAATGAATGTAGCTGTGATAGTGTACATGGAAAAGAGAGGTGATAAAGAGCAGGAAGAGTCTAGTAATATCAGTAATGATAAAGATGCAAGATAAATCAGAAGACATTAAGATAATCAATAGAGAAAGTTGTAGCATAAAGTGGCAGAAGTCATCACACAGTAAAAGAAAAATGAAAATCTATAAAGTCTAAGTATATAAAGAATGACTCATGAGGTGGAAGCTAACAGGTACTACAAGTAGAGGTGGAATACAGGGTCAAACAAGCAGCTTAGAGATTGAATCTAATGTATCAAAGTAAATCCAAAGGGGAGAGATCTTACTGGATCAGTGAGAAGAACTGATAAATGAGGAACTGCGTGAGGTCCAACTGAAATTCACTGGCATGGGGTAATCTTCCTGTTTAAAATAAGGGCAAACAAAAAATGTTTTTAGGGTAAACAGCGAGTACTTAGTCAGTCAGTTTAGCTATGGGGAATGAGGCAACATGGAGAAGGTGAATGCAAGTATACAATGTACCTAGTAGCTAGAAAACGCTTGTGGCATGTAAATAGACCACGATGTTTGTCCAAAGGAAAGGTACCGAGCTGTCTGCGGGTTATTCTAATTAATAAAGAAGAAAAACGAAACTCAGAACATGGCTAGAAAATAAATAACAATGCGGTAAGGACTAATACAAAAAAGCAACATACCAAATGATTGAAGACACATGTGTGGCGTATACATGGGCCAGGGGAGATATCCAGAAGGAATAATACTGAACAGTACACAGGTCAATCTGAGATGTAAAAAAGAAAAAACACCAAATATAACTGAGGACATGGCCATGAATTAAGTAATGTAACTGGAAACGATATATCCATAGTGTACCTGCCATGTAGTTCCAACCGATATGATATAAGGACATGAAGCCTTCGGATATTAGCGGCGGTTCATATTATTACCAAATGATAAATCGGGAAGACGGATAGTATTGAACCAGACGGTGGGTAGATATCTATATTTCAAAGATGGCCACTAAAAGAAAAAATGTACGGACTAACGATTACTATAAAACTAACTAGTAATATAAAAAAGATGCAGGTGGAGGAGGAGCCAAGATGGCGACCGGGACGGCAGCGTAGACTCCCGGCTCCGTGAACCTCCGCATCCCGCACGAATATCCTGCTTGAGATCCTCAACCTGTGCTACGTGGTCGTGTTTCTGAAGGAGAGGGGCTCCCGACTGTGTGACTCCGAGGTTTCTAGCAGTGCTATCGCCGGAGAAAACTGCATCTGAACCTTGCGGCCTGTGCGACCCTGGAGCCGGGACATCGAGTGGACGCCGTGGCCGGGTGGCAGTGCGACAACAGCGGCTGGTGGTGACTGGGTGGAGTCGGCTCACCGGAGCGGTGCCAAACTCGGCCTACATTTCGGCGTGGTCACTTCTACTGCCCAGTGTAGCTGACCGAGTACATGACCGTGGGCGCAAATCTTAGATCCTCCGGTGGCTGCCTCTGCCTTGCTGGTGAGCTGCCCGGCCGCCGTCCGTATCCTGCCCCGATCATTGCGGGCCGCCCCCGGATTTCTACGGGAGCTGGTCCGTGGTGGGGACGACTGTTGCCCGTGACCACGGATAGTTTTTTGCCTGCCCCCGGAACCCGGTCACCCGCGACGTGGACATCGCGACGCTTGTCCCGGGGTCCCGGCCCCGGTGAGGGTCGGGCATACTTGGCGGCCATCTTGGGTCGATGAAGTCTACCATCCTGTCCGCTGGGCCGCAGCGGGCCTGTGAGCGTACGATTTTTGGGAGTGTGGCGGCGAGATCACAAAGAGCTGAGCTGGGGTACGGCGACCTCCTCGAGGCTATTGGTACTCTTCACTCCTCCTTGGTTTATGGTTTCGTGATCTTGGGGAGTAAGCTCGATGGTGTGGCGTCGGAGTTGGGGCAGTGGCGGCCCGCCTGTCCGCACGAACACAGAGTCTACCCACACTGCGCGCAGGAGGACGCTGTGGCGGCCACCCCTGAGGCTAGTGTACGACTGGACGCCCCGGCCAGTATGCTACAGTGTGTTCGACCTTCTGAGGGCCTGATCTGTCCCGGAGGCGTCGGACCTGAGTGGGATGTGGTGGCCTCATCCCGTGCATGCCCTCCTGCAACCCAGAGACAACTCCAGCAACTAATGTCTGCTTTGGCTGCTTCTGCCTTCCTGAACCTTGCGTGCAGAGCAGATCCTAGGGCAGCACTGGGAAGCCTGTTTCCTCAAGCGGCGGACTGTGTTGATGCTCAGAGACTTCCACCCCACCTGTGTGCGTCGCTTCTCTGTTGTTGTTGGACATTCCTCTGCCTAGGAACATTGGGTATGGTGCTGGGTCGAGGGGTTGGCATGGGCAGAATTCCAAAGAGTGGTCAGGGATGAGGCTGGCCCCTCGGGGGTGGTCGCCTAGTGGACGGGCGGGCTTGGGGTGGTGTGCTCTCCTGACATGGCTACCGGCACAATAGGTGCATAATGCTCCCCATCGAGGTTTGAGAAGATTGTTTTTGTGCTGTTCCTTGTTCACTTTAGGGGAACCTTACCGTGCAGGAGGGAGAAGCCGGGGGTCTGTTATGAAGGCCCTCCTCCAGTTTATAAATACTTTCTCTACCCCCCCGTCTGGTGGGGGTCCTTTCCTACTTCTTTTTCCCTATTCTCCTACATTTCGGGTCTGGTTCCAGGGCGACAGGCACACTGCTGGGGGGGGGGGCCGTACTCATCTGCAGAGGTGCAGGGTGGGGGGTTGGGGGAGGGGATTCTGTATTCTTTCATCTTTTTTTCCATGGCCTCCTTTTTCTTCTCTGATTCTTTTTGTTTTCTTTTCTGGGATCAGCGTGATACACCTCCCTTTGCTATGCCTCGTTGCCGTTCCATGTGTTCACAACTTCCGGGGTGTTCTTGGGGAGTTCTGGCGGGTGACTGCGGGCGCAACTGTATACTATGTGTTTCCCCATCCTGATGTTCTTGTGTTTGCGCCATTGACCGAATAGATTGCTGTAAATCGCTAACGTTCATTACTCCGCATATCCGTGATCGTTGTTTTTAAAATTGCTTGTCACCTGATCCTTCTGCCTTGTTTCATCATAAAATGAAAACCTCTTTCTCCTGGTGCCCTACTTACGCTGTTCACAGTATTAGCAGTACGATTTTGCTCCCCGAAGTGCTGCCTGTGTTTATACCTGTTGTTATTGCTCTGATTGCTTAGCGGCCGGCCCTGGGGGGTTGTAGGCCCATACTTGTTCTTATTGAACTGTCAATAAAGGTTTTCAAAAAAAAAAAAAAAAAGATGCAGGTAATATTATGCGCGGGCCGTAAGATGACTGACTAGGTTCGGACTGACGTGCCCGATGTCTGCAATGTTGTAGCACCAAACACGGATGATCTGGACCGCTGGAGTGCTTAGACGTCCAAATTAAGTGCTAGGCAAGAGATCGCTGGTGGCCACTACGGACAAATGCAAGCTGTCGGTTACTGTGCGAATATAAAATAAAGTAAACACAATGGAGGTAATGTAAAGGGGGGCCGTGGGACAACTTACTTGATCGAGACCCGCGTGAAGAATGACCGCAATGAGGGACCTACAGGCAGAGGTGAGAGGAGCCGTTTGAACCTCCGATTTAAGCGGAAAACGTAAGATCACGTGGTGCATTCATGAAAACACGACGGCCCCAATCGAGATAGAAAGAGGACAGCGGCAGAAACAGGCTAAAATACAAGATAATAGTAATGATGATACAACAATAACCCAAAGAAAGAAACATAAACAACTGGAAAATAGATAAAAGGGAAATATATAAAAAAAATTGTCAAGAAAATGATGTGCATGTGAACTAAAAGATACCTGACTGTCTATAAGAGGATCATGAGACTAGAGTACCAGGTGAGAGATTGAGAAAAAAACCGCGCAAAAGAATGAAGAAAAATTGAAGAAAAAATGAAAGGTAAAAACCGATGGCATGTAGGTGAAGTCGAATGATAAGTACCGGAAACCATAATGCAATGCTGGGAAATTATTAGAAAACAATAAGACATTAGAATCTATTGAAAAGAATGGCATTTTCCCAAGGGAGATCACTGTTTAGTCCCTTGTGGAACGTGTTAAGGGTGAAAATCCAGAAGACTTCTCGTTTTTTGCGGATCTCATCGTTTTGTGTGTTGTTTTTCTGGTGAATTTCTTCAAGTATATGCCATTTGATTTCTTCCGTAGTATGTTGAAACTCTTTGTAGTGCTTGACCATAGGGGCTACTATTTTGCTAGTGCGAATAGCAGAGCGATGTTCATTGAGACGAGTGGCAATGGGTCTAGAGGTTTCGCCAACATAACCAAAGTTGCACGGGCAGATGATTAAATAAATGACGTTGGACGTTCTGCAGTTTGTCATAGATGTAGATTGAGTGGTGTAACCGTTCAAGGTAACGGTGTTACCTTCTATGGCTCCATCACAAGCTTTGCAACCATTGCGTAGACATTTGAATGTACCTTTGATGGGAAGGTTACCATCAATGCTCTTCTGAATGAACGGGACATGAGTGCTGAAACGTGATCTTACAATTATGTCTTTTAGATTTTTATTCCGTCGGTGCGCATACAAAGGTTTCTTCAAGTGTGTGGAGGGATCTTGATCTGAGTTCAGAATATGCCAATTGGCATTGATAATGCGACGCACTTGTTCATTCATTGTGGAATGTTTAGTGATACATACCAATTTGTCGTTGATTTTGGGATCTTTGGTTCGTAGCAAAGCGTCTCTGTCATAGAATCTTGCTCTTTTTAAAGATTCTCGAATTAGCCGGTGTGGATATCCTCTCGTAAGGAATTTGTTTTTCATGGTTATAGCTTGTGAATCAAAGTCATGAATATTCGTACAGTTACGACGCAGTCGCAAAAATTGACTGAACGGAATACTTTGTTTCTGTGCTCTCGGGTGGTAACTATTAAAGTGCAGCAAGGTGTTTCTGGCTGTAGGTTTAGTGAAAAGATCCACTTCTAGATGTCCGGAATTATGTGAAATTAGGATGTCCAAAAATTCAATTTTCTGTTTGTTGGAGTGTGCTGTAAACTTAAGATTGATGTCTGTTACATTGATCCATAGGAGGAATTCCTTGAGTTGTTCTTCAGTATCTCTCCATATAAAAAAGATGTCATCTATGTAACGTGCCCAGTGATCCACTGATTCGAAAAAGGGGGCAATTTCGTTGTAGATGAAGAGAGATTCAAATTTGGACATGTAAATATTGGCTACTGAAGGTGCTACAGTAGCTCCCATGCTTACGCCGCGGATTTGTTTGAACCAGGTATTATTGAATTCAAACGTATTTTCAGTTAGCACAATCTTAAGGCATTCCAAGACGAAAAGTTTTGGGCACGGTATTTCATGTTTATCAATGAACCAAGAGACCGCCGTGATGGCTTCATTTTGGGGGATGTTACTATAAAGGGACTCTACGTCTAAAGTCACCAGAGTCTCTTGGTTGGGGTTGAAAGGAAGATATTCCACTTTAGAAATCATGTCACCAGTATCTTTCACATAAGATGTAATTTTAGATATGAAAGGTCGTAGCCAGTTATCCACATATTTTGACAAAGGTTCCGTAACTGAACCTATTGTGGATACGATAGGACGTAGAGGAGGTTGTGTAAGATTTTTGTGGACTTTTGGAATTCCATAAATACATGGCATAGTTTTTTTTGAATTGGTTAGAAAGGCAAATTCTTTGTCGTTGATTTCTCCTTTAAGGTGAGCAGCGCTGGCTACCCGTTCTATTGTTTGGCAGATGTTATTAGTTGGATCTGATGTCACTTTAGTGTAAAAGACAGGATCTTCAAGTAGAGTAAGCATTTGATTTTTGTAGCTGTTTGTATTTAAAACTACTATGCCTCCCCCTTTATCTGCATTTTTAATAGTGATGGATTTGTTTTCTTTAAGGGTAGAGAGACATAAGAATTCATCTTTGTTGAGGTTATAGTTTGGTTTTTGAATATGTCGGGTAGCTTGGTTTAAGCGTTTAAGAACAACTCTCTCAAAAACTCCTACTTCGGGTCCTATCTGTTCCAAGGAAGGTGTAAAAGTGGAAGGTAAGGACAGGGTGGTATTCGCATAGGTGGAAGATGAGTCAGTGGTGTCCTGGGAGAAAAATTTCTTCAATCTAATTTTGCGGAAAAATGAGATGATGTCAATGTAGAGTTCAAATTTGTTGGTATATGCATGAGGAACAAAGGACAACCCTTTAGACAAAAGGCTCAGACAATTAGAATCTAGAGGGTAAGATGACAAATTGAAAATAGGGATGTTTTCTCCTATCGCCAATATTGACGATTCCTGGTTTGCAGTACTTGTTGATTGTCTTGGGGTGTGTAGGAATTCTGTTGTTGATAATTTTGTTGTTGAAAGTTCCCTCTGGTTTGTGGCTGGAATCGGACACGTTGTCGTCCTCTGCGCGTCCCTCGTTGGGCTAAAAAAGGCTGGTATTGTGGATTATAAGGTCGGCTTGCTCTAGATGGATTATGAAATTGGTCATCTTGATCTACATCAGAGTCTGTGGTGTCAGAAAAGGTTCTCACTTGTGGTGGTCTGTAGTTGGAATCTTGAGAAAATTGGTTTTGTTGGTAATAATTTTCTTCCAGGTAGGGATACGTTTTTGTGATTGAATAATAGCGTATATCTTTTCTTAGTTTTTCTGTTTTACGTTTAATCAAGTAATCAGAGAAAGATGCCAATTCTTTTTCTGTGGTTTCCAACTTCTTTTTTGCCTCCTTGATACTGTTGGATTTTTTAATTTGTTCTTCTAGCTCTAGGAGTTCATTTTTAAGAGAGGATAGTAGTTCTTTCGCTGTTTCGATGATAAGAATCATCAGGTCTCTTGAGCATCTACTTGCTATCATGCTCCATTTCTCTAGGAATTTTTTAATCTCAACGAATAGGCCTGGTATATTACGTATTCTCAAGCCTTGTGGAATAACTCCTGATTTAAGGTATTCTAACATGAATTCGCCATGTGCCTCTATTCTTTTAATTTTCTTTTTTAGATTAAGGAGTTTAAAGGTGTCATCATTAGTGAGAAGACGTAGTCGTTGCCCCAGCAGATTAGAGCCTCAACTGCTAGAATGGCATCTGGATCATGGGCAAACTAGTGGCAGGAAAGCTAAGGAGGGTGGAGTATGGTGGGGAGCGAGGCAGCTTCCGTCTTATTCCTTTGGCCTCTAGCCATGCCCCCTCCTCACCCCTTATAACCACCAGTCCTATTAAGGACTTAGTAAAGGTTTTGATGACACTCACATTATTGCTGAAAGATAGTGTAAGAAAGTGAATTATTATTGAGGTGGACAGTTGTCCATCTCAAGGAATAATAACACTAATGTGCCAGGGTGAACCACAAAGGTCGCTTAATTAACCTAAAGTCACCCCCTGGTAGTTATGGCACAGAGCAGAAGGGCTTAACTTAGAGTAATTTGTAAAGTGTTCATGCAGTGCCAAAACTGTAAGAAAAAAAAGTCAAAATGTTGCATGAGGAACAAAGGACAACCCTTTAGACAAAAGGCTCAGACAATTAGAATCTAGAGGGTAAGATGACAAATTGAAAATAGGGATGTTTTCTCCTATCGCCAATATTGACGATTCCTGGTTTGCAGTACTTGTTGATTGTCTTGGGGTGTGTAGGAATTCTGTTGTTGATAATTTTGTTGTTGAAAGTTCCCTCTGGTTTGTGGCTGGAATCGGACACGTTGTCGTCCTCTGCGCGTCCCTCGTTGGGCTAAAAAAGGCTGGTATTGTGGATTATAAGGTCGGCTTGCTCTAGATGGATTATGAAATTGGTCATCTTGATCTACATCAGAGTCTGTGGTGTCAGAAAAGGTTCTCACTTGTGGTGGTCTGTAGTTGGAATCTTGAGAAAATTGGTTTTGTTGGTAATAATTTTCTTCCAGGTAGGGATACGTTTTTGTGATTGAATAATAGCGTATATCTTTTCTTAGTTTTTCTGTTTTACGTTTAATCAAGTAATCAGAGAAAGATGCCAATTCTTTTTCTGTGGTTTCCAACTTCTTTTTTGCCTCCTTGATACTGTTGGATTTTTTAATTTGTTCTTCTAGCTCTAGGAGTTCATTTTTAAGAGAGGATAGTAGTTCTTTCGCTGTTTCGATGATAAGAATCATCAGGTCTCTTGAGCATCTACTTGCTATCATGCTCCATTTCTCTAGGAATTTTTTAATCTCAACGAATAGGCCTGGTATATTACGTATTCTCAAGCCTTGTGGAATAACTCCTGATTTAAGGTATTCTAACATGAATTCGCCATGTGCCTCTATTCTTTTAATTTTCTTTTTTAGATTAAGGAGTTTAAAGGTGTCATCATTAGTGAGAAGACGTAGTCGTTGCCCCAGCAGATTAGAGCCTCAACTGCTAGAATGGCATCTGGATCATGGGCAAACTAGTGGCAGGAAAGCTAAGGAGGGTGGAGTATGGTGGGGAGCGAGGCAGCTTCCGTCTTATTCCTTTGGCCTCTAGCCATGCCCCCTCCTCACCCCTTATAACCACCAGTCCTATTAAGGACTTAGTAAAGGTTTTGATGACACTCACATTATTGCTGAAAGGTAGTGTAAGAAAGTGAATTATTATTGAGGTGGACAGTTGTCCATCTCAAGGAATAATAACACTAATGTGCCAGGGTGAACCACAAAGGTCGCTTAATTAACCTAAAGTCACCCCCTGGTAGTTATGGCACAGAGCAGAAGGGCTTAACTTAGAGTAATTTGTAAAGTGTTCATGCAGTGCCAAAACTGTAAGAAAAAAAAGTCAAAATGTTGAGCAATAAAAATCCCAAACCGAATTATAAAAATTGAGCACATTTTTATTTTTTTTAAAAAGCATAAACCCCAAGATGACATAAATCTGATAAGGGGAACAGGAGATATGGATTTTTAAAGATTTAAGTGAAAATAGTGCTAAAAAGCACAAAGCACAAATGATAGTCTAAGGACGCAGTAGCATGATTTCAGGCTGACTGTGATGTAGCGTAGGTAAGATGCACCAAGCAGGTTCATCCCGATGCTCTGGAGATCTTGGAAGTTGTCTTTTAAGTCCCAACATTTCAGGGTTTTTGGAGCAGCTCCTTGGGGTCAGCTCTTAGGCTTCCAGGACCTCAGAGACAGCACTTACGAGGAGTCCTTTCAGCAGAGGCCACCAGCAGGATCCATTTCAGGTGTAGTCACTACTGGGCAACTGGTCACCGCAGGAAAAAGACCTGTTGTAGCTTGTTGTGTCCCTGCCAGCTAACTGACCCTTGGATTACACTTCTTAGTTCTGGATCAAGTGGGAACAGTCCCAAACCTTCAGGTTGCTACACAGGTCACAGACAGTAGGTTTATTCCTCTTCTGATATTCCGTAGACTGAGAAAGTGTTCTGAGGAACTGTGGGTGAGATGAAAGCTTTGTAACTTTTCCTAGCCAGTGGCTAGGGGTGACTCCTGGACAATCCCTAACCAATGAGGAAAAGGTTCCCAGGAGCACCCCTACCCACTTTTCTACTATATCCTGTTCTCCTTACTGCGTCCTATGCCATAATGTGCCATTCTAAAGAAAATCCAATATGGCATGGGTTTTCTGCCTCTGAAGGGAGCATGTGTGCTAGTGAGGTGTGTGTATAGGAAAATGAGCAGTACCATCCTCCTAAACTACACCAACCTGGTTCTGGGGCCAGCTCCCCTCCCACTGGGATAGACCCAGGCTAATTACCATGTGTCCGGGGATCAGAGCTTCTCACACTCCCAGGTCTCTACTTTCGCTAAACTATAAATGGGCAGGCCTCATCTCTGCCCTTTTCAAGTTAAAGACGTTCCTTGAACCTCCCCTGCAGCCATTCCTGAGCTGATAGGGTTCACACGCCCGATACTCAGCTAACCTTGTCACTAGACCAAAGGCATTGTTCTGCTCTCGGAGCAGTGTTCACACCTCATTTTGGTTAGGCGCTGTCTGGTAGCTGCTGGAAGGCCAATAGTCTAATGCAAAACTTCAGGCTGGGAAAGATAACTTTCTACTAATGTCTTTACCTAAATATTTATGAAAAATTAACTTCAGCAATGAATTGATGGTTTAATAAATATAAAAAATTGACACTGAATGACTGTTCTATCTGTTTCCTGTCAAACGTTTCAAAGTTACAGATTAACGCTCATAATCAGTGTATTTACATTTTTCCAGATTGATCTAAAGCCTTGCCAGAGAATATAGAGTTTGGTGTCTAGTAACTGAAGGAGCATGCCAAATTCGGACATGTCTCATTTTTAAATATCAGCTAGCCTACCTTGTGGGCAACAATGTGTCCTTAGGGACTTCTGCCTGCCGCAAGGGTTATTGTGATAGGTTCGGCGACAGGTTTTTAGGCTGCTGCAGCCGATTACACATGGTAGGCCTGAAACCACGTTTTATAGGCCAGCCCTGTGGATGGCACAATGGGTCCTGCAGCCCACAGATGGCATTTAACTTCCAGGCCTGGATGAATTTTCTACACCATATAATAGGGACTCATAGGCAAGTTCAATATGTCAATCAGGGCTTAAACAAATTGAACCATGTTTATCGCAGGTTTACAGTCACTTTTAGCACAACTAAAGTGCACAGTCTTACACGTCTAGCTACATACATAGGGAAGAAATTTGGAGGAGGGGAATCAGTCCTAAATGATAATTTCCTACAGACAGGATAGCATTATCCAAGATGATCATATTTATGCTTTTTCACGAAATTTACTGTATCTTTGTCATTACCATTATTTAAGGAATTCCATTCACTATTCTCATCACTGATTTCGAAGACTAGTAGAAACAGGATTGCACTGGATAAATTGAGACTTGCAGTGTTGAAAGTGAGACTGAGGTTCCCGAACTATGGGGCATATTATCAAGAACGGCGTTAAAATTATCGCTGCTTTAGCGGCAGGAAACTGCCGCTAAAGCGGCAATAATGGGCTTGATAATATGCCCTTGTGAATTCCAATAGAAGCCCATGTTAACACCAGAACTAATTTTAACGCCGTTCTTGATAATATGCCCCTATGAGTATTATTAAGTAGCAACACAGTAACAATATGTAACTAAATGGATCCCACAGTTGGGATCAATAGAAGTCAAATACTTGTCTACTGAGGTACCTCGGGATAACCTTTGGGAACAGTGTTTGGCTCTAGACCTTAAAGTCAGCAGACTTCTAAATTAGTAGATGGATACTGCAGGGATAAAAGGTTATAAAAGGCTTAAGGGAATCAAAGAGGTCCATAGATTGTAACTTCCGGAAATTTTGGTCTGAGCCACAATGAAATTTACCTCAAAACTATGGAAACACCTGTTATTTGAGAAGGTGTGATGCATATACTTTCAAGGTACACTCTGTTCTTTTGCAGATGTCCAGGAAGTATATGGGGTCACTTTGGGACAATTCCTGGTGTTCAGGTTCTAACTTACACGGGAAGAACAGTGGCATTGCAACTGAGACAAACAAAAGCATGCAGGTGATTCTGATGCTGAAGACAGAATGCAGGACAGTGTCACATTTCTACAGCCAATTTTGGAAACACCGAATAAACCCACCAAAGACTTAGAAAACACTGGGAGGAGTCCTTGGGCAAAGAACTTGGAGATAATTACTTGGATAGAATAGTGTCCTGCATAGCTCACGCTTCTAGGGAAAGTAAGTTCAAATGAATTCATATTAATTTGCTAAATCTATCTTGAATTAGTAAATAAACAACAATGCTGGACGCGGCGTATGCATGCAAAAAAGCACTTGTGCGCACATACGTCGTGACACATGCACATGCCTATAATATGACAGGCCACAGCTACAAAATAAGGCACCTGAGTCATTGAGCTTTTTTTCAACTTTTCTTCATGCTGTACATCATAAGCATTTTCACTAGTATACTACCAAGTGCGGGGCTACAATTCATTGGCTGCTGCAAATCAGCCTAATTGGTTTCAGGGACAGAAATTATGCACTGGGCATCATCCTGAAAAGGTATGATACTTCACTTTCTTATTCTTAGCTGGTTATTTCTGTCATCATTGTGGTGTTGGGATTTAGGATAGGCTATGAGATTACACAACGGTGGTCGAAATTCGGAGTATCAGCGGGGCCTGGAGTGCTTGCGCAGCAAGGGTACCTTCCAAGGGAATTGTGCCACCTCACGACATGAAGGTATGCCCCTCATGACTTCATCACGTGGGCCTACAAAAGACTACACCTCCCAGAAAACCTTACAGCCTCATTTAGAGTATGGAGGGCAGCTCGACTTCCATCAGGGTGGTGGAGGCATTACCTCTATCACCCTGGCTACACCTACTATATCTAGTGATCTCTGCTTGCCATCCAGAGATCTCTTGGCCTTCAGAGGAGCCACCGCCACAGCAGCTCTTCTGAAGACACTGAGGGCCAGATGTACGGCCGTTTTTGCATGCGCAAACGGGTTTGCGTACCCGTTTGCGCGTGCAAAAACAGCATAGGCCATGTACAAAGTCTAATTTGCGACTTGCAAAAATTTCAAGTCGCAAAATAGTGTTTTGCGAGTCGTTATAATGAAGGGGCGTTCACTTCCTAATATCGAGCGCAAGTCCATGTATGAATGTTTTGCGTCCGCAATTGTGGGTGCAAAACACTCGCAAATTACCACCCTCTTCAAGAGGGTGGTAATGCACTCGCCAAAGGGAAGGGATCCCCAGGGGACCCCTTCCCCTTTGCAAGTGCAGAGGAAAATATTTTTTAAGGGCAGGCAGTGGTCCCAGTGACCACTACCCGCCCTTAAAAATGTAAACAAAAACTTTTTTTTTCTTCAAATGCATTCTGTTTTCCTTCAAGGAAAACGGGCTGCATAAAAAAAAGCAGTCCCAGACATGGTGGTCCTACCATTCCCAATGGGGTCGCAAATTGAGAGAGGCCCATTGTTAGATCTGGGGGTCTCTAGTTGGCAGGGTAGGTACCACTGTCCAAGTAGGGACCCTTGCTTCTAGTCAGGGAAAGGGGGATACACTGTTAAGATAACCCCTGCTCACCCTCTAGGTAGCTTGGCCTGAGCAGTCTAGGCTATCGAAGGCAATGTGTAAAGTATTTGTACCAACACTCACAGTAACACAGTGAAAACACCACAGATTTACTCCACACCAGTTTTAGAAAAATAAGGTATCTTTACTAAAAACTTCACAAGACCAAATACTACAGAAAAACCAACATACAATTAAAAAGATTACTTTAAAGATAGTTCAAGAGTTTGCAGAAAGTACTCCAGGATGTAAAAGTCAGTGTCCTGCACAATGCGACTCTCAATGCACAAAATGCGACACTCTCGTGCCCAACAGTACCTGTAGTTGTGATAAGGTTCCCAAAAGCTATAACAAGGAAGATGGCAAAGGCGATGCGATACTCCTGAGATCTTGGGGAGGCTTTGCAGCAGCCCTGCTTCACGCAGCAGAGGTGGATGCGCCGGCTCCGATCTGTAGGGGGAGGATGTGATGACTTTGGCTTTCGTTGCGTAGGTTTCTTAGGGGGAAGCTTCACGCACAGGTACGATGCGACGATCTTCGATGCGGCGCGATGCGCGGCGCAGCGCTGACTTCTGGCGCTGCAACCTTCGATGCATCGCGGTGCGCGGCGTTGACTTCTGGCGCCGCAACCCTCGATGCGTCACGGGACGGGACTCTGCGTCGACACACGCAGCGACTGGATACTTTCACGCACCGGCAGTGGTGCGGCCCGCAAACTGGTTCTCGCAGCGTCGGGAATCTTCACGCACAGTGACGATGCTCGACGCACTCGGCGATGCAGGGACTCCGGGTGCTGCGATGACGCCGCGATGAAATTCTCCTCTCACTCTCGTGCTTGCAACTCGCAATCGGATGATGCGTTGGGTACCAGTTACTCTTTTACACGCTTCTGCTTCCCAGCTCCCAAACACAGCAAAACGGCCTCCTGAGGCCCCAAGACTGGGCAAGCACTCCAATGCAGGTCAGAACTCCTTCAGCAGAGTTCCAGGGGAGCTGGTGGTGAAGTCCTTTTGTTCCTTGGACTTCTTAACAGGGAGCCAGCTCTTCTCAGGCCCTTGGAGATCAGAATCAAAAGAAGGGGACACAGCAAAGTCCTTCCCCTCTCCTTGGCAGCAAAGCAAAACAGCAAGCAGGCAGTCTTCTCCTCTTCAGTTCTTTTCCGCTTTCTCCTTGGCAGAGGTTCCTTCCTAGTTCCAAAGTGATCTAAAGTTTAGGTGTCTGGGGTCCTCTTCTTATACCCCTCCAAGTCTTTGTCTCTCTTTGTTTCAGTGGGGGGATTCCCCTGCTCAAACCGGTTCCTGGGTGTGCTCTGCCCTGGAGCACCTGTTTCCTTTCAGAGTGAGGGGCAGGGTCGTTAGACGCTCAGCAGGAGGTGGAGCCTTCTTTGTGCTGGCAGAGGCAGAGTCCTCAGCCTGGCCAGCAAGGGGTGGAGCCAGCATTGTGCTGGCAGAGGCAGCCCTACTCAAACCCAGGGGCTACTCCTCCCACCCATCTAAAGCAGATCTCCCTATTCACCCTGCTGCTGAATCATCCAGACTCCTGTAGCCACCTAGCCCATCACATGACACCAGTCAGCCAACCAGCACACAGGCACACAGGAAGGTTAAACAGGAGAATAGCTACTTTCTAAAAAGTGCTATTCTCACACAGTGAATTTAAAAACCATCTTGCTAAAAAGATGTATAATTAAATTCTGAACACAAAGATACCAAACTTGGATTTTCTATCTTGCCCTTATGGGAAGATAGGCATGTAAACAGCCTCCCCTATTCTATCCTATGGGCAAGATAGCCTCTCAGCAGTGAAAAACGAAAATGGCTGTAATTCACTACCAGTGCATGTTACACACCTCAGTACATGCCCTACCTTTCAGATACACTGCACCCAGCCCAGGGGGGTACCTAGGGCCACCATAGGGATGCCTGACATGTACAGAAAGGGAAGGATAAGGCCTGGTCAGTGGTTGCACTGGCCAGGTCGACATGGCAGTCCTAAACTGCACATAGGCACTGCAAGCAGGCCTAAGACATCATTTTGGGGCTACTCCTGTGGGTGGCACAATCAGTGCACTTTACTAGGGGCTAACAGGTGAAACAAATATGCCAATCATGGATAACCAATCAATATAACAATTTACCAAGGGAGCACTTGCACTTTGACACTGGTCAGCAGTGGCAAAGTGCCCAAAGCATCTAAACCAGCAAAAACGAAATCCAGCATAGAGTCAAAAAATACAGTAGGTAGAGGCAAAAAGTCAGGGGTAACCACGCCAAAGATGCCAGGTCTAACACTCATTAATATTCATGAGCCTCTCAATTTGTAACCTTATTGGGAATCGCAAACAGTGTGAAATACACTGTTGTACACAGGAAATAGCGCCTCGCAAATTGCAAGTCGCAAAACACTCGCAATTTGCAAGACGCTATTTTCTTGGTCGTACATCTGGCCCTGAGGGCCCTAAATTATGAAAACTGTTGCATCACTGCGACAAAACATCGATGCAACAGTTTTCACTGCGCCCTCCTTGCGACACAATGGATGTGCCATATTTAATGTACGGCGCTCCATTTCACAAGGAAAGAAAGATACGTCAGGAATATCTGTCAGTGCAAAAGTCACGCATTGCTGGACTTGTGTCGGAAGCATGATGCAACTCCAGCAATGCATGGGGTAGGCCTGTGCCTATGTCACTGCGTCACCCTTATGCCTGCCATTAGGCAGGTGTAAAGTTTTGACGCATTGGCGTCCTAGAAGTGTTGCAGTGAGATCTCATAGATTTCACTGCAACACTTCTACAAGGGTTTCTTGCAGGGAACGCCCACCCTGCATACATTATGCCTCATGCAGGTATAATGTGGTGCAGGGCTTTACAAGGTGACGCATCTGCCTAGATGTGTCACTTTGAAAATATGGCGCAATGTGGTGCATTGTTTATGCTGCCACTGCGACCCAAAAAGAGATGCAACATGGAGCAAAAGTGTTACAAGACCTTCATAAATATGGCCCTGAAAGTTTTGTTTCAGGCGGCCGCTCAGCAGGCTTTTTGTTTTTCAAAAATAAACTCCTAAATCAGGAGTTTGTGTTTGAAAAACTAATTACCCCAGCACCCTGGGGGTTTCTCTCACGATGTGGGATAATTTTTTTTTTATCTGCTCGGATCCACCAGGGATTCCCTTGTGGTTCCCAAACTCAAAAAGTACATCAGACCGTCCACTCTAAATGTGGCCAATGGCCTGATGCACCTACACAGCTGTCGAGCAATCGGTGTAGTAGAGACACTGCTGGCAGATACATGAGAGTCTGCTCGGCTTTAAACAGAGTGCAGTGACCATCGGTTGGGTGGACACGTATTCTGCCACATCCACCAAACTCTGAATCAGGCCTTTGCAATTGTTATTAATAGGTTGTATAAGAACTTCTCGTGCTGGGAAATGACCTGGAGCTTTGAAGTACCTTTTGCATTTGGACCTCAGAATCCCTGTGGAATTGTGGAATCTGGATTTCCGTATTACTTGGGTACCAATTCAAATTTCACATCTTTCTCACGCTTGATGTGTTTCCTGGTTTGGTTGGCTTTGTCTCTTGCTGGACGTTGTAGCTACTTCTAAAATATATTCCTGCTTGCTCACTGTCGCCGCTGAGGCTTAGTATCCATTTCTCTGAGTTACCTTCCAAGGCCTCTATTCCTCCATAAGTCTTGTGGACAGGAGTGCCTTGCAGTCCAGCTGTAGAGTTTCCTGACAATTTCAGCTACTTCATTATCCAATTCAAGGAATATATATGACTGTCCCTTCAAACACTTCTGCCAAGCACCAGTGCTGCCCTTTAATGGCTAATTATTTCATCTTCGCATGGCTTTGAAGTGTGCTCTGAAGAGTTCTCAACTTTTCTGCTCTGAAAGCTGTGCTAATTCGCATCCAAGTGCTTTGGTTGCACATCTTTGATGCTTCTTGCATTTCTAGCAGTTGCTAGGATACTCAGTCTGGTCAGATGCTGAAGACTGGGCCCAAAGTGCAGCCTCTCCTGTGACAGTGCATGTATTGTCTTTGCCAAGTATTTGCCATCTGATCTACTGTGGTTCCTGGGTCATTGCATCCCTTTGGAGCAAGGCAGTCATTTGACGGTGACTTCAGCTTTACTCACCACCCTCTAAATATGTAAAAAAAATGCTATGACAGTTTCTGCATCATGTTTATAATTGTTTTACTTGCTCATTTCCACAAAACAACCTGCACTTTATAAATGGGACCCAAGGGCTGTCAGTGACGCTTTCTGCTGTAATGACAATATTCAACCAGCATCAGAATTCAACCTGTTAGTTAATCTCATGCATATCTAGCTCTTTATATTTTTATCATCGTTTTTCTTTGGCTCTGCGAGTCTCCTTCAGAGCGCTAGGAGAAGTACAGGAAAGGGAAAGTAAGAGTCGGACCAGTGAGGTGAGAGGCCTGGTCCGAGACTCTTCCGTCGCTGCCCCGGAGGCGAGGGGTTTAAAAAGCAAGCACACTTCATGTTCGTGCCCCTCCTCAGACGGTTGAGGTTTGACTGCGCACACCAAAGGTAGAATCTAGATGTAACCAGTCTTGAAATAACCATAAATTGTGCCGTGTTCGCACAGGAACTCTTGTTTCTTTCTCTCAATCTCGTTCTTCTTTACTGCTACGTCATTTCCTGCTATTGATTGATGTTTTCTCTCTGGCAGTTTGATTCCTCACACGTCCTCCGCGTGGCAGTGGCAGGGCCATGTCAATACTATGATGCTTCAGAATGAATACTGCACATCTGGGGCGAGAAGCAAGCCCCTCGGTGCCACAACACGGAACAACCTTTACCATCCAATAAAAACACAGCTGTCAAGTGTTCCCTTCAGGCAAAGCAGATCCGGGTTATGGGTGAAACTCCGTGGGTTCCTGTTTCTGAGAAGCTTTCCAGACACGATAAATGAACACAGTGAGACGTAATAACTGACCCCAGCGGCATCTCCTCATGAAAGGAGCTTCATTCCTTAGCGATCTGGTGTACGCAGTGTGGGAGCGAGGCACCCCTTGCTCGAGGGGGACATCTCTTCATGCAGGGCAGAGTGCCCTTAGAGCTCGGTGAAACGGTGCCGCCTCCAACCCACAGGTCTTCAGCATTTCAAAACACAAAACAAGCACACAAAAAATTGGAAAATATTATGTCTGCATCAACGCGACAGCTTATGTTGGGAACTGTCGTGTTCCCAGGCCCCCGGCCAGGCGTCAGCTGGCTGTGTGTGTCACCGCAGCAGTGGGAGGATACTGGGGACACCACGCAAACCCTGCACCCCTGACGGATGACTCAGTGAGCTGAGGCAGCAGGGCCTGCCGGCAGCGCAACACCTCCTCACTCGTCGCCATCCAAGGACATCACGACACCCAGATGGCTTCACCGGTGGAAGAGGAGAACATTCTACAAAAACAGAGCTAAACAGGCAAGAGCAGATACACCAGCCTGCGTATGGCTGAAGTGGTAGTTTCCAGCGACAATAAGCTATCCTTCTTTGCACTCACCTTTGTGTGTTTCACAGAATGACATTGCAAAACTCTAACAATGTCTAAATGTAAGGGGTGCTAGCCCCCCTTACATTTCAAGGAAATATAACATGTTTATACTGCGTGTGAGTAACTCGGGTAAAGGGGATGTTCACCAATAAAAACATAAAACTATGGGAGGAGATTTAGGTCTCTGCATGATGGTACTTTTCGTTTTTTTTGTTATTCACAAACGTTCTCAGTTGTTTACCTAGAAAGCTGCGCCACACAGAGGTTTGCAAAAGTATTACAGGTAGTGCCCTGGGGCGCAATAGGCGAGTGCGTCTGCTTTTTACGCCCCTGGAGCACTATTATATTACAGAAGGGGGCTACAAAGGCTTGTTCGGACCCTTCTGTAAAACTGAGCTCTGGTGCACATGTAGTGCCAGCTCTATCTTCAGGGGGCGTTGACCCAGGGAAATGAGGGAATCACTTTGAACCTGTGCCTGTACCGTTATATGGACATGGGCGCAGAGGCAAACATGCCCTTAGGAGATGCACTGACAAAGACAGTGCGCCCTATCACTAATACGGGCCAGGTGTACAACTGGAAAAGTCATGTGACCCATTTGTGCTTTTAGTCCTGCTGTGCAGAGTTCAACATCACCTAGAAATCAACCCAGGGAGTCTCCTCTGGAAAAACACAGCATTTATTCTTTTTTTTTTCTCTCTAGGGCAAAACATTTTCCCAGTGAAGAAAGCTCTGGTTCTACACTTCCTGAACATCTAGGGGTGATCCTTACCCCTCCCCATTCCTGAAGGGGAGTTATTAAATCTCTGACCATTCCCTGGGTCAAAAAAGGTTGAAGAGGAATATGGCAATGACCACAAATGTACATGTTTGTGGGTGTTCCCAAGATTCCAAGACAAACCGCATCTTGGAATGCCCACTTCCCACCCCTTGAGTGGGATTTAATATTGCAGATTTCTGTGCACTTATTGCAGGGAAATCTTTACTAGTAAATGCATTTGTACCCACCAGAAATCCCTTTGTGCGTCCTGACATGGCATGAATCTGTACTCCTCTTTAGCTTTAAAGACAAAACCAAAAGTCAATGGCTGCTCTTAGTCTAATAGGGAAAACAGCATTAACAACGTGGTAAAGGCATATGCATGGTAAAGACAGTGAGCATTCTAGACGAAAGAGGAATGGGTATGGGGGTGGGTGGTGTTGGAGAGGGACTTCCTGCCCAGACGAGATTGGGAGGAACGGGAAGGATCAGGATGCGGCTTGGAGAGTAGTTTGATAAAGGCTGGGCCGGGATCGGCCCCGCCGCAGATATGGCGGGGCACCGACCCCCCCCTCGCCTGTGCACCCGGCCGGCACGTTCCACCGCGTCACCATGACGCGGTGGGCGCGCCACATCCGGGATGGTCTCGCGACGGCGACCCCCTTGTCCCGGAAGCGGTCAAGGCGCTTCCGGGTCAGGGGGGGGCTGGGGACAGGCCAGTTCGAACTGGTCTGCCCCCAGTGCTGTGATAAAAGGACGGGGAGCGTGGGACTCGGTCTCTTTGTCCCGCGCTCTCCCAGCATCCGGACGCAGCCCTAGGAGGCTGCTCACGTTTTTGTTTATTTGTTTCTCAGGTCTCGTTTCGAGTGGATTACGGAGGCGAGTCCAGGCTGAAGGAGGACATCGGGGTGGTCGGCCCGAGGTGCGATTAGTCCGGTTTACCATCCGCAGGGAAGGCTGATGCGAGCGCGGTGCTTTCGGCAAGAGGAGGACACGAGGATCAGAGGTTTCCGACCGGTTCTTGGCAGTGGGTCTTAGGCGCGCGCACGCGCCGAGAAGGTATTGCGGGGGGGGCAGGGGCTCCGGTTTCGGCGGGAAGGATACGATTGATACGGAGTCACTGTGGCCGAATGGTAAAAGTCTGAGATTCTTACTCACAAGTTTACGGGTTCAATTCCCGCTGTTTCTGTCCATTTTACAATTGGGATCGGAAGAAACCGAAATAGCACCATTTGCCCGTGTCTGTTAGCCCGCTGCTACTGCACTGCCTGTTATTTTGAGGGCGCTGAGTTTGCTTGAGTACTCGTTTTTCGTTAAAATACCATTACTGCTTCTGTGAATTTTAAAAGATTATTTGACAGCATAATTTGTGGGAGTCATTGGGGATTGATACTTTAAGCAGCTGGGGGCATAAAGTTGAAGGTCGGGGACTCTCATTAGTCAGTGTCGGGTTGCATTAACATAGTTTCTGTGGGTGCATTTTTGGGAAAAAGTGCGCCTGGTGCTCGGAGAGGCACACAGAGGTGATTGTGGGTGTACAATTTTACAATTTTTGCCGTTTTTGTCGCATTTTATCCTGCGTTTACAGGGTTAAATGCCTTCATGTGTGATTAGTAGGGGGGGCATATACTGTGTATAGAATACTGTGATCTTAATATTGCGCTAAGCCTGTGTTGCTTGTTTTTTCCCAGGTAAAGAGCAAGTTGAATTGTGTTGGCAGTGATATTGAGGGATAGGTGTGTGGGTCATATCATAACATGGCAGGTAAGCGGGGAGCTAAGCGTTCTCGCATGGAGCATATGCTGGAGGCAATGATGCGCAGGATGGCGACTATGGATAGGAGATGGGGCAATGTAGAACAAATGGGACATAGCCTAGCAGAGCTCAGGCAGAAAGTGGAGGACCAGGGCGGGCCGTCCGGCAGGCCCAAGCGGACAATAGTACCCCCGAAACTGAGGGGGGAATTGGAGGCTCTCCCCAAGCGGGTTAGACACAAGAAGGGGAAGAATCAGGACCCCAAAATAGCGCAACCTTTAGAGACACCTGGAGGGGGTGGTCCTTCTGGGCTTCCAGTAGTGCCAGAGATCCCAAAAGGGACTCCTGATTTAGTGCCCAACGTCGCTGGGTCAGCCGTGCCGTTATCTGCACCAGTTCCGGTGCCTCCAGTGGTTGAACCGGTAGTGCCAAGTATCATACCAGTTTTGCCCCCATCGTGCCCAAATGTTCCGGTCTTGAACCCTGTTGCCCCGGCCCTTGTATTAGCACCAGCAGGGGGTGGGCAGGTGCCGCTGGAATTAGCTTCTCAAATAGCGGCAGTTCTTTCTTGGTTAGGAAAGGGGGGGATGTTGCCCTTGTCGGTGGGCGCCAAAGAGGTGGGGGAGGACCCTCTGGCAGAGGCACAAAGAATGGTGGCAAAGATTATGGTGGCCCGAGCGGGGAGCAGAGCCTGGGCGCGGATAAGGCCACGCAATCACAGCCAGGGCTCCAGGAAAGCGACAGCGGAAAAGGCAAGACGGCGGAGTCAGTGGGTAAGGAGCTGGCTTTGCCACTGTTGGGTGCGGGGTGTTACCTTCCAGGAAGGAATATTAAGCGCGGCATGTTGCGCGAGATGTGAAGGAATTGATTTGGGCTGGCGCGTATGTAAACATGTTTTCTTTACTGGTTGACAACAGGGAAATGGAGTATGCTAAGAGGCAGAAGGATTGGATGCTTCCCAGTGAGTGGCGGGTAGAAATGTCAAGATTCAGGGTAGAGGAGACACTGACAAACTGGATAAGGGCATTTTCAGTGTTTATGGCCATAGTAGCGGAACGCTCACCTAATATGCAAGCTGAAATGGCGTGTTACCAGAGTAGGGTGGCGATGACACATGATAAATATGGTGGCGTGGGTTGGAAGGAATATGACATGAATTTCAGGAAGGCGAAAGAGTTTGACCCTTCACTCACATGGGATCGGGTTGATTCTATCTCATGGTTTGATCAGTTTGGCCCAGGGCAGCCGGGCAGTGCAGGCCAGAATTGGGGAAAGAGACACATTCCTCAGCCACAACAGCCCTTTCGGTCAGCGCCCACCGGGGGCTCCGCACCGGGTACTGAGAAAGGGGGAAGGCGAAAAGGAGTATGCTGGGATTTTAATAGAAAGTCATGTACCAGAGCCCAAGGCACTTGTAAATTCAGGCACGCATGCTCCATATGTAGGCCTGGGCGGCAAATTCCGTTCCACTCGCGGAATTTGCGGAATTTGGGTAATTTCGCGTTCCGTGGAGAACGCGAAATTGCCCAAAATTCTGCTTTCCGCGACTTCGCGAAATTTTTTGCTTGTTCGCGTTCTCAAAATGCGTGTTCACGAGATATTTCTCCCCGAACACGCAAACAGCGATTGTGAACAGGAAAAAAGCATCGCGAACAAGCAATTCCGCGTGTTCGCGGAATTTCTGCGTGTTCGCGGAGATTTTTTACCGTTTTGCGGAGATTTGCGTAATGCGATTACGCAAATTCCGCCCACCCCTATCCATATGTAATCACCCCTCTCACCCAGAGTCGAAATGCCTTAAAAAAGGGAATGCTTTTTCAGGGAATAGAGGGGGGAAGAAACAAGAGTAAAGGAGGAGGAGAAAAGGTAACGCATTCACCCATTGATGTTTTTGCGATGAATCCCTGGTTAAATAGGTACCCTGATCATGCAACAGCCAGGATGCTGCAAGAAGGTTTTTTGTATGGTTTCAGGATACCGGTTGGGGATTACACAGGGACATCGGAGTGCAAAAATCAGTTGTCAGTCAGATCAAACCCACAGCGCAAAAAAAAAAACAAAAAAAACATTACGACGGAATTGGGCTTAGGAAGAATAGCGGGTTCATTTGATTTCGCCCCTGTGCCTAACTTTGTCTGTTCCCTCTGGGGGTGGTCCCCAAAACGGAAGAAGGTGAGTTCAGGTTGATTCATAACCTTTCAGCTCCTAGAGGCAAGTCATTGAATGACGCCATCAATGAGGAACTTTGCAGTGTGAAATATGCTTCATTTGATCAGGCAGTAGAAATGCTGAGGGTTTTGGGACCAGGGGCCTGGCTGGCAAAATCAGATATTGAATCTGCATTCCGACTGTTGCCGGTGCATCCTTTAGACCATCACCTGCTGGGTTTTTCATTTCAAGGAAAATTTTACATGGATAGGTGCATGCCCATGGGTTGTTCGGTTTCTTGTGCTTACTTTGAAAAATTTAGTTCATTTCTCGAATGGGTTTTCAGACAGGTGACAGGACATCATTTTGTGATGCATTATCTTGATGACTTTCTCTTCCTGGGATCAGCGGGCTCCCAGGAGTGTTCTGTGGTGTTGGAGGAATTCTGTGTACTTATGCGTACATTTGGGGTCCCCCTGGCTCCGGGGAAGACAGTGGGGCCAACAACCACAATTGAGTTTTTAGGCATTGAAGTGGATTCAGTACAAGGGTGTTTTAGGTTACCTGAACAAAAGATAATGAAATTCCGTGCAGCTTTGCAAAAGTGTTTGTCAAAGGATAAAGTAACCTTGCACCAGTTGCAGCAGGTTGTAGGTCAGTTGAATTTTGCGCTACGGGTGATACCTATGGCTCGACCATTCTCTCGTTCCATCTCACAGGCCATGACAGGCCTACACGAAAAACACCATCACACGCGACTGTCATCTGAGGTTCGCCAGGACATGCGGATTTGGATCGCATTTCTGGAGGGTTTCAATGGCAGAGTAGTGTGGCCCGGTCCCCCCACTACTTCTGCTGAGTTGGGTTTATGGACTGACGCAGCAGGTAGTGTGGGATTTGGAGCCATACTCGGGAACAAGTGGGTGGCCCAGCGGTGGCCGGGATGGTGGCTCGAGAGTGGTTTAACAGCCAACATAGGTTTTTTGGAATTATTTCCCATTTGGGTTGCTCTGACGGTGTGGCCCCATGATCTGCAAAATCAGTCTGTAATCTTTTGGTCAGATAACATGACAGTGATGGAATCCATCAATCAACAGGCGGCAAGGTGTAAAATCATTCTTCGCCTGTTGAAAGAGATAGTGCTGCTATGTATGAAGCTGAATGTACAGTTTAAGGCTAAACATGTCCCGGGGGTGCGGAATAATGCTGCTGACGCACTCTCTCGCTTCAAGATGCAGGTTTTCAGGGAACATCTATCATCCGCAGAGACAACATCAGCACACTTTCCCGAAGTACTTTGGCAGATTGGTGCCCCCAGCTACAGAACCTCGTGGCTGCTAGCCTAGCTCCCAGGACCAGGAAAGCTTATGAAGGGGCGTTTGGGTCTTACTGTACTTTTTTGGCCCGGGACTGGGAGGATAGATGGGATACGTCGGGTGTCTTTTTACGGGGCATTCATGGTTAGTGAATTGGTGGCACGCAACAAGTTGGATGTCCACGGTGGGCTCCTAATTGAACACGTTAAGATACAAGGTGACATTTTGCTTTTAACCATCAAAAAATCAAAAACCGATCAGGAAGCTCGGGGAGAAGGGGTGGTACTTCATAGGGCGCAAAATAACCTGTGTTGCCCGGTAATGCATCTTGAAAATTACCTTAGACAGAGGAGCAGCGCGTTAGGTGGTTCATTGTTATTACATGCGGACGGTCCTCCACTGACCATGTACCAGTTTAAAAAGGTATTGGACATGGCAATCAACAAGGCGGGCATGGATCCAAAGGTTTTTGGGACGCATTCTTTCAGGATAGGGGCTGCCACTGAGGCAACGGCTAGGGGGTTGCACTCAAGTAATGTACAGAGGATTGGACGATGGGCTTCCAATAGCTATAAACGTTATGTGCGGCTGCACATGTTGTGAATACACAATACGATTGTGTACTGATGCTTGCCTTGTTTGTTGTTTTCTTCACAGTTTCTCGAACCTGTCACGCAGGGGGGGAACTGCCATCGTATCAACAGCAAGACTCTCCTCAACAATGGGCAAAGCTACAGGTCACAGGGACACGTAATGTGTGGATTGTGGGGCATTCATATGTACGGCGTATGAAATCTGTTTTCCTTTCAGGTAATTACGGGAAAAGAGGAGAGCAGGGGTGTTTCACGATATCTTTCCATGGTAAGGGGGGCCTTTGCCTTAGTCAGTTTAGGGGCTTTATGATTGATCTTTTGAAGAGACACAGTCCTCCTCCCACAATCGTTATTTTACATCTGGGGGCAATGACTTGGTGACGTTGGGCAGGAGGGTCTTGTTTGAGAACATAATCTCTGAGATTGGTTGGTTAGCCAAGGCATGCCAGGGTTGCTACATAGTTTGGTCGCACATGATACCCAGATTTAAATGGAGGGGGGGGGGGGACTCTGTGAGAGCTTTGAACCACTCGGTAAAGAGGGTCATCAATAAAATTGGGAAACTGTTCAGATCGTCTAAATTACAGAGCATTGCACATGGGTGTGTCAGGAGGGAACCGTGCTTCTTACTTGACTAGGTTAGGTAATGACATAATGTTAGAGAATTCCATAACCTGGCTAGAGGGTCTAAAAAGGGGGGCATGACCTTTCTGAGGGATAGGTTGGGTGGGGCCAGATAGTCGGGCAACTATGCTGGCCTGTGGCGGTAAGGTCATGACTAGTGAGCAGTAAATTTAAGGTCCTTAGGGGGCGGCGTCATTGTCGGATGGGGTCACCCAGGGGGAGGGACAAGGGGTCTCTCCTATAACTCCAGGGGTGGTACATCCGGTTGGCTGGATGGGTGCGGGAAAAGGGGGGAGTCACGCTTTCCTTTAGGCTGGTTGGCCACCCCGCACTGGCATGGACGTCACTAAATGGCGCAGAGTGCAAGACCCCCCAAATTTGCATGGAGTTCAGGGAACGTATGGGGGTAACCGGGGGGGGAAGTACCCTCTCGGTAAGCGGGCCCTCTGCGCATGCGCAACCCTACGGGGGCGTGGTAAATTGATAAGGATCTGACACCAGTTAGTGACCTTGCCGTAGGCCCAAATAGGATACGCAGAAAGTAATTAATGTATGATTATGATCATTATGTTAGATTCGGATTGGAGAACTATGTATTAGAGTTATGTTAAGGTTAGCCATCTGAAATCTGTGCATATGAATTGTAATCAAATGTCGTGTTATTTTTCTGCGTATAATTTGTGTAAATATTGTTTATTTCAACATTTTAATTTTGTTTTCATATTTTAATAAATACGGCCGGGGGTTGTACGACCCCCGCCTCCAAAAGTAATTACCTCTCATGTCCCTCATTAAAATGTGTTTAGGCGCAGGGGGGAGGGGGAAATTCGGTAGTCCCAGACCATATCATTTTTTAGGGCTTGGGTCGGGGTTGTTTTCAGGGTTGGCGGCCGGTTTTAGGGCTGAGGTGTTTTTAGGGCTGCTGTCGAGGTAGTTTTAGGGTTGGGGCCGGTTTTAGGGATCAGGGAGGGGGCTTGGTTGTTTTTTTGGCTGGTGTCGGGGTCGTTTTCAGAGCAGAGGGCCGGGTTTTAGGGCTCCGAGCAGGGGGCTGGGGTGTAAGCTTTATCACACATATGGCTTTACCAATCATGACATTACAACAAAATTTGTTGTAAAGGCATGAGTGGTAAAGGCATGTGTGGTAAAGACGCAGTCATGGTAAAGACTGCGTTGTTAAGGTATGCGATGTAATCGTGTGCATTGTTCCGTCATAAAACCCCTGCTAAATACTACATACTAAATAAGATATCTCGGAGTGTAGGTTAAGGAAAGACACCGTGTTCTATGATATTATTAAATCTTACAGCTAGGAGTTGACAAGCTCGTTTTGTCTTGTCCTTCACTCTCTTGGGACCCCTCCCTCTACAACAGTCCTTGGTCCATCTGAGAGGTGCCTTGGATTTCAATACTTTCCATCTTCATACCTGCCCCTTAACTCAGCCTTCCTGCCCCATGGAAGCTACAGTCCCATCTGGGATCTGGGACAGTGGCACCCAGAATGCCTATGAGGGTCATGTTCCCCAGAGACCCTTGCCACGACTCCTGGGTGTCTAGCAAGTGGGCAAACATATTCCACAAGTAGCAGCTGGAGATAATCTTGCCAGAATAGTTCACGAGTTCCTGGTTCCAGTGGTGTAGCTAGGCCTTTGGCCGACCGTGGTGGTCCCTGCGTTTGCCACCTTGCAGCAGCCGTATGTAAGATCGGGGGTGCTGGTGATTCCTGTATTTCACGCCCACCGACTGCTGCAGGTAAAAGCCCCCATTTGCTATGCCACTGTCCGGTTCTCATGAGACGTGGTGGACATTTTGGATGTGGTTCTGTCTAAACCACAACAATTGCCTTGCCTCTTTGCTCAGTCAACTCCCTTGCATGGAAGTCAGAAGGGGCAGGCTTGGAAAGAGCCAAAATATTTTAGTGAGGTGGGTCCACTGGCAGAATGTAGGCACGGTATGCACAAGATTACAGTTCCCATGCCACATGTTACATCACTGGATGCCAGCACCCAGGCATGTTGGTAAGTCATGTGTAACATTTGCTAAGATTTGTTGTTCACAAGTTTTCATATTGTTTTCCAAACTTTTATTAGATTCACAGTTACAAGCCAGATAAAGTTTAAATAAAACAAAAAACAGCAGAAACAATGAGCAAGTGTGACTGCTTCACTGTTCCCACTGCCACTTTGGGCTGCAAGAACAGTGCATAGTAGTAATAGCTTATCATTCATCTCCCTTTTGGGCCAGGCAAGTTAAGCACACCTCATTTCAGGCAGTGGTGATTGGGTCGCCCCACTACAACTCAGGGAGCCAAGGGTTGCCCTGAAAGAAAAGGTGGAATATAATTCCCTGCAGCCCAGTGTCCCATCGGGGATCTTCGAACTGCCGGAAATGGTTTGGCGTGTGGAGAAAAACACTGCATTGTCAATAGCAGTTGTAAATCTTTATAAGCCAAGTAATAAAAGTGGAAATTTGCATGGATGAAAAGGAGAAATAATGGTGCATATGTACAAGCCCCTAGCACCACTGGAACGTCACTTTTTTTATGCTTCGGTGGCGGCATGCCCTGCACCATATTTACAAAGTGGTGTTAAGCCACTTTTTGTGGCTTAGCACTGCTTTGTAAATATGGTACCCTTTCATGCAGGTTACTGCATGAAAGGGACGTGCAATGGGTATTGCTGTGGGCGTTCCCCCCAAAAACTCATTGCTTTTTGACACTACCCCAGATTTAAAGGCAGGTGTAAATCTGTGGCAACGCCAAAAACTAACGTCATGCACAAGCAGGTGTCAGAATGGAGAACAAGGAGAAATGCTTGTATTTCTCCTTTTTGCGTAGCATACACAGAAAGAGTAAAATGCCATGAATTATTGTTTATGTGCAGGTAGGTGTCCCTTGCACTATGGTGAAAGGGTGTCTGCATTGGTGCTAGGCAGCTAATATCAGAGTCATCGCTAGGGAAAACACAAGGGTGTGCTGTACTGTAGTTAATACAGCGCATCACTGCGTTTTGAAAATGCCAGAGCACGGCACTGCCAAATTTGGCACAGCTCCGTGCTCCCTCATTTTGTTATACATATGCCCCAATGATATGTGGAAAATGAATGAGGGAGAGAGAGTGTGGGAAGAGTATGGTAATTGACTCAGCATCACTGACATATTACAGGGGCTTCCCGAAGTGGGTCATACTAATCAGCGCATTTTTACTTCCTTCTCTATGATCACCATAAACCAATGGCGCTGAGTGAGAGGCGAACAAACTGTGCACATGTGGCTGATGCATCAGCAGGACCAGCACCCACACAGGCAGCAGAGCTACAGATGACCTAGTGCCCACTTGCACAGCAGCTGCAGCAAGAGAACATTGATGGTATTGTTGGGAGATTCCCTGTGCTGGCAAAAAGAGAAGGTGAGGATGCAGCAGGGGTATACACCGGAACCAACCTCAGCCAGATTGAAAGCCCTTTGACCTCCCTGAAGGACATCCTAAACGCATATCACATGTACTTCTTGTAGTTGTCACTACAAGGAAGTGGCATTTTCTTTCCCTTCTTGGGACCACCACAGTCTAGTGCAGCAAGTGTGCAGGCAGCCACACAATAGGAAGTCGTGATAGTTCCTTCTCATTTTTATAATTATTCATTCATTTAAATATTTAACTTTCTTTACTTCTGGTATCTTTACTTCTGTAGTAGTCTTTGTAATGGTTGGTGGCGGGTGAAGCTGTGAAGCAAAGTTGCAAAGCCACTCTTTTTTCAGAGATTGACAGTAGCAGAGCTGGCAAATGAAATGTGCTGGCGACTCTGCCTGAATATGGAGCAGAGGACTTCAGTGGCTGGGGATACTTCCCTTGTGGGACTTTCGCTAGAGTGGCTGCAGGCGTTGTGTTTTTGGGTGGCCATTCACTGGGCTCAGAGCAACCTGCAGAATCAGAACTGCGGCAACTGCTATAGCCCAGTGTTTCAACATGGGGCTGGAGGCAGACAAGAATGGGGCTTGGTTTGCTAAAAATTGTCAGGGAACTTGGCCGCCTTCTTGGAGGAAGACCTTTTGCTACTTTGTGAGATAAATTATATGCTTTGGACACCACTTGCATGAAAGTGAAAATCTGTATGCGGGGGAAGAATAATATATGTGGGACAGCAATAAGATGCAAAAAATAATATATTGGTCGAATAAGAACTCAGAGCCTCATTTACGAGGTTCTGGCGCAGGGCAGTGCAGCAAGGAATCTTGCTGTACTGCCCTGCATCAAAGGAAAGGGGCAGGAATCTGCCATATTAATGAGATACAGTACATTCCTGTCCTTTGCCCCTGCACCACGCACAATGGGCTGGCATGTGCCAATGCAGGCACCCTTGTGCCATGGTGCAAGGGTGTCTGCATTGTAGAGGGTGATTGTTTTTGTGCAGGAAGGGACACCTTCCAGCACAAAAACAATCACACGAGGTGTTTTCTTCTTTCTAGTGTGCTGCAGAATGCAGTACATATAGAAATAGGAAAAAACAAGGAGGAAAAGGGATATTTCTCCTCGTTTTGCCTCCCTTACACCACCCCTGGTGTGGCGTTAGAATCTGATACAATCCCAGGTTTGCGATTCCTTGTAAGTCTGGGAACACTTCAAAATTCATGGGTATTGCGTGGGAACACCCACAGCAACACCCATGGAACACCCCTTTCACGCAGTGTCCTGAGTGAAAGGGGCACATATTTACATGGCCATGAAAAGCTACGCAAAGTGGCTTTGTATAGCCTTGTAAATATGCTGTAGCACATTGCGCCACCACTTCCACAGAGGGCAGACGGAGCAGCACTGGATTACCATCAGCAGTGTCAGGACCTGCAGAGGGGCCATTGCTCAGTGTCGGTGGCAAGATGAAATCAAAGATATCTGAGTGTGTTTTTTATGGTGGCGGAAATTATAGAGGAGATGGCAGCAGCATTCACCAGCACAAGCCAGGAGTTCAAGCTCTGCTGGAGTTAAAGCTCTGCAGGGCATCCTACATACATTTGTATTGTCAATCTACAGTCAGTGCAGAAGCATGACAAGCATCTCCACAAAGTGTTCGAGCTAAATAATTGTTACTTTTACAAATCCAAGAGAAGTCATAAGAACAGAAACACTCAGGTACTTTCTTGAATGTAATCGAAGGTGGTTGAAATATGTATTTATTTTTAGTTGGAAAATGTCAGCATCATCAAATTGGCTGAAGATCACCCAGTCCACCAGACTCACTGGAAGACTTTGTAAATCACCCACCTATCTCTGATAATTTTCTCTTCCCGAATGTCATGTGAGTGGAGCATTTTCATATTTTCAGAGCCTGAAGCTTTCCTGTGGTCACCAGGTAAATAAATGGGTGAAGTCATCCATTCATAAGCTTAGTAAAGAAGTACATCAGCCGAAATCACTGCAGTTGTGCAATCAATGATTGCTCATTCTTGGGTATTTTACTTGCCAGGTTTACTGTTGCTTACACCACTCCCGTTCCACCACCTCTAAGATGTTTATAAAATGGTAATGTTATGTTATGCAAATTTGGAGAGTGCACTATCACCCTAGAGGGTTCCCTAGTGCTGTGCAGGTGTGAGTCTAGGCAAACCTATGGCCTAGTGGGACTACACAAAATGCCAGGTCTTCAGCTGGTTGCAGATTTCAAGAAGTGAAGAGGAGGATGTTATGTGTAGTGGCAGGCCATTCCCCACTTTAGGAGCGATGTAGGGAGACGGCTCAACTACTAGGTCTGCTTTTCGTATGTGTGGGATTATAGAGTGATGAATCTTACAATTAGGGCAGATGATTAGGAGAAACAAGTTTTATGGGAAGCAGGAAAAGGGGCAAATTTTCAGGAGGACTTCACTCATGTGGGTCAGGCCAGACCAACAAATCTTTTGTGGTAGAAGTATAATATTTGTAGAGAACTGAAAAGGTGTTCATGTTAAACTAAGTGCCAAATATATAATTGAGTTGTGTCACCCTTGCATGGACAAGTTTTTCAAGCCACGCAAGGCCGCCATGCACGGCACTGAGTGGTTTGATATATCTAGAGTAACGCAAAGCAGTGCAACTCACTGCGTTACGTTACTCTGCCACAGGGAGGCGTTCCATGGGTGGAGTGTGGCTGTTCCCATGCATCCACCCATGGATTTTAGAGCATTTCCAGATTTACCATTAATGATAGACCTGGGAATGCATCAACATGCTACGCCTCCCTAGGTGAGGCATAACAAGGAGAAATATCTTTATTTCTACTCGTTCTTGTCTCTTTCTATGTGTGCTGCATTCTGAAGCACATGTTGAAAGACAAAAATGCCTCAGAGGATTGTTTTGTGCAGGAAGGTATCCCTTGGTGTGGTATCCAACTCTCTAACATCGTCCAGATTCATTTGTGTGATAAGGCAAAGGATGTGTCTGAACCTTTTCAGCCCCACCCCCATATATTCTTCACCATGTGTGAGGTACAGCATTTGCACATGGTTGCAGTGAGGTCCGGCGACCAACTTCCTTGTTTGTTTGTGAGTGCATCCTATTTCACCTTCTAGGGGAACACATTTTTCAAAGTTCCCTCATCATGTGAACAAACAAGTATTGTCTGTGGTCAGCCATCTTGCGTGTATTGGTCTTCTAGAGCCAATGACAGTTTGGCGGAGAGTTACAAAAACTCCATTCAATGCAGGCCAGCCCCCGAGGCTGTGCTGCGTTGTGTGACAGGGAGGGAGCAGGATAGCATCATATCTTCAAAGATATGGCTCTCTCTTCCCCTTTCCCTTGTGCCGGTGCTGATTAAAGCTGCTGTGTGCCACGCACACACATTAGCGCATTAGCGCTACGGTGTGTGTGTGAGTCTTGCATAGGTTTTTGTACAGGAAGGGTACCCTTCCTATCCAAAATACCATGCCTAGACAAGATGCAAAGCTTTTCCCACTCAGCATGCATGCACAGTCGGAAAAGGAAGGAGAAATGAAAGCATTTCTTCTTCCTTGCTCCTACTTTAAAAGGGCGCAGTTTTCTCATGCTAAACCCAATCTACTTTATTTAGTAAATCGGGTTTAGTGTGAGAAACCTTGGGTGGTTGCATGGGAACGCCCATCCTCCACGCTTGGTATGCCCCCATGGAGCTAAGTAATGTAAAGCAGCGCCATGTGCTGCTTTGCATTACATTTCCGTTATGGAAAGTAAATCGGAAAAATAGATTTTTGCCAATTTGCGTCACTTTTGTGATGCAAACACGGCCCAAAATCTTCGTAAATCTCCCACTCTGTGTCTCCCTGAACACCCTTGGTCAACATGCGATATCCTGTATAACCATGTCAGTACTATCTTGTGTAGCTCTGGCAGTATGCTAGTGATGAAATAGGTATTGTTGGACCTGGCCCTTTTTGCAGGGTTATCCTAAAACTTTTTGCCTTCCTTCACCCATTTTTCTGCGTAATTTTTTGGGCTTTAGGAATCTGGGCACTTTATCACTGCTTGCCAGTGCTAAAGTGCACGTGTTCTCTTCTCTAAAACATTGTATGATTGGTTTACACCTGTTTGGCATATTTGGTTTACATGTAAGTCCCTTGTACAGTGGTATACCATATACCCAGGGACTGTAAATTAAATGCTATTAGTGGGCCTGCAGCAATGCGTGTGCCACCCACAGACATTCCCTTTCAAACTTGTCTAAGGCCTGCCACCACAGGGTCTGCGTGCGCAGTTTACTGCCACTTTGACATGGCATTTTAAATTAAATGCCAAGCCTTAAACTCCTCTTTTATTACACATAGGTCAAACCTAAGGTAGGCCCTAGGAGAACCTATGATCTGCGTGCTGTGTAAGCAAAAGGTAGGACATGTGCCTTTATGTGTGGCGTGTCCTGGTAGTGACAAACATTACTATGAGATCTACTCCTCTCACAGGCCAGCATTGGGAATTCTCTTACACACGTTTAAGTGGTAATTCCTGATCAGAAAGGAGTAGCGTTGCCATGTTTGGTATGTTTAGAATGATAGTGATAAATCTTGCTTACTGGTGTAGTTGGATTTTACATTACTATTTTAGAAATCCCAATTTCAGAAAGTGGGCATTTCTCTGTGTTTATGACTCTTTGGGGTATATTCACATGAACGTGTGATAACTACTGCAAGAGCAGCTCAACACAACTCTCAACATCGCAGCCTATCGCGGGAAAATTACGCTGTGCCAACCAAGTATTCACAACGCGGCGGAAGCATGCGATAGTTACCAGATAACGCATCAAATGGCTGTGCAAAAATCAACGCCACGTCGCAAAAATACGAAACGCAAACTTAAAAAATCATGCGATGAGGCCAATCGCGGTACAAAAAGTAGCAATAACCAGCCACAGGCTTGCAAATCCCACACGTCTGGTGGGAAAATGCACCATAAAAACCACAGAAAAACACACCAGAAACCAGCCAAAGCACATAGCAACATGGATGCACCCTGACCCAGCGCAGAGGCCAACGCGAATCCCACAACCCCCACAGACCACCAGCAAGGAACAATGGGGACAGGGACGGCCGAGGAGAAGAGGGAGATTAAGACAGGGTGCAGTCCGCAGCAAAACCAGCTCAGCGTCACGGAGGTGACAGAACACTACCATCAACTGACCCACAAGTAGACCACCTGGAATGCAGTCGGAGTACCGAGGAGGCCAACCGAGGAGGCCAAGAGGCACTCGCATGATGTGACAATCTAAACCAGGCACAAACCCGCTGCCAACAGGAAGGCTGCAACGGCGACAGGAGGTGACAGTCCTTTGCCAGAGGAGGAGCTGGAGGAAATCCAGGCCACAGTCATCAGTGTGGAGACAGTGCAAGGAGTAGGGAGTACGGACACAGCTCGAGAGGACCTGACACAACATCAACAGGTTAAGTAACGACCAGGGACTGGGGGGACGGGGGAGATGGGCACAATGGCACACATGCACAATGAGGTGTAGCACACTGCACACCCACAATCACCCAGGATCATGTCCCTGATCCCCTTGGCACACTGCAGCACACACACATAGCAAGAACAGCACACCCACATTGACGACAAGGTGGTACAATGCGCAAAGCTGACACCGCAGAACAGAGGACACAACTGGCTCCGCACATGCACAGAAACATGCCTACTACATCTGACAGAGCTGGAAACAGCGAAATGGAAATGTACGCGTATGACCTCACATCCGTCATGTAGTCCAAATGTACACTGTCCCGCAGAAGAATCCAGCACCTCTCAAACAGTCATAATGTACATTGTCATACAGTCTGCATGTAAACCAGTACAATGCGCCAACATACATGTCAACGCAATGTCAACATGCATCTCCCCTTCACATTGCAGAGGGACACACAACACCACCAGCAGAGCACAGAAGACCACACATCTGTGATGCAGGAGAGGACCACCACACCTTCGACACTGACGCCCTACAATCGCCCATGGATATCCCATGCAACCCACCACCAGGACCCGGTCAGCCAAGCTACTCAGAGGAGAACACAGAGCCTGCAACAGACCACACAGCAGGAAGCACCCACTAACACAGCCGGCTCACCACACTTCACCCACCTACACATGGCACCCCAATGCCATGTGTCAGCATGCCAAAAGGAGGTGGCCCAACAGGTGTGGGTGGGCTCCGAACCGATGGAAGGCGATCTAGATCACATACGTTGGTGTCTATTACCCTCCAGGGACCACCCACACCCCACAAAGGAGAGCCACACTGCCATAGAGACACATGCAGATGCACATTCACAGTACACAACCACGCCCAGGGGCCCGCACATTTCAGTCACACACCCACATTGGCTCTGCGTACTACAGCTCAGGTCACTCCCCATACAAATTGAGTGGGTGACGACAAAGCTACATGTCCAAGCTCAACCCCAATGCCTGCGGGGACATGTCTGCATCCGCTGTACAAAGCACAAGGTAATGTCGTAGGGCCCTGGGCCCCCATGCATACAACAAGACCACAGGGACACACGCAGACATGATGTTGAACTGACTACCGGCACGTGCGCCTGGCCCCTTTATTGGCAGGGCCACATGTACAGTGACGCCTGTGCTGGATGTGTGTGGGGTGGGTGCAAGTCAGCCCCCAGCTGGCAAAAAATACAACAGTTAACACAATGAATACGTAAATAGACAACACCAGCTTCACAGGGACAACTGTGAAGCATCATGGAGGTAGCCTGAGCAAGTCCAGAGGGCACACAATGAGCAAACAGAAGTGTCCGTGAGTTGCAGCGCACTGAGGTCTGGGCACTATAGCTGAGCGCGCCCATGTGAAGAAAATGTCTTGGATTGTGTCCCTTCGAGATATTCCTGATGCAGATGCAGTGAGGTATGTTACACCAGCATCATCTTCCTCATCAACGTCCCAGGTCTCCCACACTGCTTGAGATGACATCGCTGCGCAACCTCCACAGCACAAAACTCAATCAGTAACGGTCGATGGCTTGCGGTGCACTGAGTCAGTGGCACCTGGAGTGCCTAGCAGGGTATCAGTCTGATGATGGCATCCACGACAGGTGTGAGAAACTCCGTAAGTCTGTCAGGACCACCATTTTGACTCTGGCAGATGGCGGTTGGAGGTGGTCCTGGCGGTGGTGGTGTGTGCCTCCTGCGATGATGCGACGTCCAGGCCAGTCAGGACTCGATTTGGTGTGTGAGCCCTGGTGGCCCGCAGTTGAGGCCACGGACAGCGCAGTGCCACAGACACCTGGCGTCGATGACCCCAAGGCCATCTCTTAAGAGGCCATCCAATATCTCAGAAGAAGGGGTCCCGGACCTGACCAGCACACAGTTTGTGGCCCCGGATGCACAGCACCCGGCACAGGCACCCTGCCACGGGTCGGTGACTTCAGTGCACTGAGGTAGGACCACGCACAGTGAGCGGGTCCTCATCGATGTCGAAGGTGAATGTGGCGGAGTCTTGCGGGGTACAGAGGAAGGTGTAATCCAGGGCATGATGCAGAAGGTCTGATGTTATCCGGAAGCAGCAAATGGTGGAGTGGAAAGCGACAGCCTCGGTTTCACCTCCAATTCGGTATCAGCTACATGAGGATGAAAACCAGCCCCTAGTGCATAGACTCAGACACCACAAATGTACGACCAGAGAGTGTCCATGAATATCAGGCAACAGACTTAGTGGCACAGGTGCTGAGAGGGGATGCAGTCTGCGATGATGCTGATACACTGATATGAACTCCCCCATCGCTAAATCAAGACTCTGTGACCTACTGGACCGCAGTGTAGGCCGGAGGCAGTGGTCAGCAGTGGCCCACACCCTGTCGTTGGCTCACAATGCGCAGAGTTAGTAACACCAGGGCAGTTGTGGGTAGTGTTCGATCACATCTGTAACGGTGATCCAATTCCCTCCTGAATGCAACATGTCATCCTCTTACGCCTCGACTTGCGTGCGATGATATGTATTCTGCCTTTGAATGATCGATGTTCAGTTCCAATTCTGTGACCTACTCTTGCGCAGCGTTGGCCGAGGGCAGTAGTCCACATAGGCCCACAGACACGTGTGGTTGTAATACTATGCACAGACTTGGTAGCATCACATCGAAGGGCGTATAGTGACATGAACTCTGCCTTAAATGATGTTCACTGCCATGGTGTAATCAAGACTCAGTTCCAAATGTGTGACCAACTTGACCGTGGTGTAGTCCGGAGTCGGCAGTAGAGTACATCAACGAGAAAGGAGTAAAGCATGCCTGTGTCGAGGATGCCGTGATGGTCTGAGAGGCTGTTAAGGTTGCGGGCCTCGGGCTTGGAGCTTGTGCCGGCACGTTGTGGGCCCTCCTTGACACATGCCAGTGTCGGAAGGTGATCAGTGTGGCCTGGCTGCGCATGGGCGGGCCTGACGGATTTGGGCTCCAGCGGGCCAGATTACGGCAGGCCCACAGAATCGCAGGCAACTCCACTCAGGAGGATGGCATCGGCCTTGTGGCGTGGTGAGAGGTGCTGCCCTGGCAGGAATGTTGGGCTTTCAAGAAGAGGACCACACCCAAGGCTACGTGCTTTTTATTCACATCCCTACGCGGGCTCACGCTTACGGGGGGATGTAATAGGTAACTTTTCCGCAAACTCACCCACTGGCTGGGGTGACATGGTTGCATCCACTGTCCACTACACTCCATACACCAGGGGTGTATGTCGCCATGGATATGGGTGTGTTAGACATACTGCAGTCTGTCCAGCACATCTACGCCACTCTTGGCATTGTGTACTTTCCCAATCATGGTTCTCCTGCATCCTTCACACATGCCTGGTTGCCACCTCTCCCCACATTGGGCTAGTGTGTGGCTGCGGTGCCATGCCGTTGATGGCTCATGTTCACGGCTTGCCCAGGTTGCCATTGTGAGTTGTTCTGTCATGTCTGGTGGGTGGGCATGTTGTTTTGCATGTTGGTTGTGATTTTGTGACGTGTGCACTGCCAGGGTTGTGAGTTGCATGGTTGTGGAATTAAGGTGAGTGGGGTGTTCATTTGGAACTTGCCAAGGGGCTGTGCATTTCCCTTGGTGCCATCCTGTGAACGCTGGTTGCTTCTGGACTGTCGGAGGATGAAGGGGCCATGCACATTGGCTGGGTATTTGGAGGCGACATTGGTGGAGGTTCCACGGTGTTCGGATGTTGCCTGCACATTGATGTGAGATGTGTACTTTCTGTTGCGATGATTGTGTGCTGTGTCACCAGGGGGACAGGTATGACATGTGTGCTGTGGATTGCCCCCAACACATGCGTGCATCCAGCTATGGCGTATGGCCCTTGCTTGGTCTCCAGCAGATCCTGAACATTATGCTGGAGGTACAGAGACAGGGGTACCAGGCTGATGGTGATGTCCAGGACAAGTGTGAGGGACTTGGATGTGGCTAGCTGTGAGACTCCTCCGACTCTGGCGGGTGTTGGTTGGGGGGTACCAGGGGCCAACAGGTGCAGCGCAGCCAGCAGCTTTGGGTAGGGTGGGTGGTTGGTTGTCTGCTGTGTTGTTGCCGTCGGCCTGTTGGGCGTTGTTGGTCAGGCTGCGTAGGATGGTTGTCCTTTTGTGCCTGTAGTGGGCAATGACATTGTCAGGGGTTGGGTCTGTGAGGCTGGCGTGTTTCCTGGGGGTCCGCTGTCTTTGTCTGCGCAGCCTTTGTGGTGGTCCGGGGGGGTTCAGGTGGGTGTTGGGGTTCTGGGGTGGTGGCGGTGGGTGTAGTGGCCCCCTTGGATGTCTGGGCTGCATGTCCAGTGGCTCCGTGGCATCTGTTGCCCTTCCGATGTGGCTGTGGGCTGGGCTCCCTTTTGAGGTGCAGGCTGTGGTCCGAATTTGCACCAGGTCAGAGCAGGTGTTATTTTCCTGCTGCTAACGCGTCTTATCGCCTGTTTTGTGTTCTTATCACAGGTCTGGCTTGTCATTGTGAAAGTTGTGGAGTGGTGTTGATGCGGCTTTTTGCATAGGAACGCCTACTCTGCATATCATTAGCAATAGTTGCGGGGGTCATCTGTGGCGATGTTTTTTGAGGCTGCTATCGCGGGTAAACTGGTGCTGTGGGCTGTTAACACCAGCTTGTGATTGGGGCGATAAGTTTATTGCAACTTTGGCTGCAATAAAGTGCCGTTAACTCAGCGATAGATCCTTGTGAATATCCCCCCTTGTGCTTTGCAGCCTGACTCCAATCCACATCTAGGCCTGGGTGACAACTGTAGTTTGTGCATACTTTCCGGACAGCCATCACACAGATAGGGCTGGGTATGACAGGGTTACATCTGCACTCATCTGCATACTGATGGTCTTCCTGGGCTGAGAGAGGGAGAGGGCATTCACACTTTACATTTGTATAGGTTGTGACCTGCCCTCACACAAAGTGCTGATTTACTCCTACTGATGTCTGCAACCAGGGCCGGGTTGAAGGGGGTTGTTGCTCACTTCTAAAGGTTCCCTCTGAAGTTCTCCCTTGAACAAAGACATTTTTGAATGTAAGTACATGGGCTGTGACCCCATGATTTGAGATACTGCGTGGACGTGTAACCAGATCCTGCTGGCTCTACAGACTTCACATTGCAAGAGGACTGTTGTGCTACCAGTAGGAACCTCCATTTGGACTATTTGCTTTGTTGTGCTGGCCTGCTAAGCTGCTGGAGAGACTGCCACCCTGCATTTGGACTCTTGTCCTGGCCTGCCTGCATGCTCCTTGCTTTGTGCCCCAGTGCTCTCAATGGGCTTGTTGGTTTGAAATCCCCTCCCTGTTCTTTGGAATCCCAGGGGTCAAAAATGATTCCACCAAAACAGCCAAAACAGTTGTGGGACTCGTAAGTCCGGCATGGCACTTGTTGACCCACTCAGTGCATGGTGAGTGCTGTTCTTTGCTCCTCATTATGCAGCTCAGCGTGTGTTGAGCACTTCATTTTTGGCTACTCTGCAGTGTGGGCACTTTTGAAAATGTCCTGCCCCTCAGTGCGGGCCTCAGAGTGGGGCTAAGCTATTCCTTCCCTGTGGGCTAATGAACGGTTATCACTTTTTCTCAGGATTGAGCCCCCTGGATGGTGTAATGGTCACTGCAACGCTCTTTGTCCCCTACCAAGGCAGCGCACCACTGAGGGCCATCCACCAAAACGTCCTGGATAGCCACTCTAACAGAGGTATTCAATCCCCGACGCGGTGCCGCAATCAAGGAAGAAGGGTGAGACCTTCCCACACTCGTACTCGGGCAGGGATGGGTTGACGGAGGAGGACCGCATCTTCAAGATCCGACACTGACGGCTGCCTCCCATTGCTGCGAAGTAGTGCCGCCACGGCCCTGCATTCACAAAAGAGGCCGCACTGTGGATTTCAGCAGCTGCACATGATTTATGTTGTTTTGGTCTTGTGTTATGTATAATATACCACACATATTTTTACACAATCCTATGTGGAGTCTCTTTTGTGTTGTGTTCATTGTGTTTCTGTGTGAGTGTGTTGCGCAAACGCTTTACACATTGCCTCTGATTATAAGCCTGACTGCTCTGCGCCAAGCTACCAGAGGGTGAGCAGAGGTTATCTTTGGTGTGTATCAAACTTCCCCTGACTAGAGTGGTGAGTTCTGCCTGACTTAGGTGCATATCCCAGCCAACCAGAAACCCCATTTCTAACAGGTATGGTCGGACCATTGCATTTTGGACAAAAGGTCACCACAAATTCTATTAAACAATATCCATCTTCCAAAGAAAATCAAAAGAGGTCTAGCGCTAACATGTTAGCCAGTTTCCCTTTGCCTGAATGGGCCAACAGATGGTTTCAGTCAAAATGTCTTTCCTGGCTGTTCAGTCCTGATAGTGGTTTGTGTTTTGGTGGGAATGCAATCAACTTAATATAAGTGACATTTATGCAGCTAATCCACATGTGCTAATGGCACATACTATAGGAAATGTAAAGTGAATATTATTAACATGAGTGGATTAGCTGCATACATTACAGTATACTCATATTTTGAATATAAGGGTATGTTTTTTGATTGACTTAACAGATGAAGATAGCACTGGATTTTTCCTTTTGAGTGGCTCAAATTTATCAACACTTTGAGCCGGTACAAAGTCACTAAAAGTGATGCAAATTGCATCAAAGTGGTGCGTTGAGAATTACTTTTCAGCTCAAAACTTTTTTTGCGCTGGAAAATTACATGAAGAAATGCAAGGTACCACTTTCAGCTCTACTCACAGCCTTTGATACAAAGCCTTGCCTACTAACTTTTGTAGACAGAGCTTGCACCAAACAATGATACCTCCTTCACATAGGTGCAAAGAAGAAGAAAAGTTTTCTCCAAAGGTTTTAGACTTTGAATACATGCTGTATTGTACAGCGTACATACAAAATGGCAAAGATTTACAAGTAAGTCCAAGCACAGTATTTTGTGCTGGAGGGGTAGCCTTCCTTACAAAACATAGGCCAGGCTCAAGTACACCTTTGCACTATGGGGCAAAGATGGGTGCGTGGCACCAGGCAGTCAGAAATTGTGCCAGTGCTTGGGAGGAGATTTGTAGCTGTGACAGTGTCCTGCCCACTCCCATCTGCAGTGTAGGGGAGCAACTTTGATTGCTGCACTGAGTTGCTTACAAAATAGGATATTTGCCCCCCAGAGAGTTTCCTGCCAATTTCAGTAGGTGTGGTAGGCCAAATGAGGCGGAAGTGTAGTTGCTGTTGTTGCTTTCTGTGTCAAAAATATGGAGACCATAGGTCTAGAGGAGGCATCTTCTACTTTCACAGTGCTATTATCATCACAGTCACAGGCTGGTCTTCATCAAAATCATCATAGTGAAACTGGAAGCCGAGTTTTGATGAAAAAATCTTCAGCCAGTGCGTCTCCCTGAGGGTTGCATTAATGGACGCTGCTACTGTCTGCTCTACCATTTCCGCCAACAGGAAAAATGTCACTGCTATATATTTGATTCTATCTTGCCATAGATGCTCAGAAATAGGCTCCTCCTCTTGTCTATTTGGTGTGCTGCTATCTGTGAAAGTCCTGGCACTCCTGCCTTGCCAGTCATGGCTGTGCCTTCTGCCCATCTATGCAGTTGGGTATTGTCATCCCTTCGACCTTGTTTCAGGATGTCCCTCTCTATCACCAACATCACAGGCAATGTCGGTGGACAGGGGGACTTTACCTTCTATGGCTTGGAGGAGATGCTGAAGAAGAAGATGATGGTGATGATGCACCAATCTCCTCCTCTGCTGCTATCTCAGGTGTGTCTTCTTCCTCTGTTTGCCGGGCCTCTCTTATATCATCCAGGATTGCTTCCACGCCAGCAGTGAGAGGACTCAATCATTCCCATGATTTAGGCAGTGGTATATTTGTTTCATCAGCCCTTCCTTCTCTTTGCTTCCCAGAAGCACAGGGTACACCTCTCCAAGCTGTGAACTTTGCTCAAAGATTGAAAATACTTTAATCTCACCCTGTGTCCCAGGTGTCAGTGGCATTGGCCACTTCCTTGACAGCTACATATTTTTTAGAAGACATTTGTCTTAATTGAGCTAAAGTCTGGAGTCAGGAAATTCTGTATGCAAGAGGAAATAAAAAGGCAGCCTGTCAGTCAGGGGCATTGTGGCAATGCAGGACACAACATAAAGATAATGCAATGTGCAGATGAGTTGTAAACATGATGAGCTTGACATTGCAGCAGACATAGTGATTAATGGTATCCCAATACTAAAACGGCTGCTGTGGTGTGGCCAGTGAGCCCGATAGACACCTTTACCCACCAAACTGAACCCAAGGACAACAGGAAAGGCAGATCTCCATTGGCAAGTAATAACACAGTACTGGAATCAAAAACAATGTGTACTGACAAAGGGAAGACTATTCTGAAGTCAAAGGACAGGTTTTCCTCATGAAAAGAAAATCCCCAAGTTTGGAAACAAATCTAGAACAATCTCAAGGCCTATAAAACTCCCAGGACTTGCAAGAAGATTAGAAACATGGCATAAAGATAATTATTAAATGAGCGCATATACACACCGAGAGTCACAACGTGGATGCCAGCTCTGTAAAAAGAACAAGGCCCTGATGCCCTCAGAATACCTGCAGGAAATGTAAGAAAAACTGGGGAAAACAACTGTGGGTCCACATGGCCCTTAGCATACCCAACACCACCCAAAGGATGGTTAGAAAATGGCAGAAAAATCAAGTAAATGAATCAGCGAGCACATACACATACACTAGAATCACAAATGGACCCCAGCAACAAACGTGAATATAGCAAATGCATGCTATAGGATGCCTGGTTGGAGGATAAGGATGGTACAAAGACAATCCCAGCCAGAGCTTGCAATATAACTTAAGCACCATCCTCATGCCCTTAACATATATATTGCACCCAGCAGAAAGCCCTTGAAAAAATATTGTGGATATCTCAAGATCTTCAGCACATCGAGGACTGACAGCAATTCACAAAACAGGTGCCTGGTCCAGTGACAAAGAATTGATGTCCATGAAAGCACATTATAGTATGGCTGCCTGGACCACCTAACTAAATACACAAAGGAGAATGATTGTGCATAGAAAATTATCAAATCTGAAAAACGAAATCTAGGATAACACATGACCCGGAGCTCCCAGGACCCGCAGGAGAAAGACTGTGGAGAGAAAAGTAAAATCAGGGATAATATTTGGGGGCTCCACATTTTTCTTTAACATAGCCAACATACCAACAGGAAGACAAGGAAAAATCAGGAAAAAAATAAAAAAAATATCTGTGTGCTATAGATGTCTCTTACCTACTCTTAATTCACTCTTGGGTTAAGGTTTGAGTTGCACAGTATGGCAAATTTAAATATGTGCCATCCTCTTTTTCTTTACACAGGTTATTTCCCATTCCCACACTTATCAGCAGCTAGACTAACTCCGGGCGCTACACAAATGCCTGAACCATGTTACCCGGCGTGCCTTATTAACATACATCACAGGACACATTACAGCAGCCAGTGGCCACCCATGTTAATACTCCTGCATGTCTGGTGGTGGAGAATGGGTATTAAGTATCAAATGATAGGCACATATTAAGACTGTTGTAAACACTTGCACATGCATGTGGCTTATAAGCCAGATGTTGGTTGACACTTTCTCCCAAGAGTGCATATCCTTGTGAATGTCAATAACGTTTTTTTCCACCCAAAAAAACATAATAACATTTTTTTTTAAATCATAAAAACCTTATGAACCACCTCAAAGAAAACACAAGTTTTAAAAACTCTAAAACTCTGGACTATCAAAGCTCTTGGAATTGGAATAAACTGTCAAACAGGACAGTTGATTGGGTCTGTTTCCAGTAAGCTCAACTGTAGAGAATTAAGTTTCCCCACCACCCACTCCAACCCCCCAAACAGGTTAAGAAATGTTCCCCTCCCACCCCCTACAACCCCTACTAGAAAACAAAGCTAGATAGTGGGAATTATCCCATGGGTTAAATTAATGTGAAGCTGTTGGCGCACAACCTTTTTTCAGGATAAGTTTAACTACATAAGGATATTCAACATCCACCTTTTTGCCCAATCGTATCTACTAAGGGAAGTATACATCAACCCATAGGGCAATTTCTGGACAAGTACCTCCAACCGAGTGTGATGAAAATGAAAACTTATGTCAAAGACACAACAGATTTTTTGAATAAACTACAACAAGTTACAATAGAGAAAGATGAACCTATTCTTCTATGTACCATGGACATAAGAGACTTATATACTTCCATACCGCATCAATTGGGTATCGAGGCAATTGAACACACACTGTTGCAAACCGATATGGACTCAGATATGCAAATCCTTTTAATGGAACTATTTTATTTCACTTTATTCCAAAGTTACCTTAAATGGAAAGACCAGTATTTTCTCCAACTGTCAGATACTTCTATGGGCAATTCGGCAGCGCCTACGTATGCCAATTTGTTCATGGAAAGATACGAAGAAGAACATATACTCACCAAACATCCGTGGAAGACATACGTGAAACTAAGTCTCAGATGCATCGACGACATCTTCCTATTATGGAGTGGACCTAAAACAGAGCTCACAGAGGCACTTAAAAATTTAAACCGGGTGGATGAAAGAATTCAGTTCACATCAGAAATTCAAGAGCAAAGAATAACATTTCTAGACGTAGAAATCACAAGAACGGCAACAGGATTCGAAACAGACATATACCGAAAATCCACAGACCGCAACAACATTTTGCACTACCACAGTTTCCATCAAGACAGCTTAAAACAACATCTTCCCTATTCTCAAATGCTCAGGGTAAAAAGAATAGTGTTGCAACCTAGTGTAGTCACTAAACGAATAAACGAAATGGAACAAAGGTTTGTGCACAGAGGGTAACCTAAGACAGTAATAGAACAAGCCAAAATTTGCAGTGGACAAAAAACACGGAGCGAACTACTTTCCAAAACTGACATAAAAGATAATACACGTACAGTTGTAGTTTCAAAATATTCGACAATGAGCAAGACATATTGACGGATCATAAAACAGCACTGGTCTATTTTAGCTCAAGAACATGAGTTCAACAATATATTCAAAGAATTACCGATCTTTGCATATCAAAGAAGTAGCAATATTGGAGAGATACTGAAACATCCCAACAAAGAAGAGGGAACCACATACAAGGGCACGGTACCATGCTACAATTGTAGCAATTGTAATAATGCCATTAAAGGGCATACTATAACACACCCACATAAAGGAAACAGCATCAAACTACGAGTGACCGCGACATGCGACACCACGACTGTGGTCTATTTATTAAAATGCCCATGTGGCCAAGGATATGTTGGCGAGACTGAGCGTAAGATTAAAACAAGACTGAACGAACACAAATCCAATATACGCAAAAAAAATTGAAATCCACAGTAGCCAGCCATTTTTTAGAAATGAAGCACAATATTAGCCAACTCAAATTTCTAATTCTAGAAGTCATCATTAAAGAGGAGGGGCGAGAAAACGACAAGTATCTCTTACAAAGAGGGAATTATTGGATAAAACGACTTGAAACTATGAAACCATTTAGGATGAATGATAGGATAGAATACACTTGTTACTTAAAGAATTCCTATAGAATACACCAGTTTTTCTATAGCAGTCTCTGGAAGATCTATGTAATCAGTTAAACGGAACTTTATTGTGGATTAGTTCGATAGTTATTATGTACTTTTGGATGCAACCTCTCTTTATTATTACAGATGAACCGCACTCTGAATTCAGATATTGAAGTTATCATTCAGGTTCTTGAATTTTTTGAGGCTTTACTTTTCTGTTTGACATTAGTTTTCTCCTTATGTGTCATCCTACCGTCATTATTTTGTGTATATAAGGTGACTGTAGATAATTGATTGTTATTGTAGAGCATAGACAGGAGAATACACCGGTTACACCTTTGAATACCCCGTTACAAGATGGCGGCCGTGAAGCAAGTAACCTAGTCTGTCATTGTTGTCTACACTCTGCACGGCACTTAGTTAACCACCCACTAAATGGGAAACACACCATCACTAACCTACGGAGCACCACAAACGGAGCACGCCATGCGCGATAACTCCCGTAAGTAGGTCGTCTAAACTGGATTGAAGTATTGCATGTTTGGCCATTTAATGACTTGCTGAAGTTCAAATCGACAGTAGTCACCGCATTGAGTTAAATTTGAAATGCACTTTGTTGAGAGAAATCGGAGGTCACATCTTTTTTTAACGCACCACGTTAACCACCGTCTACCTTACTCAAAATTAATCTGTATGCAGCCGCGAAATAGTTACGTGGTTGGAATTCAACATACTAGTATGGGCAAGGTATATTATGAGATAAACAGGAGTTATTTCACTTCACTAAAGCGCACTGCCAATCACTGTTTACCTCGTGTATTCTAATTTGTATGAACAGGCAGCTGAGAACTAACTTCACTGCTACTAGTCGTTAAAGATTTTTGATCAGTAACACGGTATTAGTTAGGTAGCTGCAAACTAATTCCACTTTTTTTAAAACTGTTTACGTCTTCGAACTACATCACGATACTAATTATGACACTCAACACAACATGTCAACTTCCACCACTAGCCATTTGATTGAGCTATACACAGAGTCCCCTCATGTATTAAGACCGATTTATATTCATTTACAGCTTTTTGTTCCCTAACGAAGGGTGTTATACCTGAAATGCATTGGAGCATGAGGAGTATGAACAAATAATTTGGAAGAAATATCTTGTATTATATCACTAATGGAATAAATTCATATGAAGAAAATAAATATGAAGAAGTGAACATTGATCTGAGAATTGGTGTGTATACGAAGATTACAAACCTTTACAACCCCTTTTTGGGGCCCAGTTGTGCCTGAGGGGACATCCCCTATTGTTGGGCACGCAACTCATAGTTATCCCATGGGGCCATGATCCCACCAGGCGGACACCCCTGACTTGAGGTCGAGGTCAGGGCGGCAGAGCAATATCTCCATGCGAGGGTACACTTGTTTGTAAGGTAAACTTCAACAGTACAGGTCTGTTTTGCGGCCCAGATAAGCGCCGTGTCCGCAAGGGGCCGTCCGCCGTGGTACCGCTCTGCCCGCTCACATTGTGGTATTGTGTTGTGCTCCACTGTACTTCCTGTTGCTGTATTGTATTGTGCTCCACTGTTTTTATTTTATCCTGCACAATCTTGTATAATTGTGGTTGTTCTTATTACCCTGTGGTCCGCGCGTTTTTTCTTCGAGCCGTTACCCTGCCGCTGCGTTCCCTGCGGCCCCACCCCCTCACTCGCCCATTCGCATTCGCTCCCCGCCTCCCAGCTGTTCCTCCCTCCCACCTCCCCTTATTATGGTGGCCGCTACGCAGCCGAAGGCCTCGCCAAAGGCAAGCCCGTCTGCGCCCGTCCGCACCTGGACCGTGGCCAGTGCCAGGCCCCCTGGCCCCCGCGAACACCACGACACCTGACGCCACTACGACGCCAGCACCCTCCACGCACTCAACGCCGGCCGAGCATACACCTGCTTCCAGGCCACCCCGAAGCGCACCCAAGGACCCTTCTCCTGCCGGAGCTGCAACTATACCACCCTCCAAGCCGCCACCTCGTCCACCGGGGGAGAATGCAACCACCTCAAATGCATACTACTCAACACCCGCTCCGCCTGCAAGCATGCCATTGAACTCTGGGACCTACTCGACTCCTCCTCCCCAGACGTCACCTTCCTGATGGAGACCTGGATGAACCCCTCTTCGGCACCCGACATCGCCGTCGCCATCCCGGACGGCTACAAGATCACCCGCCGGGACTGCACTAACGGAGCAGGAGGAGGAATTGCCATTGTCCACAGAAACACCCTCAGAATCTCATCCAGCACCGACGACACCCTCAGCACCGCCGAACACATGCACTTCCAGATCCACATCGACCCCAACACCACTCTCAGAGGAACCCTCATCTACAGAACCCCTGGACCCCGGCCACAGTTCAGCGACTCCATCGCCGACTTCGTCAGCACTCACGCCCTTGCATCCACGGACCACATCCTCCTTGGAGACCTGAACTTCCACCTCGAGAACTCCAACGACAGCTACTCCACCACCCTGCTCGACAACCTCGACAATCTCGGACTCAAACAGCTCATCACGACTCCCATCCACTCTGCGGGACACATGCTCGACCCCATCTTCTCCGCCAGCTACCACGTCACCTTCAGCCACACCACCGAACTCCACTGGACCGACCACCGCTGCATCCACTTCACCTTCGAGAAACCTACCATGCACCACCACACACACCGGGCTCCCCGCCACAGCTGGAGAAAAATCACCGAAGACCAGCTAATCGGCACCCTTGCCCGAAACCCACCAACTGACACCACCGCCCGCAACCCCAGGCAATGGATCGACGACTGCGCCAACACCCTCGCCCCGAACAAGAAGCCCTCAAACAGGAGCTCCGACAGAAAAGCCATCTGGTTCACCGCCGACCTCCAGGCATCCAAGCAGGCCTGCCGAGGGCTTAAGAAGAAGTGGCAGCACAAACAGACACCAGACAGCAATGCAGCCCACAAGAGCGCCATCTGCAGACACCACCAACTCATCAGAACCGCCAAAAGGACCTCCTTCAAGGAACGCATCGACAACAACGCGCACAATGGCAAAGAGCTCTTCAACATCGTGAAGCAACTCTCCAACCCCAGCTCCAACTCCAAAGACATCTTGCCATCGCAAGACCTCTGTGACTCCCTAGCCACCTTCTTCCACCGCAAGATCGCAGACATCCACGACAGCTTCAACAACCAGGCCCCTACGACAGCCACCGACACCTCAGACTCACTGCCCCCCAGCCACACCATCCCCCTTCTCTCCTGGACCCACATCAATGACAACGACACCATCAAGACCATGACCACCATCCACTCTGGCTCACTATCAGACCCCTGCCCGCACCACATCTTCAACAAAGCAAGCTCCACCATCGCACCCCATCTCCGTAAGATCATCAACAACTCTTTCGAGACCGCCAACTTCCCGGAGAGCTGGAAGCATGCGGAGATCAACGCCTTACTCAAGAAACCCAAGGCGAACCCTAAGGACCTCAAGAACCTCCGGCCCAGCTCCCTACTCCCATACACGGCGAAAGTCATTGAGAAGATTGTCAAAAGACAACTGACCTCCTTCCTCGAAGAGAACAACATCCTGGACCCATCCCAATCCGGATTCCTCAGCAATCACAGCACCGAAACAGCCCTCATCGCTGCCACCGACGACATCAGGAACCTGCTGGACAACAGAGAAACCGTGGCCCTCATCCTCCTGGACCTCTCGCCGCCTTCGACACCGTCTGCCACCACACCCTACGCACACGCCTCTACAACGCAGGGATCTGCGACAAAGCCTTGGACTGGACCACTTCCTTCCTCACCGGCAGAACCCAGAGTGTCCACCTCCCTCCATTCCGATCTAAAGACACCAAGATCATCTGCGGCATACCCCAAGCATCATCCCTCAGTCCGACACTCTTCAACGTCTACATGGCACCGCTCGCCAATATTGTCCGATTGCACGACCTCAACATCATCTCATATGCCGACGACACCCAGCTGATCTTCTCCCTCACCAAGGCCCCCACCACCGCTAAAACCAACCTCCACGAAGGAATGAAGGCCGTCAACAAATGAATGAAGAACAGCCGCCTGAAACTGAACTCAGACAAGACGGAAGTCCTCATCCTCGGCTCCACCCCCTCCGCCTGGGATGACTCCTGGTGGCTGGCCACGCTGGGAGCTGCACCAAAGCCCACTGACTACGCGCGCAACCTGGGGGTAATCCTGGACTCATCTCTGTCAATGACCCAGCAAGTCAACACCATCTCCTCTTCCTGCTTCAACACCCTCCGCATGCTCCGCAAGATCTACAGATGGATCCCCACCGGAACCAGAAGGACGGTCACACAGGCTCTCGTCAGCAGCAGACTGGACTACAGCAACTCACTCTACGCGGGACCCTCGGCCAAACTCCAGAAACGACTAGAACGCATACAGAACGCCTCTGCCTGCCTCATCCTCAACATCCCCCGCTACGCCCACATCACATCCCACCTGAGAGACCTGCAGTGGCTCCCCGTCAAGAAGAGGATCACCTCCAGGCCCCTCACCCACGCTCACAAAGCACTCCACAACACCGGACCAACATACCTCAACAAACGACTCTCCTTCTACACCCCGAATCGCCAGCTTCGCTCCGCTGACCTCGCCACCGTCCCCCGCATTCGACGAGCGAACACCGGTGGCAGATCATTCTCCCACCTCGCCACCAAGACATGGAACACCCTCCCCATCCGCCTACGACAGACCCAGGACCTGCTGACCTTCAGGAGACTTCTCAAGACCTGGCTGTTCGAGCAGTAGCAGCACCCACCCTCCCCCCCAGTGCCTTGAGACCCTCACCGGTAAGTTATGCGCTCTACAAATGCATTGATTGACTGATTGATTGGTTTTACCTTGATTTGTAAATGAGGACAGGTGTGGCCATTCTAAGTTCATCAGTTAAATTGTTAATAATTGAAAGATTGCGAAAGATGGGGTGCAGTGTTAGAAGCTATTGTTTTAAGGAACTTTAAAGAATTCCATTTGGAGCCTGTTGGGGCCCCGTGTCTTACCAAACTGGAGTTCTGATATGGCTCTACAGACCTCCTCTATTAGATCTATTTCCCCAATTGGTCCCAGTTTAATCTGAGACTGAGGGATTCATGTACCCTTCTATGCTTGAGCCTTATTCGTTGTGAAAGTCCTGTGAAGTGTATGGTATGTCAGCGTGATCGGCCTTCCACAGCTTCAACGTTCTGCTGTTGACTAAGGGCATAATTCACTAACTGTATAATAATGGATTTCAGCTCTCCAAATACGTCTGATAAAAAAGGTGTGGAGAGCAGTATCCGTCGTGCTTACTCTTTTGTTTCATTTCTTGAATGAATTCGACCCTTAGAAAGTTACCCTCCACAGTGACAGAATCATATTTTGTCCAAGCACATATCTTATAGCCAGGGCTTTAAGTGGGATGAAAAGACAGAGGGGTCTCTCAAAGGGGCGAGGTCGATGTAATTAAGGACGTGGCCTAAAAACACCTAAGCTAAAAAAAATCTGTGCCTAGAATAATGTGCGACCCGTCTGGTATTTTGCTGTTTCTATCATTTCATCCAGATATATAATACAACAAGTAACATTACACATATATCAACCAGCACTATTGGCTTTGCTAATGGTTGTTAGTTGCATAAGTGAAATTTAGCAATAACTATGTACCGAATATTGAAAATGCTTACATTCTAAAATGATGAGACTGTGAAAGAACTATAACGAGTCTCTTTAAAGTTACATCAAGGGCAGGGAAGGATGGTATTGCTGCAGAGTTAAGATTATTTTTCTCACCCTGAGAGTGAGGGCAAAGATGGAGAGCCCGATAGGAACCCGTCTCCGCACCTGCTTTTTAGAACTGCTGGTGCTGAGCACCAGCAGGACCAGGCACACTTAAAGCCCTGAGTATAGCATATCTTTAAGCAAGAGCTCTGTTATGTTCACCTCCGGCTGACACACCTCTGCGTCTTCATCATGTATCCCACGCTCATCTCCTAAGGTTGTTTTAGGAACGCTTACTTTTTAGGTTTCTGTGGTTCTTGATGATCTGTGTGGGTCTGCATCTACCCATGTTTTCCTGGACTTTCTACAATCCAGGATTCACAATTCGTATGTGTTGTCACAAGACAGCGTCACTGCTGGGACCAGTGTCTAAGAGCCATATGTATGAACACATTTTCCCATAGACACAGAATGGGTAAAACGCTTTGATACATCTGGCCCTAAGTTCCTTAATTGCAAGCAACTACGCAGTTGCTTTACTCAATCGTATGCTTATACTATTTACATGTATTAGAGTCTGTAACCGTGATTAATGCATACCTGCCAACTCACACAGTGCCACAGCGTGACACGTGATATCAGCTCCCATCATAAGGTCACCCGGTGAGGAGCCAATATCATACTGTGGCAGGAGAAACGACCGGAAAACCCTGCAAATAGTGGTTTTCCAGTTCGTTTTCGAGAGCCTTTCAACTGCCAACCTCGATTAAGAGATGTAAAACACCCCAGACCATCGGCACCAGCCTCGGTAAGCTTTTCTTTTTTTGGGAGGGGGAGGAGAGGGCTTGAGGGCGGGGTGGGTTCAGAAGTGCCTCCTAGGTACTTCTCGGCACGAGGCCTCGCCCCCTCCTCACACTCTGAGATTGTTCTTCAAGTTGGCAGGTATGTTAATGTATATGAATAAGCAGCAATACAGGCACTCTCACTACCTTATGAATACAACATTTTTTCCAGTAATTACCTCCAATTACCGTGTCTTATTGTTGGAAGCTGTTGCTTGGGTTCGCTTTCTGTCTCAGTGTAAGCATTTTTTCACTCATTCATGTAGCCAACGAGCGCCTTCACGTGCCTCGTGAGTGATGTATGTGAGGCGACCTGTTGATCCTGCTCAAACTCTGTGTGCCAGCCTTGTTGTAGTTTTGAATGGTTGATATATGGAAAAGAAATCAAAGGAACAATTTAGGCATGACAAGGCCCATTGCAAGAGGAACCAATATTACCTATGAATTTATTAGAGAGAAATAATATTGAGCCTACATGCCTCCCTTCAGCCGCTTCGGAGCGCCTTCCATTCAGTTGGTACAGATAGTGCAGAAGTGAGGTGATTATAGTACATCTAATTTGAGGAAGCAGTGCTTAATTTGAAGGTGGTTCAGGAGGTGGACATGCCTTTGACCATGAGCAAGGGACTAGATGGCAGAAAAGACACAAAGAAAGAAGAAAAGTAGGGTGATTGAGGAAAAAAGTATGAGATAGAATTAAGACTAAGCAAGTTTGATATTGAGCAATCCAGGGGCATATTAATGAGCACCTTGCGCCATAGCGTCACTTTTTATGATGCAAATTATAAAATCATATTATGAGGTCACGCAAAGTCACTTTGGAGGGCTTTCAATTGCCTCATAGATATGGAGTAAGGCATGGGAGCGCAAATTGCTGTGTAGCCTTACTCCGGGTTAGGGAGGAGTTCCATGGGCGTTGCTGTGGGTGTTCCCATGCACCACCCAGGGATTTTGACACTTCCCCACATTTACAAAACCATGTAAACTTACGGATGCGCCAAAATCTTACGCCTCCCCTGGGGAGGCACAACTAGGAGAAAGAACTTTAGTTCTCTTTGATTCTTCCTCGTTCCATGTGCACTGCATTCTGCAGCACACATGGAAAGAGAAAAAAGCCTCCCAGGATTGTTTTTGTACTGGTTTCCCTTCCAGCACAAAAACAATGCTGGACAACACAGCCATCTATGCACCATGGTGCAAGGGAGCCTGCGTTGGTGCTGGGCTGCCGAAACAGCTTTAGCGCTGGGGATATTGGACAGGAATGCACCTTATAAGATTCCTGCCCTTTCACTTTGATATAGGGCAGTGCAACAAGGTGACTTTCTGTGCTGCCCTACACTAAATTCCCATAAATGAGACCCCCAGTGTTCAGCTGGGCTAGCCGCGGCCCTTAAGAAAAAACATTTGGGGCCCTGCCAGTATTCATTTACAAATCATGCTCTAATAGGAAAAAATATATAGCTATTAAAATGACAGCCATGAGCAAGACGACTTGTTTTGGGTTTTTAGTATTGGAGGTTTACATGGATGATTGTCAGGAACGTGGCTTGGTCAGTAAGATTGAGGGAAGTGAGCTTCATATTTCCCAACAATCACACTGGCATATAATGTTAAAATACATTACACAACAAGGAGGGTGCACAAGAGGGGCTTAAGGGGAAGTGGAAACGGAGAGGATTGCGGTTTGGTAGGGGTACTAATGGAGAGAAAACACATTCTTTTGTGAAATAACCAATATTTTTTCAGTCTTTCTAAACTGAGAGGAAGAGTGTGGGTGTGTGTAAAGATTCCTGATGAAATACAACAGACACCGTTTCATACCCAACTAAAAGCACCTGCACCCAACTATTTATCACCAAATACATTTATCTGGTGGGGCGGAGGTAACATCCCAAACACCCCCCGAAGCTAAGCCCCTGCCGATCGTTGTTTAGTCGGTGGGTAAATATTGCATTGGTCATTCACAGCATGTATCCAGCTGTTCATCAAGGGCTAATGCCTGATCTGGGCGTCTTTCAGATTTCTGTCATTTTACTGTTTCAATAGCCCTAGGAAAAATCCAGGGTTCAGATTTAAAATAGCATCATGAAGTACATTTGAAAATGCTAGAAGCGCCTAACATTCCCGCTAAGATAAACAATGTACAATAATATACAAAATAAATAAAACATAACAGTTAGAACCTAGGCGGCAAATAACGGAGGCAGTGCATCACGAATATCCCCAAGAACATAGACTGGCTCAACATATATCCGTGTCCATACCGCTACTCCTTCTGGATGGACCCATAGTACACTAGGTAACAGATGGATGAGGCTGCCCCGTGTGGAGTCTCTCCCTATCCGTGGCTATCTGATGATCTAGATTCATTGAGGTTCTCACCACTACCGATATGTTATCACGATGACCATTGCCCCCTCTGAGGTGGGGGGGTCCGCCTCCCACCACTCACTCTGTCTCATCCCAAGAACACAAAAACCGCAGAGGTCAACCAGGCATTCTCACCACCCATTGCTGCCCATCTCAATAGGGCTCTTAGTCAATGTTCTAAGAGATATATGTTGCTATAACAGAGCCAGGATACGTAGCAATCACTAAAAGTGTGGGACAACGTAACTGTCCTACTAAATAATTAACTTTTTTGACTATCAATATGAAAATTCATTTTGAGCAAATATATAATTGTTCCTCCCTCTCTACCTCTCAGATTATAATGTACTGCATGACTGAAAGTGTTGATAAATTAGGCAAGTTTTACAATTCCTGGGGCTTTGTAAATCCAGAGAGGGTCCTTAATTCCACAGACTGTATCATGATTGCCATCCATTGTGCACGATGCATTTTACAAGTAATCAAAAAGTGTGTCGCTGGCTGTATACTCTGAAATAAAAACAAAGTAACTAAATAAAAGAGCCTTATTGAGAACAGATGGGATACTCTTTCACAGATGTGGCAGATGTCCCGTCTGTCATATTACAAGTGCATTTTAACGTTTGGCACCTGTAACATGATGGATGGGATATCAGTCCTACTCCTAAATCCCTTTTGTGAATACCGAAAGTCGTAAAGTTAGGATTTCTCTCAGTTTAGGAGTAGTAAAGTTAGGAATCCTAACTTCTCTACTCCTAAATGCCTTTTGTAAATAACGAAAGTCATATAGTTAGGATTGTTCTCAGGATTCCTAACTTTACTACTCCTAAATTGAGCCAAAATCCTAACTTTACTACTCCTAAATGCCTTTTGTGAATACCAAAATTCGTAAAGTTAGGATTTTGTCTCAGTTTAGGAGTAGTAAAGTTAGGAATCCTAACTTTACTACTCCTAAATGCCTTTTGTTAATACCGAAAGTCATAAAGTTAGGATTTTTTCTCAGATTACTTTTGTGAATCGGGCCTGGGTGTTGGCCCTTTACCAGGGGTGCAGAAATGAGGGTGTAGATGGTAGCTGGGTTGGTGGCGGACACAGGAACGGATGTAACATTCTGCATAGGTACAGCTGCTACCACAAGGGGATGGCCCAAATAAGAAGCTTCAAAATCAGACCGCCCGGTCAGACCCATCACACCCAATGCCACTGGGTCCCTTGGTGTTGAATGCCCCACTGTCTGACTCTCAGTGACTTTCCTGCATCTCCCTTGAAGTTTGGCCAATGTCTCTTCTCTTGCTCCAGAGGAACCTGAAAACACACCTATGCACACATCATTTTCATACTACAGAGGTCAAAATCAAAATATAGACACATCAAAGATGGCAAAACGAAAACCTTTTATGATATTAACTTGAATTACTGCATGTAGTAAATTAACATCTTTTGCGTGATTTGCACAAGAATTAATTCGCTATTTTCCTGGACTTCGAACTTTGTGCACTTTATGTCTGCTAAATAGTAGTAAAGTGTCTGTGCCCCAGACTTTAACCCGTTCCCTGCTCATGACGGAACCACTCCGTCATGAGCCATGGGCGCCGTGTGCTCATGACGGAGTGGTTCTGTCATGCTGCGGCCGTTGGCGGCCGCTCCGCCCACCCGGCGCTAATTCCCCGCCTGTGCGGGCGAATAGCGCAGTGGGCGGAGTCGTGACGGAACCACTCCGTCATGAGCACAGCTCGCCCGTGACTCATGACGGAGTGGTTCCGTCACTAGCATGGCGGCGCCGCACTGCCCCCAAACCCCCCCAGCACCGCGGCGGAATTCCTGCCGCGGCGAAGGGGTTAAACATGAATACATTCGCTTAACCCTGATTTCTTTGTTTACCTTGCCTCCAGTTTCCTAGTATACAGTGTAGTAAATGCACCCAGGGCCTGGAAGTTAAATGCCACCTGTGGAGTGCCACACATTTGGTGCTATCCAAGGAGTGTGCCTGGAAAACATGGCTTCACACCTACCGTGTGTATAAAGCTTGACTGCAGAAGCCTGAAAATCGAACCTGTTAAAATAAACCTTTCCACAGGCAGAAAACTCCTGCTTTTAAATGATAGTAAGTCACCTCTTACAACACTTTGTTGCTAACAAGGTAGGGTGCCTGATATTTAACAGTGTAACATGTGAAATTAAAACTGGCATGTTCATTCAGCAACTAGGGACGGAAAGCTATTTTCATTGGCAGGCCTCTAGCTGAATCCCAGAAAGTCAAACTAAAGATTATAAACTTTAATCCTTAACGTTTGAACAGGAAACAGCTTAAAAAGCCATGTTTGACATTTATGAAAAATCCAACCTAATGGTAAAGTCTTTAGAAACTGAAATAGTAAAAATAACTTTTATAAACTTACCTTTTACTTGCCTGAACTCTTCAGTAAGTTAATGATCTTTAACTTACTTACAGCTGATCTGCCAGTGCTTGCCCTTAATGGGGTGTGGAAACTACCCCCAGAGCCAACTCAACAGCCTCAGTGAGGGGATGTGTTTTTATTGCACCTGCAGGAAGGCCAGGAAGGTTGGACCCAGGAACATCATTAACTTGTAAAGAGCCCTTCTGTTTTTATAAAAAAATGTAATGTGAAACCTGGAGATGGAAATCTTTGTCCCTACAGCCAGTTTGGCAACAAAAGAAGCTGCTGCAAAGTTGGGTAGGGTTGCCCCTGTGAACTTTTATGCTATTAGATAGGGAAGAGCCAAGAGTCACCCCACCAGTACCTGATGCCAACCATAAATGTGACCTCCACAAAGAACCCTCGTCAGAACACTTTCTGGACCTGTGCAATCAGGGACCCTTGACCCTGATTGTTGAGACGAGTCCTGAAGGACTGCATATGCCCCATCTTGTAGCCAGGACAAAGTAGTGAGCGCTGAGGGTCAGTGGGCTGATCTCCTGTGTGGCTACAGGAACACAGCAAGCTGAAAAACAATGTTTTCCTGAAGTGACCAGTTAACCCGGAACAAATAAACCTGGACTAGACTGTGCCGGTGGCTCCTGCTGGACTGAATCCTTGCCCTTAAGTGCTGTTGCGGAGGCCTGGGAGCTTTAGAAGTGATCCAAAGGAGATGGTTCAGAAACCCTAAAAAGTTGGGACATATAACATTTTCAGACTTCTAAGACCTCCGGAGCCATCACTGATTTTGATGCAGCTTACTAACATACAGGTTCAGGCTTGCCCCGCTGGAGGATTATGAGCTCCATTGAAAAAAAACGTAGTCAGAACGAGAAATCTTTGACCGGGATTAACCCACTTGGTGTATCTGACCTGCACTTCATTGTACTGTAATTGCGCTTAGGTCTTGGTCTACCGCTTCCTTTGCCCATCATTAGTGCTTAATGCTTTTTGGCATTGTTTTACTTAAAACTTTAAACATTCATATCTCTGGTTCCCATTCTTAGATTTTTGTCATTTTGGTGTCCTTTTGTTTATTGTAATTTGCTTAATTATTCTAATTCAGTTAGGGATTTACATTGTTCGGCGTTTTGAATTTATTACTGGTTTGGTACAGCATAAATACTTTACAAATTGCCCTTTGTTAAGGCTGTCTGATCTGTGCCATAGTTACCAGGGGCCAGAACTCAGAACAATTTAGTGACTTTATGATTCACCCGAACAATTTATTGTTATTGTTTCTTGAGGTGAGCGACTGTGCACCCCAAATAACAATCCACTTTATTACATTGTTTTTTTATTAAATTTTTTTTTTAAAATTGTCTGTGTACTGTTGTCGTTTTTTTCACTTACTCCCATTTCCTCAATGGCTCCAGATTGCAGACCCCCTCCTAAGTACCACTGAAGTGGCCTAAAAGACAACCGATGAGTTGGATACAGATAGCTCTGTGGCAACAGTGTCTCACTTTCCATGGAGTAGCCTTCTGGATATGCTTGTGGTACTGCCCCGGCGGCAGATGTTGCTTCTCCATGGAAATCTACTGCTAGACACTGCTGCAGACAATGCTGTGCAACTACCCTTCACCATCCCAGAATGTAAGGTTTGCACAGTCAAGAATATGGGTCTCATTCTGGGACCTAATGAGATTATTTTGGGCCCTTAGATGATCAATCATCTAGTCCAGTGACTCCCCCTGCCATGTAGCTGCACTTGTTAAGTTTCTACACATGGAGATAACATTGGTGCTGGCACCCTGCACCTCCATGCCTACAGCAGGTCCTGCTCCAGCCCTCTCCTAATTGCTTGGTGGCCTAGTTTGGGTGGCACAGGTGTAGTATATCCTGCCTGCAAGGCAGATGTTTGGACTGTGGTTGAGACAGGAGCCAGCCCAGTGATGGCCACAGTTTTTGGGGTGGGGGAACACTATGGGCTTGTGAGGTTAGCAATGTAGATAATGAGGACAGACCTCTGGTGGAACTAGTTGTTATTGTATCCTCAGGGAGAGGAAGAAGGTACGTGCCACACAAGCTTGATGGGCCAAGATGTTCTTTTAGATGTCCACCCTTGGTGGGAGTAATGTTCCTACTGAAGACTTCAGATTTTCTGTCCTCACCAGAGTCGGCAACGCAGATGATGATGGTGATTCATAGCAGGCTCTTTGACCCTTGGAAAAACATGCTTATTCTAAGTTTCTGTATAATAAATGTTATTTTTATTATAATGACTACATATTCAAGGGCCTGATATACTGTTGGTTTGATGGATTAGTCTTTGCATTTGAACCTTCATAATACTGTAAAGTTTTCCTAGTAAGAATATTTATGAAAGTTTATGTGAATTCTGATTTCACATTATGTGGTGTATATCTCCTATCGCTAGACTTTTTTCATTCTGCTGTCCCAGGGTACAGAGTAATATACTTTACAATCTGCCTGGCAAATACAATTCCTAAAACTGTTGTATGTCAACCTTAAAAGTAATGCTTAACCTAGCCTTATTATGGAATTAATAATAGTGAACATACAAGTGTATATGATTCCTCATTGAATTTGTTTTATATTTAATATATGAACTTTTACAGTGGTCGGTTTGCAGATAAGGAGAAATAGTATTATAATCTTACTTGGCTATGACTTTTTATTTCCAAAAATATGCAGGTGTGACTGAAAGGTATATGTGTTACATAATTCTCTGCTACTACAACAACAGCATTTAGTTTCAGTGAGGGGCGTAGCCTGGAGCAAATGGAGTGAGCAACTTGATTTGGCACTCCTCGCGGCTGGGCCCAATCGGGCTCCATCTTGACTTCTGTAGACTGATTAAACTCGAAACCTGATCACCTAGGTGCGCCAGAACAGAGAGGGAACTGATGCTGGACGAAAATCTGCAGCCTAAGGCCCTGGCACGAAGGTTGAGGGCCGGTACAATGCCGCCTCTGCTGAAAACAAAATGGCGGCGGCAGCGACCAAGATCCGAGACTGAGACCCGAGGGGAACTGCGAGCTGCACACCTATCCATTGCTAACTCACTCTCCCGCCAGATCCCAAAACTGGACTGAGGCATCTGTGATGGAAAGGCCCGTCTGGCCAGGAGTTACCTCCCAGGCACCAGAGGTAGGAGGGGCCCTGGCTGCTCCCGTGGAGGGTGGCGTGTGTAAAGAGGAGGCAGCGGCGGAGGAGGGCACCCCCGACACCTAAGATAAAAGTGGGGAACCCGGTTACTGCGAAAAGACACGGGGGCTGCGACAGATGCCACCTCCACTAGGAGCGGAATCGAGGACACAATAAGTGCGGCCCCTCCGAAACCAAAATGGCGGCGGCACTGGCCGCGTACCGAGGCAGGGACCCAAGGGCAGCTACAAACAGCACTCCCGCTCAGTGCTGACTGCCGCCCTTGCTGGTAACCTGGACTGGATTAGAGTGCCTGCAGAGGAGAGCCCTGCCTTGCCCTGAGACGACCCACAAACGCAGGGGGTGAGATAGACCCCATCTGCGCCCACGGTATCTGACAAGTAGCAGGAAGAGGGAAGACGCAATGGAGGAGGGCGTCACATAGATCTGAACTGAAAGTGGCAGGCCTCACTGCTACTGGCTGACACAGAGCATCGCATCGGCCGTTATCTCCAACGGGGCCTAAATAGAAGTGGGGGCAACTGTGGCCTAAAACCACACAGCGCAAGGGTGTTGGAGTGGCACCCCTACCTGGAGCTGATGGATTTTTCCACTGGGGGCCGAGACTCAGCTGGGGAGCCTGCGGAGAAGGGGCTGCCCCAAACCTGCAGAGACCTGTGTGCATCGGGGGTAAGGAGGACCCCGTTTGAACCTGAGACAAGACCTGAGAGGGGGGCATCTGCAGCAGAAAAAGGGCACCCAAAAGTTATAGAGAACTGTAGCAGACCGACACCCTTCACATGGCGCAAATGAACGCATCAACAGCCGCCTGCATGGGGACCGTGGTAGGGACAACAGTGATTGCGGATCTGAGCTGGACCCTGCGCAAGCGGGAGAATACACTCCTGCCTAGGGATAACTGATCCCACAGTTGAGAACCCCGTTAAGAAACCCACGGCGAGGAAGCGAGGCTGCGTTTATGCCACCCCGCGTGCACTGGTAGGAGGGGGGCCTCGACCTCACCAGCGTCGTGATGTGAACACCGGGGGGAGAACAGCCACTACAGAAGAGGGTGGCTCTGAATGGCGAGACCGAGGTGGTAGCCGAAGTATAGAGACAACCCGCCCACAAGAGGGGACTGTCCAGAGAGGACGGAATCCCTGAGAACATTACAAAGAGGATGCAGGGGGAGGACCAAGGGAGGGACCCCACCACATTATGAGCGCAAGTGGGAAGCCAGAGGAGAAAACATCGATCCCAGAACTGGACGAACCACTCTTGGAACTGCGGGAAGAACAGGGTGTGGCCACAAATCCTTGGTACAGGGAGAGAGACCATACAATAGGATGCGGAAGCAGAGCAGAATACCGCAGCTCATTCAGGAGTAGAAGAACACTGACACCCAAACAAAGTGCCCCCTGAGAGAGATAGGACCACAGCAGAGAGCAGCACAAAGCCGAGTGAACTATTGAACATCGGGGAGAAGACTGCCCACTCCATATACCAACAGCACTGTTGCCGCTTGCCGCGCGGAGGTGGGCTGGGACCCTGCTGACTGGGCCCGATGGAGCAGATGGGGGCTGAGGCAGAAGGAGGAAATTTCAGGTGCGGGGCTATTAGCACAGCAAAACAATGGGCAAGTCCATCAAAAAGAAAGAACCTGAGCAGGAATAAGCAAAAGGGCTAAATGTGGCCAAGCGAGCAAATCCACCAATGGCGTATTCAACAGAGGGCCCCACCATACAAGATATACTGCATGCTACTACAACAACTAGGGAAGCCGTAGAGCATAAAATAGATACTATTAGCATGGACCTTAGCTTGCTCAAAGATGATCATAAGGAACTGGCAGAGAAAGTGACCTCTAATGAAAGCACACTAACTGAAATGACGTCAAGTGTAACAGCGATACAGAAACACCTACATGACCTGGAATCCAAAGTTAAAACACTAGAAAGTAGAGCAGAAGATGCCGAAAAAAGATCGGGCAACAACAATGCTCACATTGTGGACATGCCGGAGAAAACTGAGTGAACAAATACAGTGAAATATGTCGAGGACTGGCTACGAGCGAGTGTTGCCCCCGAGGGCCCATTCTTTGCCCTTGGAAGGGAACACAGAGTCTCCACCAGACCTTCCCCACTGGGAGCTCCCCTTCAGCCGATAATTGCGCGCCTTCTCCACTGAAAGGACTGGGACTTCTTCCTAGAACAAGCGTGCAAGCGAGGAGAGCTGACGATTAACAACGTGATTGTGCGAATATTCTCAGACTTCTCCAGAGAGGTCCAGCGCCAAAGGGCCTCCTACCTGGCAATCCAAATAAGCCCTCAGAAAAGGGTTTCCAATATGCAATGATCTTTCCAGCAAATCTGAGGGTAGTGACCCTGGGCGGAGCAAGATTTTTCCCAACTCCTCAAGAGGCATGGGATTGGTTGGACACCCAGAACGGATCGAAGCCTATTGCAGAAGAAGGAAAACAGAGGTGCCGACGAAGGAACTCCAGGGGACTGTGACCTGAATGGAGCTCGGCCATGCCCTCCCAAGATGAGGCTCAACTAGGATACTGCAGAGTGGTAGAGACGGTGATCAGCCTGAATGAGAACCAATTGCACCACAAAACTACAGACCAGAAGCCCCTCCATTGGACTCCAATGTATCTAAGAGCACAAGCTTGGAACTGCCGGTGGTCACTCCGGCCACGGCAGGTGAGATACTATAGAACCTCAGGCATCATCTGCCGGAGGCATATGGGATGAAAATCTTAGCATCGACGCCTGAACAGAACTAAAGAGCGATGGAAGGGCACCGAACATTCATACTGAGCACTACAGCATACCAAAACTACGGGAGCCGGATGAGGGCCCGGCCATCGAGGCCATTGCGAGGTACCCCACTACATCATAGACTATTTTGGGGCTATCCCACAAAGGTTTTGGGCCATTTCCATGGTTTGGGCGACTAGCACGTTGCTACTTGTCCTGGGGAGTGGGAGTTGGACCTGGGGTTGTTATGCTTTAGGGCGGGATTTAGAGAGTCACACCAGCAGATTACAGGAATAACCCGGAAATGTGTTGGGAGAGGAGGATGGGAGTGCAGGGTGGGCGAGAAGGGAAACCATTCTTTTCATGCTGTATGCAGATGGCTAGCAACCTAGCATATAATTGTATGATGTGGAATGTCAGGTGTATGCATACGATGACTAAACGATACAAGGTGCACTCTTACCTACACAGGAGAGGAGTGCAAATAGTCCTCCTACAAGAGACTCCCCTCACAGCATCAGAAGGTCAAGCACTCAAGAGGAGATGGAGAGGTCAGGCATACTTCATTACATATTCAGCATATGCCATTGGGGCACTCATATGGATACGAGTAGGGGTCCCATTTCAACTCACAGATACTATCATTGATACAGAAGGGAGATATGTGGCTATAAGAGGCTGATTAGAAGGGAAAGACATAACGCTGATCAGCTTATATGCCCCCAATACTGACCAGGGTTCCTTTTTTGCATCATTTTCGCGACGCCTAACTCCTTGGCTCACGACATCAACAGTAATTGGTGGGGATTTCAACTGTGTGTCTGACACCTAGCAGGACCGCTCACATACCCCTCTACCGGACTCCCAGACGATTTGAACGGCTAGGATGTTTTCTGATTGGCAACAACAGTGGAACCTGATAGACTCCTGGAGACGTAAAACCCAGCAGGAGAGGGACTATTCCTTCTTCTCGGGCTTTCATATGGTTCATGTATGACTCGATCTATACCTGACCAGCCCTGACATACACGATCTAGCTGGGATGATTGACTATCTACCCTGCACTATCTCCGAACACATTCCTGTTCTAATTACTGGAGGACCAGGTCTTCAGAGAAACGATCAGAGTCAAAATAACCCAATATTTTGCGTAGAACACGGGAACATTATCTACCCCCCCAAATAGAATTGGATGCCTTTAAGGCTGTAACACGTGGGCACTACATTGCTGATTCCGAAGGGATCAGGCAGACATTACTAACTGAGGTTGAGAGGGCAGAGGACCAAGTAAGAGTCATTGGGGCATATTCTCAAGGAACTATTGCCGAGTTATCTGCACTTTATCGCAGCCAAAGTGGTGATACATTTATCGCCCCATTCACAAGCTGGTGCCAATAGCCCATATCACCAGTTTACCTGTGATAGCAGCCGCAAAAAACATCGCCACCGATGACCCCGGCAACTAACACTAATGAGATGCAGAGTAGGTGTTCCTGTGCAAAAATCAGCGACAATACCACTCCGCAACATTCTCAACAACCAGCCAGATCGGCGATAAGATAACAAAACACGTGATAATGGCGCGGTAGCAGCAGGAAATTAACACCTGCTCTGACCTGGTGTAAATCCGGATGACAGCCTGCACCAGAAAAGGGAGCCCAGCGCAAAGCCACACCAGCAGAACAACAGATGCCATGGAGCCACTGATCATGCAGGCCGGACACCCAAGAGGGCCACAACACCCACCACCACCACCCCCAGGACCCCCCCGGTCACCCCCCTGGATCCCCCCCAGGCAAAGACATTTCACATCAGCTTCACAAAATCATGTACCAAAGAATCCGCATGATGTCGCACAATCACAACAGGTAACATGCATGTGACATCACAAAAATGAGCATCACACATTCACCTTCGAATTACCAGACAAAACTTTATTTTTAAAAAACACAGGAGAACAATAATGAAGACACATGGCGGCTCTCCTTGGGTCAATCTGTAGGTCACTGCCTGCAAGACAAAAATCCAGATAAGAAGGTGTGTTATGCTCTCATCAAAGGACAGAGAGAAAGCGAAGGAGAGAGAGAGTAAAACAGAGAGAGAGAAAGAGAGAAGAAGACGGAAAGAGAGGGAGGGAGAGGAAGACGGAAAGAGAGGGAGGGAGAGAGAAAGATGGAAGGAGAAGGAGGGAGAGGAAGATGGAAAGAGAGGGAGGGAGAGGAAGACGGAAAGAGAGGGAGGGAGAGGAAGACAGAAAGAGAGGGAGGGAAAGGAAGACAGAAAGAGAGGGGGAGAGAGACACTGAGAAAAGAAGAGAGGGACAGGGAGAGAGAGTGCCGACAATGCGCACCCAGACGTCACTGATCACCTGCTGCCACCGGTGTGTTTCCAACCACGTGCCGGTATGTAGTGCAGTTCACCAGGTCCCTCATCTGAAACAGATCCCTCATCTGAAACAGAGTCCAGACATATTAATGGCAAAGTGCATACAAGTGCACATGCCATCATCGCCTGTTCGCCCCTGCGCGCCCAGCCAACTGCACCCCAGCCCCTTCCACTACCCAGCATGCATGCCCGCCCCTGCGTACCCAGCCAGCTGCACGCCAGCCCATCCCACAGCCCAGCAGTGCATGCCCACCCCTGTGCACCCAGGCCTCACTGCCAGCAGCGGTCCGTGGAGGGAGTTTCGTGGGGCGGAAAGGCGGGGCGGGGGAGGGGCAGGATGGGGGGTACTAAACACCGGAATATGGATCATTGGAGGTAAGTAAACAATTAAATAAATACAACGAATTTCGTAGCGCGCGCTACACCGCATTTTGTGATGCAGGGCGCGCTACGAAATTTGTTTTATTTATTTAATTGTTTACTTACCTCCAATTATCCATGTTCCGGTGTTTAGTACCCCCCACCCTGCACCCCCCCCGCCTTTCCGCCCCACGGAACTCCCTCCACAGACCGCTGCTGCTCACTGCTCACCTTCCACCACCGGCGTGTCGCAAAGAGGGCCCACCACGTGCCAGTGCAAGCCCCAAGCCCGGGGCCCGCGAACATGGCACCCTCCACATCATGCAGCCCCGCTCCGCGTGCCACCAGGTCTCACATTTGATTCTGGGTCTTGATTTCGCTATGGCAGAGGACATACCAGTGCACATGGCATCATCGCAGGCTGCACACCCGCTCAGCCCTTGAGGTGTCACTAACACTGTGACCCACGAGGCAACACCACGTGGCGCTAGGCACGCACTGCCCGCTGGCTCAGGCCTACACTGCTGTCTAGCAGGACACACAAATCTTCAGCAGTCTGGACCACCAAGACAGGGCATCATCGCAGGCTGCACACAAGCTCAGCACTTAAGGTGCCCCTACCTCAGTGCACCCAAAGTCACCGTCCCATGGCGGTGTACCTGTGCCGGCCACAGTGCATCCGGTGCCACCAAGTCTGTGACCCGCAAGTCATGGACCCTCTATGATTGAGCATCGATGTGCGGTCGCTATCAAGTAACCTCCGGCCCTGGGGAATGTGCTCTGGTAGGGCCCTAGGCCCTCATGTATACATGAGAAGCACATGGACACACCCAGATAGAGAGTGGAAATGGCGTCCTGCACGTGCGCCCGGGCCTTTTTATTGGCAGGGTCACATGTCCTGTGACGCATGTGCTGGATGGGTGTGGTGTGGGTGTAAACCCGATGTGAGGGAGTGGCTGTGGCATGCTGACAACTAGACCTGTGATCAGCAGATCACTACTGGGAATACCTGGGACATATAGCGTTGTCCCCCCCCCGCGTAAGCGGAGTGGGCTGGCCTGGCGTATGCCAGTCCAGCGTAAGAGTGTGAACAATGACTCTGGGCGTGGTTCCGTACTGGGCTGGACAAGGAAGTAACTAATGCGTGTGTCCCTGTTGTAGTGCCGGTGCCACCCGGACCGCATTCAGCAATCTGTCACCCTCTGATCTAAGTCCAACGACATAAGCAACATGGGCATAAGGGGGAATCACTGACCCTACATTCATCCATACTTCCACACTTGAAAGATCATGAACATGACATATCTGTGTGACAAAGAATGTTTAATGCACATTCAGTGGAGTGTTGCAGCTGGTGCAGTACAGGGCCATGCAAACCCCACATACCAATTAAGGCCCGTGGAGGGCCTGCCAGAGTCCTTCAGGGAATGACAAGTCCAAAGGAAGAGGAAGAGTTCAGTCCGCCGTCTGAGTGCTGTGTCATTGGCAATCAAACAGAATATGGCAGTCCGTTTCGAGGTCCAAGGTGAGTGTCGTAGAGTGTATCGGGGGACAGTGGAAGGTGATGATGCAGTGGGCAGAACCAAGCAGAAACCGGCCATATGGCGGAGATGAATGCTACAGTATTCTTCTTACCAGAAAGTAAGATTCATCCGCATCTTCATCCTCTGCTGTTTCATGTGCCTCACGTGTGGGTGGTGGTGTTCTGTCTCCAGCACTCTGTGGTAGTGATACCTCAGGGGCTGTAGGTGGAATGTCTGCCGCACTGTGTGGCACTGACACTTCAGGGGCGGAGATGTGGATGTAGTGGTAGCAGCAGCATGCATCAGCGCCAGGCCTTGTGGCAGCAATGCCATGAGGATGGTCCTGAGGTCCTTCAGAAACCCAGCTACCTCTCGCTAGTGTGCAGCCGTGGCAGCTGCTCTTTCCGCCTGCATCCACTCCATGGTCTCCATTGAGCTCCGCATGTGTCCCAACTCCAGTGAGACATCACTAGAGCCACTCTGACTGGACATGTGTTCTAGTCTCTGAGTCAGGGCTCCTCCAATGTCAGCCTTGGTCCATTGGAGGGCATGGAGCAGACTGTGGGTGTCCGTTAGGGACCGTGAGTGGTCCCTGATGGGACTTAGACACACACGTATGGCATCTAGTTTGGCTGCCATGCGGTCGAAGCCCACCCACACCTGTTCAGCCAGATTCTCCTGGCATCCCAACACACGGCATTGGAAGGCCATGTGTTCTTCGTGAGGGTCTTGGAGGCAGCCGTGGTGGTGGGTGCTGCCTGCTTTGTGGTCTGTGCAGGGGTGGGGTCTCCTCGTAGCAGCTCGGTTGCCCTGCTAGAGGAGCTGGGCTGCAGAGGCTCTCCACGAGCTGTTGGGGGTGTCGGAGTCGAATCTGTGGTGTCCTCTTCATCATCAGAGAAGAGAGGTTCTGGCTGCTCAGCAGGAGGTGTTGATTCTCCCTCTGCAATGTGAAGGGGAGTTGCAGTTTAACATTGTATTCACATGTATGTACATGTTTTCTTACAGACTGCATGACTGTGTCCATTGTGCCTGTTTGGGAGGAGCTGCCTATTTGATGGGGGACAGTGGACATTTCGACAACATAACGGATGTGTGTTTGTACTTGAAACATGATCAACTCACATTTCCCTGCAATGCCAAATGTGATTGGCCAGTTAATACACACAAGCGGTACCAGTTGTGTGCTGTGTTCTGTTGTGGACTTGTTGCGGTTTGTACCACATTGTTGTCAATGTTGATGTGCTCTGCATGTTATGTGTGTGTGTGCAGTATTTCAGGGGAGTTGCACCTGCAACTCTGATTTTGCTGTTCCTTCTCCCTTTCATGTGGTGTGCCTTTGGCTTCTGTTCTTATACGGTGCTGAGATGTTGCATACTTGTGTACATTGGTCTCTTGGTGGGAGTTGGGGGCTGATGCATGGTTTGTCGGCAGATGTGCTCTACTTAATTTTACATGTGTGCCATTGTGCCCATCTCCCCCCGTCCCTCCTGTCCCTGGTCGTTACTCACCATGTTGCTGTTGTGTCCGGTCATGTTGAGCAGTGTCCTGTCCCCCAACTCCTTCCACCGTCTCCCCACTGATGACTGTGGACACCATTTCCTCCATCTCGTCTAGCTCCTCCTGTGGCGCAGGACTCGCACCTCCAGTCTGCATTGCTGCCTTCCGGTTGTTGGCGAGTTTCAGCTTGGTTTTGCGCTTGACATCATTCCAGCACCAATTGACCTCTTCCATTGTCCTCTTCAGCACTCCGACTGCATTCACCTTGTCCACGACGGACTGCCATAGTCAATTTTTGGTTGCCAATGACACAGTGGAGGTGATGAACAGTTGTTGATGGTGTTCTACCACCTCCGTTATCAGGATCCTGTTTTCCTGCGAACTGACCCACTTCTTCCTACTCTTCTTCTCCTTGACCTTCCCTGTCTCCGAGGTCCCAGGCTGGTCCTCCGTGTGGCTTGTGGGGTTCTGGTTGTCCTCCGTACTTGCTTCGGCAACATCCATTGTGCTTTGCTGTTATTTGGTATTTGTTTGTCTGGTTTTTTTCAACTTTTATGGTGATTTTTCCCATCTGACGTGTGTGAATTGCAGGCCCGTCGCTGTTTTTTGCTGATTTTTGTATCGTGATTGGCCTTATCGCAACTTTATTTGCGTTCGTGTTTCGCACTTTTGCAGCGTCGCATTTACTTTATCGTGGACATTTGACGCGTTATCGTGGGCCTATCGCACGGTACTGCCGTGTTGTGAATACTCCGTTAAAATGGCGTTATTTTCCCACGATGGTGAAAGTTGCATTAGTCTAATTCTGTGGTAGTTATCACACGTTCTTGCGAATATCCCCCATTCAGCGCAGGGGGCCAGGACACCCAGAGCTCCAACCGGAGATGTTAGTGGCCATGGAGGCAGTAGCAACCCAAGTAGAAAGATTGAGATGCTTTGACTATAAGGCCTAAATGGACAAAACTCACGCCGAAAGAGACAAATCGGGGTCACTCTTAGCATGGTTGACTATTATCCCAGCAAACGAGGCTCCCACATCCCTGGAACGGGAGGAACAAGGGCCTACACACCAGCAGAGATTAATGACATATTCTTAGACTACTATTCCACCCTCTATACCAGCTCATCCACATGTGGGTTGCTACAGATGCACACATTCCTAGCTGACCTACGGATACCACAGATCACAGAAGATGAAGTGGACGACCTAGGGGGGAACATAACAACCCACGAGATTGTTGCAGCTATTAAACATATGGCACTCACTAAGACACCTGGCACAGGTTGGCTCCCAGTGGAGTTGTACTCCACATATGCAGCTGAAATAACCCCCCATCTCCTGGCACTTTACGAAGCTGCCAATGAGACGTGCTCCCTGCCACACACTACGAGGGAAGCGGTAATAGTTCCCATTTTCAAACCAAATAAAGCCCCACATGACAGGAAGGTCTACCGTCCACTATCAATGCTTAATATTGACTATAAGATTCTAAGCCGGATTCTTGCCACTCAGCTATTGCCCTTCATAGCCACACTTGAACAAAAAGATCAAGCAGGGTTTATCCCAACACGCAACACAGCAGGAAATATTAGGCGTTTGCTAGCCATCCTAGAGGCACACAGGGACAGCCAGGAGCACAACACGATTTATGACATTGATATTAAGAAAGCTTTTGATAGCTTAGAATGGCCCTTCCTGTACGAAGTGATAGAGAAGCTTCAACTCCAATGGGAAGGGGACTTGGGTATACCCATACCAACAAAAGAATGGGATAACATACTAGCTGGGACACCGAAAGTATCCAGAAACGCATGCTTCAAACTGATAAATGTTCTACACAGGGCATATCTGACCCCCGAATGAATAAGTAGATACTTCCAGGTGGCAGATGCGGCCTGCCCAAGATGTGACGCGCCCTAGACCCATGTACTGCATATGTTCTGGGATTGTCCCCAATTGCAAGAATTCTGGACGCAAGTAGTACAGATAGTTAGTGAAGTCAAAGACAAAGAACTAACATGCCCTCCGGCCTGCTGCCTACTGGTCTGGTTTCCCCAATCAACTAAAGTAAAGGTCACCAGCGGATTCCAAGACCTAGCATACATCTTAACTAAACAGGAGATAACCAAGAACTGGAAGGCGAGAGGGGGCCCTAGAATAGCGACCTGGCGTAGGGAGTACCCGAAGTGGGCGGGTGCGAAAGCCGAGTATTAATGCGAGAAGCCAAAAGAGGGCTAAGGAACATAGAGATAGCTAGGGCCTGAGAGACATTGATGCATGATCTAGAATATCCAGAACCAGAGCCCCCAGACGATGAGGCAGAGGCAGAGTAAAACGGAAGCTCCAGACATGGGCACACCAACAACAACTAGCACGGGCATAAATGCCAACTATCGCGCGAATGCTGAACGACATACTTCGCTGAAATCACCCCACCCTGCACACACACACACAACTAGAAAATGCTAAAACATTCCATCCAGATCGACAAAAAAGACCTGATAACAAGTGACTCAGGGGAGGGGGATGCGTATTGTTGCTTGAGCATACCCATAGCTTATTCCTATGGCAAAGGAAAAAACAAAACGTGAGAAAATCAATGTTAAATCACATAATTTGCCTTATGACTATGTACTAAGTTAACGAGAGAGAGAGATATTCAATAAAATGTGTTTACAACAAAAAAGAAAACAGCATTTAGTTTCAGTAGTTTTAAAAGTTATATACACAGTAGAGGTGCTGTAGTAGAGCTATTTTATTTTATACTATATATTCACTCTTCCATCAATAAAGTGAGTCTTGAGTGAAACAGCTGAAACACTCTGGTCCGCAGATACATGAAACTTTATTGTGGTTTTGAAAGACTTACAAATACAAAATTGAAGAACAACTTCTATGCGGATGATGCCATGTATATACGTTTTGAATTAGAACATAAACAAATTATTTATTGTTATGTATGCTGATAACATATTTTTTTTAAAACAGAGTTAGTACTTAGACCAAAAGGATAAGCATTTTTCAGATGCAAATTTTACATTGATTTTCTTTTCTTACTAAAAAATGTTTCTATGAGGAACATGATTTAAAAAACATAAAAACTGAAAACAAAAAATTAATGCAGTGATATGTTATTTTCAAAATCGAAACTGGAATACTGTAGTCCCATTAGCATGGATTCCTCAAATCTAAGTTATACTACCAGAAATGATTTATTAAAAATGGTAATTTATGAATAAAAATATTTCTGTGGGATGAAAATTAGATTATAGTGCTTAGTCCGTATATTAGTATTAGTAAATTGTTACATGTGCTTAGTGCCAAAAATTGCCAGAAATTAGAATTTACACCTGTTCAAAGAGTGAGGAAATGGTAGTTTGAGTAGTGGATGTACTGAGTTCTAACCGAAATCAAATTGCAAACTTGTATAAATGGGTTAACATTAGTGCAGAACATTTTGTTAGGGATCATGGGTGGCAGACTGGGTAGAGGATAACATTATTATTAATAGGGAAGTGGTGTTTGTTCTTCCCAGTCTCCACTCCACCTGGAATTTGCACAATGCTTTCAGTATGGACCATGAAAGCACCTTCTCCTCCCAGGGCACGAGGTTGAGGGGCTTTGCAGAACCCCCACCAGTTGCTAGGGCATCTTGGTGTGCCCTGGAAGTGAGGGAATGGATTCTCTTCGGCAAGTTGTTCCACCGCTAGCAGGTGTCCTATTATGAGCAACTGCTGTTGGAGTCAGCATTCATCTTATCCACAATTTTGGCACACATTTCCCTTCTTTGGTTCTTGGTTATCTGGAACAGGGCTCCAAACATCTGTGGCTCTATACTAATGATCTCCTCTACCATAGTAGTTAACTAATTTTCTGAAAATCTGTGTTGTCTTCTTCCAGCTATCTTTTGGTTTTGGCAGCATGGAGCTGTGCTGCTGCTGTGTATTGTGAGTAGTAAATATTGTTGTGGTAGAGGAGTGTCTATTTTAGTGGGAGATGCTAGTGTGTGGTTGATGAGTTGATTTGGAGCATATGTGTATTGACGGACACATCTGTCATTGATGACCAATGTGTCCACTATTGGAAACCACGTCTGCCATTTCTGTACTCGTTTGTAAGGATCCCTTCATGCCACTCTGTTGGTGGACAACTCTAAATATGGTGGAGTTTTATTAGTGGAGGGTAGGACCCACAGTGTAGGTGTCATAAGCCACCTGCCTGGATCCCAGATGATTCCAATGGGGCGATGATGCTAGTTCTCCAATCCTCCCAAGACTTGCCCTCGGTTTACAGGAGGAGACATTGCTCTGTTGGTAAATCCCAGCGGGAAGAGGATTGGGATGGAGAGAGCGTGTAGAGTCAAAGATGCTGTGGCTCGTCTACTCAACAGCAACACTGCAGCAGGCATTCACACCAGTCTGATGAATGGTACTGGTAGATATGGTACATTTAGTTTTGTTGTTGTTTTGTTTTTATTTAGATTCTCCATAGAGGAAGATTTATCAAACTTTCGAAACTGTAGTGAATATGATTTTAGCATTAAGCCCACAAGAAAATTTGGATGGGGTTAGCTTCACCCAAGTCCTCTCTGGTAGAGTCTTGCCATCAGTATATGCAAGTTGAACAAAAACACTGGTTTCCTTTGTTTGCAGCACAATGTTGCAACTGAGCTCAGCGGGTAGTAAAATCAAGTCTGATAAACGCGTCTCTCCTTTTTTCCATCCAAGTACCAGACTAATGCAGGACGTTCTTTGTGCGGGAGGATCAAGGGACCTGGGAGGACACAGTCCTGGAAGCCAGAAAACAGGTAAGTGGCAGACGAAGAGGCGAAGGGGAGGAGTGTGGAAAGTCTTTCAATAAGACTGCTTTAGAACGTCCATAAAGGTCACATTGTAATTGTTTGTAACAAGGAACAGGTGCAGATAATTAACTTGATGAGGCTGTTTTCTAGAAGGTGCTTTAGAATGTTCACAAATGTTGCATTGTAATTGCTTATAGCAAGAAACAGGTACAGATGATTATTTTGATGAGACTGTCTTCTAGAAGGTGCTTTAGAATGTTCACAAATGTTGCATTCTAATTGCTGATGGCAAGAAATAGGTACAGATGATTATTTTGATGAGGTGTCTTCTAGAAGGTGTTTTAGAATGTTCAGAAAGGTTGTGTTCTTATTGCTTATAGCAAGGGCTAGGTGAAGATGATTCATTTGATGAGGCTGTCTTCTAGAAGGTATTTTAGAACGTTCACAAAGGTCGCATTCTAATTGCTTTTAGCAAGTAAAAAGGTGCAGGGGATTCATTTGATAAGGGTTGTCTTCTGGAAGGTTCACGTTGAAGTCATATATGCCGATTGCTTATGCTTATTCTGGTGGATTTTCTGGATGTCTCCGTGGCGTCTGGAACTTGACTTTGCATATGCATGGTAAAACATTTGTAAAAGCTATTAAGCATTTTCGAACAAACCGGGGAACACCTGGGGCAGCTAGCAATTACCAATACATTGTAATATGTTCAAAAGTCAGAGTATAATACGGTTTGTTCATTCTTATGTGTTGGGAGGAATGATATGAGTCATGCCGGTATATTGTGATAGTCATGAGAGGTGAGCTGTGGCAGGAATCCTGACAGTAGGGATGAGAATCAGCGAACAGGCTGTCCTTCATCATGACAGGTGGCTGTTCCTAAAGCAAAGCTTCAAATGCGTTGGATGTAAATCTGTCAGCCTGACAGAGAGATCTCTTCCTCCATGACGAAGAAACAATGGTCCGTCTGAAAACTCAACATCTGGTCCTAAGTTTCTTTCATGAAATATTAGGGTATTGTAATATTGTCATTCTCTATTGTGTTTCAAAACCTCAAAAAAGTAATTAAAAATAAAACTGTTTGTTAACTTACACATTGTGCTATGCTAGAATACCAAGGCCTTATTCCACATATATACGTTCCTTATCAAAGCTCCCCTTGGGATGCACTTGCAACTTCCTTACATATGTAGGACCAATGCCTGACTGTACAATTAATCAGTAACTTCTGTATAGCGAATTATGCACAGCCAGATTCCCTTTATCAGTATCTGAATAAATTCTGACATCTAAAATACAGGCACATAATGGCGTCCTCTGGAATATCTAATGCAAATGACATTTCACAAAGCATTTGAAAGGGTCAAACGGATTAAACTTCAGGGGAACATAGTGACATACACAAATATTTTTTAATAGCTTTATCTGCTGAACTACATTCATGAAATGCAAATTATGTTCCTGTTATATTTGCATGTATTCATATTACCATTCTTGCAGTACTAAACCTAATTAATTCTGAAGCTGTGTGCCTCTTGATAGCTCATGAGCTCATAAATGTTGTCCAGGACAGTCATGAAAACTAATTACGAAAGTTATTAGGTTGCTATTTTTTCGCATCACCTGCGCCTTTTGACATACTAAATTGTGCGGGTGCTTTGAAGACAATTCTGAGTTATCCGCTAAATAAGTATGCTACCAGCACATTAGTCTTTAACAAACGAAAACGTAATATAACATCAATTAAGCATACATCATCTGCCTCATTCTATATGTATTACCGATCATTCCCTTCTATTTATAATCTCTCCAAAGAATAAGATAGTAATTCGCTTATTATTTTAATTTCACATTTTTAAATACTTCTCTTTTTCCTGAGGTAGGAGACACGTTATTCATTCCCCTGCAAGTGCATCCTTAACGCAAGTTATCCGCCCAGGTGCACGGCTCAACCTAGCATCAAAATCCTCCAGTAATTAAGTCCAACAAACATTGGCAAAGCCAATAGGTCTGCTTCGTGACAGAAAATGCAGGCGATACCTATTGGTTTTGCCAGTACCTCTTACTGACTGAGCATGAAGACCTTTTTCCCCCAAAATGTCTCTTGACCTAGCAAATACGTATTCTATCTGTAGATTGAGAACTCTGTTTACAGAGGACATCATCAAATGTAATACAACATTTTGTGAAAGTAAAACTCCTCCTGCCTGAAAGCACTATTCTTTTCTATCAAGGACTTTCCATTGCATGTATTTAATTCACATGTATTGCTGAGTACATTTAGTAAACTCATCTTGCTTTTATTGTTTCCGTGCATAGTGATGCACAACATGGGTGAAGTAAAGTCGCCTAGTTCCTGGGCAGCAGAAGTGCAGAGGGTGCACTCCTTTCAGAAAAGCGGATTTTCAGCATGGCACATTTATTGTTATACTTCACCTCGCTTCAAGCTTTCATGAGGTGGGTTTAAAAATACACAACGTGGGAGCATGCATCTGGTGAGCGGCAGGAAAACTTCCAAGTAGAGCCCCGCCCTACAAGCACAATGTCTCAAGCTGTCGTGGATTGGGACTAATTAAAAAGTGGTCTATAGGATGAGGGAGAAAGAGGTAGAAGGAATGGCGGAGAAAGAAAAGGAGAGGGTATGAGGATATGATGGGTAAGAAATACAGGTTGACCAGGGGGGCTAGGGAGGAAGGAATTGGTTTGAGAGAAATTGCGGGAAGAAAATTGAATAGAGAGAGGTGTCGAGAAGAGGGTGGGGGGTGAGAAGGAAGGCCGAGGGAATGTATTGGCACAACAGAGAAGAGATAGGGATGGGAAGAAGGAAGCTGGGGTGGGTAGAGAAAGAGACAAATGGAGATGAGGGGGGTGGGTTTTCTTTTTAGAGCCGCTAAATACTGAACCCAAAATGGCTAGCAAAAAATCTTGCCAGACTTTCGGTGGCCATTAGAGGGGTTAGGCTATCCTGATCTGCAATGGGTGAAGTTGTGCAGATAGAGCAACTGTTACCTGCGCATGTGAGGAGGAGAGCGCGACTCTATCAACTCGGCGATGGCGCTCAGTGCTCAATGCCACTCAGTGGCCAGAACTGTCTTGGTGTAGGCTTCAAGTAATGTCACTGGCTGTGCGCGTCCTATTCCGCTGTTTCCTGATAGTAGCGCGAGGTGGGACACACTATCAGGGTGTATTCTTTCAATGGCTGTGGTGTTATCATGTCACGGATTATGAGCATCAACTTGCATTGGTCTCCATAAGGGTGTGTTGGATGGTGAATCAATGAAGATTTATCTTTGTCTGGCATACCCTTCCCACTTAGGGCAACATATGCAAAAGAAACAATTGATGGACGGAATGCTGGACAATGCAAACATTCACCCCAGTCACAAGAATCTCTGTTTAATCCATCATTCTTTTGCTCACTACACCACCTCCATTTGGACACAGCCATATGCAAATCAGTGTTGACCCTGTTCCTTGTGGGAACAGTCCAGCCCGAACTGCCAAGCCAGGTCCTCCCTGGACCAGAAACAAGCATTCTTGGACCGGTGTCAGGGCATCACCCTTCATCAGCCAGGCTAGCTTGAATCCAGTGGTGTAGTGAGACGGGACCCACCCTTCCCACTTAGGGCAACATATGCAAAAGAAATAATTGAAGAGTTGGGGGTGAGGGAAAAAGCCCGGGAGATGAGTGGGAAGGGTTAGGTCTACTGGGTGGGGGTGAAAGCAAAAAAATCCATGGTATCAAAAAGGGAAACAAAATAATGATACAGTTTTACGGATATATTTTGTCTATAAGTTTAGCAATACTTGGATCTGGTTTTTCTTTTTTTTCCTTTCTGTAATGGCATGCAGGGGGGTTAAAATTTGTACTTTAAATGTATGTGGCCTCAATAATTATAATAAAAGAAAAAGGGTTGCTACAGAACTTTGTATAATCCAACCAGATTTGTTGTGTATCCAAGAGACACACATTCCTTGGGGGAAAAGTAATGTGCTGACAGATTTAGGCTTTTCACTATTAGTCGCTTCACAACAAACATCAGTCACGCGGGGGTTGCAGTATTAGCTAAACCGACTATACAGACAACTGGTCGATTTTAAGCTGATAAATTGGGGCGTTGGGCCATTGTGGAATGCATTCTGGGGAACAGTAAATTTACTTTTGTACTATCTATGGGTCTAACTTGGATGAATCGATAGTCCTGGAAGAGTTAAATGTAGAACTTGCATCTTGGCCGGTCCCCCTTGTGGTATGTGGCGATCTTAATATTAATTTGACAAAGAAGGAACTTCAAAGTGCGATACAAGGATATAGGGGACGGAAACCAAGAGTTTTTAAAGCTTTATATTATTTGTTAAAAGATCATGGATTGGTGGACGTATGGGATAATCCTCACCCAACTGACCCTTGTTATACGTTTTACTCTTTTCCTCATCAGAAATTGGTATGTCTTGATTATTTTTTTATGTCCAATACACTGTTAACAGGGGCATCGGCCTATATATTTCCTAGGATCACCTCTGATCATGCGCCCATTTTGTTAGAAATACCGGCTTTTAGTGTCAATCATGTACCGAGAATCTTCTCATTTGATCGGAAACTCTCTTTAGATGATAGCTTTAAAGAATATATGTGTAGTTGGATTAAGGAGTTTTTTATCACAATAGACATTCAGCCCATGTAGCGGTTATATGGGACAAACTCAAGGCTTGTTTTAGAGGTGAGGTGAAATATTGAGTTTTGGTCTACACTATCAAAAGAAGGCCAAATTACAGTTACAAGACTTGTATTCTAAGTTGAGAGAAGCGGAGGGAAAACTGACTCAAGGGATTGCACAGGGAAAAAATGTAGCGGACTTTGAGACTAATGCAGCCAGATGTCGCGCCAATATTAACACTCTTTGGAATAAGGAAAATGCCAGGAAATATTTAATCTATAGGAAACAGTGCCATGAGTACGGCGAGTCAGTTGGTCGGTGTCTAGCGCTCCAGTTACGAATGAAAGAAGCGTCCCAGCGAATTGTGGGGCTTAGAGATTGTTTGGGTGTATACGACAAGACCCTCAGGGGATACTGGCAATTTTTCACCAGTTTTATACAGAGTTATATACACAACAGAAAACAGTGGATATGGTAAATGATACTCTTATGGTGGGGAACATAATACAAGTAGACCCGGAAGAAGCAGAGTTATTAGATAGTCCCATTACAATGGAGGAATTAGAGGCTGCTGTTAATAATTTAGCAATGGGGAAAGCCGCCGGACCTGACAGACTCCCTGGGGAAATGTATAAGGTTTTTTTTCATGAAATCAAGAATGAAATGCTTACTACCATCAGGGCGGCACAGAATGGGCAAGCTCCTAAATCCTGGGATGAGGCCTCAATAGTAGTTTTTTTTTAAAAAGGGGAAACCGTCTGAAACACCTGGATCTTATCGGCCGATTTCTTTGGTAAATTGTGATGGGCAAATTTATGCAAAAATATTGGCCAATCGTTTGGCAAAAGTTATTTTCCCACTAGTATCACTGAATCAGCATGGCTTTATTCCCGGACGGGGAACGGTTGCTCATATTAAAAAGGTGGTAACATTGTTCGATATAGCTCAGATCGAAAGGGCAGGAATTAGGGTTAATATTGTTAGATGCTGAAAAAGCATTCGATCGTGTGGAGTGGGGTTATCTATGGAATATTATGGATGGGGCAGGATTTGGGAATGGGTTTATGCAGGCTCTGCAGGTACTATATAAAGCTCTGGTTGCTAGAATTGCTTCAATGGGCTTGGTCTCAGAGCCAGTGAATATAACCAGAGGAGCTCGGCAAGGATATCCATGCTCCCCCCTGCTGTTCGCTCTGTATATTAATCCTTTTGTAGACTTGCTGGGAAAGAGCCCTTTGATCAAACCGTTTATAGTCTGGGAGGTCTCACATTCTGTTTTTGCTTATGCGGACGATAGTGCCATTACTACAGTAGATCCAATTACCGCTCTTATAGAGGTGGAGCGCTTAGCAAAATAATTTGGCCAGGTATCTGGTTTATTACCTTAATATCTCCAAAACACAAATATTATGTTCAGATAATGTTGTGTCAAGTGATGTGAGATGTTTGAAAGAAGTAACATATCTGGGGATTAAAATTCGAGCATCAATGAAAGAATTGGTTGAAGTTAATTGGGTGGATATTATGAGTAAAACTAAGGAATCCTTAGAAAGATGGGGGCGGCTACATCTCACATTGGTGGGTAGAGGTAATATTAGAACATTGGAATGTTGGCAGCTCCATTGAAAACAATGGAGTGCTCCGGGCTTATAATGGCTGGTATAAACCCGGAGCTCCAACATTCCAATGTTTCTTTGTTCACAGCTCTGGCCATGAACAAAGGCTTCAGGGAGCCTGAGGGGATTTCAATCCCCTCGCGCTCCTTGAAGGCGTTGTTTTATTTGTTAGAACATTCTGCCCTCTAGTGGCAGAATGTTCTAATAGCCTTATAGCCCTTCGTAGCAGGGTTATACCGGCTTTTAAAGTCCCTCTGCTTTGTTAAAGTCCCTCGCCTTCGGCTCGGGCCTTTAACGATGCAGCGGGCCTTTAATAGCCGGTATAGCCCGCTACGGCGGGCTATAAGGCTATATTATAAAAATGAATATTCTGCCTAGGGTGTTGTACCTATTTAGATCTCTTCCCCTAGAAGTGACGCTGGATCAACTCCAACAGTTGCAATCTCTATGTGCTAAATTTCTTTGGGCCCCTGGCAAACCTAGACGGGCTATAAGGTTTATGACTTTACCAAGAGAGAGGGGTGGTTGGTCGATACATGATTTTACATTTTATTATTATGCTTGTTTTTTGTTAAAGATGCAAGTATTGCTGACTGGGGAAGAGGTTGGTAACCCGGCTGAGGCCCCCTCTATTTTTTAATTATTGCTTGCGGCAGAGGCAAAGAACTGTTTGTTTAAAGAAGTTGATGGTAGTTATTTTAAAAGGACACGGTTTAAGGTAATAAATGCTGCTTTTAAGGTGTGGAAAAGCATACGGAAGATTCTCTCGTTAGAAGGGTTAACATATTTATTTATTTATTTATTTTATATTTATTATTTTATAACACTTGTAAGGCGCACAGCTACCCACAAAGGGTTTCCCGGCGCCGGACCAGCATAACGCACAAAACCCACTGGATAGAAACAATTGAAGCACATTATTTATCGAACAACCAGGTCTTTACGCTTTTTCTAAAGATCCTGAAATTTTCCTCCTTACGTATATGGATGGGTAAGGTGTTCCACAGAGTTGGGCCCAAGTAGGAAAACGATCTTCCGCCTATTCTAGCCCGCTTGAACCTTGGTACCACAAAATTCGCAGCAGTACCTAAACGGAGCCTGCGATTGGGAAGATAGAGTTTAACAAGGTCCTGTAGATATTTAGGGGCAATACCAGCTTTGATTTTAAATAGATAGATCAGGGTTTTGAACCGGATCCGGTTTTCGACCCTGAGCCAATGCAGGTCCCTAAGATGTTTGGTGATCCTAACGGGTCTAGGGATTCTGCAAAGCAGTCTGGCAGCAGCGTTTTGCACCAATTGCAGACGTCTTATTACCGCTTTGTTTGAGCCCAGGTACAAGATGTTTCCGTAGTCAAGCCGGGATGTCACTAAGGCATTGACTACGGTCTTCTGGGTGGAAGGGGGTAACATCCAGGCAATTTTGCGAAGCCATTTAAGAATGGCAAAACATATGCCAGCCACTTTGTTGACTTGCTGCGTCATAGATAAACTATCATCTATGATGACCCCAAGGTTTCTAACCTGAGAGGCTGGAGGTGGAAGTTTGCCAAAAGATAATGGCCAGTGGGGATCGCTCCAGAGATCTTTGCTGTTTCCTAAAAGGAGGACCTCAGTTTTCTCCCCGTTTAATTTAAGTTGGTTAACTGACATCCAATTAAATATTTCCTGAAGGCCTATTTTCAGTGCAGATGGAGCAGATGAATCAGATTTAGAAAGTGAGAACAGAATTTGAGAGTCATCTGCATAAGTCATTAAAACAAGGCCAAATTTTTCTGCAAGATCGGCTAATGGACGTAGGTACAAATTAAAAAACAACGGGCTCAGGATCGATCCCTGTGGCACACCATGGGGAGAGTGGAATATCTCAGAGCATGCCTCCGAGGAAGAGATCTGGAAAGTGCGGAGGGATAAGTATGATCTAATCCACTCAAGTGCCTTGCCCTCGACACCATTCTCCCCCAACCTGTCAAGCAGTATGGAGTGAGAAATGGTGTCGAAGGCCGCACTTAAGTCCAACAGGACCAATGCTACCGTTTGGCCGTCGTCCATGAGCTCCCTGATTTTTTCCGTGACCCCAAGTAGGGCCGTCTCAGTGGAATAACCACTCCTAAATCCAGATTGAGACGAGTGAAGAAGCTCGTTATTTTCCACATAGAATGAGAGTGCTTTGTGGATGTGCCTCTCAAGAATTTTTGAGAAGGCAGGCAGCAATGAAATTGGGCGGTAGTTGGCCAATATCAAAGGGTCTGCGGCCGGCTTTTTGAGTAGAGGACTGACCATAGCATGTTTCCATAGAGCAGGAACTGAGGCCTGCTCAATGGAGGCGTTCAGTATTTCCGCTATGGGGACCATAGCCGAGTCCTCTAGTTTACTTAGAATACTGATAGGAATGGTGTCACGTGGGGAACCTGATTTGATCGATTTTAAGAGTTCCTTCAGTATATCCAGATTAATAGGAGGCCAGGCCCCGAGATGACAATTTCCTCTGACAACTTGAGGGATGTTAAAATGTTTATGCGTGGTTATGCTGTCTCTTTTGATGTTAGAGACAATGTTATCAATTTTGTCAGTAAAAAACGAAGCCAGGTCTTGACATTGCTGGGTATTAAGAGGGGTAGGTTCCGCTCTTGAATTTTCACCAGCCAGCTCTCTTACGGTATTGAAGAGAGTCTGGGATTTATTTACGGCCATGTTAATGCTGGTGGTAACATAGCATGCTTTAGCTTTCATGCATGCTGAATGATAGCTATTTCTGGCTTTTCGGTAGACTTCTTTTTGATGAAGTTCATAGTTTTTTCGCCACTGCCTCTCAAGATTCTTACATGTGGATTTTTCTTTCTTGAGAGCTTCTGTGTACCAGGGGGCAGGAGGGCGATGTATTTTTCCTTTGCAGCGGGATAAGGGTACGCAAGAATCCGCTGCGCCATTTAGCCATCTTTGTGTGGCTTCTGCTATGCTTTCCATGTCTCCATCTAAGCATGGGTGATCTTTCCTCAGCGCGTTATTGAGATCCTCCAAATTTAGGGATTTCCAATTTCTCCTACAAGATTCTAGATGAGTCATAACTAGGCGTTTTGTAGGTTTAAGTGAGATGACAAAACGTAAAAGAAAATGATCAGACCAGAGAACGGGAGTAGTGTTAAGCCATGAGAGTTCTTTCATGTTTGTTATGATAGGGTCTAACAAATGTCCAGCTTTATGCGTAGGACCCCTGTTACGTACAGTCATATCTAAAACCATGAAGTCGTCTATAAAGTTCTTGCAGGTCTTATTGTTGTCATCTTCAAGGTGAAGATTTAGATCTCCAAGTACCGTATAGTTTTGAGCATTTAGGTATTTGGGTAGGATAAAATTTACCAAATTATCTGACCAGGAGGGATTATTTACTGGCGGTCGATAGACCAGTACGCCAGAGAAGGTAAAATTGGGACTGAGAGTAATTTTAAATGATGCCGCTTCGCAGTTAAGAATGTCTGCAGGTTCGAAGTTGCATACAAAATCTCTACTGTAAATAATGGCAATGCCCCCTCCTATTTGGCCTACCCGATCCCTTCTTACAATAGCATAGTTCGGGGGGAGGGCAGTGGCAACGTCTGGACCTGATCCTTCATGAAGCGAGGTCTCGGTTAAAAATAAGGCGGTAGGCTTTTTTTCCATTAAAAGATGAAAAATGTCAAGTTTATGTTGTGCTAGTGAACGGCAGTTAACCGAGTAAAATATAAAATTGTTAGAACTCGCTCCCTGCTGGCGAGATTTGATAACCGTATCCTGAGTGGTTTCACGATAGGGCTGAAAGTTAGTCAAGGACAGAGTACATTCAGGGCATGTTTGTAAGCCAGCTAATAACGGGTTCAGGGTTATGCAGTTGTCATGGTTAATGGGGCGTAACGCCCTAAGTGTAGCACTTGTTATCATACCGTATAGTGTAGGAGCAGAGTAATGCGCCCTAAGTCCCGGCCTGGCCCGGACGGGCACAGACGGGCTGACTCTGGCTGGACTCCGGCGAAGACGAGGCGCGTCCGCTAAAAACGCGTCCGCTATCGCGGAGAGAGACTGTTTCCTTTTATCCCTGAGCCTAGAGCGCTCTCACCGCTCTGTCCCGCCCTAAGATGGCCGCCACTAAAACCCTGGTGCTCGGTGCCTTGCCCTGATTCGGCAGGTATCGAGCGCGAGTATGCTGGCGACGGAGTGAGTAAGCCCCCAATGTGCTAACTGCAAGATTCTGATTTTTAAAACATACTAATACAAATTAAACACAATACAATTTTTACACAGGTTTTCGTTCGTTTAAAAAGGCTGTGATACGCTGCTCGAGCGCTCGCTAATCCGCCAAACACTGTCAGAGGGCTCCTTTTATCCCTGAGCCTAGAGCGCTCTCACCGCTCTGTCCCGCCCTAAGATGGCCGCCACTAAAACCCTGGTGCTCGGTGCCTTGCCCTGATTCGGCAGGTATCGAGCGCGAGTATGCTGGCGACGGAGTGGGTAAGCCCCCAATGTGCTAACTGCAAGATTCTGATTTTTAAAACATACTAATACAAATTAAACACAATACAATTTTTACACAGGTTTTCGTTCGTTAAAAAGGCTGTTCGTTATCTCTAGCGCAGTAGATTGAGCAGTAGGGTGATACGCTGCTCGAGCGCTCGCTAATCCGCCAAACACTGTCAGAGGGCTCCTTTTATCCCTGAGCCTAGAGCGCTCTCACCGCTCTGTCCCGCCCTAAGATGGCCGCCACTAAAACCCTGGTGCTCGGTGCCTTGCCCTGATTCGGCAGGTATCGAGCGCGAGTATGCTGGCGACGGAGTGGGTAAGCCCCCAATGTGCTAACTGCAAGATTCTGATTTTTTAAACATACTAATACAAATTAAACACAATACAATTTTTACACAGGTTTTCGTTCGTTTAAAAAGGCTGTTCGTTATCTCTAGCGCAGTAGATTGAGCAGTAGGGTGATACGCTGCTCGAGCGCTCGCTAATCCGCCAAACACTGTCAGAGGGCTCCTTTTATCCCTGAGCCTAGAGCGCTCTCACCGCTCTGTCCCGCCCTAAGATGGCCGCCACTAAAACCCTGGTGCTCGGTGCCTTGCCCTGATTCGGCAGGTATCGAGCGCGAGTATGCTGGCGACGGAGTGGGTAAGCCCCCAATGTGCTAACTGCAAGATTCTGATTTTTAAAACATACTAATACAAATTAAACACAATACAATTTTTACACAGGTTTTCGTTCGTTAAAAAGGCTGTTCGTTATCTCTAGCGCAGTAGATTGAGCAGTAGGGTGATACGCTGCTCGAGCGCTCGCTAATCCGCCAAACACTGTCAGAGGGCTCCTTTTATCCCTGAGCCTAGAGCGCTCTCACCGCTCTGTCCCGCCCTAAGATGGCCGCCACTAAAACCCTGGTGCTCGGTGCCTTGCCCTGATTCGGCAGGTATCGAGCGCGAGTATGCTGGCGACGGAGTGGGTAAGCCCCCAATGTGCTAACTGCAAGATTCTGATTTTTAAAACATACTAATACAAATTAAACACAATACAATTTTTACACAGGTTTTCGTTCGTTTAAAAAGGCTGTTCGTTATCTCTAGCGCAGTAGATTGAGCAGTAGGGTGATACGCTGCTCGAGCGCTCGCTAATCCGCCAAACACTGTCAGAGGGCTCCTTTTATCCCTGAGCCTAGAGCGCTCTCACCGCTCTGTCCCGCCCTAAGATGGCCGCCACTAAAACCCTGGTGCTCGGTGCCTTGCCCTGATTCGGCAGGTATCGAGCGCGAGTATGCTGGCGACGGAGTGGGTAAGCCCCCAATGTGCTAACTGCAAGATTCTGATTTTTAAAACATACTAATACAAATTAAACACAATACAATTTTTACACAGGTTTTCGTTCGTTAAAAAGGCTGTTCGTTATCTCTAGCGCAGTAGATTGAGCAGTAGGGTGATACGCTGCTCGAGCGCTCGCTAATCCGCCAAATACTGTCAGAGGGCTCCTTTTATCCCTGAGCCTAGAGCGCTCTCACCGCTCTGTCCCGCCCAAAAGATGGCCGCCACTAAAACCCTGGTGCTCGGTGCCTTGCCCTGATTCGGCAGGTATCGAGCGCGAGTATGCTGGCGACGGAGTGGGTAAGCCCCCAATGTGCTAACTGCAAGATTCTGATTTTTAAAACATACTAATACAAATTAAACACAATACAATTTTGACACAGGTTTTCGTTCGTTTAAAAAGGCTGTTCGTTATCTCTAGCGCAGTAGATTGAGCAGTAGGGTGATACGCTGCTCGAGCGCTCGCTAATCCGCCAAACACTGTCAGAGGGCTCCTTTTATCCCTGAGCCTAGAGCGCTCTCACCGCTCTGTCCCGCCCTAAGATGGCCGCCACTAAAACCCTGGTGCTCGGTGCCTTGCCCTGATTCGGCAGGTATCGAGCGCGAGTATGCTGGCGACGGAGTGGGTAAGCCCCCAATGTGCTAACTGCAAGATTCTGATTTTTAAAACATACTAATACAAATTAAACATAATACAATTTTTACACAGGTTTTCGTTCGTTAAAAAGGCTGTTCGTTATCTCTAGCGCAGTAGATTGAGCAGTAGGGTGATACGCTGCTCGAGCGCTCGCTAATCCGCCAAACACTGTCAGAGGGCTCCTTTTATCCCTGAGCCTAGAGCGCTCTCACCGCTCTGTCCCGCCCCAAGATGGCTGCCACTAAAACCCTGGTGCTCGGTGCCTTGCCCTGATTCGGCAAGTATCGAGCGCGAGTATGCTGGCGACGGAGTGGGTAAGCCCCCAATGTGCTAACTGCAAGATTCTGATTTTTAAAACATACTAATACAAATTAAACACAATACAATTTTTACACAGGTTTTCGTTCGTTTAAAAAGGCTGTTCGTTATCTCTAGCGCAGTAGATTGAGCAGTAGGGTGATACGCTGCTCGAGCGCTCGCTAATCCCAACAGCTCAACACTCAGCGGAGAGACACAGTGTTTCGCTCTAATTAGAGCTCTTCAGAGAGGTATAGCTATATTATACACCCACAAATGCCTTGAAGATTCTCCCACCCATTTTTTGGGATCAGGTAGCATTAAGTTGGAGAAATAAAGGTATCGTGCAGATTGGTGACTTTTATGAGGCTCGGGGGCTTTTCCCTAGCTGTTTGGATTTGGCTAGACAGTGTAATTTTCCCAGAATGCAGTTTTTTAAATTCCTTCAAATCCGGGACTTTGTTGGTAGGAAGAACTTAGTATTGGTACCATACCCACTGATTGAAACCATAAGACGTCAGGAGAAAATCGGGGTATTGTACAAGATTCTTTTATCTACTAGGACAGATGATTTAGAGAAACATAATACTCAATGGGCTATGGTACTGGGAGAACAGGATATATCTATAGAAAAAGCTATTATAATGTCTAGGGAAACCCTGTTATCAGCAAATCTAAAGGTTCAAGTCTTTAAAACTATCTTCAATTTATATTATACCCCGGCAAAGATGTTAAAATGGGGTGGGAGGCAGGATGGCAAATGTTTTCAATGTGGGTGGGATAATGCGGATAGCTTACATGTGTTCTATACTTGTAGTAAATGGTCTAGATATGTTGCGGATATCGAGAAGTTTTTATCAGAGATTACGGGAATATGTGTTAAAATTACTGCACCCATAATGTTGTTAGGAATTGGTCAGGATTTAGAAGCTGGGAAACCTATGTTTAAACATTGTTATTTAATTTTTATGGCTATGGTTGTGGCTCGATTATGTATTGCTGCTGAGTGGCTTCAACCGGAGGCCCCTCCCTTTGAACGATAGCAATCTAGAATGTATAATTTATTTAATTTAGCAAAGGACCCACGTCTGGGAATACCCTTCCCCAGACGTGGGTCCCATGCTCTCCATGACACTGGAGTCAAGCTATCCTGGCTGATGAGGGGTGAACCTTTGAACGATGGCAATCTAGAATTTATAATTTATTTAATTTAGAATTTAGTTTGTATTCGGTGAAAAGTTCAAGGAAACGAACGACTGGTATGTCTATTTGGGGGGCATTTTATGAACATATGAATGTATGAAATAATACAATGTATTATATTGTTTTGATACCGTGGAGTAAAAAATAAATATAAAAAAAGAAACAATTGATCTGAGTTTAATCCATCATTCTTTTGCTCACCACACCACCCCAGTTTGGATCCAGCCATATGCAAATCAGTCTCGGTTTCAGAGCATCACCCTTCATCAGCCAGTCTAGCTTGAATCCAGTGGTGTAGTGAGCAAAGGACCCACGTCTGGGAATACCCTTCCCCAGACATGGATCCCATGCTCTCCATGACACTGGAGTCAAGCTATCCTGGCTGATGAGGGGTGAACCTTTGAACGATGGCAATCTAGAATGTATCATTTATTTAATTTAGAATTTTGTTTGTATTCGGTGAAAAGTTCAAGGAAACGAAAGACTGGTATGTCTATTTGGGGGGCATTTTATGAACATATGAATGTATGAAATAATACAATGTATTATATTGTTTTGATACCGTGGAGTAAAAAATAAATATAAAAAAAGAAACAATTGATGGATGGAATGCTGGACAATGCAAACATTCACCCCAGTCACAAGGGTCTGGGTTCAATCCATCATTCTTTTGCCCACCACACCACCCCAGGTTGGACACAGCCATATGCAAATCAGTCTTGACCCAGTTCCTTGTGGGAACAGTCAAGCCCAAACTGCCAAGCATTCGGGGACCGGTTTCAGGGCATCACCCTTCATCAGCCAGGCTAGCTTGAATCCAGTGGTGTAGTGAGCACGGGACCCACCCTTCCCACTTAGGGTGACATATGTAAAAGAAACAATTGATGGACGGAATGCTGGACAATGCAAACATTCACCCCAGTCACAAGGGTCTGAGTTTAATCCATCGTTCTTTTGCTCACCACACCACCCCAGTTTGGATCCAGCCATATGCAAATCAGTCTCGGTTTCAGAGCATCACCCTTCATCAGCCAGTCTAGCTTGAATCCAGTGGTGTAGTGAGCAAAGGACCCACGTCTGGGAATACCCTTCCCCAGATGTGGGTCCCATGCTCTCCATGACACTGGAGTCAAGCTATCCTGGCTGATGAGGGGTGAAACCCCAAAACCAGTCCTAGGATGCTTTTTTCCAGTCCATTGAGGACCTGGCCTGGCAGTTTCGGCTGGACTGTTCCCATTGGGTGAAGGGTCAAGACTGATTTGCATATGGCTGGGTTTAAACTGGAATGGCATGGTGAGCAAAAAACAATGGATTTAGGCCCAGATCTCTGTACTGGGGTGAATGTATGACATTGTTCTGCATTCTGTCCATCAATTGTTCTTTTTGCATTTGTCACCCTAAGTGGGACAGGTATGCCCAGACGTGGGTCCTGTGCTCTCCATACCACTGGAGTCAAGCCATCCTGGCTGATGAGGGGTGAAACCCCGAAACCTGTCTTAGGATGCTAGTTTCCAGTCCAGGGAGGACCTGGCCTGGCAGTTCGGGCTGGACAGTTTTCATTGGGTGAAGGATCAAGACTGATTTTCATATGGCTGGGTTCAAACTGGAATGGCATGGTGAGCAAAAAACGATGGATTTAGGCCCAGATCTCTGTACTGGAGTTAATGTATGACATTGTTCTGCATTCTATCCATCAATTGTTCTTTTGCATTTGTCACCCCAAGTGGGATGGGTATGCCCAGACATGGGTCCCGTGCTCTCCATGCCACTGGAGTCAAGCTATCCTGGCTGATGAGGGGTGAGAATGGAAATCTCTGCACACTCCGAAGCGGAGCGGAGTTTACCAGCCCCCGCCTCCACCCCCTATTAAGAAATAGGTTAACCTTAATTAAAAAGAAACTTAAAACCTCTTACCTGTGTACCGTGGCGTCCCCGTGCTGCACGTGAGCCTGCGCATTTCTCACGAGAAATGCGCATGCGCGGGCTCGTGCGCAGTGCTCTCAAGCATTACTGGTACAGGCGAGGAAGAGGGCAGCCCGGGGACGCCGCAGTACACAAGTAAGTGATTTTAAGTTTCTTTTTAATTAAAGTTAACTAATTTCTTAATAGGGGGGTGGAGGCGGGCACATAGCATAGCGGAGCTCCACAGTGTTTGTTTTCAACTCCGTGGACCTCAGTGTAGCCCCGCTACACACACTACGCCCGGGGTTACCGACCATCAGAATATAAGTTGGTGCTTCTGGAACAGCAACAACGAAAACAATAATCATAGTAATAATATTAATAATGGAAACAAAAGCAACAACATACAGGAGAGTATTATTTTACTTAAATCTTCCGGCTTCTGTACGCGATATAGCTATCCAAGTGGCTCTCCCCTGATTAAAAGGTTTTCCTTTATTCCTCTAATATTTTAAGATCGGTATAAAAACGTCAGGATTCTAGGGACATACAGAGTCTGGGAGATTACATATTCACACTGCCTAGCCAGGATACATGTTCAACATCTCTTCTGTCGTTTAATCCGATCAAAAAGGTATATATCAAGACCCCTCAACAGTATGCTTTGAATAGTGTGTAGCTTAACTGGTAAAGCCTAATCATTAGAGGGTCTTAATAACGATATGGTTAATTGAAATTCTTTTTAACAAATCGCAGATAATAAATAAAAGTCTCTAGCTCCATTTAATAGAAAAAGAAAAAAGATCATCTCACTTTCTGGTTAAACACTCGGTACAGGATAGATGTGGTCTATCATATTGTTCCATATTCTGGAGAAAAATAGGTTTACCATTACAAAACTTAAAATTCTTATGTCCCATTTACACATCCTTTCTATATTTTTTCATATCCAGGATAAGAAACTTAGGGAATGTCTGCACCATTTAGTGAATATAATACTGACCATACAGACTGGTAAGAGAATAGAAAACTCCGAATAGACCTTGTAGATGCTTGATTACAACTTATAAACAAGACTGAGGCATTGACAAAATGTATCTGTAAATATTAGTTTTAACTATATTGAGCACAATGTATATAAAGTCCTCACCCCCTTTCTCTTTCGAAAAGATCACCTATACGAATTGCATGTTGTGCACACACATCTGGGTGATTTCTTGGGACTATACTCTTTTATATATGTATACTTTCAAACAAGCGTCAACAGTACCAAACACGGCGTGCTTTTTTAGACACTTTTCTGATAACTTAGTTCTCGCACGGATTTCTAGTTTATCATTACAATCAACGGGCACCCAATTTCAAATTTGAATATTGTGACTAAGTGATTTCTTTCAGTAACTCGTTGAGACGGAACCCTGATGAAGGCTTTGCCAAAATGCGCGTAGTTCAAGAACATACCGTCAGTTCCTGATCATTGTGCCTATCTATAAATAAATTGTCTTATAGTTGAGAATGTATATATTATCAATGTATTGTCTATGAAATTGTCTTATTTGTCAACACACTGAATGTTCTTTCTGAAAAGATTAAAAATTGTCTATTTTTATGTATAGAAAATGAATACTCAAAAGATCAACTAGTTTGACTACAAAAAGTGAAAGAATAACAAAAAATATATTTGTATGGTGAAAAACGTTTTTTATATATATATGTCTACTAAATAAATATCTATCATTGAATATAATATTTGGTGAGTGATTGTCAATGGTTTAGTCACATTGAAAGTGTGTTGCCGGTATTTGATGTAATTAACCTTGCCCAGGTTTGCCTTATTTTCTTATAACAGGCAGCTTTTGAAGTCATAGTGAGTCTGCAACACGAAATAACATTATGTTGCCTCCTCCACAGTGGCACAGAGCAGATGGAAAGGTTATCTGAGAAATGTTGAACAGGAGCCCAAACACATTTCTTGTGCACCTGATTTTTTCAGAGGAACAACTACGGTGCTGAAGTGGCTACGCTCCCTCAAATACATTTCAATGAATAAACCAATCTGCTGCCTCAGCTCCCCACAGAATTTACGAATAGCACTACATGTGATGGAGAGCTCTTCAAGGAATTGGAATGCACACGACGAAGCAGCAGTACATTGAGGGTCTGGCACCTGAATTTTGAGTTGGAAATATAATTTCAATAGAATATTGTGGTAAAAAAATTGTGACTTCCAAATTTGCTTAGGGCATAACATCGAAGTTGTGTGTTGGTTTTCTGTGTTTGTTATTGGTATCAATGATTAAAATATTGTTTACCAAAATATTGCTGGATTTAATATAGTTAGCATTAATATTGTAATTTTCAAATTTATTAGTGTGTTATTTTAAATGAAACTGTGTTATGCCAATTGCCATATTTTGGTATGCATTTCTTTTTAAAGCGGTGTGGCTTAATTGTGGTTGTGGGTGGGCAGTTTTTTCTATAATATAATACAAAATAAAAATGAAATATTTTTGCAATGATTTGGTAATTTTCTTTTAATAAATGTATTATTTGTTAAAACTTTGGATGCCATGTTTCATGGGTTGTATAAATTGAAATTATTTGACATAATACAGGTCATAGGGTCTATTGGAGGAATGGGTGGGTAGTGTTTTAATATTATTTTAGTTTAAATGCTAATTTTTGGGGTTTCGTTTTCATTCATATAGTTTTTTTTCTGACATGTCACTACTTTACCCTTTATTTGTTGGACTTGGATTGGAATAGTAAATCTAACGTCTCCTAATTTAGCACTTCAGTATTTAGGGCTCTGGATTATACACAATGGGGCATATTTACGAGAACTGACGCATCAGCATTGATGTATCAGATTTCTTGCGCCTGCCGTAAATGCCCTAGCGATGCCATTGATGCTCTGTATTACAGTGCTCCATGGTGCAAGGATTCACTGACGCTTCTTTTGGTGCTAAGGTGGCACATTGCTGGATTTAGCTGTAAAACTAAGACAACTCCAGCAATATCTCAGAAGAACAGAGTCCCATGTTAAAAGCCCACGTCAATCCTTTCACCTGGTTTGAGAAAGCGTAGGGATTTTGATGCAGTCAAGTTGTAGAGTGACACAGTGAAAAGTTGTACATTTCACTGCGTCAGTTCTACATGGCTTTTAATGTGGTAATGCCTACCCTGCATACATTATACCTGGTGCAGGTATAAGGTGACGCAAGCCTCTACAAACTGGCGCCTGGGGCCCAATGCGTCAGTTTGTAAATATGGAGCAGTGTTGGGCATTGATTGGGTGGCCACTGCGTAAAATAAAATGATGCTCCGGTGGCGCTAGTCATTGCTAGCTCCTTGTAAATATGCCTCAATGTTTGATAATCTTGGCTTAAAACAGTAAATCAGACCCCTTCAAATTTTGCAAATTTTTCAATGTTTGGAGATTGAGAGTTAGAATAGTATTTTTCCAACCCCTTCCCTCTTAAATATACATTTTCCTCAATGGAGATTGAAGAGTAAATATAACCATACAAATTAAGCATTTATTTCAGTGCTTGAGAGTTTGGAGGTTTGGAGTTCAAATCATGTAATTGACCCCCCCAAGCTCAACATACTATATATTACTCCCAGGTCCCTCCTGTCCTCGTCCCTTTCCATTTAACAAGTGAGATAATCCTATCTCACCAACAGAAAAATAGAATGAAGGAATGCTGGTACTATCCCTCCCCCTCCCTCTGGAAGTAAACAAACCATACCCTTCCTAGCATTCCTCCTGTTCTTTTTTTCTGTCTACTGACAGCCTGGGAGGCTCCTGCATTCTTAACGTTTTTATGCTGGTGGGTGGCGGGGACGGCACTGGTTTCCTTGACTCCCTGCCTGCTGGGCTTTGGGGTGGTCATGCTGGCCCCTCTTAATGCGGTAGGAGTGCTTTTTTCATCTTTCGATGCTGGTGAGAGGTCTGCGTCGCGCCTCCCTGGTTGCACGTCAGGGGCGGAGGTTCCTGATTTGGTTGCAGTTTGACCTGGCGGCCCTCGGGTAGTGGGGCGCTTCCGAGGCAGCGTTGCCTGACTTCTGCGACGTTGTGGCAGGAAGTCAGGCATGACGGAGGTGTACAGCTGGTGGCTTGGGGAGAATGTAAATGCTGGCCTGCATGTAAGTACCACATAGCGATTTGCTTTCTTGGTTAATATCTTGTGGTTTTCTGGCTGTGACTGTGCGATCATGGGCCCTGGGATCTGTACTTTATCTGCTGATTGCGGGGTGTGCCTGTGACAGTATTCCTCTGTCCAGGCTTCTGATGGATGTTGTTTCCTCTTCTCTTTCTGGAGGAGGTGTGTTTGTTACCCTTTTGTGTACATTACTTAGGAACTGCGGTGACGCTTTGACTGCTCTTTCACTCAGTGTGTATCACCGGAGGGGGGTTGGTACACCTGTTAATCCGGTTTCTCCCTGGTCATTTCTCCTGCTCTTCCTGGGCCTATGGACATGGGCAAACATTTACATAAAAGCAGGAATGTGGAACATTCCTCCTCTTCCTCTTCTTGCTCGCCCTCTCCTGTGCGCTCCAAACGTTGACGTATGATGATGCCAGGATTAAGCGTTTGATTCGAGGGACCTTGCAGGAGATGGGAAGCGGTCCCCGTTACAAAAGCTCTGTGCGTGTTCCACTTTCTCATTCTTCTGACTCTGAGGAGGATTGGATGGGGGTGAGGAGCATAAGGGCAAGGACATTGCCAAAGACATGTTGCCGGGTGTGCTGAAGCATGTCAAGTCCAATATAGGGTTTCCTTGCAATGATGCCCCCAGTACTTCTGGGGGTTCCTTGCTTTGCCAATTTCAGATCACTGCTGCAGTGGATGTTCCAGTCCATCCCTACATCCATGAGGTTTTTAAAAGGAAGTGGAAAGACCCTAATAACATCATGCTTCCCAGGTTCTTGGCTAAACTCTACCCTCTTCAGGATATTTCCAAAGAATTGCCTGACTCCATTCCTATTGATTCTTTTGTAGTAGGTCTGGTGCGTCGTACTTCGTTGGCTGAGGATGCGGTGGTCAGGGATCCCGTGGGCAAGAAGGTGGATGCTTCCCTACGACAAGTTTAGTCTGGTTCCCATCTGGCACTCAGAGGTGGCATTTATGGGACTTATGTTGCTCAGTCGCTTATTTCAGATATCAAGGGTCTATGGATGATTCTTCAGACTGTTCGGGACTCCTGGAACAGATTGGAAGGCAGGTAGAGTTCCTATCTGATGTTTCCTTCGACGTGGTGAGAGCGTCGTCCTTTTTGGGGGGGGCTTGTGTTTCTGAAGGACTGGAAGACGGACTCTGCCCAGAAGTCTTCGGCCCTTTAGTTGCCCTTTCAGGGTACCATAATGTTTGGTGAGGAGTTGGAGGGCAAACTGCATAGGCTTTTTAAGGAAAAGAAGCATTCCTCCTCTTTTAAGCATTCATCTTCTGCTGCGGCTCCTTCGAAGCCCAAGTCCTTATTCCATCCCCCCTCTAGGAGGCAGTTTTCTCGTGCCCATGGAAGATTTTCTTCTGGTAGGGGCCGGGACAAGAAGGCTAAGTCTCCTCTTGCGAAGCCACGTTACTGACTATCTGGCAGTCAACGCCGGATTCCTGGTCAGAGCTTAGCTTCAGTACTTTCTCCCAGCTTGGGTGCAATCCTCTTCAGATATGTGGGTCCTGGACATTGTGAGACTGGGTTACCTCATCGAATTCTCGGAGCGTCCCCTGGACTCTGGGGTCCGTCCGACTCCCAAGACATCTTGCCCGACCAAAAGATCAGAGCTATGTCTGGGGATCCAGCTCTATTGGATAAGGGGGCTGTGCAGCAGGTTCCTCCTCTAGAGATAGGGAAGGGGTTTTACTCCCTGATTTTCCTGGTGCCCAAAGTGACAGGGAGGTTCCGACTTATCCTGGATTTGAAGCCCCTGAACAAATTTGTGTTACATCTGCTTTTCAAGATGGAGATTCTCCAATGGGTGATTCCCCTGGTTCTCCCGGGTCATTTCATGTGCACCCTGGATCTTCAGGACGCTCAGTTCAGGACGCTCACCCCAGTTCTTGCAGGATCCTGAGGTTTTGTCATCGGGACAGCATTATCAGTTTCAGGTTCTGCCTTTCAGCCTGAGGTCAGCCCAAGGGAATTCACCAAGGTTGTGTCACCATAGGTGGCTTCATTCCATCTTCAGGGTGTCCTGATTTACCCTTACTTGGATGATTGGCTGATCCATGCTCCTTCCTGGGATCAGTTGTTACTGGATCAGGTGTTGGTGTGTTCGGCATTGAGGGACCATGGGTTTCTGCTGAATCTCCCAAAGTGTCAGCTGGTGCCTTCCCAGGACTTGATGTTCATAGGGGCTCATCTCTGCACCAATCTGAATTGGGTTTTCCTTCCTGTGTCTCAGTAGGTGACCTTGTGTTCCCTTGCTCATCGTTTTCTGGAGGGGTGTTCCTTCCCGGTCCATCTCTGGGTGCAGCTTCTGGGTCTTATGTCTGCAACAGTGTTCACAGTGCCTTGGGCGCTGTTTAATCTGCAGCCTCTTTGGTTGCACCTGTTGTCTCGTTGGGATCCTTTGTCTCGCAATTTAGCCCTCTTTGTTCCGGTGTCACTGTCTGTCCTCCCTGCCCTGAGCTGGTGGATGGTGTCTGACAATCTGGCCAGGGGTCTGCCTCTTCAACCCTCTCCTCTGGTTGTCCTCACAACGGATGCCAGTGCTTTAGGGTGGGGGGCAACGTTGCGGACGGAGTCCCTTCAGGGACGTTGGTCCCTTCTGGAAGGGAGGAGGTCTTCGAATTGACACGAGTTGTCAGCAGTGTTCTGTGCTGTCATATGGTTCCAGGATCGGTTGTTAAATCACAATGTGGTGGTTCTTTTAGGCAACATGGTGACTATGGCCTCCCTAAATCACCAGGGGTGTATACGATCCAAGTCCCTGAATGTAGCGGTGTTCCCTTTGTTTTGTTGGGCGGAGGGGCTGTTCATATCCGGGGGGTGGTCAATGGGATGGCGGATGTCCTCAGTCATTATTTCCTCGCCTCCCAGGAGTTGTCTCTGACTCCAGTGGCCTTTCGTCTGGCGTGCGAGAGGTTTGATATTCCTTTTCTCCACCTCTTTGCTTCCCGGCACAGTGCTCAGCTTCCCCACTTCTGCTCCAGGGTCCTTCAGGTGGGGGCTTGGGTTGTGGATGCTCTGACCATACCTTGGCCTTCTCGCCTGCTGTATGCCTTTGCACCTCTTGCTCTGATCCCCAGGTTTCTGTCTTGTCTGATGTTGGAGGATCGGGAGGTTTTGGTGCCCCTTTGGCCCCGGCGATCTTGGTTTCCCACTATTTGGTTGTTGGCTGTTCAGGGTCCTTGGTTGTTCCCGTTCCTCCCACCTCCTCTGCGGTCATCACCGATGTTGTCCCTCCAGTGGCTTTGACTGTCCGTCTGGAAGTTGAGAGGCAGAGGTGGAGGAGTCTGGGTCTCCCCAAGCATTTAGCTTTGGCCATTCAGCAGTCCAGGAAGCCTTCTACTCTTCAATCCTACGGTCGTCATTGGGGTCATTTCCAGCGTTGGTGTCAGGATCTGGCATTGTCACTTCTGGTTTGTCCTTCAATTTCTCTGGGAGGGGTTTGAGAAAGGGTTGTCTGTCTTAACATTGCGTGCTCAGTGGTTTGCTATCAGGGCTTTCCGTTCCCCTTGGGGGAATTTGTCTGAAGTGGACAACTTGGTTTCTCGGTTGCTGCAGTTTTTCATTGTCCCGACCTGTGGTGTAGCCTTCTTTTCCTTTTTGGGACCTCCCTTTGGGGTTGTGGGCTTTTGTGGCTTCTCCTTTTAAGCCTTTGTTGGACATTGATTTGAAGTTTGTTACTTTCAAGGTTGTCTTTTTGATGGCCATTACTTCGGCCATGTGCCTTGGGGAGCTGAGTGCCTTGATGACTCGTGAGCCTTTCTTGTCCTTCTCTGCTGATGCGGTGGTCCTGCTGTTGGATTCTTCCTTTGTTCCTAAAGTTCCATCGCTCCCAGGAGCTGGTGCTGCCTGCTTTGTGCTCGGAGCAGGTGGATTGGAGATGATCTTCCTTGGGCTTTGCTGGATGTTTGCCGGGCATTCCGTATCTATTTGGAATGCATATGTCTTTTTAGGAAGTCTGACTCCCTGTTTGTGTCTTTCGGGGTTTCCTCTCGTGGTAGCCGGGCTTCTTCTTCCATTGGTCATTGGCTGAAGCAGGTTATCATGTTGGCCGACTTCCTGTCTGGCTCCCCTCCTCCGGCTGGGGTAAAGGTGCTTTCTACTCGTGGGATGGCGGCCTTTTGGGCTGAGGTATGTGGGGTGTCCCTGTCTGAGATCTGTAGGGCGGCTACCTGGGCTTCTTCTAATACCTTTGTGAGGCATTTTAGCATTCAGAATTATCTGGGGGATGATGCTAATTTAGGTTTGAGGATTCTGCAGGCTGTTTGCTCATGATTTCCCTTTTTCTGTTCCATGTTTCAATAAATCGCTGGGTTTGCTGTTTGTCCTCTGTCCTGGTGGTTTGTTGTGGAATGATGGCCGGTTGTTGCTTGGGTATTCTCACTAGTTAAGATGAAGGGTACGAGGATAAGAGGGACCTGGGGTAATGTCCTATTACTTACCGGTAACCTTCATTACTCCTCGCCCCTTTGTACTCATCCCCTTCAGGGCATCCCTCCTTTCCGGACTTACCGGCCGTCATCTGGGGCTTGGTGGTTCAGGAGGAATGCTGGGAAGGGTACGGTTATGTACTCCCAGAGGGAGGGGGATGGGTAGTACCAGCATTCCTTCGTTCTTTTTTTCTGTTGGTGAGATAGGATTATCTCACTTGTTAAGATGAAGGGGACGAGGACAATGGGACCAGGAGTAATGAAGATTACTGGTAAGTAATAGGACATTTATGCCAATGTTTGTTGGACTGCGTCTAGAATAGTACTAATTCGTAAACACGACAATCTTCTAATTTATTTTTATAAAAGCTTGATATTACATGTATACGTTATAATTTATTACAAAATGAATAAATTAGAGAACTATTACATCAATATGTTGTCAATTAATAAATATGAATAAAATAAATTACGTATTAATTCAATTAAATTTAATTTACATTCATGCAACAAATTACAAAAGATAAAAGGTACTAAGGTACTAAACATATTAGGGAATCACAATAACCCCTTCCATGACCTCATTAGAATAGTCAGAAGCAATGGCAGCAATGGCTGCACACATACGTGTGATATACATGTTGAATGACCAAGTTACTTGCCCTGCACTAAAGTCTGGCCCAAGGCCTGGGCAAATCCCTCAAAGTACCAACTGGTTGAGTGCTCATGAGTCTCTTACTTATATGTGTTATGTTCAGTCTCAAAATGCTAAACATTAATACTGTACATGTGATACACTGTCATGTTAAGTATTTGGTATTGTATAATCTTGACTTTTGCGATCAAACACTGCCTCATACTTTACGACGAGTGTTATCTTTTTAGACTACACTTAAGATTGTTATTCTTGCCTTATGGTTACATATTAATAGAAATTGATTTAAAAAACGAATCAGGTTATCATTTAAGTTATAAATAGAAAGTTACACACTGTATAAATGCAAATACATTAGTCTACGACACAAATATTAGTAACTTGTAATTGCACATTTATTATATCAACATTCAAGTAATTACCCAAGGAAAACAATAATAGTAAATGTAATCGTATAGCTGTTTTTCGTAGTAGGTTAGCCCTTACCTCTCAACTTTTTTTAGCAGGTTGGCTGGTGAGACACTCAATTTCAGCTGGAAGCTCCTTTTCCTTCCCACAAAATAGAATATTATTTCATCTGCCAGTCTACTATTTTAATCTGTATATTTAAAATCCAATTATGAAACATTGATTAAAGTACATTTCATATTTAACAGAGTAGAGTTAATTTTATTCATGGGATCTGTCATTTATGGCTTTCTCTTAGCTGTTACTATATGAGCAGCAGGCTGAAGAAATAGTTCAACAAATTGAACATATCTTCCTTAAAAGAAGTGTGGATTGGTAGGTCATGAGTTTGAATCCTGGCAAAGTCCAGTCAGCTTTCTGTCCTCCTAAAGGTCACAAATGAGGCTCCATTTATTGGCAAATAGTACCATTTGTTATTTACAATGCACTAAGCATTGTGTATAAGACAGAATATTAGAGCCTGTTGTTCCCAACAGCAAGACAGGGGAGGCTGGTGGGTGAGCAGGTGGAAAATCACCACTGCGGGTGTCAACTGGTGAGTTGAGGGATCTGGGCTAGCACGTATTCTGTGTTTTAGTGTTGAAGATAAATTGGGGTTAATATGTGGTAGTTAATGGTTCTGACTTGGGATGGCAATATGTAATGTTTTAATCTTTGCAGTTAGATTATATACCTTTTATGTTTTTAAAAGAAAATTGGTTGAAATTCTGCATTAAAAAGGATTTTCCTTTATTTTTTAGTTTGCAGTTTTTTACAATTATGTTTCAGGTTTTTGAGAATATTGATGTGTGCTATAAAAAACGTATGTTATGCTTGGATTATTTGTGCATTTTTATTATCGCATTTTTAAAAAGAATTACCATGTGGGTTATCTGATGTGAAGGAGGAATGCTCTGTTTGGATCTTAAATGGCTACAGAACTGAGTATTGTTAGTTTTTACTTTCATTTAGTATAGGGTTGTGTTTTTTAAAAAAAGAAAAGAAAATGTATTATCATTGATTTTTTTAATCTGGTAGTTTTCAGGGTTAGATTTTTACGTGCTAACATAGCATGCACTTTGTATGGTGAATTATACAGTATACAAACAATCTATTGTATATATATATATGTAATTATACAATAATAATCAGATTTATTTAATTTGTATTATAAGGAGAAGTTGGATATGGTTTGTATCCTTTGTATAATATTGTTAGTGTATGGGTTATTGTACAGAATTTTTGTTTGTAAATTTGTAAGTACTTCATATAGTGCATGGTATTTTTCATTGATTGCTGGGACTTGTACTTGTTATGTAAATTATATAAAGATGGGTATGGGCTGGAATGTACTGGGTAAATAATTATCCTTAGTAAATATATAAAAACATCACAGTTCTGGTTGTAGCAGTAGTGTGTTACTTTAGCATGGATGGTCAGTTTATTGATGGTGTCTGTGGTTCAGGTTAGATGAGGGTGTATGCTGATGACTCCAACTAATGTCGCCTTTTCAAATAGTTGCAATTTCTTAGTTAGCATGCTGTGCCTGTGTTTAGTTTGGTGAGATAATTTAGAGTGGTGAGTTTGGGCGAGACATTACTTTTTTCTAATTTCCTCATAGCTGTTTATTTTTTTAGAGTTCAATAAATTGCAGAAGTGCAAGATGGTAATTTCCCCGAAACCTCTGGAAAGAGAAGGCATGCCACCCTTCAGTAGCATTGTTTTTTATGGCTTCTTTGTTTCCTATACTTTCATAGATGTTCTACCATTGGATGAGGATCTTGATTGGCACCTGCAAAGTGAATGTCGACCACCTCAGGGGCCTTCAAAATAGTCTAACAAAGCGTCTAATTGCCTTCATCTGTTTTGTATTACTGGGACTTTATCAGTAGGCAATAATGTTTAACTGATTCAGTAAGAATGATAAATGCTAGAATAATTATTTATTTACCTCTATGCAAGTTTGCTGTTTATGGAGTACTTCACATATATTGATTTTTGTAAGTGCTGCCAAATACTTTGATTTAAATAAAAGTAGAAGCTTTGAATGTGAGTTTAGTTGTGAAATTGTTTTATGGTGTTAATCGTATCGTACTATAATTTTTTTAGGTGTTTTTCATGTATTACAGAGAAAAAATCATGATAGGTTAAGGCCTATTTGACAGAAGGACGTAGGCCAAAGGATATTGTTGTCGTAAAACTGTCCGCTTATAGGAGCCGATTACTATGGCGGTCGGTTTCACCACCGCCTGCTATTGCGGCAGTCAGGAGACAACCCGACAAGCAGGTTGCATTCCGACCGTTGCTTTGTGATGCAACCGCCGTGCTGACAGTCAGAAAGTGCTCCTTATCGCGGTGGCTTGTGCTGCGGCTAAGGAAAAGGGATGCTGCTCACGCTGAGCACCTCATGCACGTCCATGGGCTGTGTGCCATGCCCAACGTCGCGCATGGTACACGGTGCATGGATGTCAGTGGGGGCACTACATGTGTCCCCAGGGCCACTTTACAGTGGCCCACGCGTGACAGGAGCCCTATTTGAGGCCCCCAAATTCAATTTCCAACAGTCTTTGCATGGCGGTCTTCCCGACACGAAAAGGCTGTCGGAAAGTGATATCGTAATCCCTACGGATTTGGAAATACGATTCCGATCACCACCCCGTCGGGATCACAGATCCTTTTGAGGCAATGGTCTTCCCATCATCCACAGTGGGTCTTACTGCCGGAATTGTAAATCGGACCTAAGGGCTGTAGGCAGTCAGACCTCCACCGAAGGCCTGTCGGTATGCAGTCTGACCGCCATCTATGGGGCCAATACTGTAGATTGGGCTGATTGGGCAGCAGTATTTACATGTCTCACCCATTAGAAACATTATGGTTGGGTTATGGTAAGTATGTTACTTTAAATGCAGAAAATGATTATTCTTTTCTTATTGTTATTGTTGTCCTAGATGATGAACTCTTCCAGGGGGTAATGTTTTGGGTGCTGGTGTGACATGTCTATCTATCCTTCTTTTTCAGCTGGGGTTTGGTATTGATGGCATTAGGCCAATTAGGTGAGCTTTGATTTGGTGTGTAGACCTTGATTATTGTCCTAGCACATGCTCCTAGCAGCCGTTTGAGTAATATTTAGAACACCCCCAATGTGTTTGTTCCTTTTACATGTTCTCTTTAGAAATAGTGTAAGCCTATTAGTTATCTGTGGTTTACCCTTTTGGGATGTAGTATATGTCGGTTAACTTGGCATTGTGGGATTTGTAAATGATATCAATTTAAATAAAGTAATCTGATATATATTTTAATTTTAAAAAACGTTTTTAATTTACTGGTTGTTTGCCTTTTTTGGTAGTATAATAAACACATTTGCTCTAAATCGCCATACATGCCAAACCCATCTACAGTAGAATTAATAAGCATAAACTCATGTATAAGCACAAACATTGGCATACTTAGGCAGTGGCAAAAATTCAGCACCAAACTGTACTTTAACTTCTGCGTTGATACCTATAAACTACCTGACCCATCAGATCAGTGGCGGCCGGCACAAGTAAGAGTGGTAAGCGGGGCAGGGGCGGGGAGTTGGGGATCAGTCGACAGACGACGGGATGATAAAATTATATTAAAACTTAAATAAACCCACTTAACTTGTGCTCATAGCATCGCCGATGCTGCAAGCGCAAGGTAAGAGGTTTTGTTTATTTTTTTATATAATTTTTCCGTCGTCTGTTGACCTTCTCTCCCACCCCGCCCTGCCCCCGCTTCAACGCTCTTACCGGTGCCGGCCGCCACTGCATCAGATTAAAAATACATACACTTCAAAAACGTGTAATGTAAACCAGAACTGACATCTGCTATAATGCGCTTAGACTGCCATAAAAGATTTACTTGGTCAATCAAATATTTGTGATTGAAAGTAAAGCAGCTGGAGCTCGTCCAAACAATTCCAAGAATCCTAGCTTGACAATGAATCTTTACCATCTTTTTTTAATGTTAGCGACCATTCTACATGGAGCAGAACAAAAATTGTGAAAGACTGTACAGTCTGGTCGCTGCTGTTACACTTCAAAGATGCACGCTGGTAAGGAGACCCAGGAGGCTGGCAGGTATAGGAACAGGAACAAGTTAGAAGTAACAACCCCCCCACCGGGAGCTAGGATATAATTAGCTCAGCCCTCATCTGTAGACAGCAACTCCAACTGACAGCAGGGGCGTTTTAAGGATTTTGGGGGCCCTGGGCCAAATGTCTTTTGGGGGCCCCTATTCAGAGCAACTTTGTTTTTATGATCCGGTTTCACTTTTCATGCCCTCTTTGGTCAAATTCTGAATGTCTGTACATCTAATATTCAGGGATAGTGATGTGTGTTTTCAGTATCTTAACACAGCAGCAGCTCACTGATATTACTGCAAATAATCTCTGTCACACCCTCCCATTTCTCCTGTATTGATTTAAAAGAAACTTTTTAGGATTAACATCTCTTTATTATTTTAACACATTACATGACATTACGAGCCACCTACATCCACAGGCCGGAGGCGATGGAACTTCTAGCATACAGTGAATGTCATTTAATAACAATAATAGAACTAAAGGAGTAAAAGGTCAGGCACAAGACGGGAGGAGGGGAGGAGGGAAGGCAGTCGCTGGAATGGAGTCTACATTATGGCTTCTCTTTGACTCTGGGGCATCATGTATCCACCTCTGGTGTTTGTGTCGTTAAGCATAGGATTTTCAAATATTGAGCATAGGGCAATTCTCGGAATTCATCCGACAAATATTGTATGCAGGGGTGCCACATTTTAACAAAGCGAGCAAATTGCTGTATGGCTATAGCTGTCAGCTTTTCCATGACCAGTATGCCCCAGACCTTATGTAATCAATCCAGTGGGTCGACACTGTGTCCCTTCCCCACTTCACAAGCAGGAGTTGTTTCGCTGCACCCAGCAGCAAGGTGATCACTCTACCTCCGTGCGAGCGCAGCAGGTGGAAGGGGATTGGGAAGGCCTAAGAGTATGTAGCTTGGGAATTTGGGAATGTCAGTTTGGAATATACTGTTGACCAAGTCCAAGACCTTGGACCAGAAGGGTTCCAACTTGGGACAGTGCCAGAGTATGTGCATGAGGGTGCCCTGATGTTCATAATGGCGCCAACATCTCCCATCACCGGACTGGTTCCACGCCACCACTCTGTCAGGCATGTGATACTAGTAATAAACGATCTTGAGGAGCATCTCTTTACTAGTGGTGTTCAGTGCTGAGGAGCACGCTCTGTGGAGTATGTCATTCCATTCCTTATCCCTAAAAGTACACTCGCATTCTCTCTACCAGCAGGCGCGGGCCTGCGAGGCTAAGGGGCGGATCGGTTTTACCGAGAAGGCGTAAATGTCTGAGAGTAGCTTGGCATTCGAGGTTCTAGTGAGGATCCACTTCTCGAATGCCATCAGATGTCAACTGGCATGCCGGGGGACCCAGGGCTGAGAACCCCAGTGCGCCAACATTAGATATTGCCACTGTGTCGATTGTGGTAGATTGTAGTGGGTTTGCAAAGTGCGGAAATCCATAAGGCCATCAGCGTCAAACATGTCGCCTGTACACTTACAGTTGGCTTCCTGCCAGGCCTTAAACGCTGCCCCTGTGAGTGCCAGTGGAAAGTCTGGGTTACCAATCACAGGAGTTTATGGCGATATTGGAGTGGAGAGCCCATGTTGTTGCTGTACCTTATCCCACACCCTCACTGTGGCCCGCATGACTGGGGAGACATACACGCCCAAGGGTCTGTGTGCTTTCAGCAACCAAGGTATCTTCCAAATATGGGTGGCTGAGATGGCCTGCTCAATGAAGCACCAATGCTTTTCAGTGAATGGACAGGACCATTCCACCATGTAGCCGAGCTGCGCCACCAGATAATAACACCGCAGGTTCGGAATGCCCAAGCCGCCAGCAGCCAAGGGAGGTAGGCGCAGGCCTTGGTTATACGTGCTTGCTTGCCTTCCCAAATAAAGTCCCACAGGAGGGATTGTATCCTATCCAAGACTCTTGGAGGGGGCTGGAGGGGCAGTGTTTGCATGGTATAAAGGAGCTTAGGCAGGAGTGTCATCTTAATTGCTGCAAGGTGGCCCACCCATGAAAGCTTATGCGTCTTCCATTTGGCGAGATCGTGCCTCGTAAGTACTAGGAGGGCCCCATAATTATAAGCAGCAGTGGCTGTAGTTGTGGAGTGCATGCATAGACCGAGGTACTAGATGCTGTTGTCTGGCCATTGGTATGGGTATTTGTCCTGTAGCCAGAGCGTTCAATGTCAGGGACGGTTAGGCCTAGGAGCAGGGACTTCTGAGGGTTGATTTTAAAACAGGAGGCCGCTCAGAACTCCTCCGTCTCAACAGAACCGCTTCAAGCGAGGTGCGAGGGTCTGTGAGCGTGAGAAGCACGTCATCAGCATATAACATTATCTTGTGTTCCCTGCCTCCCATTCCGACCCCGGAGAGGAGTCGAGAAAGCCTTATTCTTTCAGCAAATGGCTCCATGTAGAGCGCAAAAAGTAGTGGCGACCGAGGGAAGCCCTGTCTGGTCCCTCTCTGAATGGGGAAGGCAGATGATTTAATACCGTTGACTTGTACATTCAATTGGGGAGCAGAGTAGCAGGAGTGGATCCAGCCACGAAGCCTGGGCCCAAATCCAAATCTCTCCAACACTCGGTGTAGGTAAGGCCAGTGCACAAGGTCGAATGCTTTCTTCGCAAGCATCTATGGTCAATGCTAGGGCTGGGGCCTGTGTACGTTGAATTTTGTCCAGTAGATCGCACAATCTTTTAGTGTTGTCGCTACAGCCTCTTTCCTAGACAAAACTGGCCTGGTCAGAATCCACCAATCCCTGCTCATAAGGGGCCAGCCTGTGCGCCAGGATGCTGGTGAAGATTTTTGGATCAATGTTCAATAGTGAAATTGGGCGATAAGAAGCACAGTCCCTAGGATCTCTTCCTTGTTTCAGGATCACTCTGATAGTGGCTTAGAGTATTGATTCCCGCAGCGTCTCCCTCTCCTTCAATGAATTGTACACCCATGCCAAGATGGGAGCTATCTGTACCCCAAAGAGTTTATAGAACTCTGCCCCATACCCATCGGGACAGGGGCCTTGTTAGACTTTAGTTTCTGAATTGCTAGGAGGACCTCCTGTGTACTTGTGTCCTATTCCAGCGCTTCAAATGTCAACCCAGTCGCCACTGGTGGAGGCACCGGAGCAAGGTACGCTGCAATGTCTATGTCGTGGAGCTGCTTGGCCTGATAAAGCTTCTAATAAAAATATCAGAAGGCATTAGCCACCTCTAAGTCCGAAGAACAAATGGAGCCGTCCGTAGTGCGCACCTCGGGGACCTGCCGATCTGATGCCTGCGCTCGAAGGCGGTGGGCTAACATGACCCCTGCCTTGTTTCTCCCTGCATAATATGTCTGACGAAATCTAAGAAGGTCATACTCAACACGTCTCATATCTAGTGCCTGCAGTTGTTTTCTTGTCATGTTCAACTGCCGACTGATTGTCACTGATCGTAACATGGGCCGACTTCATGTCTTTGATCTGTGCTCCCAGGCTTCTCTCTTCTCCCTATGTTCTAAATTGAAACCTGACGATATACCTAGAAAGTGCCCTCGCAATACCTTCAGAGTTTCCCAAAGGATATGTATTGGCGTCTCAGGGAGAGCATTAGTTTCCAAGAAGGATTGGAGTACCATTTGTGTATCAGCTCTTATTTTGTCATAAGTCAAACGTTTAGTGTTTAGTCACCAACGGAGGGGGGCGGGCGTCTGACCCCCATACTTAAATTGCAGAGTTAAAGGAGAGTGATCCGAGAGTGCGTCTGTCCCAATTTCCACCAATATTGTGTCCTGAGTGATCCGTGATGTAGTGAGAAAGTAATCTATGTGCGCATACGTATGATGTGATGCAGAAAAGAAGGTGCAATCTATTGCCCTAGGATGCATGTGTCTCCAGATATCTGTGAAGCCTGCCTCACCCAACCACTGTCGGGTACCCTTTGTCAGACCCCCATTCTGTCCTGTTCTCGAGGCAGATCCATCCAGGTGGGAGTCCATTGCTATGTTGAAGTCCCCCCCCCCCCCCCCCACAGCTATTTCCCTATTGGAGAGTTAAGCAGCAGGCCCACTCTTTGAGGAAGCTTGTGTTCCATCTGCAGCTACCTGCATACGTCGAACCACGCCCCTACAAAGATTAAGGCTAAGGAAAAACCTCCTGTGACGAAGAAGATGGGGTAAGGAAAGTGAGATATAGAGAAGAAGAAACAACAATATCAACTAAATGAACTTCCCCCACCGGGGGGCACTTGAAGAGTCATAATGAGATGGGTCCATGTCAAAGGCGAACGCAGTCACCAACGAACGTCCAGCAGGTTGGAGCTCCGCTGGACACAATGCTCCTTGCCCGGCAAGGGAGGCCTACATACCAGACAAACAGGAGCCTCAGCCACTGAACCCCTGGAGAGAAACACAACACCTTTCTTTCTGCTGAACATAGTGGAGTAACCTCAAGCGTTCCTCTCTGCTGTCTGCTTCCGTAGGTTTGCCCATGATCTTCTTCACACTTCTAGTTGAGCGATGAGAGCCCAGCTTTTCCCTCTCCAAAGCTCGCACTTGGCGATCCAGACGGTCGCGCATCGCCCAGCTTCGGGATGTCCAGCAGGTTGCTGACCACTTCCAGAGTCCGGATCACTCGGACTTCGTCTCGCCAGATGAATTGGAGGAGGAAAGGGTGACCCCATTGTACATGAAGCTGCAGAAAGACTATGATGGGTTTGAGGGATCTGTGTCTCTGGAGAGTAATTGGGGATAGATCCTGAAACAGCCAAATCCGGAGGCCCTCGAATTCAATATCTTTCAAATCTTATGCAGCCATCATTATGGCCTTTTTCTGTCGGTAATAGTGGAGGCAAGTGAGTATGTCTTGTGGCTGGCCCGGTCCAGAAGTCGGCCATCCCGCGTGATGAGTACGGTCAAAGATGATATCCTGGGCCGGCAGCGATGGAGCAACCTGCTTGAAGAGGCAGAACACAAAGTCCTCTAGGTTACCCGTGACGGCTTGTTGGGGCGCCGAGATCTGTTCTCCAAGTCTGCCAGCTGGATCTTTTTGTAGAGGTCTTGGTGAACATATCCTTTACCGACATGTCCTTCATAGTGGTCCGATGGGTCGACATGGCCGCTCACCGGTCAAAAGTATAATCTCTCATGGCCGTTGGTCGCTACAGCACTGGTCCCTTCCGCTGCTACCTTACAGCGCAGCCATGTGGCACATCCTCTTTAGAAACCGTGCTTTCTCACCTCAAGTTTGATGGGAGATCCCTAAGGTCACACCCAGAGCCAGGGACAGCATACACGACTCTCAGGGACAGGACAGTGTTCTTCTCCCTAGACCGCAGAAGGCTGCTGTCGCAAGCCGTCGTCCCCTACGAGGCACTCCACCTGCAGCAGCCGTAGCTCAGCACCCCAGCAATCACTTCTGTTGCCACCGCCGCTAACGCGGGGGCCTCCACTGGCTCATCAACAGGCCCAGAGAACAACAGGGTGCTGATCCGGGCTTCAGAAATTGAGGGGGGACACCCCTCCAGTCATCCTGTGATAGACCTGGCATTTGCCCGCATTCTCCACAACTCTCGCAGGACAACCCAGTCAGTGGTAGGGCCCACGTGTAGCTTCACAGGGACAGGACAGCCCGCTCCCTCCGGACAGCAGAAGGCTCGCAGTAGAGTGCCCTTGTCCCCTGCAGGCCTCTCCCTTAGCAATGGGAGACTCTAGGAGTCCCGGTTTTGGTCTCCGGTCCTCACAGCATTCACAGGGGGCCGGCCCGATCACCAGGTTTAGGGGCAGATGCTGCGGCGCCACATGTGGCCACCTGGCAGGCAGCCCACCAGGTCTCCAGGCAGCCTGGGGGTCCACGAATCCAACCAATCGCCAGAGGTGGCCAAACTTATGGTGGGGGTTCACCTTGGACCTTCAGGCAGACATGCCTCTGACGCCTCCCTGGCTTCTTGGCCTGCACAAACGGCGGAGCTATGATGGCTGCGGTCAACTCCACCGCCATGGTGGACACACCCCAAAAGAAACTTTTTATATGGATCGTACATGAAATAAACACATTTTGTCTGCAAAATGTCTTTAATAGACTCTCACACATTAAAAATAAATGAAAGAAAAACACAATTTACAACAATCTGTTTCAAAATTATTCAAGGTCATCAGGGCAAGACTCTATGCAGAACAAAGCTGGCTCTATCATGGGGCCCCCTGAAAGGTTGGGGCCCTGGGCCAGAGCCCACTTTGCCCATGCCTTAAAACGTCTCTGACTGACAGCGACAGAACAATCACACTAATGACACCAGATATTCCTCAAGACTCACAACATTCCACACTGGGCTAGAACAGACACTCCCTGCTCCCGCCAACAAAATGTTGCATTATGAAACTGGCAGTTTAGAGTTTTAAATTGTAAATAATGGTGTAAACATCCCAGAATGCAAAGCATTCTTGACAAAATCTCTAGGACAGGCTGAAGGTCTCAAACCATGATAATGGGCCACTTGGTAGCTATGGTAAGAATGAGGCTATATATTGTAAGGAATAAAGTACCCTCACCTGTTCATTCAAAATATGTCACTTCTGACTTCCATGACATCAGAAAGGTACTCGTTCTGTGACCTTGTGCTTCTATTCTGCGTGTAACTTCGCAGTGACTTCTAATACATTTGTGGGCTTACTTAGGGGCATATTATCAAGACACGGCGTTAAAATTATCGCCGCTTTAGCGGCAGAAAACTGCCGCTAAAGCGGCGATAATGGTCTTGATAATATGCCGCAGAGAATTCCCATAGAAGCCCATGTTCTGGTGTCAACATGGGCTTCTATTGGAATTCTCTGCCGCATATTATCAATCCCATTATCGCCGCTTTAGCGGCGGTTTTCTGCCGCTAAAGCGGAGATAATTTTAACGCCGTGCTTGATAATATGCCCCCACATTCCATTTACAATAATTTTATGTAGCCGTTAAATCGCCTTTTGTTTACTGGGAAGTGCAATAAATAACAGGTGTTACTAACACCCAAAATAGAAACACTTCACTTCAAAAGAATGAAACACTGTGTTGAGCCTGTTAGGAATCAAACGAATGACCTACAGGACATGTTAGATGTCAGCAGCAAGCTCATAACTCTTGTAGTCACTTTGTTTACTCCCTTGGGCTGTAAGGGTTCATCCTTACTTCAAAAAGTTAAGGATCACACCCTGAGTTCAGAGGTTTATAATGCACAAGTAGGAACTCACCATAACCTTATTTTATCATAGTTTAAATGACCACTGCGCCTGTCCTAGGCCTGGTCGCCCCCTTCCGCTCCCACTGACGCCGACTGCCTCCAGAGCGCCCCAGCCACCGCAGAGCCCACCGCTCGATCCGAGCGACTTTCCCGCCGCTGCCTCCCTGCGGCCCTGCCCCCCGCCGACCATTCGCCGCCACCCAGCTGACCCGCCCTCCCGGCTCCTTACTTAAGGGGACCGCGGACAGCCTTCCTCAGTGACCACTGCGCCTGTCCTAGGCCTGGTCGCCCCCTTCCGCTCCCGCTGACGCCGACTGCCTCCAGAGCGCCCCAGCCACCGCAGAGCCGGCCGCTCGATCCAAGCGACTTTCCCGCCGCTGCCTCCCTGCAGCTCCCCCCACCACCCATTCGCCGCCACCCAGTTGACCCGCCCTCCTGGCTCCTTATTTATGTCGCCCACTCCCATGCGCAGCGTTAACGCGCAGCGGGCGCGCCGATTGTGCGCCGAAGGCGCGCCAAAGGCAAGCCCGTCTGCGCCCATCCGCGCCTGGCCCGCGCCCAGCGCCCGACCCCCTGGTCCCCGCAGATACCAGCCCACCCGCCGGACGTACAACGCCGCCACACTCAACGCACTCAACATCGGCCGGATCCCCGGATGCTACCGAGCCACCCCGAGACGCACCCACGGACCCTTCACCTGCCTCTCCTGCAACTTCTCCTGCATCCGGACCTGCACCGCACCCACCAAGCCGAGCACCAGCAGCAACCACCTGAAGTGCATCCTGCTCAACACCCGATCCGTCCACAGGCACGCCGTGGAACTCTGGAACCTGCTCGACACCACATCTCCAGACGTCGCCTTCCTCACGGAAACCTGGATGAACGCCTCCTCAGGGCCCGACATCGCTATCGCCATCCCGGACGGATACAAGATCACCCGGAGAGACCGCGTCAATCAGACCGGAGGAGGCATCACCATCGTACACAAGAACAGCATCCGCATCACGACCAACTCCGACGACACCCTCACAGCCGCCGAACACCTGCACTTCCAGATCCACACCGACCCCAAGACCACCCTCAGAGGCACCCTCATCTACAGACCCCCGGGACCACGCACACAATTCAGCGAAGACATCGCCGACTTCATCAGTCTGCACGCCCTCCCCTTCCGCTGACTACATCCTCCTCGGGGACCTCAACTTCCACCTGGAGAACAACAACGACCGCAACACCACCACCCTGCTGGACAACCTCGCCAACCTCGGACTCATGCAACTGGTGACCACCCCCACCCACTACGCCGGCCACACGCTCGACCCCGTCTTCTCCTCCAGCAAGGACATTTCCTTCAGCCACGCCACCGGACTCCACTGGACGGACCACAGCTGCGTCCACTTCAGCTTCAGAAGGACCACGCTCCACCACCACCAGCAACAGGTTCCCTGCAGAAGCTTGAACAAGATCACAGCCGACCAGCTCGCCGCATCCCTGAGCCAGAACCCTCCCGCCAGCTCAGCGAACCCCAACCAAGCCGCCAACAACCTCACGAGGTGGATCAACAACTGCGCAGACGACCTCGCTCCACTGAAGACCCCTCCCAGCAGACCCGGCAGCAAGAAAGCATCCTGGTTCACCGACGAACTCAAGAGCTCCAAGAAGAACTGCCGAGCCCTTGAGAAAGCCTGGCGCAGAGACCCGACACCAAACAACATGACCACCCTCAAGCTCGCCACTCGAAAACACCACCAACTGATCCACGCCACCAAGAAAACTGCATTCAAGGAACGACTGGACAACAACGCCCACAACAGCAAGGAACTCTTCAACATCGTCAAAGAGCTCTCCAACCCCAGCGCCGGAAACAACGACATCACCCCATCGCAAGACCTCTGCAACTCGCTCGCCTCATTCTTCCACAGCAAGATCGCAGACATTCACAACAGCTTCAGCACACAGCCGATGCACCCTACAACCGCACCAACGCCCCCCACCACCACCCTCCACGAATGGACCCCGGTCAACACCGAAGACACCATCCGCACGATGAACTCCATCCACTCCGGATCACCAACCGACCCCTGCCCTCACCACGTCTTCAACAAGGCCGACTCCATCATCGCACCCCATCTACGGGACATCATCAACGCCTCCTTCGACACCGCAACCTTCCCTGAGAGCTGGAAGCACGCCGAACTCAGCGCCCTACTGAAGAAACCATTAGCGAACCCCACCGACCTCAAAAACTACCGCCCCATCTCGCTCCTCCCGTTTCCTGCCAAAGTCATTGAGAAGACCGTCAACAGACAGCTGGCCGCCTTCCTCGAGACGAATGGATCCCTCGACCACTCGCAGTCCGGCTTCCGGGCCAACCACAGCACCGAGACCACCCTCATCGCAGCCACCGACGACATCCGAACCCTGCTCGACAACGGGGAAACAGCAGCCCTCATCCTCCTGGACCTCTCCGCGGCGTTCGACACGGTCTGCCATCGCACCCTAGTGCAGCGCCTCAACAACATCGGAATCCAGGAGAAGGCACTGGAATGGATCATCTCCTTCCTCGCCGGAAGGACACAGAGGGTCCGCCTCCCCCCGTTCAGATCAGAAGCCACCGAAGTCATCTGCGGAGTACCACAAGGATCATCACTCAGCCCCACGCTGTTCAACATCTACATGAGCCCCCTCGCGGCCATCGCACGCCAACACAACCTCAACATCATCTCCTACGCCGACGACACCCAGCTGATCCTCTCCCTCACCAACGACCCCGCCACCGCCAGAACCAACCTACACGAAGGGATGAAAGACGTAGCCGAGTGGATGAAGAACAGCCGCCTGAAACTGAACTCAGATAAGACGGAAGTCCTCATCCTGGGATCGTCGCCCTCCGCCTGGGACGACTCCTGGTGGCCCCCTGCCCTGGGCAGCGCACCCAAACCAACAGACCACGCACGCAACCTGGGCTTCATCCTGGACTCCTCCCTCTCCATGACCAGACAAGTCAACGCCGTCTCCTCGTCATGCTTCAACATCCTACGCATGCTACGTAAGATTGTCCGGTGGATCCCCACCGAAACCAGGAAGACGGTCACCCAGGCCCTCGTCACCAGCCGACTGGACTACGGCAACTCCCTCTACGCCAGAACCACTGCAAAACTCCAAAAAAGACTCCAGCGCATCCAGAACGCCTCAGCACGACTCATCCTGGACATCCCCCGACGCAGCCACATCTCCGCACACCTGAGAAACCTGCACTGGCTCCCCGTCAGCAAGAGAATCACGTTCCGACTCCTCACCCACGCACACTAAGCTCTCCACAACCAAGGCCCTAGATACCTCAACGATCGCCTGAACTTCTACACTCCCACCCGCCAGCTCCGATCGACCAGCCACGCCCTCGCCGCTGTCCCCCGCATCCGAAGAGCCACAACGGGAGGAAGATCCTTCTCCTACCTAGCCGCCAAGACGTGGAACTCCCTCCCCACCCACCTCCGCCTGACCCAATACCACCTCGCCTTCAGGAAGCAACTCAAAACCTGGCTGTTCGAGCAGTAGCGGACACCCCTTCCCCAAGCGCCTTGAGACCCTCCGGGTGAGTAGCGCGCTATACAAATGCTCTGATTGATTGATTGATTGATTGATAAATGTGACTGAGCTCCAATAATATGTTTTTAAAGCACATCATAATATATTTCATCCCTATAACTAACAGCTATTATTAACCAATTCATGCGTCTCCAGCGTTATAAGGTTGGAAGGCTGGGTCTGCCTTAGTTGAATTCAAATTCATGGGACCAATTCACAGAACTAACTTAAGACAAAATCCTAAACTTACTACTTTTGGTATTCACAGAAGTTAGGATTTTGTCTTAAGTTTGTCTTAATGAGGGGGTGATAAAGATGACAGCAGGTACGTCATCGAGTTGAGGCTTTCCCACCACTTCTGAAATAAAGTGGATCTCTAAAAATGTTACCCAGGCGTTCTCTCGCCTTCCATACTACTCCCATAATTACACAATGGACGCGTACTCTAGCACGCGGGGGCATGACCGCACAGATTATTTTTCCTTTAACATTAAACCACATTTTCCAAAAAGGGTGGGAACAAGATTTTCTCGCCCCAATAAGTACCAGATGGGCGCCTATGATCATGCGGGATTCCTCGCTATGTCAATAGAGGAACAAAAGGAAATGTTGCCGTTTCGGAGGGAAAAATAGTTTTAAAGATTATGGTGGGCAGTGCCGTTAAAGTCTCCACAGGCCTAGATCGGGGCCACCCAGGAGTCCTCCAGCTGGGACCAAATATCAGCCTCTTTCAGAAAACATTTATTTCTGAATTTTTCTAAAATGGAAAGGTGCAGTCACGGAAAGCTGAGCATTGCTGTAACTAAAGCCACACATCTGTGTGAGATCGCCAACACATACAGTTGTATTTATCTTCGGGTTTTTCTTTGAAACAAGTTCTCTGACAGAGGCGAAGCTTTCCTTTAGCACAGTACATTGCATTTACAAATGCAAACTCATGCAGCGCCACAACCGGTAATTGAGCAACAGGGGTGTTATACAGTTTTTAGAGACCTTCTTAATCTGTTTGATTTAAATAGTTCTTTATGGCTTTACCTTCCCGACCTCCAAAAACATCTCTGGTTTCTACCTACGGCACTAACAGTTCTGCAATTGATGCGCGGTTTGTGACATCACACAAGAGGCCATTAATCCTGCTTCTCAACATTTTGCACACGTAAATTAGAGAATTCCTGAAGCTTTAAGTACGGGCGATACACATTAACACTAATAAAAGTATTCATTGATTGTATCCCATAATATTCAAATGATCACCGATTGTTAACCTACAAAACCGTTCATTCACAGAAGGGGAACAGGAGTAGTGTTGGTACTTCTGATGTATTCAGACTAAAAGGTGCTGGGGCGTTTAAGAAACCCGACCGTCTCCTTTTCTGGGTTCCTACAATATTTACACACAGAGGGGTTATTCTCAAGAACGTGTGATAATTATCGCAAAATTAGCTTACCGCAACTGTGCACATCGCAGTCTATCACGACAAAATAACACCGTGCAAAAGTCTCACGATAACACGGCAAATGACTGCGTAAAAATTAAGGCAACGCCGAAAAAATGCAAAACACGAATGCAAAAAAATTTGCGATGCCCCAAATCGCGATACAAAAATCAGCGACAACCAGCGACAGGCCTGCAATTCCCACGCATCATGCGGGAAAATTCAATATAAAAGCAACAAAAAAAACACACCAAAACCAAAATAAACTGCATAGCACCATGGATGCACCCGGACCGAGTGCAGAGGACAACTCGTACCCCACAAGCCTCACAGAGGACCAGCCAGGAACCCCGTGGTCAGGAAAGGGCAATGAGAAGAGGAAGACAGGGTTCGGTCTGCAGGAAAACTGGATCATCGTCACAGAGGTGATAGTACACTACCAACAACTGTTCGTCACCTCCACTGTGTCATTGGCAACACAACGGAAATATGGCAGTCCATTGTGAAAAACGTGAATGCAGTCGGAGTGTTGAGGAGGTCAGTGGAGGAGGTCAAGAGGCGCTGGCATGATATGAAAAGCCAAACCAAGTAGAAACTCGCTGCCAACAAGAAGGCAGCAACAGCGACTGGAGGTGGGAGTCCTGCGCCACAGGAGGAGCTGGATGAGCTGGAGGAAATGGTGGCCACAGTCATCAGTGTGGAGACGGTGCAAGGAGCTGGGGGTCCGGACACTGCTCGACATGACCTGACACAACAGCAGCAGGGTGAGTAACGACCAGGGACTGGGGCGACGGGGGGAGATGGGCACAATGGCACACATGCACAATTATGTGTAGCGCACTGCACACCCACAATGATTGTGGAACATGTCCCTCATACCCTTGGACACTGCAGCACACATAGAAACACCAAGTAGGCCCCTGTCCACTATGTGCACAAAGGGGCCCCCCTACCTGTCACCAATCCCACAACCTACCCATGCACATGTGCTGAATCCAGCAAAGCAGCAGCTCTGGGAGCCACACTGACAATGCAAGTGACACTGCATGACCGATAGCATGGCAGCAGTCAAAATACATAACATGGGGCACAACACGACACTAAAATGGCCCAGTGTGGATCACATCCTCAAGGTCACACTCTGACACATCCACGTGCACATACAGCCCCTGACGTCAACAACACATCTGTAGACAAACAATGCACAAGAGTACAAAAACCGTCCAAGAGCACAAATGACCTAAGTCGCCAACATCTCGGCACTGTAAAAGCACACAAGTCAAAGGCACACCACCTCAAAGGTTAAGGGGCCGCTAAATCAGAGCTGCAGGGGCGACTCTCCCACAATGCAGCACACACACATAGCAATCACAGCACATCAACATTGACGACAATGTGGTACAAAGTGCAATACTTTCACTACAGGACAGAGGACACAATTGGTGCTGCTTGTGCATAGAAACTGGCCAATCACATCTGGCATAGCAGGAAACTGTGAGATGATAATGTACGAGTACAATCTCACATCCATCATGTAGTCGAAATGTCCACTGTCTCCCATCAAATAGCCAGCTCCTCCAAAATAGTCACAATGTACATTGTCATGCAGTCTGTATGTAGACATGTACAATGAGTCAACATACATGGAACACACTGTTAACCTGCATCTCCCCTTTACATTGCAGAGGGACAATCAACATCTCCTGCAGAGCAGAACAGATATCTCTTCAGTGATGACGAAGAGGACCCCCTGGCCATCAGCTCCGACACCCTCCAACGGCTCATAGACAGCCTCAGCACCCCACCTCCAGGAGCAGGGTAGCCCAGCTGCATCGAGGTGACCCCACCCCCTGCACAGACCACACAGCAGGAAGCACCGACCACCACGGCTGGCTCCCAGCACCTCACGGAAAAACACATGGCCTTCCAACGCCGTGTGTTAGACTGCCAGAGGGGGCTGGCTGAACAGGTGCGGGTGGGTTTCGACCTCATGGCAGAAAAACTAGATGCCATACGTGGGTGTATAATTCCCATCAGGGACCACATACAGTCCCTAACGGACACCCACAGTCCGTTCCATGCTCTACAACAATCCTTGGCTGACCTCGCTGGGGCCATTACTCGGATACAAGAACTGTCTAGTCAGACAGGCTCCAGAGATAAAAGCACAGAGTTGGCACAGATGCGGAGGACAATGGAGACCATGGAGCGGATGCAGGCTGGATGGATGGCTGCCAAAGCTTAACACCAGCGAGATGTAGCTGGGATCTTCCATGCCCTGCAGATCCTGATCTTGCCATTGCTGCCACAGAGACTGTCCCAGATGACTGCTGCAGGAACTTCGACACACACATCTCCGCCCCCTGATGTGTCAGTGGCACACAGTGATGCAGCCCTACCACCTCTGTCCCCTGATGTGTCAGTGGCACACAGTGATGCAGCCATAACACCACCACACACACCTGACACACCGGACACAGAAGACATATCAGAGGAGTAAGATGTGGATGGTAATGACTCTGTGTGAGAAAGGAGGTTGTAGCATACATCCCCGCCATATGGCCTGTTCCTGCCTGGTTCAGCCATCTGCATCATGCCCTGGAAAAAAACCTTCCACTTTCCCCCAAAACACTCTGCAACATTCACCTGGACCCCGATATGGACTGCTATATCTACTCTGGTTACCAATGACACAGCAATCAGGCTGCGGACTGAACTCTTCCTCTTCCGATTAACTTGTTATTCCCCAAAGGACTCTGGTTGGCCCTCCACCGGGCAACGATGTAATGTGGGGTTTGCACGGCCATGTACTGCTCCAGCTCCGACACTCCACAGAATGTAAATAAAACATTCCAAATCACACAGATGTGTCAGGTCTATGTTCAATCAAGTATAAAAGTATGGATGAATGTAGGGACATTGATTGCATAAAAAGGTACATCCTGGGAAATAACATCAATGCGCATGTTTGATCCTGACCCACATGGCCAATTAGATGACTGTGAAGGTGTGAACTAGCTGTGGCCTCATTGCTCATGAACAACAATCTCGCAACCCCCCAACGTAGCCCCACATCCATGTATTAAATAGGGCTGTGTGTAAAAATGTCAAATTCGGTAGCAGCCCTAAAGTAGTGTCCCCCATCACATGTGACAACAGAACATCTCTTCGCATACCTACTCACACCTAACTCTGTGGACACAGCCTGTTTTGATGGATCACATTGATCCACATGGCAAGAAATTAGGCACTATACTCACATTGCTGAAGACACGTAAGAGCACAGGTCTACCACCAACTATCCCAACCACAATGTCTGCCTCACAGAGGTGGAGCTGTCAATAGGGACTCACCCCCAAGTGAAATGCGTCAGTCAGTCCCTCCCTGTGTACGGACAATGCTCATTGAGGCACACGATTTGTCATTCTAATCAACACTCATCACAGTTGAACACTAGTGAAGTTGCGTAGACTTTATTAGCATGTGCGTGTCAGTACGGGCAAGACAAGGGCCACAACATGCAGACCTATGCTTCAGACACTAACAGGCAGCATAGGAACATGTAGAGGTGCAAGAAATGGGAAGGCAAAAATGAACACCCATCATTACGGATGGCAACGGTCTCAGCCCACCTTGCCTTGCTGGACGAGTCATGTGATGTTTGGCGTATGCTCATTGCCCCGTGTCAGGGGACACGACTCACAGCTCATGGGATCTGCATAGTGCTGTACCACCGGACTGCGCTGACTGTCTGCTCTGCTTACAGTGAGCAGGTAAAAGGGTCCTACAAGGTCACATGTAGTACTACATTGCCATGTGTGTACTCTCCCTCCAGCAGTATGTCAGATTTAGTAACGTTGCCAAACGACGCTGTGCAGCTCTGCCCATGGGACTGCCTCACCTTGCACAGGTGTGTGTCAACACGCGTAGGTGCACGCACATGCATCCGGAGTCCAGGTGAATGCAGACATGTCCACTGTTGTGTAGGGATATGTAACCACTCCTCCAAGATGCAACAAGGTGTTGGGACCTGTGCACTGGGTTACAATCAGTTGTGGCGGCAGGAACGTAGTTATTTATTTATAAAGTTTTATATAGCGTGAACAAGATCCCGAGGGATAACAGAGCGCTTTACAATATGACGGGAGGAAGGACAAAAGCAATATCTATAACAATATCCATAAGAAGAAGGGAGAGAAAGAAAATACAGTGCAAAATACAATTAGGAGGGTAATACAATACACAGGTGTATGCGGGCAGCAAGGGTGAGACACAGGGTACAATAAGGGGAGCTGTATTAAATGTAAGAAAAAAGGTAGCAGGAGCAATGTCAACGTGCCGTGAGTCTAACCCTATTAGGGTACGAATTTGTTCATTAGGAATCTTTTGGCTTCCACTTTGAACGCCATGAATGAGGAGATTGTGCGAACTTCCGGTGGAAGAGAGTTCCAAATCTTAGGGGCAGCTCCAGAGAAGGCTTGGAGACAACTTCTCTTTTTTATTAAGGATGAGTGGTTTCAGGAGGAGGGTAGAGGCGCTTCTTGAAGCTCTTGCACCACAGGATAGTTTAAGGTTTTGTGCAAGGTACGTAGGAGTGTTAAGGTGAAGGGCTTTGTGTGTAAGAACAGCAATCTTTAATTGAATTTGTGCTTCAAAGGGCAACCAATTGAGGGATTTTAGGACTGGGGATGTATGATCTTTTCGCTTGGTATCTGTAACCAGTCTAGCAGCCGAGTTAAGTGAAGCCCTTAGTCGAGCCAGGGCGTATTTAGAAAGGCCACAGAGGGTAGCACTGCCGTAGTCTAACCTCGGCAAGACAAGCGCTTGGACCACTTGCTTGAAATCATTTAGAGGAAGGAAAGGTTTAATATTTCTGAGTGATCTCATCAAGTGGTTATCTCAGTTGCATACATTGCAGATATGACCTTACATGTTCAAGTGCTTGTCCATGGTGATACCGAGAGACTTGGCTGCGTCTACGATGAGAGGAGTACAGTTGAAAGCAGTGAGGTGACTCAGCCAGAGGTCTAGCTTGGGGATGAGGTTCAGAGGGGAGATGAGCAGGAATTCCGTTTTAGAAGTGTTGAGCAGGAGATGATTCCCCGTTAACCAGTTTTGAGTAAACATTAGGGTAGTATTGAGTGAGATGATGTTTTCTGATGATGAGATTTTCAGATACAGTTGCGTGTCATCCGCATACATGTGGAAGCGAATGTCCATGGAATTTAGAGAATGTGCAAGAGGTTCCAAGAAAAGGTTGAAGAGGATAGGAGATAGAGTGGATCCTTGGGGAACCCCCATGAGTACGAGAGAGGGCCGGGAGAGAGAGTGGTTTGCCTTGACTCTTTGAGTTCTGTGATAAAGGAAGGATGAGAACCATTGTAACACCTGATCAGAAAAACCCATTATATTTTGCAGGATGGATAGGAGGTTGTCATGATTAACCGTGTCAAATGCGGAGGAAAGGTCGAGGAGGATCAGGAGGCAGGATTCATTTTGGTCGAGCATTATTAAAATTTCATCAAAAACGTGAGTGAGAGCCGATTCGGTGCTGTGCCCCTTCCTAAAGCCTGATTGATGCTGGTATAGGAGTTGGTAATTCTCTATGTAAGCACAGAGTTAGGATTGCACACATTTTTCTAGTAGTTTCGCTAGAGTGGGGATGTTGGAAATGGGGCGGAAGTTACTGAGATCAGATTTGTTAGCGTTCGTTTTTTTTAGTATGGGTGTTACCTGAGCTGCTTTTAGGCATTCTGGGATCATGCCTTGTGATAGGGAAGCATTTACAATCCTAGTCCATGTGGGGATCAATGCATTCTTGATTTCTTAGAAGATAGAAGGGGGCAGCGGGTCGCTGGAATGGTTGGAAAGGTTGATATTCAGTTACTCGTCCATGAATGCGAGTGCAGCTTCCTGGGCAATCAGTTCCAAGAGTACGTCGTTGTCAAGTTCAACAAACACGAGGGAGAGCCAATCCATTAACTGGTCCGGACAGCTGTGCTCCGTATACCCCATTTCACCAATCCACAACACAGCCCAAATAGGGGAGCGCCTCAATGTGGTCACTGCACACGAGGACTTGTACAATCTTCAATGCCCAACTGCCAGCCCATACACCAGATATCAAAGCATCCTATGCACGGGTATCACAGTTACACTCCTGGTCGTAGGCCAACAGGGTGCGCACATACAAGTCATAATCCAGTTCAGCTACCGTTGTGTTGGATAAGCAGACATCCATGGGCCACTCGGATGTGCATGATCGACAGTGGAACCAGGACTGGACGCAGGTGACGTACGCAAGACGGAAGCTTAGATGGTAACTGATGCGCAACACTGCCAGTGGCAGTGCTCCTAACAAATGCAGCATACTTGCACGGTACAGTTCCACGTGAAAGGGGTTGTGCCCGCAATGTCCTGCCATTACATTGGTGGATCTCGTAGAACCGGCACTCTTGTGACCTGCGGCAGTTATGTGGATGATATGCCAGAGCTCGGAGCAATGAGTCGTATTCCATGCAAGAGTACCTCAAGCAGGGACTTCCATGTGTGGGGTGTGGATACGTTGGACTTTCTTTGGCGCAGTTCGTGCTGTGGGAGTCGTCATCATCTGCTATGGTATCTCTCTCAGGAGGTGTTAGTCTGACTACTGCTTGCATTCTGGAAATGTGATGTGGCTTTCGCGCTGGAATTGAGGCCAGGCCTTAGGCTTATGGTGCACCAATAGCGATACACACACAACAGTTGGCATGTATGAGCCAATAGCCTGAGCAGCCTTGCGCTCCTTGTACAATCTCTTTCTCTCTCTCTCTCTCTCTCTCTCTCTCTCCCTCTCCCTCTCTCTCCCTCACTCTCCCTCTCTCTCCCTCTCTCTCTCTCTCTCTCTCTCTCTCTCTCTGTCCTTTGATGAGCGCATGACACCCCTTCTTATCTTGAGTTTTGTCTTGCAGGCTGTGACTTACAGATTGTCCAGGGAAGACCCGCCATGACTCTTCCAAATAGTTGTTTTGAGTTAAATTTGAATGTAATATTTTGTTTGGAAATTCAAAGATGAATGAATGATTCTCCTTTTTCTGACCACAAATGAATGTTAATTGTTGTAATTGTGTGACATCAGGCAAATTGTTTTGTTCATGATTTCGTAAAGTTGATGTAAAATATCTTTGTCCGGGGGGGTGGGGGGGAGTGTGATGGGCCTGGGGGTGGTGGGTGTTGTGGCCCTCTTGGGTGTCTGAGCTGCATGATCAGTGGCTCCATGGCATCTGTTGTTCTTCAGGTGTGGCTTTGGGCTGGGCTCCCTTTTATGGCGCAGGTTGCAGGTTGTCGTCCGACTTGACACCAGGTAAGAGCAGGTGTTAACGCACCTTATCGCATGTTTTGTGATCTTATCGCCGATCTGACTGGTGATTGAGAATGTTGTGGAGTGGTGTTGTCGCAGCTTTTAGCGCGGGAACGCCTACTCTGCATATCATTAGCGTTAGTTAGTGTAATCTGTGGCGATGTTTTTTGCAGCTGCTAACGCAGGTAAACTGGTGATATCGGCTGTTAGCACCAGCTTGAGAATAGGGGGATAATTTTATCACCACTTTGGCTTAGATAAAGTGCTGATAACTCGGCGATAAGTCCTTGAGAATATGCCCCAGAATGTACTCCTCAATAACTGGGGAGCCCAAAGAGAAATCTGTTGTTTTGTAAATGTCTGCCTGCATGTTGTGAAAGGCCCCATTTTGCTCATCCTTCCTCCATGATCGGTCTTCTCTTGAACCCAGCGAGTGGATGAAATTGCATACCAGGCCTAATCTATTCCATGTTTTTTCATTTTCGCGGTGTGTGCCTTAAACACGATCCCCATGACTGGCTTCCTTCAGTTGCAAAACCACATTCTAGGAGCATCCAGAAAAAGTTGAAGGCCATTGAGATTGAAACTGGTGCCAACCAAGGCCTAAAAGGTCACCCGTTCTCCATGCGCTGTGCCGTGTTGAACTGCATGAAGAAAACTTGAAACCAAACCTGTCCAGCATTCCCGCAATGCATCCAAAGAGAGTGGGGCTTCTGCTGCTTGATGTACTTATTATCCTGAAAGACCTTTGCCAATGCAGTAGCAAAAACTCAGCTAGTATCCCAGATGCCACACCAGCCACGGACCAAGAATCTATCAGCCAGGCATACTGAACTATTCATCTAAGTGACGGCAATGAGGAGTGAGCCTGCTGCCCGCAGTGCCACACTACTTCCAGCGATGTGGACTAGAGAAACCTAACAAGCATGCAAAGCAGAGCTGCTATAGATGGTCGCTTGCGAACAAGTAACACAGGCGTGGAAATGAAAGACGGAACCTGTATCTTAAACTTTAAAGAAAAAGTCTACCATTAAGAGAATAATCTTGGCAGTATCATTTTTTGTTGCTTATGTTCACTTGAACTGACACATGGATTACCAAAACTTGGTGTTCGATTAGTATTCTTGTTTCTGTCCTGTTATCCCATTTAGATACCACAGAGCTTTGAGCCTCCATGGAAACAGGGAAAATGGCCTTAGAGGTGGCAGAACTTTTAGCGAGACCCATAGTTTGGCATCTCGAACCAGTGGTGAGCCCCATTGGTGTGTGTGTTATTTCTTTTGTGACATTAAGATACTTCTATTTTCATTAAACAAGTACTGGGCTGGGCAGTGAATTATTGTGTCTGTTGGTTGACTAATGAGTCATGAGTTTTTGCTTCCCAAACTACCTCCCTGACAAGTCATTTACTGCTCACCCTTGTTGTTGTGAGAGTCAAGTGCAGAAGGGGTGTCCTTGGCTCAGACAGCCAGAGTAGAACAGACCCCGGAGCACAGGGTGCAAATGACCCAATCCACCATGGTTCTGGGCAAGTAGCCCCTGTCTAACGAGCCCCCCCCCCACACCAAACAGGATAGGACATTACTGCTATGCAAACATTCTTCTTATTACTCTCAATTCCTTGACAGTTTGTAGTGGTAAACAAAAGTATATGCAGATTCCCAAGTAATAGCTTTTCAAATCTCCGTCAAAGATACACCCATATCGTATGCCAAAGAGGCTGTCAAAGCCATAGTGGACCTCCCTTGGATCACATTGGGAAGAGGAATGTCAGACAAAGGAAAGACCGTATGTATCGTTCATGTAGGATACAGTCACCCTATTCCCCATTTTTATGAAGGCAGATTTCCTTTGCTCTTTAAATTGGAAGTATGTGAAAGCTCTGAATACTATTGTTAGTTCCCTGCAAGTAGAAGAGCTCTGACATTCCACCAGGGGCTAATGCTCCTGGATCGATAGTCCTACAACTGGCTCCCTTCAGAAGGAACTTGCATCTGTTTACCACAATCGGGTTTCCTGGATGAAGAGAAACCCATCTGGACAGGTTCTGTGAATTCAGCCATCATTGTTTGGATTGTTTCAATTGAGCTGATACCCGAGCCAAAGCTTAGAAATCCTGTGAAGCTGGAATCCAAAGTGTATTAAGATGTATCGGAGGAGGATGGGGTTACACTCAAATAACTGTAAAAGTGCAAGATCCCATGTGACCCAGTAACTGTAACCACAGACATGCTAGAGCATGGGTTAATTTCAAAAGGGATGGAATGAGTTGACCAATGGTCATGTCTCAGTGTTTGGGAAGGAAACCTATGTCCAGATCTTTTCTGAGCCTTGCTCCAGTGAACACTAGGTCTTGGGATGGACACGACTGACACTTCCTACCATCAGGAAGAAAATCATGTTGATTCAGAAATGGTTGTCTTGATTTTAGACTTTCCAATGTCTGAGATCTTGAAAGGGCTTGAAAAAGGTAATCATCTGGGTATGGATACAGTTGCCACCCCAGAAGATGTAGTACAGCCACTAATGGTTCTAGCATATCTGTGAAGGCAGGGAAAGCTGATTTCAGACCAAATAATAGAACCTGAAACTGGCAAACAGAGAAACTCAGGAACTTCTGATATGACAGAGTTATTGGGATGTGTAAGCATGCATCTGCCAGGTCTACAGGGGCGTATCTTCATGGGGAAGTATTTGGGGGGGTGACCCTTACCAAATAAAAGCATTTTTGTCTTGGCAGTTGTGTCTGGGGGCCCGGTGTTGGATCTGTTACATCTGTTTTGAGTTTTCTCATCATCCTGATTTCACTAAGAGGTTTTTTTTTTTTTTTAAAAAAGAAACCTTTATTTGACTTCAAAGAGTTACAGACATGGGCCTACAACCACTTGGGCCGGCCGCTAAGTAGTACGAGAAGAGTTAGTTCATCGTTATACAGACATGTCAATCAAAGATCCCGTTAATCCGTCCGCACTCTAAGTGAAGGCAGCAGTTGTATCCGAATACCAGTATAAAGACAGTTTCAGCTTTTAATTTAAAACTTATAAACATTTCACACGAACAAGGCAATAAGAATTATAAGTATCAGTACGTTGCTCCCCGGGGTAGGAAAATCCCCTTCATATAGTAATCATGAATGGTCTGCGACAGAGGAGGGGGGGGGCCCCCGGAGTGGTGAAAAAGTCAAACTGTAACATACTCATGACATAGCAAATTAGGAATGTTCAGCTAGGGGGACAAAGGAACATCCAATACTATTGCCAGAGGAGGGGCGCAGATGTCTCCGCGATAAGAATTCCACGGACCCCACACCTTAGACCATTTCTTGGGCTTGCCTCTCGCCACATACACCGTCTTTTCTCTAAACATGCACCAGTCCATATTCTCCTTCCATACCGAGATCGTGGGTGACCTCTGAGAACCCCATAACTGTGCGTTGTCGCGTTTAGCCACCATATTCCCCAGAGTCGCCCACTGCGTCTGTGCCACATCGTAATCATTTGGCTCCCACACGTTCAGCAGACACCTTCTAGCTTCTGGTAACAGAGCGACGTGTGTGACCTCTTCCATTACCGCGTGCACCCGATTCCAAAGCGAGCCACCTCAGGACATTCCCATATGACGTGAAGGAAAGTACCCAGCAAACCACAGCCACGCTTACACATACCATCCACGGAAAGACCCATGCGCATCAGGCGGGGTCCAGTGACATACACTCTATGGAGTATCTTCAATTGTACGAGCCGAAGGCGAGCCGGAATTGCCACCTCCCTCAGGGAGGCCACTGCCGATACACAGTCCTCATCATCTAATACCAAACCGTCATCTACCCAGACCTCCCTCAGGTGGGTCAAAAGGTCCGCCCGGTCATTTATAAGCTTTTTATAAATCAAGGAGATTGTGCTGTCAGGCACGTAGCCATCTAGCACCCTGTCCTCCAATGGGGAATATTCCGGGATAGCAGTAGCATCAGGAAAAACCGAACACAACGCATGGCGGACCTGAGCATACCGGATGTACTCCCTATCGCTCAGCTTATATTCCACTTTCAGCATGTCAAACGTTTTAAACTTCCCTTTCACCCAAAAATCACTCACCTTACATATGCCAATCATATCCCATTTCTCAAATCCTTTTGTTTTCCACAAACAGCCCAGCCTTTCTGAAGCATACAGCGGGGTCGCTCGAGTCAGGCGGTCCTTCCATCCCATCGCAGCGTTCGCAGCATGCCACACACGTACTGCTATCATTGTTGGGCCTGTCAACTGCACACCGGGAGACTTCGAATAAAGTGCCCTATTGTAATCCCCACCAGGCAATAACATTATATCCATCGCAAACGCCGGGTTCAGGGCCGGTCCGTACATCCCGTGATTCACCGCCGCCAGTTGTGACGCCCAATAATATCGCTTGATATCGGGGAGTGCGATACCCCCATCATACCAAGGGAGTGTCAATTTTGTGAGAGCGATTCGCGATAGCCCGTCCCAGAACAATTGCCTCTGCAAACTCTCCACATAGCGGGCCGGTATAACGTCAAGCGTGTTTTGTAGTGCATACAGGAATCGTGGTAGTGACATCATTTTAAACAACGCCGCACGTCCGAGCGGTGAAAGCGGAAGCCGTCACCAACCCAAAATGTCGGCCTTTAGTCGCTGAAGTGGGGGGAGCATGTTCCGCTCACTAAGAGGTTTTAACTTGTTTAGTTTTTGGATGAGGAACTACAATATATATAGTGACCAGTTTATCTAAAAAGTAGTAAACCTGCACCTATATAAGTATTCCTTCAATGGGTGAAAGTGTGCTACTTTTTGGAATTCACAAACCATGGTAGTAGTAGGCTTGGAAAGCTGTGCCAGTCTCAGGGTCCCAAGAATACTTCTGGCAATCAATCATCCAAAAGATGATGGGACAAATGCTTGCAAATAGTCTAACCACTGGCAATCGCTCAGGGTTGCATATCAAATCATCTTTTTTCATCCACTGTGCCACTCTAAACAGAGGTCCTGATTTAGGGTTTGGTGGATGGAGTAAAGGGAAATAGGGTAGCGAAGGACTTTATTTCAGCAACCCTGCGTTCACTCCGCATGCAAAAATTAGAGATGTCCGCCAACCCCGCGGACATCTCTGTACATCGGCAGGAACAGCCATCATGGCAGTTCCTGTCAATGTAGGAAAAGTTTGATAGATGGCGCCCTCAAAAATGATGGGCAACTGTCAAACCTTTCCAAAGATTTTTATTTTTCAAAAACAAACTACTAAAGTGGGAGTTTGCTTTTGAAAACAAGAAAAAAACTAATGACCATTCCACCACGGGAGTTATCTCCCATGAAGGTGGTGTAATTCCTCTTCTTTTTTTTACTGTCCCTTACCGCCATGATATACCCAATCGAAATGGACAGTAAAAAAAAGTAATCAGCCTGTCCACTCCAAATTGGGTGGACAGTCAGATAGCTTACCTCAAAAAGCTTCTACTTGGTCAGGCCACTGGAGGAAATTCTACACCAACACATTAAAATTTATAACATAAAACTTGCAGTCTGCCTGGCTCAAAATCAGGTGAGTGATCCTTGGGTTTGGAGAACAGGGTACTCTGTAACCACTGCAATGTAGTACCCTATCTGCCAAAGTCTAAATCAGCCCCAGAGGTTCACCTAATGCAAATCAGTACTGGCCATGTTTTCATGGGACCAGTCTGTCCCGAACCTTAGCCATTTAACTCATTCTCCCTGCAGTTCACTAACTATTTCGTTGGGAAGTTTGGGATTCATACCTTCACTAATCTCAGTGACTAAACTATGCTCCTGCAGGTCTATGTAGAATTGAAGTTCCCTGCAATAAAAAATAACTGGATGAATTCTGATTAGCTCCCATTTCAAATTAAATTAACATTACCAATGATTCAAAGCTTTCACACCTATTAGTGTTCTGTAGCCTCCCAAAACATTTTTCTAAAAGAAATATGAAGGAACAAATCCCTCTTCCTCTCTCTTGCTGTCACCAGAATTGCTGCATTCTTGGTTTAAAGACCTTGTTTTGCTGAGTTGAAAACAGCCCTTTTTCTCTGGACATTTTGGCCAGCTACTTTCTTTCACTTCGGAATCTGTTAAGAGAGACATGAATTCTATTTGATACACTTCTCAAACTAATACTGAGCAAACAGAACGGGTTTCAAACACAGGAAGTAATGGCGCTCAGAGGGTGAACGTATAGAGTTAGATTGTATGAAATATTTGCGAAAGGTGCAAACTGTAGGGGGAAAAAAACCCTAAGCCCCTAAATTGGTGCAGGAAACCTGACACTCTGTGGAAAGTATTACAAAACAGTGCACACAATTCATATTACATATGGTAAGTAGAGTTCAGAAAAAACAGGATGGATCCATCGAAGATATCAATTCTTCTTTATTGAGAAGTTCAAGAAACAGCCAGCCGACACGTGTTTCATCAGAGTGATAATCTCTGAATCTTCAGGGCTGTAGAAAATATCCACCGGCAAAATTCTAGGGTCAGGCTCAGTCGCGAGCGTAGTCTGAGTAAGCACACGAAAATGAGTAAATGTAGCACACCAGTTGCTAGGGTACAACACTCTTAGTATTACGAGGTGTCTATGCAGAGTCACGTCTCTGTAAATAAGTGGTTCACAGGGTATGTAGTGAGTCACCCTTCACAATACGAGGGTAATACTGGGGGAAGTTAAACCAAATGATGCACCGGGGGAGAAACGTGTATTGTGTCAAATACGCCCCTGGGAGTGAGCGGGTAGCGGAGTGTGTTCCGACTATTCCAACGGATTCTCGTGCAACCAGAATCCGTTTAACTTCCCCCAATACTAATACTAAGAGTGTTGTACCCTAGCGACTGGTGTGCTACATTTACTCATTTTCGTGTGCTTACTCAGACTACGCTCGCGACTGAGCCTGACCCTAGTATATTTTCTACAGCCCTGAAGATTCAGAGATTATCTCTCTGATGAAACACGTGTCGGCTGGCTGTTTCTTGAAGTTCTCAATAAAGAAGAATGGATATCTTCGATGGATCCATCCTGTTTTTTCTGAACTCTACTTACCATATGTAATATGAATTGTGTGCACTGTTTTGTAATACTTTACACTTCTCAAACTACCCGAGGCACCTGGGCATCTGAAGTAGATTTTCTCCAAGCTTCCAGAAAGTGCTGGATTGATGTCCTACCGGAAAGCTTGGGCCACCCTCGGAATAGTTAGGAAGGAAGTTAATACATCAAGAATCCCGCTTCTGCTAGTTACGACTGGTAAAACCTTTTTGAGGCCTGCAAAATTGTGAAGATTGGTACTAATTCCTTGGGGTTTGTTGAAAGAATGATCTATATCTTGCATCTGCTGAAGATGACTTGTTACTCGGCCTGGGTGGTGAACTTGGTGCAGATTGGGGTGTACAAATTCTCCCTACTTCCACGGATAGAGTAAATTCACAGATACACGCACATACACTCATCATACGCTTGGGCCCATTTCACTAACATACACTCAGATTACTCTTATCAGCACTGAACCTGTGGAAAGAAAACCCTTCTAAACACCCTGCATCTACACTTATGGTCGATAAGACCTAATTGACACTGTCTTGAGTCATGATTTAACCAATAATAATCAACAATAATCATAATAGAGTACTCAATAATTGACAGGAAATAACAACCAACACAGTATTTCAAATAATGTTAATTTATCTAAAATTAGTTCAAAGAAAATCAATTCAAAAGCAAAATCATTATTTTCATAATTACCTATTCTAGCTAAATGTCATAAACGAGTCAGGACAGGTCTCTCGATAGAAGTCTCTTAGGTCACCGTCCTCACAGCATCGATCCTCACCAACGCAAGTTCGGAAAGAAGTGGCCTCAGAATCCAAAATGCAACGAACGAACCCTCTCTAAGCTAACAATATTTATAATGAATTTAACAATAGAAGGCAACATAAAATGTTTTAGATATCCGCTGAACCGCTGAGCAAAGCGAGCAGGAAAGGATGTAGCATCGCTACATTTGGAAAATCTTCGCTCAGAAAAATCACAAAAATAAAAAGACGGAAGACGGAACTAAATCTTAGAAATGTTTCTTTTTCATGTTCATATTTCCTCGGAACCAGCATGATGATCATAATGTTCATTGAGGCTCCTTTGTCTTCCAAGGACATTTGGATGTCCGCCCAGAGCTGCTGTCCTCACGGAAAACTTTTAACCAAGCGAAGACTGTGGTCAGCTGACTCTCGACCATGTTCAGCAAGGCCTTCTCATCAAAATCTCAGCACTCGAATTTAGGCTTTAAACGGCAGCCATCTTAAACTAGGCCAAAACGTATCATCTTAATTAAAAGAGACAAAAACAACGTTACCACAGCATAGTGATTAAACAGTGTTAACCCCACTAATACCCTTATGTGTATGTAATTATCTAGCCTTTGCAACACAAGAAAAGCATTAGTACACGACATTTAAAAAGCGTTTTTGTGCTTTAAAAATAAACAGCACTCAGCAACATTTATCAATAAAACATGCACATTATTAGTAAACAACACAAATGCATCCCCACATGTAGTTTTCTCTTGTTATTTCGTATTGGTTAATTAAAACATTTACACAAAACAAATAATTAGTAATTATAAATTAATAATTTTAATTTCTTTCGACAATAGACAAACCAGAGCTTAAAAAACCCAATAGATTTTCAACAGAAAAACTCTGCTCCAGCAATCCCCCCTTTGGTGATATTATCACCAAATAAACAACCCAAAAAAAAAACTAGTAAAATTTTAATCCCAATTTTTAGGAGAAACTGGAAATGTCTTTTTCTTTTTCACAACACTAGACACCAGACTCCCTTTCATCATCCCTCTTTGTCTCCAAATAAACACTCTCCCTCAATTCCTCTAATTCTATTTCTTGTGGATCTCTTTTTCTCTTATTTCTCCTTTCAATATTTCTTTTAATTAATTTCTTTTTCCCTCCCCTGTTTTTACAACACAAACACACCAATCTTAGTATCAATAAAGCAACAATTATACAAGTCAAAGGAAACAATATCTTACCTATAATAGTACTACCTATTTTTGCAATAAAACTCTTAACAGCAACTATTTTATTAGCTATTTTAGTCCAAATACTCTCAGCTTCCAGTGGTACTAATTCTTCATGCAAATCAGTAATATTTTTGATATAGACCTTCAGGTCTTTGCTTTCGTCTGGAATGTAAGTGCAACAATGTTGAACTTTCAATATTCCACAGACCCCACCCTCCTTAGCTAATAGAATATCAAGGGCAAGTCGATTTTGCATAGACATGGCACGTACGGCAATCAATTCCGTATTCACCAAAACAAACCCTCCAGCGGTATTTGTCGATAAACGATCCACCACTGTTGACAGCTTTCGAATTCCATATGCATTCAAAGAAATTCCCACTGCTGGAATTAAAGCTCCAAAAATGTCACCCACTATTTCTGACCAAGTTTCTCTCTTAAAACGTGTTAGTAAATTAATATGTTCTACATCTTCTATTCTATCTATATGAAAAATCTTTGGAAAGACCAGGCCCACATAACACGTGCCATACCAATGGTCAGGCAACTTGTAATAAGCCTTGTTCCCACAAACATAATACACTCCTGGGAAAACTGGATCCCTCCTCCTCTAAAACCCCATCCTGTCGCAATGAAGTATGTATCATGACACTCACTAGTCCCAACAAAGTATGTATCATATTGGGATTTCCTTCTTGTAATGCACAGCTTACCCTTCTGTGGTGCATCTAAAGCTAAAGTTGGACTAGCCCCATTTCTCAATTCTTTTCCCATCTCAATGTCCCAAATTGTCTCACTCACTTTATATTTCCCTGCCTTTTCATGCATGCTCAATCTCCTTTCCTCCACCATGTTAAGGAAAGCTTTCTTCTCTTCTTTCAAACTGCAAGTTAAATTATTCTTAAAAATGTAATCTAATGTTAATTCTTCTTTCTCAATAAAAATCTCACCAAAAATGTTAGCTTCTTTAGCTGGATTCAGCTTTTTGTTCATAGGCAATTGCCCAAAAATACTATCTTTGTTAGACATCTCATAATCTATTTTCCCTAGCAAATAAAAAACACTACTTAACACACTACAAGAAATTCCATACGTAGCTGGTAAATGGTGATAAGTAACACCCTCTGAAACGGATGCAGGTAATTGCATACAAACGTAGCAATCCCTCACTTCCATTGTCTTCACATATTCATACAACAATTTCGAAAAAACATTGCTAGAAAAATCATTAATTGACCTATCTTTATGCATGTAAGTATTACTAATTCTAGTTGGAACTACTTTTTGTGAACTTTTCTCTACATTAGTCTCATTCTCAGTATGTATTTCAAATGTACCTATTGTAACTCTAAATGTAACTAATAAAGCTAAAACACCCCATAGTAGCATCAATAATGCAGTACAGCAACAGCACATTCTACACCATCTTTTCAAAAAGGCACATCTACTTTGATTATCCTCTATGTTAGCCATTTTACTACTTTGACCGTGTCTTTTGACTCAGCCTCTACTACTCCACTACTGTATTACTCTTTATTTCTGGATTACTTCAAACAGCTGAATTTCAGACTTTCTCCTTTTCACTTTTCTCCAAGTGATTTCTTCAGTTCACTCAATTTGGATATTCATCACTTTTCACTCCTTCTTCTTCAGCAACATCAAATTGTATCAGATCATCAACAACATCCTGTGCATCCGACTCTTCTCCAATGTCAGTTAGGATAACTTTTAAGATTCCAACAGATTTTTCCTTTTCCTCAACCACTTTTCTCAAGATCCCCTCCGGATTGTCTCGATTCACTGTTTCTTCTTCTTCTCCTCCTTCAGACAGTGCCACATAAGACCATTCCGGTGATCTGTACTTTTGGTTGGGTCTTCTAATTCTCTTTATCTCCTCTGGTTCTCTTGACTCCTTTTGCTCCTTTCCTTTTACTTCGTTTTGACTCGACACCTCATTCACTTGTTCAGCTTTCGATGTATTTGCTCTTATCAGTCTGTATCTCAGCCTCTTTACTCTGTTGTTAGGCCAAAAATCTCCTCTTACAACCTTTTTCGGTCTTGTTTCTGTATTATTTCTTTCTCCAATCCAAGTTCTCTTTCTCAGAACTCGACCTTCTGATTTTTCATTCTCACTTTCATCCGATTCTGTTTCAAATGCCTCTTGTTCTTCAGCAGTTTTCTTTCGCTCCACAGTCTTTTTCACCACTGTTTGAGACTTCCCTACTTCTTTCCCTCCTCGAGTTGTGGTAAATATTCTTTTTACCTAAACTGAATTTCATACGGAATCTTTAAAATAAAGTAAAATAGCTCAGAATAACAAGAGGCAGAATCCGTGGTATAAGAGGGTTTCTAAATGGTCTTTATTCCAAAATGGCCGACTCGAGTGGCGGCCTTCAGGTTCCGTCACCACGAGGGTTCAGGAAGTGAAGTACAATACTTTATTGACAAGCAGTAACTTTTATAATACATACATCACAATGAAGTGAATACAGTAGGCGTAACAATTGATAAGGACATTGACGTTTGGTGTGCGTAGCCGAAAATGGGTGTAATAATGAGTAAAAAGGAACATGATTGGCTATGATGTAATACATAGGTGGATCTATAAGATAATACTTAACATAGATGCGCGCGCAGCAGCATGACGTGTGATTGACGTGCAACTAGGGGGTGAAGGGGACTTGACATTTAGCTCTACATGCGGAGACGAGAAGTCTGGGGGGTCAAGTCAACCTAATCCCAAATCATATCTAACATCCTATGTTTAGAGAACTATGTTATCCACAAGAAGAGACTCTCGGACAGAATCTATTCTATACTGACTGTGTGCGTGTACAAGCGTCTAAGTGTCTATATGAGATACGAGGGGCAGAAAACTTTCCATGGCAACAGGGCTATGAATTACTTGTAGGAGGACGGAAAGGCCGAGTCCTTTGCTTGTGAGCTAAAGGAAATGTTTACCTAAATCACTGGACAGGAATGCATCGGCTGAGGAGCAAAATAGATAATTCGAAGGTGAAATACAGCTTCTTGGCAGGCAGGCGAAAACTGGCCGAGGCAGGCACCGTTAGCTGCACAGGGAGTAGGACAAAGTTCATGGATACAGATGCGAGCTCAAGCTGAAACTGTCAGAGACAGAGAGCAGGGAAGGCTTTGAGGACAGAATCGGGCCTACTTGCCTGAACTGTAAAAATAGAGTAACTTAGCCATATAAAGTCGGTGGCCTTTCATACTTAAGAATCGAATATCCAGCCCATTGATGGCGGATCTGACAGAGAACATGTTGACGGTGGACGCACATATGTTTGCGTTTTGGAAACTGGAACTGGAGGGAACATACATGTACTTGTGACATGCACATAGAACCGTTGGGGTCCAAGATAGGGGACATAACTGATCAGGAAAATCCACATTTCCACATTCCCTCCTTGTCCCCTACTTGCCCTTCAAGAGATATCAATCTTCATCATTCCATCGATTTGCTCATGGAGCATCATTTGTTCTTCTTTCTTCTTCCGGGATCTTGAACGAGAACCTTGATATGGAATGCATGATGTGGCACACAGACCACAAATCGCTGGTCCACATTGCAGGCATAAACAACAACTGAAGAGCATAAGAAGGCCAATACCTAGGAAGGATAGAACTCTCCATCCCCAGGCTGATATCACACTCCAAAACCACCCGGACCACGTCCAAGTGCCTGGATTTTCGTGTATCTGGCTCACAATCTTATGAAGGCGTGTTATAGCTTTATATACAGATGGCGAATTTTCTGGTATGAATATGCAGCAGCTGGATCCGATGACCCTGCAAGCTCCGCCCCTATCGGCCAGGATGACGTCAAGGACAAGACGATTCTGGAGAACAACAATTCTCATCACTGATTGTTCCTCTGTCAGATTGCCTAGGGCGGCTATAGTCTCGTTTACTACAGCTTCAAGAGTCTTGGTGAGTCTGCGTATCAGCTTACTATTTGATATTGTACCTATATAGGGAAAGATACCTTTATTGAAATCTACATACTTGTCCCATGCCGTCTCAGTATAATCGACAACTGGGAGATCTCTACGCTCTCTTTTGTGTACTAAATGAACATTTCGATAATAATCAGGTGGAGCTAGGAAAACAGGTGGCAGAAGGAATGCTATGTAACAGGTACCATCCCAATCTAGAGGCAGACGCATATATGCCGTCTGACCACATATAAAGTAAGAATGGCGAGAAGCTCTAAATGAAGATTTACCTTGATCACTATATTCTACTGTAGTAACGCATTGGCTATGGCCCATATGTATGGAACCAACTTTTCTTACACATAATTCACCCTTAACTGGAAATACTGACATAGTGGGCAGAATTAGTTCAACTTCGGATTTGACATTCAGAATCATAAGATTAGGTGTAAAATTACCTAATTTATACACTTCATTTTCTAGATCAGTTCCTGTTCTACTGGGGCGACCCTCCTTATTAGGATGACAGACTTTGAATAAAACTAGATTCAGATTTCCCCATATCCAATGTTGTTGATAAACTGCTGTGTCTGGGTCTATGGAATTTAGTAAACTAAACCATGCTCCACAGGAGCCATTGTGTGTGAACGGATGTGGAAAGAAAGGCAGAACTCCTTTGTTATTCTGATAGGGAGGGAGTCGGCCACACACCCAACAATTGGTGGCATTACTAGTCTGATGGGAATGATGTAACATACTAATGAAAGTGTTATTGCGCAGCGCAAGTCTATAAGATAATTCATGTGGCGGTAGGTCACTAAAAGAATGTTCAGCAGTAATATTATAAACATGTCTAGAAATAGGATGATATATGTGCAAAATCACACTCGTAATGATTATTAAAACACTCAATAAAAACAGAATTAATAATGTCCTCACACAGTAGCTACGCAGTGATTTACAATACGCCTGTCGTTTCAACATTTCTCTGGTATTTTCTCTACTCAGGTCCAAGGGATACATGTCAGAGACAATTCAACCGCTTCACCTTGGAGAGGACTTAAACAATCAAATTGCTCGACTGTTTGGGCCTAAGTTTTAATTTATAGTTCTGAGAGTCATTCCTTTCAACAAAGGGAAGTTTTGAATCAGTCTGTGAGGGAGTGCAGGGCACAGTGTCTATATCCGAGGATAGTCCATGAAATTTCTTAACGTGGCTGGAATGTATCCATCCTTTGCGGCCCTCCACTTTCACGGCTGTTCTTGTGGTCAGCAGGACTAGCTTCGGTGTTTTCCACCTGGGCTCCAATTGGGTTTTCCGATCGAAATTCCTCACAAACACCAGATCCCCCGGAGCAACGTCATGGGGTTTCACCTCAGTGTTGTCAGGAAAAGCTGCAGCTACCTGTGAACGACAAGATTGTAGTGCAGACATCAAGGAAGCCAAGTAATCTGTCAGCATATTACAATTAACATCAGTTATTTTACGTGGTATAGGCGTCCCCCACATATTTGGTGGTCTTCCGAAGATCACCTCATACGGGGATAGCCCTGTTCGAGAGTGTGCTACCATTCTTATGTAAAATAGTGCAACTGGTAATGCTACTATCCAGTCAACACCTTTCTCCTTACATATTTTAGACAATCTGATTTTCAAAATTTGATTATGTCGTTCCACGAGACCTGCTGCCTCGGGGTGTCGGACACAGTGGAATTTCCACTGATATCCCAACAAAAGTGAGACATGTTTCATTAATTCGGATGAGAAAGGCTGGCCGTTATCTGAATATACAACACGTGGTAAACCGTACCGCGGGAAGAATTCTCGAACTAACTGTTTGGCAGTAGTCGGGGCCGTGTAATCTGATACTGGGTACGCCTCAGTCCATCGGGAGAGAGCGCAGACAACTACCAGAACATATTTGAATCCTCGACATCGTTCCATCTGGATATAATCCATTTGGAGCACTTCAAAAGGATGATCAGGAGTCTGGAATCCACCCTGTTCTACGGGAACACTTTTTCCCGGGTTGAACTGACAACATATCATACAGGTACGGACCTTTTGTTTAGCTGCTGCTCGTAAATGTTTATTGAACCAAATGTGTTGAATGCTATCTAGCATAGCTTTCTCTCCTAAATGCGCTGGGCTGTGAATTGTAGCTATAATGGCTTGGACCATAGAGTCAGGAAGAAACCATACAGATTTCTCCTTCGTCATCCATCCCTGATCTGTCTGGATCCCTCCTAGTTCAGTCCATTTCTTTAATTCTTCTGCAGTAGCATGTGTCTGTATGTCAATTACGTCAAGTGCGGGATCCTTAATTGTCATACACTGTGTTGGTGTCTGAACTATTGGCTTTGTCATGTCTAATGTGCGATTCTGAGCAGTCTGTTTAGCTGTTCTGTCAGCTAAATCATTGCCTTGAGAAATGATATCAGTAACCTTTGTGTGTGCTTTACATTTCATAATCGATATGGCAGTTGGTAGATGTATTGCGTCTAACAAGGCATGAATGAGGGTTCCGTGCTGAATGTGGGCACCATGGGAGGTTAAATAACCTCTCTCTCGCCACAGCACGCCGAAGTCGTGTACAACTCCGAATGCATAACGTGAATCAGTGTATATGTTGACTTTTTTATTCGTGGCTTGAATACAGGCTTGTGTTAGAGCAATAAGTTCTGCTGCTTGGGCTGACAAAGTATCTATACAATTTGTCTCAATAACTTCAGTGTCTGTTGTGACTGCATACGCGGCCACTAAGTCTCCTGTACTTGCTCTCATGCATGATCCGTCTACATACAACGTCAGGTCTGGATCTAACAATGGAACGTCTGTCAAGTCTTGTCTAGGTTTCGTCTTTATTTCAATAATTTCAACACAATCATGAGCTAGTGGGTCTGTTCCAATTACAGGTAATAGTGTAGCAGGATTCAATGTATTACACCGTCGGATCTTTATGTGTGGCTGAAACAATGTCAGTTCATAACCGGTAAGTCTTGCTATGGTCAAGTGTTGTGTCTGTGTTCGGTTCACAAGAACTTCTACTGCATGTGGTACTTGTACTGTCAATGGATGTCCTAACACTATGGCATCGCTTTGTCTGATTGCTAAAGCTGTTGCTGCCACTGATTTCAGGCACGCGGGCAAAGCCTGAGCTACGGGATCTAATGTACTGGAAAAATAAGCACATGGCTTGCGTGATCCCGCTTGATCCTGAGTGAGTACTGACAAAGCAGTACCTTCGCGTTCTGTAACGAAGAGTGTAAAATGTTTGCTATAACATGGTGTTGCTAAAACAGGTGCTTGGCATAAAGCTTCCTTTAGGCTTTCAAAAGCTTGTGTGTGTTCCTGAGTCCAAGGGAGAACAGTCGATGTGGCTGCCTCCTGTGTGGTTAACTGAATGAGAGGTTTTGCTAGAAATGCGTACTGAGGGATCCACTGCCTACAATATGAAGTGAGGCCTATGAAAGCCCGCACCTCCTTTTGTGTCTGGGGTATTGACATGTTAGCAATTAACTGGATGCGATCTGGTGTAAGCTGCCTTCCCTCCTTGGACAGCGAGTGACCAAGATAAATAACTCGCTGGACACAGAATTGCAGCTTAGAAGGAGACACTTTGTGCCCCTTGTCGGCTAGAAAATGTAAAACTGTCAGAGAAGCCTTTTCACATTCAGGTTCGCTTCTCGCGGTGATCAGCAGATCATCGACATATTGAAACAGTGCAGTGTTGACTGGCATGTGGATACTGTCAAGTTCTCGTTTCAGTGCTTGGCTGTAGATGCTGGGGCTTTCTGTAAATCCTTGGGGAGCGCGTGAGAATTTAAAGCTGCGCCCATTTAAACTGAATCCGAACAAATATTGGCTTTCCGGATCTATTGGGACGCTGAAGAAGGCATTCTTGAGATCAATTACAGTAAAGAATGTTGCTTCGGAATCAATTGCTGTCAATAATGATGATATATCGGGAACCACAGGAAATTGTGGCACAATGCACTTGTTTAGTTCACGCAAATCAATAACCAATCGGTATACTGGCGGAGCAGTAGGGTCAGTTCGTTTAAGAATCGGAATTATCGGCGAATTACATACATTGGAGTCTGTTTCTACAACTACTCCTTGGGCAATTAACTCATCAATGATTTTCAGCAAAGCCACTACAGCATCATGCGGTAACTTGTATTGTCGCATTCGTGGTAATACCACTCCTGCCTTGAGTGTAACTCGGTATGGTGTAATGTTCATGCAACCAACATCAGTAGGGCCTTGTGCCCATAGATGTGCTGGTAAAGTCTGTAGTCGGGGATCCATGTCTCTAGATACATAGTGACCTTTAAAATCACGTAAAAACAATCTTACTCCTTCCGGAGAACAACATATTATGGCTCCTAGGGCTTTCAGAGTTTTAATTCCTAACAAATTTTCTGGGCATGATTTAGTAAGCAATAAATCTGTAGTTCGTGTCAAAGGTCCTATCGTAAGTGGAAGAGGCTGTGATACTTTGTTAACAATAGGTTTTCCTGAAAAACCAAGGGAAACATTTTGAGAGCCTGAGAGGGGTGCCCCTGGAACTTCACTACGTTTTATAGTTGTACGACTTGCCCCTGTATCGAGTAAGAATTTCCTATCTTGGCCTAATAATTCACTATGTACATAAGGTCCTTCTTGATCTACAGGAATCTCGATAAGCGGTAAGTCAACTTCCCTCTCTAGGCTGGTTCATGCGTAACGCTGATACTCAGGATATTCATACTGTGCAGTCTGATACATTTGTCGTGTTGTGGTTTGTGTGGCAGTAACAGGCAACGGTGGTGCAGCTGGCACAAACTGTATTGGCTGTTGTGCGGCTGGCATGGCCTGGGAATGCGGCATAGCTCCTTGTTCATTCTGATCTTGTCTATGTGGCCGTGATCTTTCTTGTGTTTTACCTATGGCGATATTGTGTTTTAAAACTGGACAATCGTGTACGTAATGACCTGGCTTTTTGCAATAATTGCATGTCCCTTTTACCGGTCCTGCTGAATCGGACTGTGTCATACCCTTTTTATGTCCTTCAGCCGGTACTGTCTGAGACACTAGCATTTTCATTTTTGTGTCTTTCATACGTCTTTGTTCGTGTTCTTGTTCATCTCTAATTCTATTGTGATGATACTGTAACATTTGTAGCATTTGTGACGGAGTGTTACTTTGCCAGGTACTCTCGAATTTCAATATTCTATTCTTTACTGGAGGTAAAGCATTTTCTACTAATTTTGTCACAAATAAATGTGGATACGACTCACTACTTGTTTTTATACCACTATTTATTCCAAAACATTTTTCAAATCGGGCATAATAGTCACTTGTGTCTTCATCATGCTTTTGTTTACAGGCCGTGATTGCACCCCAATCTTCCTTTTTCGTAGTTAATAAACGTGGCAGTACTTGTACTAGTAAACCTGGTAATGCTTTGACTTTATCCCCGAGCCCTGAACCTGCAGCTCGGGCCTTTTCTTCCGTTTCTAATGCTGTCCAATCTATCTTTTGGTCTCCCACTTCCCACTCTTTTTCTTTCAGTTTTTCATAAATACCAGCAGGTAAGAGCACCTTTAATATCGTCATAATATCAGGATAGGTATATTCTCCCATCAGCAACATGTCCTTAATTTCTCGGTGGAAACCCGCTGGGTCTTTGTCATGACTTGGTACTACTTTCTTCATTTCTAACAATTCAATTTTTGATATGGGTGTGTATACAAATACACGGTGAAACTCATTGTCTTCGCCTTTTATTGGGTGCACCTCCCGTAAGGGATTTTGTCTATCCATATAATACGGCGTTCTTTCTCTGCGGGGCAGCGGGAAAGAATCCGGATTTACAAAAAGGACATACTGTTTACGTGACACTAATATTTCTTTAATTAACTTGTTACTAGAACCTCTCCATCTGTTCGTGAGTAGTTCCGTTAATATATCAGGTAAAGGACCAGGGTCAGCATGTTGGCTCTTATATAGTATAAGAAGCTGCTGAATCATATAGATTCCAGCTAAACGTTGTTCATCTGTACTAAGGTTAAAAAACGTGTGTGCTACGGTCTCATCACCGTATTTTTCAGGACTGTCAATCCAGTGAACAGCTGATCTGGCTAATTCTTGCTCATCCATGGAATCGAGGAGGTGGTAACCCCTTCGTTCTCGTAGTAGTTTATCTGCGGCTTGGAACAGATGTTCAGGAGACTTTAAATTTATTACAGGCGTCGGATACGTTCTGCTATTATTTGGACATTCTGAGTGTATGGGATCAGAAAAGTATCTAGTATTATCACAGGATCTTCCTCTGCCTACGTATGCTATGGTTTCTGACTGTCTTGCGGAATTCCCTGATTCGGATACTTCATCTTGCTCGAACTCGTCTGTTTCCAATCTTTCTTCGTGAATACGTTCTATTTCTCTACGGATTTTTCGGCACATGGCTATTATACAGTTTTTCTTATCGTGTCTCCCTTCTGATATATTCTGGCTCCATTTTGTAAGAATTAGCATTGTATTCGGGTCTACCCCCGGTCGGTCTTGATTTCTGATCACACAGTTTATGAGAAAACGTAACAGTTCCCCCTGTATCTCTACTTTCTGGAATTCCATAGCTCTGTTAATACATTCTGGGTCTCGCCCTGTTTGGACAAAATGATATATTTTATCTAGATGCGTAATCATTCCTGGTAACCTCGCTAAATACTCTGCAGCTCGTCTGATACGTAAGGATGCCAGGACCATTTCGTCCTCTTTACCGACCACCGGGTCATATCTACAATCTATAAGGAGTTCCTTAAGCGTACGTTCACTTACGAACTTGGGTGTACGTGAATGCGCTGATTCTTGAAAAACAAGTTTATTTATTCTAGGTGGCGTAAAAGTATTGCTTGCACCTCCCGTGGCCCCTTCAGGGGCGTCGGGTGTGAATGGATTCGTCGAACGTGATACAGCAACTATAGGTGTCGATACCACTGTAGAATCGATTGCGGGGACAGATGCGGAAACAGATGTGCTTGCCGGAGCTCGCGTCGGGACTTGCTGTTGCACGGGGACAGATACCTGATCCTGACGTTGAATCCCTCCGCCAGACGGTCTATGTGGTGTGGGGTTAGCATACTCGGGAGCTGCGTCGTCTAGATATGAGGAAAGAAAAACATCTTCTGCGGTTCTGGGATGCCCTTTTGGATGTACCCTAATTGGAAATAATGGGGGTGGCAAGTCTTTTGGCATTTCTGGAACAGCCTTAGGTAGTCCTTCGGCTAGGAGGGGGTACATACCACTCATAAGAGCGTTTCTTTGTCTATCTACTTGTTCTGATTTCACTCGGATACCTTCCTCAATTAATATATTTTCTTGAACTTCCTTTGAACTCTCTTTACTCCTCTCTTCTTGTCTACGTGCTTTTTCTGTACGTCTATGAGATTCTTTACGCCATAACTCAACAGCGTCTTTCTGTGACTGTCTGACTTTTCTTTTCCATAACTCTTCCTCCACTTTCATGATGCACTCTGCATCCCAGGTTCCCGCTGCGGGCCACCTTTGACTTTCTGGTAATCCCTTGGTATAGTCTACCCATAAATCAAGAAATAATATGGCATCTAAGCCATGCTTGTGATACATAAAATGCCCTGGAGTGTCCCTAGGAGGAATAGGAACTGCTTCTTCAAGCACCCCTTTTCTGGTAGTAATCTGTCTTAACTTCGAGAAGAGCGGCATCTTGACAACTGATTTGATACTTACTCTTGAATTTACTTAATACGAAAAACACAATAATGAACGGTGAACAATGAACAATCATTCATACCACAATATGCAAGACATTTTAACACATTAAACATTGAACATTAAACATTTTAACCTTTAAAAATGACCAACAATGATGACAGTCTGCATAACTAATCACCAAGCTGAATTCTTGACAATAACTGAATACTTCGGAATACTTGATATACTGCTAAACAGTACATATACACTGCTAAACAGTGCAGACCGGATTTGTGTACCCAAATCCGTCTTGACCGGCACAACCTATGTGCTGTCAACACGCCTCCCCGGCGATGGTACTCACCGAGTAGCTCCTTGAAACGGAAGGCCTCAGAGAATGAACGGGACTCGATGACTGCGGACAGCGGACCCTCTGGACATCGGGATTTCGAAAACCTGGTGGGCCTCTGTATACCTCGGATCTTGCTCTCTCAGCTAGGCTCTGGTCGGGATACTTCGCACTTCTCACCGCCTCGTCTGGGTTGATCGCAGCCTCAGTCGCCCCCGCTTGACCGGAGGGAGCTTACAGGAAATCCTGCTGGTACGCGTTTATGGTCCGTCCAGCTGTGGCAGGAGACCGGGCCTGCAACGCACCGCCGGCGCGTGAGATGAGAAAGTGTCCCTGTTCGGGCGCCATTATGTGGTAAATATTCTTTTTACCTAAACTGAATTTCATACGGAATCTTTAAAATAAAGTAAAATAGCTCAGAATAACAAGAGGCAGAATCCGTGGTATAAGAGGGTTTCTAAATGGTCTTTATTCCAAAATGGCCGACTCGAGTGGCGGCCTTCAGGTTCCGTCACCACGAGGGTTCAGGAAGTGAAGTACAATACTTTATTGACAAGCAGTAACTTTTATAATACATACATCACAATGAAGTGAATACAGTAGGCGTAACAATTGATAAGGACATTGACGTTTGGTGTGCGTAGCCGAAAATGGGTGTAATAATGAGTAAAAAGGAACATGATTGGCTATGATGTAATACATAGGTGGATCTATAAGATAATACTTAACATAGATGCGCGCGCAGCAGCATGACGTGTGATTGACGTGCAACTAGGGGGTGAAGGGGACTTGACATTTAGCTCTACATGCGGAGACGAGAAGTCTGGGGGGTCAAGTCAACCTAATCCCAAATCATATCTAACATCCTATGTTTAGAGAACTATGTTATCCACAAGAAGAGACTCTCGGACAGAATCTATTCTATACTGACTGTGTGCGTGTACAAGCGTCTAAGTGTCTATATGAGATACGAGGGGCAGAAAACTTTCCATGGCAACAGGGCTATGAATTACTTGTAGGAGGACGGAAAGGCCGAGTCCTTTGCTTGTGAGCTAAAGGAAATGTTTACCTAAATCACTGGACAGGAATGCATCGGCTGAGGAGCAAAATAGATAATTCGAAGGTGAAATACAGCTTCTTGGCAGGCAGGCGAAAACTGGCCGAGGCAGGCACCGTTAGCTGCACAGGGAGTAGGACAAAGTTCATGGATACAGATGCGAGCTCAAGCTGAAACTGTCAGAGACAGAGAGCAGGGAAGGCTTTGAGGACAGAATCGGGCCTACTTGCCTGAACTGTAAAAATAGAGTAACTTAGCCATATAAAGTCGGTGGCCTTTCATACTTAAGAATCGAATATCCAGCCCATTGATGGCGGATCTGACAGAGAACATGTTGACGGTGGACGCACATATGTTTGCGTTTTGGAAACTGGAACTGGAGGGAACATACATGTACTTGTGACATGCACATAGAACCGTAGGGGTCCAAGATAGGGGACATAACTGATCAGGAAAATCCACATTTCCACAGAGTCTCCGACACGCAATCTTCTTGCTGTCTACTTGTCCCTTCACCTAGCTTATCAGGAATGTTCCCTACACCTCCTCGGGGGTCTTCCGCAATCTGTCCCTCTCTATCTTCTTCTGACCCTACTTCTTCTTCAGGTATAATCTCAAGTGGTTCTTCAATCTCTTCTTCTGATTCAGGAGTAGTCTCTGTGGAATTACTCTTTTCTCTTCTTTTTCCTCCACTGCGTTTTGGAACTTCAGGCTCTCTTACAGAATCTGATCTCCCTTCTGAGACTCTCAATGGTTCTCTCTCTGAACTTTGATTTTTTCTCACTGGTTCTGGGTCTTCATCATCACTGGAATCTGACTCTTCAAAATACTCTTTGCCAGTCCCATCCTTTGGGTTTGGAACTCTCAGAGTATGACTCGCATGTACCCAGTTTTTCACACCAGCGCACTTCACTGCAGTTGTCGTAGTCAAAATAACTTGTCTTGGCCTTCCCCACCTTGGAACCAAGCAATTTCTTCTTCTGTGTACTTTAATCCTCACCCAGTCCCCTGGACTCAGATCATGAGCTTGCTTCTTCTCAAGTGTGGTAGCTTCTTCTCCAACCTGGTGAAACACAGAATGAACTGCGTCAGCCAGGCCTTTACAGTAATCCAAAATCATGTCATCAGTTATTGTCATCAACTTATTGACAGGTACAAATGCATGACGCATTGCACGTCCCATCAAAATCTCGTGCGGACTCAACCCAGTAGTTCTATCTGGAGTAGATCTAATAGTCATTAGCACTAGAGGCAAGACATCAGGCTATTTCATTCCAGTGGCTAAACACATCTTACCAATACTGTTCTTGATTGTGCCATTTATCTGTTCAACAACACCAGAAGCCTCTGGCCTGTATGCACAATGTAGCTTTTGCTGTATGCCCAATGCTTCACAAATCAAACTCATGAGCTCATTATAGAAGTGTCCACCTCTATCAGACTCAATCGTTACTGGAAACCCGTACCTAGGAATCAATTCTCTTAACAGTAACTTTGCCACTGTTATTCCATCATTTCTCCTAGTCGGATAGGCCTCCACCCATCTTGAGAACAAACAGACTACCACTAGAACATACCTCAATCTGTTTACTTGGGGCATTTCAATGAAATCTACCTGCATTCTCGTAAAAGGACCACCTTCTCTGCCTATCGTTCCCAGACTCACCACTGTCTTTTTCCCAGTGTTAAATTGCTGGCAAATCAAACATCTCTGACAGATGCTCTCTGCAATTGTCCTAAACTTTGCATTGTACCAAGTCTGTTTAAAAGACCTGATCATCGCATCCCTTCCCAAATGTCCCTGGCCATGATACATCCTTGCCATTGTCGACAGCATTGAGTTTGGCATGACTGGTCTGCCATCTCTATAGACCCAAACATGGTCCGTTTCTCTTGGGGCACAACCTGCCTTGATCCAGTCTTTCTTTTCTTCCTTTCATGCCTCATCCTGCAACTGTTTCATTTCATCCCACGTCTCTAGGACATTAGTAAACATCACAGAACAAAAAAACATTTCCCCTTCTCGTTCCCTATTAATCGAGTGATTGTTCTTAGCACAATATTGTGCAATGTCGTTGGCAAATCTATTTCCAACTGTCATAAAATCATCTCCTTGTCCATGAGCAGCACATTTTACAACTGCTAATTCTTTAGGCAGCTGTATCGCCTCAAGCAATTTCCCAATCACTTCAGCATTCTTTATTGGAGTCCCACTCGACGTCAAGAAACCTCTCTGTAGCCAAAGTTGGCCAAAATCATGCACAACTCCAAATCCATACTGACTATCAGTCATCACAGTCACTATCAGATCTTTCCCAATCTCACAAGCTTTCGTCAATGCCACCAATTCTGCAATTTGTGCAGATTTCACTCCTTTCAATGGTGATGCTTCCATCACTTCTGAAACCTTGCACACTGCATATGCTGCACTCAGCACACCCTCATCATTCCTCAGACATGATCCATCTACAAACAGCACATGATCACTCTCAAGTAAGGGAAGATCCCTTATGTCTGGTCTTGGTTTTGTACAGTCATCCAGCACATCCAAACAATTGTGATCATCTTCTGTCTTCACACCCACATTTTCAATATCCGGCAATAATGTCGCTGGATTCACATTCACACATCTTTCCAGAGTCACATTTGATGCTCCCAGAATAACTTTCTCATATTTAGTCAGCCGACTATGTGACATGTTCCGAGTTCTGCTTCTTGTCAAAAGAATTGCCACATTATGAAGTACGAATACCCTTACAGGATATCCCATTATAATTCCCTCACTCTGTTCCAGACTTCTGCATGTTGCAGCCACAGATTTCAGACAACCTGGTAAACCCACAGCTACAGGGTCAAGTGTCGATGAGAAGTACGCAATAGGCCTTCTCAGTAATCCATGCTTCTGGATTAACACTGAAAGTGCACATCCATTTCTCTCACTGCAGTACAATTCAAACTCTTTCTCATAGTCTGGCATACCCAAAGCAGGGGCTTCACACATTCTGCTCTTCAGCTCCTCAAATGCTGCCATTTGTTCTCCATCTAGTTCCAATGGATCTGTCATCTCACTTTTTGTCAGCTTAATCAGTGGCTTTGCTATCAGGGAGAAATTAATTATCCACTGACGACAATAACCCACCATTCCCAGGAACATTCTCACTTCCCTCTGGGTCTTTGGGGCTTTCATTTCTCTGATAATTCTGATCCTGTCATCAGTCACTTTTCTCAGACCTTTTTCAATATTGTGTCCAAGATAATGCACCTCTTTCTTGCAAAATTGCAATTTAGCTGGAGATACCTTTAACCCTCCATCTGCCAAATGATTCAGTAAAGCTATGGTATCTACTTCACAAGCTTCACGTAATGTAATGTAATGTAAAATAGCATTTGTACCGCGCTGCAGTCACTCCAGGGAGCATCAAGGCGCCAGATACTGATTTAGTGATGAGGGAAACAGGTAGGGAGTGGATGGAACTCACCCAACTGTTACACTAGTGCTCTAACGCGGGAGTCCTGTAGCTTGAAAATCCAGGTTTTCAGTCCCTTTCTGAAATCTTTTTCCTTGTCTAGGGCACGAAGGTCGGGGGGAAGAGTGTTCCATGCTTTTGCCCCAAGTACTGGAAGAGATTTGCCACCTCTTGTGCTGAGCTTGAACCTAGGTACTGACAGGAGATTAGAGCTAGATGAACGGAGATTGCGAGAAGGATGGTATCTGGCGAATCTCTGCTGTAGGTATTTTGGTCCCAGAGCATGGGTGGCTCTAAAGGTGATGATCAGTATTTTGAAGAGGACTCTCTTGTTAATTGGGAGCCAATGTAGAGTATTTAGTGCAGATGAAGCAGAAGATTTCTTCGGCCATTTGAGGACTAACCTAGCTGCGGCATTCTGCACCATTTGAAGTTTATGTGTGGTGGTTTTTGTAGTACCTGCATATAGACTATTACAATAGTCTATCCGCGACGTCACCAAAGCGACTGTTACCGTCTTCCTAGCCTCAAGAGGAAGGAGGTCGAAAAACTTCCTGAGTCCTTTAATAATGGCAAAGCAGTTACCTGCCACTTTCAAGGCTTGCTGCTTGAACGAGAGGTTGCTGTCAAATGTAATCCCTAGGTTTCGTGCCGATTGGGTTGTGTTCGGTGGGATTTCTGCCTTTTCTGGCCACCAGGTTTTGGGCGTGAAGTTGTTATTTGGGCCCATTGGCACGATTTCTGTCTTGCCTGTGTTGCATTTTAGATGATTGACTTTCATCCAATCAAAGGTTGCCGTGAGGCAGTTTTTAAGTTTTTCTTCCCATTCCTGTGTGTCTTTGTCCAAAACCAATATCAATTGAGTATCGTCAGCATAGGCGACTACATCAATTCCAAATGACGATATTAGTTTAATTAAAGGGGCGGTGTAGACATTAAACAGCGTTGGGCTGAGGCTTGAGCCCTGTGGAACGCCCATCTTTATCAATTTTTCCTTGGAGCGAAATTCTCCGAGAGTAACTACTTGTCTCCTGTCACTCAGGAAGTTTTTGATCCATTCCAACACTGTGCCGGAAATGCCAGAGATTTCAAGTCTGTTAATCAGAATGGCGTGTGACACAGTGTCGAAGGCCGCCGACAGGTCCAATAAAATCAGGACAGCCTTCTTACCCTGGTCCAGGGCCATGCGGATGGTATCTGAGGTGAGCAGGAGGGCAGTTTCCGTGGAGTGTTGAGCCCTGAAACCCGATTGATTGGGATGCCAGGCTTCATTTCCTTCCAGGAATTTGGTAATCTGTTTATTTACACAGGCTTCAGTGATTTTACACAGCATAGGGAGAAGGGAAATTGGTCTTAAGTTGGATAAGGTGGTAGGATCAGGGAGTGGCTTTTTTTGCAATGGTTTGACTGCCGCTAGCTTCCATTCAGCTGGGACTGTTGCTGTGGTCAAAGAGGAGTTCACAATGCTGTTAATCACAGGGTTAGCTACCTCCACCATCATATGTAGCAGTGTGGGAGGACATGGGTCAAACGGGGAACCTGACTTGGCCGCTAAGATAGCCTTATGGGTCTCGTCCAGGCTAATGGGCAGGAAAGTTTCCAGTCTGTCCCTTTCCACGTTTTCCTCATTAACCCTAACTTCAGCGGTGATGAAATCCTTGGTGAGTGCTAATACCTTGTTTTCAAAGTAGTCTGCGATGGTATTGCATAATTGTTCTGAAGGCGGTATTTCTTGTTCTAATATTTTAGGTTTATTAAAACTATTAACAATTTTAAAAATAGTTTTTTGTTTGTTTCTGGCATTTTCTACTTCCGAGGTGTAAAAGTTGGTTTTGGCTTGTTTAATCAGAGCATGATATGCGCTTCTGGTGGATTTGTAGTTATTCCTGTCTTCAATGCAGTAGTTAGTTCTCCAACTGCGTTCGGCTCTACGAACCTCTCCTTGTTTTATTTTTAACATGGGGTTAAACCATGGTGCTGATTGTTTTTTAGCCGTAGGTCTAGGTTTACGGCTGGTCGGGGCTGCTGTTGCTTTCAAGACTGACATCCATTTCCTGAAGTTGTTATTATCATCTTCAGGCTGTCCTGACCATGAAGGTTCGTGTTCTTTTGCTATGTTAAGCAGTTTTGGATGTTTCATGGCGTCTTTCCATTCTAATTGACTGCTGTGTACAATTTTCCCTGCGAGTTTATTATTTCTAAGTATTTTAAATGGTAGTACAAATGGTATTAATGTATGATCTGTCCAGGTTAGGATTTTATGGGATTTGATTTGAATGTCTTGCAGGTTAGTTGATATGCAGTCAATCGTGTGCCCCGCCTCATGAGTGGGCTGTGTGACGCATGTAGTCAGGCCCAATACGTCCATGGTATCCCTAAAGGTGATTGCTGAGGAATCCATAGGTGAATCAAGATGGATATTGATATCTCCTAGTACAGTGAAATTAGAGAAGCGCGTAGCCAGGGGGCTCAGTGCTTCTCCTATGCTTTCTAGAAAGCTTTTACAGGGACCTGGGGGGCGATAGATTAGAGCACCAGCAAAGGTAAAAGAGTCTGTGAGTTTAAGTAAAAAGCACATCCCTTCCGCGTCCTTAAGCTCTTGAAGTTTCGTTGTGGTGCAGTTGTAGAAATCTCTATATATTATTGCTATTCCACCCCCCCCGAGTCTCCTCCCTGTCCATTCTTTGGATCTGATATCCCAGGGGGAGTGCTTGCACTATGTCTGGCGTAGACCATGATTTTAGCCACGTCTCTGTGACAAACAGGCAGTCAAGATTTTCTTCTACAATGGTATCATATATGTCGAGTGCGTGTTTAGATAGAGATCTAGCATTGATCAGTGCCCCTTTTAGAACAGCATTATTTGCATAAGCAGCAATCTGCTTCGGGTCGAACACTATATGGCATTGACCACACTTTATTGTGCCTTTTAGTGTCGCCATGTCAAGTTTACAGCAGCAGGTTGTGGCAGATCTACCGATAGCCAATAGCTCCTGACTGCTGTAGGTAATGAAGGGTTTAGTGCTGACAGCGTTTCCAGCCCTATGCCCGGTCTGTGCACGGACGGGCACAGACGGGCCTACCTTTGGCTTACCTTCGGCGCGCCTTAGGCGCGCCCGCTGCGCCCATCCGCTGCGCTCCTTGGAGGGTGGTCCCATTTTGTAGCTGCGAGGGCGGGATGTTCCGAGCACTAGTCTGCTCGTTTGCTGTTTCCCTCACCCAAGATGGCGGATCCTAAAACGCGGTCCCCAGGTAGTGAATGACTCTGCTACTGGGTCGGCGTTTGCAGCGGGAGGGTAACGGGGATCCCTTACTAGTTGGGAATCAAATGTGAGTTACACCACAAGTGAAAACTAATTAAAAATCGGCGCAATTACAATTTTTTAAAAACGATGTAGTGTGGGTGAATGATCAAGCAAACAGTTCCACAAGTACATGCAATTCAGACAGTCCCGGCAATCCGCCTCAGGACACCACAAAGCACTCAATCAGTCTGTGCTTGTGAATTCCTACTTCCTTTTGTAGCTGCGAGGGCGGGATGTTCCGAGCACTAGTCTGCTCGTTTGCTGTTTCCCTCACCCAAGATGGCGGATCCTAAAACGCGGTCCCCAGGTAGTGAATGACTCTGCTACTGGGTCGGCGTTTGCAGCGGGAGGGTAACGGGGATCCCTTACTAGTTGGGAATCAAATGAATCACGTGTCTTTGATGCCACTAGCAAATCATCAATATACTGCACTAGTACTGAATTTTCAGGCATAATCAAACTCTCCAATGATTTTTTCAATAACTGATTGAATATCGAAGGACTCTCTGTATACCCCTGTGGGATACGACACCATGCTAAAATACGCTGGCCAAACCTAAATGCAAAAATCGGCTGGCTGTCATGATGCAATGGAATTGAAAAGAAAGCATGACACAAATCAATCACTGTGTACCATTCAGCATCATGTGGAATCTGATACAAAATCACTGACGGATTTGGCACAATAGGACAACATGCCACCACAATTTGATTAACTTTTCTCAAATCCTGTACAATCCTGAACTTCCCATTAGGTTTCTTTAGCCCCATTATCGGTGAGTTACACGGACTACTCAATAATTCTCTTAAAACTCCTTGCTGAATCATTTTCTCAATAATAGGAGTTATTCCCTCAATTATTTCTGGTGTCATTTTGTACTGAGGAATGTTAGGATAAGTAATTCCCTCTTTCACTGACATTTTCACAGGATCTACATTATTCATCAATCCCACATCCTCTCCAGTAAAATCCCAAACTGTCCTTTTCACTGTGTCTCTCAGCTCTTGAGGCAAATCCTCCGGATCAAACACAGCATATGCACCAATTAACTCACTCTCTCTATTTTCTAGAGTCACCCGGTACAAAACATCCTCATCTGGTGTTTCAAAAGCTATTCCATCCGGTGTACAAAAAATTGTACAGTTCATCTTACAAAGCAGATCCCTGCCTAACAAGTTCACTGGACTAGTGTCACAGACAATAAATCTGTGCATGTCTGAAAATGTCCCTATTTGTACTCTTACTGGTTCAGTAAGACTTGTCTTGATTTGTGTATTGGCTACACCAACTACTTGGATTGCTTCATCCGAGAGAGGAAGATTTCTAATATCTGTTGACCTGACAGTTGATCTTGTCGCACCTGTGTCTACTAAAAAAGTAACACCTTCTTCATTTATTTTCCCATCCACAAATGGTCCTGCCTGGTCTATTTCTAGAGTTGCACCAAGTATGCACTCTTCCTCCTCTCTTCGGCACCGTCAATAATCACCTTCAGACTCACTCCCTTCATTCTTTAACAAGTACTGCTGTACCTGGTTAGAACGCCTTGGTTTGTTTACCTGCTCATCATTGTAGAATCCCGAATCCTGATTATACTTTTGTGATCCTCTATTCTGCGGCAAGGGCGGTTTTGGCTCTTGACTCTGCTGTTTCACAACAGAAGGTTGTTGCTGCTGTCGATTATTCCCTTCGTTCTGCACCTGTTGATTTAAGGGTTTACTCTCATTATTCGCTAATGGTGGATTGGTACATTCAGATCTCCAATGTCCCAGTTGGCCACAGTTGTGACACGGGAACTTTTTTTTGGCTTCCTCAAGATTCCCCTTTCCTTTCCCTGCATATCTAGGCCTATTCCCTGGATTATTTCCTGCATTATTCGCCTGTTCCACCAACTGTGCTTCCTGTCTTTCCGCAACTTTCACTTGTGCCCACATTGCTTTCTCTTTCAGCTTTTTCTGTTTTGCTTCAATTTCATCACTGAAGTATTTTGCATGTCTCAAAATCTAATCTATTTTCTTACTCTGCCAGTCCACTGTATGCTCACGAATTCTCTCACTAATCTCAGGTCTCAGGCCATATACAAATCTGTATACAAAATGACTCAAATCCTTGTCACCCAGGTGTTCATCCCCACTGAATTGTTTAAAAGCCAGTATCAGCCTCTCATAAAAAGCATGAACCGATTATTTTGCTTCCTGATGTGTTCGATCTATTTTAACCCAGTCTGTCTCTTTTGGAGGTACTTTATTTTTCAGGTATACGATCACCTGCTCATACTTTCTCATTACCTCTGGATCTGGTGCTCCTGTTCTCTGATCTCTTGGATATTCCTCAGTAGGCCAACTTACAACTATTTTACACTCAGCCCACAAGTCTGCTGGAACAATTATATCAAACAGACTATTCAGGTCAATCCACAGCACTTTTGACAATTTCACAAACCTGTCTACCTGCCTATACCACTCGACGGGCTTTTCTCTCAGTCGAGGGAAATCATTCGTAAATGATAAAATATCCTGTCTGGTCCATGGAACATGTACATATCCTCCTCCAGGTATTTCTCTCATAGGATAAGCATCCACTGTTTTCTCTTTTTCTCTCACAGGAAATGCTGAATAAGTCCTATCTCCCGATTCTTCTCTTTTCTTGTACCACCTATCCTTCCACTTCTCAACATCACCCCATTTTCGCAATAAAGCGATCATCTCTTTAATCTGTCCTGTTCTACCAGCACCATTCAGATTTTCAATGTCTTTGTCTGTGAAATCCATCCTGTAAGACTTCTGCAAAGCTTTCACTTTATCAATGTCAACTCCGTGCTCATTCGCTATTGCTCTTAATCTGTCATGTGTATTTTTAGCTCTCCAGGTGATATTTTTACACATAAATAACAATTCACCATCATGATGATTTTTCAGAATTTCTGTAGGAACTGTCCCTGCAACAAGCTCTTTTAATTCTACACGTAACCTAGCCACATCAATTGCCTGTGAATCTTTATCCCTCTTTTGAAGAACTTTCATCCATTCATTCAAATCTTCAGCTGTTATTTCAGTAGATTTTCTCACTGGAACCACTTTCTTCTGCGGTTCTAAAATCGGCATCCCTGAACAACTAGCTTCACTAGCATCCAATCTTGAATTAGACTGTATCTCTAATCCTTCACTACATGTCTCATGTCTGGATTGTCTCAAATCATCATTTTCTGTCCTTTTTCCTGAATCTCCTGAAGGACCAGCCAAACTTGTCAATCTATTCCCAACATATGGAATCACCAAACTATTTTCACCCGTCCTCTGCTTATCAAAAACAGGCATAACCGGACCTATGGTTACAGGCACTGTAACAGCTTCTAGATTCTTTGTCAGCTCTCTAATCTTTTCAGTCAACTCCGATGTAGTTCTGGCTAATTCTCTCGTATTCTCGCCACCGCTTCTATTCTCTCTTTCCCTGAAAGGATTACCACTTCTTAACTCAGGTGTCACATTTTCTGTCTCAATGATACGCAATGTATCTCTTATCGGAGAAACAACTGGTGTGCTCTCTTCTGGTTCTGGTCTATATGGAGGTGGTCTTTTGTAAATCATGTCATTCAAGACTTCATCCTCATACTCATTAACTCCATATCTTCTCACTTCTGCCTCAGGAACCCTTTCTGTACCCTTCTCTTCAACTGTTCTCATAGGGTATAATCCCTCTGACATACTAGCATCTCGCCATCTCTTCATTCGATCATGATGAGTTTCACGATCATGTCTCCTCCCAAACATGTACCTGTAATTTCCCCCAGACCTCTGTTTTTCTCGCTCATGTACTTCCTCTTCCCATTCCACTAAAGCCTCAAACTGTGTCGGCCTTGGTCTTGGGTCAAGACACAACATCTTTTCCCGCAAATTTTTCAACACGGCCAGATTAAATGAACAATGTTCTGGGAATGCTAGGACACCATCTTCCTTTGTATACCTTACCCAATTTTCCAACCATATACAGGTATGATACCCATATCTCGCAGCCATAAAGGATGCAGGCGTTTTCGATGGAGGTAACAATTCACCTTCTCTCGTTTTAACATCTTTATCCTTGTCGAACCAATTTTTAATCTTTCTGAATAAAGATTTTTTCTTTTTCTCTTCTTGGTAATACATTTTAGTTTTTACCAAACTTTCTAATCCCTTCCGTAATACAACTAAATAGTACGATGTTTTTTTCCAATAACAGCGCGACTCACACTAACGCACCAATCCTGGAGCGTCTACGTCACTCTGTATTCCTTCCAATCCTTGCGCGGCTCACACCAACGCACCAATCTCAGCGCGAGCACTGTACTGATCTAATATCCAATCAGAGCGCGGTCTGTTTGACGTCAGCAGTCGCTGCAGTCTCTCCTGCTCCTGTCTCCTGTCAGTCGTCTACCCCTCCTTTACAAAACTTCTCAGTAGACTTCGTGTCAGATTCTACAAAATCTATTAGTTACAACATATAAACATCTCCATTGTCTGCTTCGCTAACCAAAGAAAAGTAAAGAAAATCTATTTCACAAGAATCCCGTTGACACAGTAGCACATCCCTCTACTCTACCCTTCTAACATGCATTCATTAACTGTTTCCTCTAGGACTGCTCCAAAGAGTTTTACAATCAACTAAATGTATGAGCATTCACGCACATTCATACAAGAAAATGTAATACATACACACAGAATCCTGCTTTTCCCGAGAACAGCGAACAATCTGCCCCACTACAGAATTATAACATACGTTAACCAAGCAGTGTTTACCTCTGCCCAGTCCTTCAATCAAGCTCAGAGAATACCTATTACTCCTCCCGCAATAAGCTTTAACGGTAAACCTTACGGATCCCTGGGACTTAAGACCAGAGTTTCACAGATAACCTTCGCCACCATACACACTCCCTTTTATACCAGAAATATTTCTAATAGTAACACACAACGATGTCACTAATTCCGAACACAGACAATGTGACGCGCAACTTCAATAGTCACACGTTTTTCCTGCATACGTACAGGACCAACAATCCCGTCTTTCCCGAGAGCAGCATATACTTCCCTCTGCCCTACTACGGAACTGCTACCAGCTCCCAAATTCCAGAAGCACTACATAAAACTCAACATGACGACTCCAACATATAGTGTTAGTACATATACCAACATCAATCAATAATCAATAAATCAAAAGCCAATGTACAAGCAATCTAATCAGATCAAGACAATCATCAATAACCATCAAATTCTGCTACCAGGAAATTGGTGCAGATTGGGGTGTACAAATTCTCCCTACTTCTGAGGAAATATGAATTTCGTGATCAGTTATGTCCCCTATCGTAGACCCCAACGGCTCCATGTGCATGCTATAAGTACATGTATGTTCCCTCCAGTTCCAGTTTTGAAGACGCAAATACATGTGCGTCCACCGTCAACATGTCCTCTTTCAGATCCACCATGAATGGGTCGAATATTCCATTTCTAAGTATGAAAGGCCACCGACTTTATGTGGTTCACTTTCCACATTTTACAGATTCAGGCGAGTATGCCCTGAATTCTGCCATCAAGCCTTTCCTGCTTTCTGCCTCTGAAAGCTCCAGCCCGAGCCCGCATCTGTATCCATGAACTTTGTCCTACTCCCTGCGCGGCTAACGGTGCCTGATCCAGCCTGTTGCCTGCCAACAAAACTGTATTTCACCTTCAAGATTATCTGCTTCGCTCCTCATCCGATGCATTCCTGTCTAGTAGTTTAGGTAAACATTCCTCCAGCCACTGTGCAAGGGGCCAGGCCTCACTGTCCTCGTGCAAGTAATTCATAGTCCCTGTTACCATGGAAGATTCCTGCCCCCTCGCATCTCATGTAGACACTTAGACGCTTGTACACGCACTAACAGTCAGTATAGAATAGATTCCGTCCTAGAGACCTTTCCTTTTGGATAATACAGTTCTTTAAACATAAGATATTAGATATGATTTGGGATTAGGTTGATATGACCCCTCAGACTTCTGTCTCCACATGTAGAGCTAAATGTCAAGTCCCCTCCACCCTCTAGTTACACGTCAATCACACGTCATGCGGCTGCGCACGCATCTTTGCCAAATATTTCTGCTGACATTGCAGGATTCTCTTATGGATCCACCCACTTGTGACATCATGTATAATGACGTTTTCTAAATTACGCCTATATGTCCGCCTTTTTGGTTACGTATGCCTATTTTATCTCTCTTATCAACTGTTACGCCTCCTGCATCTGTTACACTATAATGCATTTTCTTATAAAAATGATTACCTGTCAATAATGTATCGCCTTCCTTCCTGAACCCTCATGGTGATGGAGTGTGAAGCCTGCAATTTGAATTGTATTTCCTTTGTAGAGGAATAAAGCCTTTTAGAACCTCTAATACCACGGATTCTGCCTCTTATATTTACTGAGTTATTCTTACTAGACTTTACCGCATAAAAAATAGTACCGGTAATGAAATATTTACCACAGAAATTGGCGCCCGAACAGGGACACGTTCTCATCTCACGCGCCGGAGGTGCGTTGCAGGCCCGGTCTCCTGCCACAGCTGAACGGACAAAAACGCGTACCTGCAGGATTTCCTGTATCTCCCTCCGGCCAAGCGGGGGTGACTGAGGCTGCGATCAACACCCAGACGAGGCGGTGAGAAGTGCGAAGTATCCCGACCAGAGCCTAGCTGAGAGAGCAAGATCCGAGGTATACAGAGGCCCACCAGGTTCCGAAGTTCCGAGTCCAGACGAGTCGAGTCCAGTCCGGTCCAGTTTCAGTTCAGTTCCGAGGCCTTCCGTTCCGAGCTACCCGGTGAGTACCATTGCCGGGGAGGCATTTAAACGTGCACATAGTCTGTGCCGGTCAAGACGGGTTTGGGTACACAAATCCGGTCTGCACTGTTTTAGCAGTGTATCTGTACTGTTTAGCAGTATATCTAGTATGTCTTGCATATAATTAAGTATTATTTAGTGTTAGTATTATGTCAGTAGGATGTATGACGTTACAACGCATGCTATTACAACGCATACCTTTACAACGCATTTTTTACAACGCAAGTACTACTACAACGCATTACTTTACAACGAATACTCTTACAACGCAAAACCTATTAAAAAACCGAAAAGTGCTATTACAACGAAATCTATTACAACGCATACCATTACAACGCGATTTTTTTTTTTTTTAAATTAAAAGTTCAATAAAATCTGGCACGGGATGCAGGGAAATTAGGGGTTTTAGGGTGGGGAAGTGTATTAAAATGTGGAGAAAAACTGTACGTAAATCGACGGAAACGCATTACCAAATTAATACTCGAGTATTAAAAGTAATACTCGAGTATTAAAATTAATACTCAAAATCCCCCATAAAATTCAGTTTTCACACATTTCACAGTTTTACAAAAATAACGAAAATTTAAATAACAGTACATAGACATTTTTATCATGATTAGATCGGAAAGTAAGTAAACAAAGTAAAACATAAGACACATACACATAGGCGCCATTTTAACCATCTCACTTGTAAAACTTGTCCTACCACAGTTTCTATGTAAACAATACCAAAAGACATGTTTCAAAATGGATGCCAAAACGGAGCAAATGAATCAAAACAATATTTTTTAAAAATCATTTTTAAATTATCATTTTCCACAGTAAAACAAAGCATTTAAAAAAACACAACGAACGCAGTTTTAAAAAAAATTAATAGTGACACAGAGTAAAACTTATAAATACAAGGAAGACACCATTTTGCACTCAGTTGATTATCAACTAGCAGAGAGACCAGACGTGAAAAGCTGACCCTCTGTCACCTCCACTGCGACCTCCTCAGAGAGAGCACGGAATTCATTCGTAAAAGCATTACAATAGAGCAACTACTAGTAAGTCATTATAATATTTTTAAACGTTGGTTTTGAGGAAAATATATTTTCTTAACCCAAAAAAAATTTAAATAAAATTCTTAATAATAACTTTTAAAATGTACTGTTTCTAATTTATTATCACGAAAAATATACACCAACTTAAAACAAATATTTTATTTTCCAAAAACAGAAACTCGGAATATATTGAGATTCAACAATTGGTATACCTAATTGAGCATCACCACCACGTTAACGACTGCCATATAAAATTGTGAAGGTAAATGTAATTTATTTGTAATGGTTTTACTTGTAAAATATATTTTTAAAAATTACCTAAAGTGATGTATGGCAATGGTGTGTTTTTTTTAAACCTCAATCTCACTACATCATAATCGAAAATATACCATGATGCAGGAGTAACAATTACTAATAAGACTTCAGTTGGGTACTACATCTGGAAAAGCGATTCATATTACTAGGGCAACTATTTCTATTCAAAGTCCTAGAATGTTCTGCATTATAGTAATTTAGTGATAGTATCGGATTAACTTTTTTTTTTATAGAAAAATGCATTAAATGTGTAATATGTTTTCTTTCACCAATTGTTAATCATACTCCTTTGTCATATATCAAATTGTTTATAAATTGTATTTTTTTTTGTTCCAACCAACGTTGGCTAAGGAACATTAATTTATTCATTTTTTTTTTTCCCAGAGTACATCTGAACCAAAAAAAAACTTTAACCTGCTGCAAGCAAAACCTTGAAGGCACAAAAACAAACAATAACAGAAAAAGGTATGTGACCTTTTCAGTACTATTTTTACTATACAATTTTTAATCCTTCCTTTTGCAATTATTACTCCTCTAACGTACCAAATTAGAAAAATAATGGATAGTTTAGAGTAACAATATAGTATTTCTACTCCAGGAAGGTGCAACATTAAGGAAATTTTTTTATAGTGTAGGGGTACATATCTCTATTTCAACCACAGGAAGCTGCATTGGTTAGTACAGTGTCATGTAGTATTAGTTATATTGTATGTCATTATTAATTTAAATATACTCAGATTTTACATTTCAAACCAACGTTAAATTTTTTTTTATCCTCTTTTTTTTCAAAACACAAAAATGTTATTCCTTACAGAAAGATTCTTTCCACCACACACGTTAAATCTTGAACCAACAGACCAAATCATCTTCAGAAGCCTCATCCAGAAAAGCAAGTGCTACAAAACAAGGTATCGATTTTCATGATGCTTTCTAAACCTTCAATATATTAGACTAGCTTTCTCATTGCTAATGTTGAAAAAAAACCCAATTTAATTATGGTTACATTTGCAGAATTCCGAATTTTATTCCATGACTAAAGGATGGTGTAGCATTCGGGAAAGTGTTATCTAATGCAACTTATAACAAATATACAATTTTTAAAAAATAATTGTAAAATCGCATTTCTCAACATCGTTCAGTTTTCTCATTCTTTTCTTTTTTCACTTTTCCAGACATTTATTTTTCCATTCGAAATCCAATCACCTCATAAGTGTCTACTCCAGCCTACACGCCATTCCCACTTAAGAAGAGTCAGCAAGAAAAGCAACTTCGAAAGAAAAAGGTAATTTTATCAAACATTGTAAGGTGAAGCTGTTTTAAAAATGTACCATGCTGTAGGGGTAACAATTACTATTCTAACTCCAGGAAGGTGCAGCAGTAGGGAAAGTGTTGGATGGAGTAGGGGTGCAATTTACTATTCTAACTCCAGGAAGGTGCATCAGTAGGGAATGTGTTGGATGGTGTAGGGGTGCAATTTACTATTCTAACTCCGGTAAGGTGCAACAGTAAGGAAAGTGTTGGATGGTGTAGGGGTGCAATTTACTATTCTAACTCCAGGAAGGTGCATCAGTAGGGAATGTGTTTGATGGTGTTGGGGTTCAATTTACTATTCTAACTCCAGGAAGGTGCATCAGTAGGGAAAGTGTTGGATGGTGTAGGGGTGCAATTTACTATTCTAACTCCAGGAAGGTGCATCAGTAGGGAATGTGTTGGATGGTGTAGGGGTGCAATTTACTATTCTAACTCCAGGAAGGTGCATCAGTAGGGAATGTGTTGGATGGTGTAGGGGTGCAATTTACTATTCTAACTCCAGGAAGGTGCAGCAGTAGGGAAAGTGTTGGATGGTGTAGGGGTACAATTTACTAGTCTAACTCCAGGAAGGTGCATCAGTAGGGAAAGTGTTGGATGGTGTAGGGGTAACAATTTACTATTCTAACTCCAGGAAGGTGCAGCAGTAGGGAAAGTGTTGGATGGTGTAGGGGTGCAATTTACTATTCTAACTCCAGGAAGGTGCATCAGTAGGGAATGTGTTTGATGGTGTTGGGGTGCAATTTACTATTCTAACTCCAGGAAGGTGCAGCAGTAGGGAAAGTGTTGGATGGTGTAGGGGTGCAATTTACTATTCTAACTCCAGGAAGGTGCATCAGTAGGGAATGTGTTGGATGGTGTAGGGGTGCAATTTACTATTCTAACTCCAGGAAGGTGCATCAGTAGGGAATGTGTTGGATGGTGTAGGGGTGCAATTTACTATTCTAACTCCAGGAAGGTGCAGCAGTAGGGAAAGTGTTGGATGGTGTAGGGGTGCAATTTACTATTCTAACTCCAGGAAGGTGCATCAGTAGGGAATGTGTTGGATGGTGTAGGGGTAACAATTTACTATTCTAACTCCAGGAAGGTGCATCAGTAGGGAATGTGTTTGATGGTGTAGGGGTAACAATTTACTATTCTAACTCCAGGAAGGTGCATCAGTAGGGAAAGTGTTGGATGGTGTAGGGGTGCAATTTACTATTCTAACTCCAGGAAGGTGCATCAGTAGGGAATGTGTTGGATGGTGTAGGGGTGCAATTTACTATTCTAACTCCAGGAAGGTGCAGCAGTAGGGAAAGTGTTGGATGGTGTAGGGGTGCAATTTACTATTCTAACTCCAGAAAGGTGCATCAGTAGGGAATGTGTTGGATGGTGTAGGGGTGCAATTTACTATTCTAACTCCAGGAAGGTGCAGCAGTAGGGAAAGTGTTGGGTGGTGTAGGGGTGCAATTTACTATTCTAACTCCAGAAAGGTGCATCAGTAGGGAATGTGTTGGATGGTGTAGGGGTAACAATTTACTATTCTAACTCCAGGAAGGTGCATCAGTAGGGAATTGTTGGATGGTGTAGGGGTGCAATTTACTATTCTAACTCCAGGAAGGTGCATCAGTAGGGAAAGTGTTGGATGGTGTAGGGGTGCAATTTACTATTCTAACTCCAGGAAGGTGCAGCAGTAGGGAAAGTGTTGGATGGTGTAGGGGTGCAATTTACTATTCAAACTCCAGGAAGGTGCATCAGTAGGGAATGTGTTGGATGGTGTTGGGGTGCAATTTACTATTCTAACTCCAGGAAGGTGCATCAGTAGGGAAAGTGTTGGATGGTGTAGGGGTGCAATTTACTATTCTAACTCCAGGAAGGTGCAGCAGTAGGGAAAGTGTTGGATGGTGTAGGGGTGCAATTTACTATTCTAACTCCAGGAAGGTGCAGCAGTAGGGAAAGTGTTGGATGGTGTAGGGGTGCAATTTACTATTCTAACTCCAGGAAGGTGCAGCAGTAGGGAAAGTGTTGGATGGTGTAGAGGTGCAATTTACTATTCTAACTCCAGGAAGGTGCAGCAGTAGGGAAAGTGTTGGATGGTGTAGGGGTGCAATTTACTATTCAAACTCCAGGAAGGTGCATCAGTAGGGAATGTGTTGGATGGTGTAAATGTTATGTTTTAGGTAATAAATAAATTTAATCAGGCTAATTTTTTTGTGTTTTCTCCTCTTTTCAGATAATGTCTAGCCTGGGAGCTGCCAACTTTATTAAATCCAGGAAGGGCAAAAATTTATTAAACCATGGTGGATACATATATAGTAAGGAAAGAATAAGTTTAACTAGAAATCATTGGAGGTGTGTGCAATACTACACTACCCATTGCAGTGGCAGAGCGGTTACTGTTGACAATTTGGTTGTGAAAACCACAGAACATAACCACTCTGCCTCTGCAATGGATGTAGAAATTAGAGAAACAATAAACGAGATGAAAGCTATTGCAAGCACCTCCAATGATTCTACAGGATCAATTTTAAGAGAGGTTGCACAGCATGTCCCCAGTCATGTTGCTAGTAACATGCCTATAATACCTAATTTGAGAAGAATTATTCAGAGACAAAAGCAGGCAAGTAACATTCAATTATCTACACCACATACTTTTTCTGACATTAGAATTCCTCATGATCTTTCTATTTCTTTTTCTGATGAACCTTTCCTTCTGCATGACAACGAAAACCCTCAGAAACGTATTCTAATTTTTAGTACCCCACGTAACCTTGCTAAGTTAGAAAGTAGTGAAATTTGGATGATGGATGGGACGTTTAAAAGTACACCCCATCCTTTCACTCAAATTTACACTATACATGCTAAAATTAACAATAGTGTAATTCCCTTAGTTTATAGTTTGCTACCTGATAAGACTTCTGCAACATACACTGAACTTTTATCAGTGATTAAAAGTAAAACATCTTCAAGTCCTCGAAAAATAATTATTGATTTTGAATTGAGAATGATCAATGTGATCACTAAAACGTACACGGATACCCAAATTCAGGGATGTTTTTTCCATTTTTCGCAGGCATTTTGGCGTAAATTACAGAAAACATCCCTAGTTGCAGAATATTCTCGGGATAGCAAACTACAATTTGAACTAAAAAAATTAACTGCACTTTGTTTTGTTCCTCCCGATAGTGTGGACGAGTACTACACTGCAATTATAGAATCTGTTTATTATACGAGTAACGAAGAAAAATTGGCACCCATTCTAAATTATTTTGAGGACACATGGATTGGACACCTAAGCAGATCGGGTCGCAGGAGGAAGCCACGATTCCATGTGGAGTGGTGGAACTGCTACACGAGTTGTTTAGAGGGAGAAGCAAAAACAAACAATGCCATTGAGGGATGGCATAACTCCTTCAACCATACAATTGGTAAACCACATCCTAACTTCTACTCATTTTTGGAAACTTTGAAGAAGGAGCAAAGTTTCCAAGAAATGAGAATAGCACAAACACTCGCAGGTAGTCTAAACCCACGAGTAACAGTCAAAACAAGGGAAATGTCTGAGAGACTATTGGCAGTTCTACAACAATTTTCGTTGTGTGTGGCTATAGACTACCTTGAAAATCTTTCTAACATTCTATCTTTTTGAAATAATGTAATTACTTACTTTCCTGCTTTGCTTTAAATTTTACTAATTTTCAAATTACAATTGGCATACCAAGGTATTTTCGAAAAATTTTTTCAAACAAACAAGTCGGGTTCTTTTTTTTAAAAACAAATCTTCATTTCAAGCAAAAACTACCAATGTCTACAAATTTACTGTCCCATAGTATTTGAACTATTGTCCGACATCGGAACTCCATTAATTAAATTACCAAAAAATTCCAATTTAATTTCCGTCATAACAAATCACCAAAACTCAACCATATGTAAATTCTACAATTCAAACCATATTCCGAAATGCACTTTGCAGCTTAATCATCATTTTTATAACAATCGTTATTTTTCAAAATTTCAAAGTACGCAACTTTTTTGCACTTAGAAATGAAGATCGACATTACTTTTTTTACTTCCTAAATAAACAAATCAACTTTCTGAACAGTAACGTTTAATTTTTTAACAGTTACATACTTTTTTTAACTAAATAAATAACTTTTAGCGACCCGACATAGGCATACATTAATGACATTAATGTGGACATGTTTAAAAACAATTAAGTAATCAATTAGTTTTCCAGCAACCTCCCCTTATTCTTTCCTCACTATATATGTATCCCTTTTAAAGGTTTATTCTACAATTACAATTGAAAATATTTCCTACCTGGCCGCAGATCAGCTTCCTGCTGCTTCCTCCTCCGATGCTCTGCAAAATGGCGTATTACGTCGACGCTCACGTCATTACGTCATCGCGTGCATCAAAATTTGAAGCGGACTACTTTTTTTAAATAATCTGTAAATAAATGTTTATAAATGTTAATAAAATATTTATATTTTGTTTTAAAAATGTTACTTACATTGCAAAATTCTTAAAAAATATGGTTTATTTTTTCATGATTTTTCTATAAATAAAAAATGTGAAAACAAAAATTGTTTGCTGTCATTATTTTTTAAATAGTTATTTAAACTTCAAAATTGTAACTAATTAAATGTTAACTTACTAAATATGTTCCTTACCTCGACTCTATTGTCTTTTCCCTTCAAAACTTTCTCTTTCTTCACTTTCTGATCCTTCTTTTCTTGTTCCGCGGGTTGTATATTCTGATGCTGCCAAAATAAATAAAGGACAAAGACGCTCATAGACTTCAATGGAAAAGCGTGGGATTTTTTTTTAAAAAAGTAAGTAATTATTTTTTTTATCTTTTTTAAACTATTATTGTTTTCAAAATGCATTTTTTATTACTCTTTTAATATTTCAACTATTATTATATATATTTTTTTTTTTTTTAAATTTATCTAATTTTTATAATAAATAATCCTAAAGTACTCTTCCTTTTTTAAAAAAACAAAATTCTCTATTTTTGGAACTTATAAATACTCTAGTATTTACATATCTGATTACTTAAATTTTTGATAGATACTGTAGTATTAATATTTTTAAAAAGTACTCACAAACTTTAAAAAAATTAAATTAAAAATATGCTGTTTCTTAATTTGAAAAAACCAATGAACTGAATTAATTTAAGAAATACACTTTAATATTTTAAAAATACTCAAGTAATAAAATTTAGTTACTCACTCTTATTTATTTTAAATAAAATATTAAATACTCTTTCAATTTAGATTAATTCTTAATTATTTATTTAACTGTAAAAATACTCACTATTCAATGTAATTTGTAAAAAATTAAATATTAAAAAACTCATTCTATTTTGAAAAATACTCAAGTATTAATTTAACTATCCAACAAAACATTTCTAGTAGACAAAATACTCATGTATTAAGTTTCAAGAATTAATATTAAAATACTCAAGTATTAATTTAACTATCCAACAAAACATTCCTACTAGACAAAATACTCAAGTATTAATATTAAAATACTCAAGTATTAATTTAACTATCCAACAAAACATTTCTACTAGACAAAATACTCAAGTATTAATATTTAGATAAACTACTCACTTTTTCTCTATTACAATTTTTTTATTAAAAATTAATTATACGACATATATTTATTTTAATTAAAAAACCAACATTAAAAAATGCGTTGTAATAGTATATGCGTTGTAAAAGTACTTACCATATAACATCTTGCGTTGTAAATGCATGCGTTGTAAATGCATGCGTTGTAAAGGCATTTTTAAATAATGCGTTGTAAAGGTATATGCGTTGTAAAAGTACTTACCATATAATAGCATGCGTTGTAAAAGCTTGCGTTGTAAAAGTTTTAGCGTTGTAAAAAATGCGTTGTAATAGCATATCGTTGTAAAAGTTGCGTTGTAAAGGTGGTTCCCCTGTCAGTAACTAGTTTCTTATCAGTCATCATTATTCGTTAAATGTTAAATGTTAAATGTTTTAATACGTTCTATACATTGTGGTGTGAATGACTGTTCATTATTGTGTTTATTTGTATTAAGGTTGTTTAAGATTAAGTAACCAGATCTAAAAATGCCGTTCTTTTCGAAATTAAGACAGATCAAAACAAGAAAAGGGGTACTCGAAGAAGCTGTCCCCATCCCACCTAGGGACACTCCAGGGTACTTTATGTATCATAAGCATGGCCTAGATGCCGTGTTATTTCTTGATTTATGGGTGGACTACACCAAGGATTTACCAGAGAGTCAAAGATGGCCCGCAGCGGGGACCTGGGATGCAGACTGCATCATGAGAGTAGAAGAAGAATTATGGAAAAAGAAAGCCAGACAGTCACAGAAAGATGCCATTGAATTATGGCGTAAAGAATCATATAGACGTACAGAAAAGGCGCTCAGACAGGAAGAGAAAGGTAGGGAGAATTCGAATAAAACCCGAGAAAATTTATTAATAGAGGAAGGTACCCGAGTTAAATCGGAACAAGTAGATAGACAAAGAAACACTCTTATGAATGGTATGTATCCTCTTCTGGCCGAAGGATTACCTAAGGCTACCCCGGAAATACCAAAAGACTTGACTCCTCCATTGCTCCCGACAAAAGCACATCCTAAAACAGCAAAGGACGTTTTCCTTTCCTCCTATTTAGATGACGTAGCTCCCGAGTATGCTAATACCATACCACACACACCGCTTGCCGATGGTGTTCTACACCAAGAGCATCCGTCTGTATCTTCGCAGCAACAAACTCCTGCACTAGTTCCAACAGGTCCGTCCGTTTCTACTGTTTTTCCCGCATCTACAATTTCTATCTTACGTCCAACGAATCCTTTCGTGCCTAGCACCTCAGACGGTGCTACAGGAGGTACGACAGACATGTTTGCCACACCACCACGAAATAAACAGACCCTTAGAGATTTAGCACTCCAACGTACACCCCATCTAGTGACATCCGACATGTTTAGAGAACATCTTGTGGATTGTAGATACGATCCAGTGCCAGGTAAACAGGACAGATTGCTAATATCATCACTACGTATAAGACGGGCTACATTGTATTTAATGACGATACCAGGAATGGTTGAGCACCTAGACAATATATATCACTTTGTCCAAACAGGGCGAGGCCCAGAAAGTATTAACGAAGCTATGGAATACCAGAAAGTGGATGTACAAAGACAACTACTACGTTTTTTCATAAACTGCGTGATCAGGAACCAAGACAGGCCTGGGGCAGATCATGATACCATGCAAAAACTTGCCAAATGGGGTCAGAACATATCAGACGAGAAACATGATAAACAGTCATGCATAGTAGTTATGTGCCGAAAGATCCGCAAGGAAGTAGAACGAATACATAAAGAAAGACGAGAAGCAGACAGAATTGAATCAGAGGGAGAGGAGGAGCAAGAATCAGAACAAATAGAAACGATAGCTTACGTAGGTAGAGGAAGACCCCATAATAATACTAGAGGCTTCAATGATCCGATATGTCCGATACGTCCAGAATGTAATAGACATTTTCAAACCCCTATGTTAAATACAAGGTCCCCTGAACACCTATTCCAAGCCGCTGATAAATTACTCCGAGATCGAAGGGGGTACCATATGCTTGATTCCATGGATGAACAAGAATTGGCCAGGTCAGCAGTACAATGGGTTGACAGTCCCAGCAAATACAGTGATGATGCACTAGCACACACGTTTCTGAATCTTGCCCCAGACGAACAGCGTTTAGCTAGTATATACATGATTCAACACCTCCTTATATTATATAAAGGTCAACACTCCGATCCAGGACCCTTACCTGACATATTGATAGAACTACTCACGAATAAATGGAGAGGGTCAGGTACTGATTTGATTAAAGAAATTCTAGAATTTCGAAACCAGTATATAACTTTCGTGTGCCCAGAACACGTTCCAGTTCCCACTATGGGAAGAAAAATGTATCACATAGATAGACAGAATCCGTTACGCGAAGTACACCCAATCAGAGGTGAAGATAATAACTTTACACGCGTGTTTGTGTACACGCCTATAACTAAAATTGAATTATTAGAAATGAAGAAAGTAGTACCCAGCCATGACAAGGATCCAGCAGGTTTCCACCGTGAGATAAAAGACATGCTACTCATGGGAGAGTATACCTACCCCGACATTATGAAAATACTGAAAGTGTTAATGCCTGCCGGTGTTTACGAGAAACTCAAAGAAAAGGAATGGGAGGTGGGAGACCAAAAGATAGACTGGACAGCATTAGAAAACGAAGAAAAGGCCCGAGCTGCAGGAGCAGGGCTTGGGGAAAAGACTACAGCACTACCAGGATTATTAGTGCAGGTACTACCACGTTTATTAACTACGAAAAAGGAAGACTGGGGTGCAATCTCAGCCTGTAAACAAAAGCAAGATGAAGACACTAGTGATTTCTATTCCCGATTTGAAAAATGTTTTGGTATAAATAGTGGCATAAAAGCAAGTAGCGAGTCATATCCACATCTGTTTGTGACAAAATTAGTTGAAAATTCCCTACCGCAAGTTAAGAATAGAGTATTGAAATTTGAGAGTACCTGGCAGGGTAACACCCCGTCACAGATGTTACAGATGTTACAATATCACCACAATAGAATTAGAGAAGAACAAGAACACGAACAAAGACGTATGAAAGATACAAAAATGAAAATGCTTGTTGCTCAGTCAGTTCCAGCTGATGGTCACCAAAAGGGTGATTCAATAGGTCCAGTTAAAGGGACATGTAACTATTGTAAACAACAAGGTCATTATATACACGATTGTCCAGTTTTGAAACATAATATTGCCACAGGTAGAACCCAAGAAAGACCACGTCCACCTAGACAGGATCAGAATCAACAACAAATTCCTCAGCATGCACAACCTAGGTTAGCTCCGCAACAGGCAGCTCCACAACAGACCGTAGCACCACCACCAGCGCAGCCTATTGCTGCCACACAAGCGACAACGCAACAGATGTACCAGTATGCACAAGCAGATTATCCCGATTATCAGCGATACACATGAAATAGCCTAGAGAGGGAAGTTGGCTTGCCCCTTATTGAGGTTCCTGTAGATCAAGAGGGACCTTATGTACATAGTGAACTATTAGGAGAAGACAGAAAGTTTTTACTTGATACAGGGGCAAGCAGAACAACTATACGACGCAGTGAAGTTCCAGGGGCACCCCTCTCAGGCTCACAGAATATTTCCCTTGGATTCTCAGGAAAGCCTATCATTAATGAAGTAACACAGCCTCTTCCACTTACGGTTGGTCCATTGACACGTACTACAGATTTATTGCTTACTAAATCATGTCCGGAAAATTTGTTAGGTATAAAAACATTGAAAGCTCTAGGTGCTATAATATGTTGTTCCCCGGAAGGAGTACGATTATTTTTACGTGATTTTAAAGGTCACTACGTGTCCAGAGACATGGATCACCGGCTGCAGAGTTTACCTACGCATTTATGGGCACAAGGCCCCACTGATGTTGGTTGCATGAACATTACACCATATCGAGTCACACTAAAAACAGTAGTACTACCACGAATGCGACAATACAGGTTACCACCAGATGCTGTTGCGGCTTTGCTGCAAATCATTGACGAACTCATTGCACAAGGAGTGGTTGTAGAAACCGACTCCAATATATGCAATTCCCCGATAATTCCGATTCTTAAAAGAACGGATCCAAAAGCACCACCAGTATATCGATTAGTTATTGACCTGCGCGAATTAAATAAATGTATTGTACCACAATACCCTGTGGTCCCAGATATCTCTTCATTATTAACTGCTATTGATTCAGAAGCAACGTTCTTCACTGTAATTGATCTCAAGAATGCTTTCTTTAGCGTCCCAATAGATCCGGAAAGTCAATATCTGTTCGGATTCAGTTTAAATGGACGAAGTTTTAAATTCACACGCGCACCTCAAGGATTTACAGAAAGCTCCAGCATCTATAGCCAAGCACTAAAACGAGAACTTGACAGTATCCACATGCCAGTTAACACTGCCTTGCTTCAATATGTCGATGATCTGCTGATCACAGCCCGAAGCGAACCTGAATGTGAAACAGCGTCACTGACGGTTTTAAAATTTCTGGCCGACAAGGGGCACAAGGTGTCCCCTTCTAAACTGCAATTCTGTGTCCCGCGAGTTGTCTACCTTGGGCACTCGCTGTCCAAGGAGGGAAGACAGCTTACACCCGACCGCATCCAGTTAATTGCTAACATGCCACCACCCAAGACACAAAAGGGGGTGCGGGCTTTTATAGGCCTCACCTCATACTGTAGGCAGTGGATCCCTCAATATGCATTTCTAGCAAAACCACTCATCCAGTTGACAACACAGGAGGCCGCCACATCGACTGTCCTCCCTTGGACTCAAGAACATACACATGCTTTTGAAAGCTTAAAGAAAGCTTTATGCCAAGCACCTGTTTTGGCAACGCCATGTTACAATAAACTGTTTACACTCTTTGTTACAGAACGCGAAGGTACTGCCTTGTCAGTACTCACTCAGGAACAAGCAGGATCACACAAACCATGTGCTTATTTCTCTAGTACATTAGATCCAGTAGCTCAGGCTCTTCCTGCGTGCCTGAAATCAGTGGCAGCAACAGCTTTAGCAATCAGATAAAGCGATGCCATAGTGTTAGGACATCAATTGACAGTACAAGTACCACACGCAGTAGAGGTTCTCTTGAACCGCACACAAACACAACACTTGACTATAGCGAGACTCACCGGTTACGAATTGACATTGTTTCAACCACACATAGAAATCAGACGTTGTAATACGTTAAATCCTGCCACGCTTTTGCCAGTAAATGGAACAGATCCATTAGCACATGATTGTATAGAAGTCATTACTATCACGACAAAACCCAGACAAGACTTGACAGACATCCCTTTATCAGATCCAGATTTGACATTGTATGTAGATGGTTCATGTATGAGAACAAATACAGGAGAGTTAGTGGCCGCTTACGCAGTCACAACAGACACTGAAGTCATTGAAACAAATTGTATTAACACTTTGTCAGCTCAAGCAGCAGAGCTCATCGCTCTGACACAAGCCTGTATTCAAGCTAAAAATAAGAAAGTCAACGTATACACAGATTCACGTTATGCATTCGGAGTCGTCCATGACTTCGGCGTGCTGTGGTCGAGAGAGAGGTTATTTAACTTCTCACGGTGCCCACATCCAACACGGACCCCTCATTCAAGCCCTATTAGATGCGATTCATTTACCTACTGCAATATCGATTATGAAATGCAAAGCTCATACAAAAGTTACCGATATCATTTCTCAGGGTAATGACCTAGCTGACAGAACAGCTAAACAGACTGCTCAGAACCAGACTCATACAACTGACGCGACAAAGACAATAGTTCCGACACCAACACATTGCATGACAGTTAAGGATCCCGCCCTTGATATAATTGACATACAGACACATGCTACACCAGAAGAAATAAAGAAATGGACTGAATTAGGAGGGATCCAAACGGATCAAGGATGGATGACGAAGGAAAAATCTATATGGTTTCTTCCCGATTCCATGGTTCAAGTCATCATTAACACAATACACAGTCCAGCGCATCTAGGAGAAAAAGCTATGCTAGACAGTATTCAACACATTTGGTTCAACAAACACTTGCGAGCAGCAGCCAAACAGAAAGTACGTACCTGTATGATATGTTGTCAGTTTAATCCAGGTAAAAGCATCCCCGTAGAGCAGGGTGGATTTCAACCTCCCGATCATGCTTTTGAAGTCCTCCAGATGGATTATATCCAGATGGAACGATGTCGAGGATTCAAATATGTTCTCGTAGTTGTCTGTGCTCTTTCCCGTTGGACAGAAGCCTACCCGGTTTCAGATTACACTGCCCCGACTACTGCCAAACAGTTAGTTCGAGAATTCTTCCCACGGTATGGTTTGCCACGTATTATCTACTCAGATAACGGCCAGCCATTCTCATCGGAACTAATGAAACACGTTTCACTCTTGTTAGGCTACCAATGGAAATTCCACTGTGTCCGACATCCTGAGGCAGCAGGTCTCGTGGAACGTCATAATCAAACTCTGAAAATTAGATTGTCCAAAATATGTAGAGAAAAAGGTGTCGATTGGATAGTAGCCTTACCAGTTGCACTCTTTTACATGAGAATGGTAGCACATTCTCGAACAGGGCTATCCCCGTACGAGGTGATCTTCGGTAGACCACCAAATATGTGGGGGACGCCTATACCTCGCAAAATCACTGATGTTGACTGTAATATGCTGACAGATTATCTGGCTTCCTTGATGTCTGCACTACAATCTTGTCGTTCACAGGTAGCTGCAGCTTTTCCCGATAATACTGAGGTAAAGCCCCATGACGTGGTTCCAGGTGATCTGGTTCTGGTACGGAATTTCGACCGGAAGACCCAACTGGAGCCTAGGTGGAAATCGCCAAAGCTTGTTCTACTAGCAACAAGGACAGCCGTAAAGATCGAGGGACGTAAAGGATGGTTGCATTCGAGTCATATCAAGAAATTTTATGGACTACCGACCGATATGAACACTCAGCCTTGTATTCCCTCACAGACTGATTCAAAGCTCCCCTTGGTTGAACCCATGAAAACTGAACTTTATAAACTAAAATTAAGGTCTAGTAAGTCAGACAATTTGATTGTTTAAGTCCTCTCCAAGGTGAATCGGTTGAATTTGTCTCTGACATGTATCCTCTAGACCGGAATAGAGAAAGAAATCAACAGATGCAGCTTAAAAAGCATGCGTATTGTAAAACACTTCGTAGTCACTGCACAGTAACATTATTAATTTTGTTTTCTCTAAGTCTTCTGATCATCATTTTTAGTATATTGCTGCATATGTATTACCCTATTTCTAAACGTGCTTACAATGTTACTGCTGAACATTCTTTTAGCGAATTACCTCCGCATGAGTTGTCTTATAGATTTGCGCTGCGCAACAACACTTTTATTAGTATGTTACATCATTCCCATCAGACCAGCAACGCTACAAATTGTTGGATATGTGGCCGGCTCCCTCCCTATCAGAACTATAAGGGAGTTTTGCCCCTCTTTCCATATCCGTTCACACACAATGGCTCCTGTGGAGCATGGTTTAGTTTGGTTAATTCCCTAGATTCAAATTCCGTAGTTTATCAAGACAACTGGGTATGGGGAAACCTGAACCTAGTTTTGCTTAAAGTCTGCTACCCTAACAAGGAGGGACTTCCCAAAAGAACAGGAACTGATCTAGAAAATGAAGTATATGGATTAGGTAATTTTACACTTAACCTCATGATCCTGAATGTTGAATCCGAAGCCACACCAATCTTGCCCGTTATGTCAGTATTCCCAGTTAAAGGGGAATTATGTGTAAGAAAGAATGGTTCCATACACATGGGCCATAGTAAATGCACCACTGTAATAAAATTCAGTGATCAAGGCAAATCTACATTTAGAGCTTCCCGTCATTCCTACTTCATATGTGGCCAGACCGCATATATACGTCTACCTCTAGACTGGGATGGTACCTGTTACATAGCATTCCTTCTGCCACCTGTTTTCCTAGCTCCTCCTGATTATCACAGAAATATCCATTTAGTACACAATAGACAGCAGAGAGATCTCCCGATTGTCGATTACACTGAAACAGCATGGGAGCAATACACAGATTTCAATAAAGGTTTCTTTCCTTATATAGGAACAGTCACTAATAGTAAACTGATACGTAGATTAACTAGAACCCTTGAAGCAGTAGTAAACGAGACTACTTCCGCCTTAGGCAATTTAACAGAAGAGCAGTCTGCTATGCGGATTGTTGTGCTTCAAAATCGTCTTGTCCTTGACGTCATCCTGGCCGATAGGGGCGGAGCTTGTAGGGTCATCGGATCAAGTTGCTGCATTTTCATACCAGAAAATTCACCGTCAGTATATAAAGCCATAACCCGCCTTCATAAGATTATAAGCCAGATACACCAGAGTCCAGGCACCTGGACTTGGTCCGGTTGGTTCTGGAGCGTGTTGTCAGCCTGGGGATGGAGGATTCTATCCTTCCTAGGTATTGGCTTTCTCATACTATTCAGTTGCTGCTTATGTCTACAATGTGGGCCAGCGATTTGTGGCCTGTGTGCCACATCGTGTATCCCACCTCCAAGTTTTCGTTCAAAATCCCGGAAGAAGAAAGAAGAACAAATGATGCTATATGAACAGATCAATGGATTGATGAAGATCGATATCTCCTGAGGGTCCGTAGGGGACAAGGAGGGAATGAGGAAATATGAATTTCGTGATCAGTTATGTCCCCTATCGTAGACCCCAACGGCTCCATGTGCATGCTATAAGTACATGTATGTTCCCTCCAGTTCCAGTTTTGAAGACGCAAATACATGTGCGTCCACCGTCAACATGTCCTCTTTCAGATCCACCATGAATGGGTCGAATATTCCATTTCTAAGTATGAAAGGCCACCGACTTTATGTGGTTCACTTTCCACATTTTACAGATTCAGGCGAGTAGGCCCTGAATTCTGCCATCAAGCCTTTCCTGCTTCCTGCCTCTGAAAGCTCCAGCCCGAGCCCGCATCTGTATCCATGAACTTTGTCCTACTCCCTGCGCGGCTAACGGTGCCTGATCCAGCCTGTTGCCTGCCAACAAAACTGTATTTCACCTTCAAGATTATCTGCTTCGCTCCTCATCCGATGCATTCCTGTCTAGTAGTTTAGGTAAACATTCCTCCAGCCACTGTGCAAGGGGCCAGGCCTCACTGTCCTCGTGCAAGTAATTCATAGTCCCTGTTACCATGGAAGATTCCTGCCCCCTCGCATCTCATGTAGACACTTAGACGCTTGTACACGCACTAACAGTCAGTATAGAATAGATTCCGTCCTAGAGACCTTTCCTTTTGGATAATACAGTTCTTTAAACATAAGATATTAGATATGATTTGGGATTAGGTTGATATGACCCCTCAGACTTCTGTCTCCACATGTAGAGCTAAATGTCAAGTCCCCTCCACCCTCTAGTTACACGTCAATCACACGTCATGCGGCTGCGCACGCATCTTTGCCAAATATTTCTGCTGACATTGCAGGATTCTCTTATGGATCCACCCACTTGTGACATCATGTATAATGACGTTTTCTAAATTACGCCTATATGTCCGCCTTTTTGGTTACGTATGCCTATTTTATCTCTCTTATCAACTCTTACGCCTCCTGCATCTGTTACACTATAATGCATTTTCTTATAAAAATGATTACCTGTCAATAATGTATCGCCTTCCTTCCTGAACCCTCATGGTGATGGAGTGTGAAGCCTGCAATTCGAATTGTATTTCCTTTGTAGAGGAATAAAGCCTTTTAGAACCTCTAATACCACGGATTCTGCCTCTTATATTTACTGAGTTATTCTTACTAGACTTTACCGCATAAAAAATAGTACCGGTAATGAAATATTTACCACACTTCCACGGATAGAGTAAATTCACAGATACACGCACATACACTCATCATACGCTTGGGCCCATTTCACTAACATACACTCAGATTACTCTTATCAGCACTGAACCTGTGGAAAGAAAACCCTTCTAAACACCCTGCATCTACACTTATGGTCGATAAGACCTAATTGACACTGTCTTGAGTCATGATTTAACCAATAATAATCAACAATAATCATAATAGAGTACTCAATAATTGACAAGAAATAACCACCAACACAGTATTTCAAATAATGTTAATTTATCTTAAATTAGTTCAAAGAAAATCAATTCAAAAGCAAAATCATTATTTTCATAATTACCTATTCTAGCTAAATGTCATAAACGAGTCAGGACAGGTCTCTCGATAGAAGTCTCTTAGGTCACCGTCCTCACAGCATCAATCCTCACCAACGCAAGTTCGGAAAGAAGTGGCCTCAGAATTCAAAATGCAACGAACGAACCCTCTCTAAGCTAACAATATTTATAATGAATTTAACAATAGAAGGCAACATAAAATGTTTTAGATATCCGCTGAACCGCTGAGCAAAGCGAGCAGGAAAGGATGTAGCATCGCTACATTTGGAAAATCTTCGCTCAGAAAAATCACAAAAATAAAAAGACGGAAGACGGAACTAAATCTTAGAAATGTTTCTTTTTCATGTTCATATTTCCTCGGAACCAGCATGATGATCATAATGTTCATTGAGGCTCCTTTGTCTTCCAAGGACATTTGGATGTCCGCCCAGAGCTGCTGTCCTCACGGAAAACTTTTAACCAAGCGAAGACTGTGGTCAGCTGACTCTCGACCATGTTCAGCAAGGCCTTCTCATCAAAATCTCAGCACTCGAATTTAGGCTTTAAACGGCAGCCATCTTAAACTAGGCCAAAACGTATCATCTTAATTAAAAGAGACAAAAACAACGTTACCACAGCATAGTGATTAAACAGTGTTAACCCCACTAATACCCTTATGTGTATGTAATTATCTAGCCTTTGCAACACAAGAAAAGCATTAGTACACGACATTTAAAAAGCGTTTTTGTGCTTTAAAAATAAACAGCACTCAGCAACATTTATCAATAAAACATGCACATTATTAGTAAACAACACAAATGCATCCCCACGTGTAGTTTTCTCTTGTTATTTCGTATTGGTTAATTAAAACATTTACACAAAACAAATAATTAGTAATTATAAATTAATAATTTTAATTTCTTTCGACAATAGACAAACCAGAGCTTAAAAAACCCAATAGATTTTCAACAGAAAAACTCTGCTCCAGCAAACTCCGCTCCGTTCGCGGAGTTTGCTAAGTTTTCCGTACTCCGCGGAGCATGCCGAGTTTTTTCCTCGCTCGCCAACATCAAGTTGGCGAGTGTGAGTGAGGAAAATCCACCTCCCGGCAAAATTTCTCAACGCGGGCGGTCATATTTCAAAACGCGGGCGGTCGCAGATGGTCGCACCCGCTCCCATTGCAAAACCTTCCTTTTGGATTGAGAAAGCTTCCGCTCGGGTAGAAAATCTACTGAAGCAGCAAGAAAAGAAGAAGCACCCTCTTGCGCTGCACATAGTCCCATTCGCGCTGATTTTACAGCGCAGGACAAACACCCAACGCTGAAAATCAACTCAAATGGCATGACCAAACGCACTCTGCCGCTTGTGGAACTCCACATAGCGTGGCGGACTACTCCGCATAGCGTGGCGGAATACTCCGCAAACTCCACCTAGGCCTACTTGTTGCTGAAGTCTGTTAATTTCAAAAAGGGAAAGCCAGATATAAGCCAAAAATGGCAATGATATAGCTGAAAAATAGATCTGCTTTTAAACAGACCTATTGCTAACAATACTTTCTATTATTGGCTTTCTTCTACCAGCCTCTTTCAAACATTGGCTTTTATCAATCATGTTTTTGCTCTGCCCGTGAAGAATTCATGCCTCACCTAATGCTAAGTCTGTTTGGGTGTATCCCTCCAACTTCACTCCAGGGCTTGCATCGAACTGCATGAGGGACTACTTTACTTAATAAGGAACAGGCACAATTTTCATTATGCTGGAGAAATCAGCGTAATTTCTGCAATTTCTTGTTACTGTTTAAGCACAAAATTATCGAAAATTATGCCTGTGTACATAGTTATGAGTAATTTGCCACACAAATCCTCCGCAGGAGCACAAGAACAACAAACTTATCAAGCACGACTGGCTGCTGGTTGCTTCTGTTGATGTTCTGTTGCATTTAGAGTTCTTTTCGTGGTGCAAAATACATTATCATGTCCATTTGGAGTAAAAGGTGCACTTTGAGCTAAGAAAACAATGTTAAATGCTACATTACCCCCTTGCGTAAATCTGTGTAATCTTGCATAATTTTGCTGTAATTTCTCACAAATACGCTTCAGCAAATTATGCAAGTTGCACCTACCCCTGTGTGCAACAATATCCCTCTGTTTTCTCTTGCTAGCTTGCTATTTCATTGCTTCGATCCACTCCAAGCTGCCGCTCCTTGACGACTGATGCCACAAAGGGTGGGCTCATGAATAATGATGCGTAGTTTCCCAAAGGAAGCTGAAGTATCGGCCACTCACAGGGGTGATTTTGAAATCTTGTTTTATTGCAGTAAAGACAAACATGGGTCAGCTTTCGCCTTTCTCAGTGCCTTTGCGATTGGCGCCATTATTCCCCAATTTATACAAATGGCAATCGTATCGTTCTCATGGCCATTAACACTGACAATGGACCGTTTCTTAAACAAGGAATCTTTACATCAAATTCATGACGGCCATCTTGGTATCTCTGTATATTCATGATTGTATTGTTTCATACTGATATTTTATATAGAGAAAAGAAATCAGCAAATCATATTTTTCTCTCTAATTTAAATAACAGAAATTCATGGCCAGATGAACATTTCATTTTAAATCTAGTCACAGAATTCATTATTTCATTATTTATATATTACCATAAACCAATTAATTGATGGTCTATTTCTTTTTTTCTTCATTTTTCCCTCTCTTCCTTTCCTTCTTATATTACCACCTTTCCTTCAGTTACATGAGATGTAAATTTAAAACATATTTGGGGTTTCTGGAAAATGACATAATGACAAAATGGAGAAATCTTGTATAGTCGATTTTTGAAGAAACTTCAAGATATGTTGATCTGCCATATAACAATATTTCTTTTCACATTCATTTCAAACTTTGTTTGTGGTTCCCTGTCCCAAAGGAGACATTTAGAGCCTTTCGATTACATTTTCACCTTATTTATTTCTGCCGCTAGATTATATTTCTTGTTATTGCTAGCTACGTTTGTCAGACCCCAGTGTTCCTAGAAACTTTACCTTGAATGGCCAATCAAATAAGATGGCTGATCTTCTAAGAATCTATTGGTTGGCACCTTTTGTCAGTTGTCATCCTCCATTAATTCCATTTTTAGACCCAATGAATCTACTCATAATATTCAGCTGTTACTAATGAGTGTCTGAAAGGTGGTAAAATCCTACTGCCCATATATAGCATTCTGGTAACTGACAGAAAAAGATCTACCCTGCCATCCTATATGGACCCATAATTCTTTGTCGGAATTGAGACCTGTTGGGAATTTTGTTTGTTGAGTAGTGATATATTTGGACTCCAACTGCCTTAATTTCCCAGTGCTGTCTCCTCCCCTCTCTTCTTTTCCTACTTGGTCTAGGCAGAAAACCAAAAAAGTCAGGACTTGTAAGTGGGTGTCACTGCTGATTATCCAAGCACAGACACACTCCTCATCCAGTGTGACAACAAGCCCTCCAACTGCTTGTCATTTCAAATGCTTTTTTTGGCAGAAAGGTCCATTCCATCAATGATACACCATACATGGTAAATTTCAGAACACCAACATCCCTTTTATCTATGCTTTACTTCTTAATAAAAAAGGTAGAATCTACTTGGAACTACTAACCCATGTAAAACAACAGGCAGACTATTACCCCCAAAAAATAATCATAGAATTTGAACAACTTATGATTCATTCTATCCTTAAAGTATATTCCCACACAGCCATAAAAGGCTGTTATTGGCACTTTAACCAAAGTATATGACGTCACCTAAAAAATCTGCACTAAGGGCCCGATAAAAAGTTTGGCGTTCTGACCGCCAGACCGCTGTTGTGGTGGTCGGCAGAACTCCGCAAAACCCGCAGCTTCCTGTCTGCCATATTACGGCAACACTACCAGAATAGCGATGTTGTGTCTGCAGTGCAACGGAGGCAGCATGCTTTGTCTCATAGAGAGCCTGCAGCACATGCTGCCACTGTGGCACCGCTGCTTGCATGTCGGTACAATGTTTGCCATGTACCATGTTGTGCATGGCACACAGTGCACCCACAACAGTGCAAGCAGAGGGGACCACAACATGTGCCCCAATGCCAAGTCCCCACTGTGCAAAATCGCCCTGGGGCCCTGTTTGGGGCCTCGTCCCTGCCTTTCTACTGACCATTTGGACTGCCATATTCATAATCAGGCCATAAGTGTGGAATACACCACCAACAGCCAATTATCGCATCACCCCGACCAACACCGGGTACAGTCCGTTCAAAATCCTACGGGGGCGAGACCCTTTCACAAAGGACAACTTAGCGTGGGAACAACTACTGGTGCAAAGCAGATGGTCACCAGCAGTGGTAAGGCGCAACCTGGACAAGGCACAAGCCCTGTACACCAGGTCGGCTCTGTTGAGTGACGGGAAGATATGGTCGCAAGACAGGATGGCGAAGTGCAATAAAATCATGAAGTGGGAAGATCCGGAGGACAGAAGGTTACCGATTGCTGAAGAAGGAAGTGAGCCCGAGACAGAGGGAGGTCTGGAGAACAGAGAGCAAGGGCCCATCACTCCCAAGAGAAGCAGGGAAGATCAGAGTGCCTCAGGTGGGAGTAGAGAAGGAGAAATGACCAGACAAAGTAACCCCATGAACGTGGGGGTCAAAGCAAAGGAAAAAGAGTTGTGAAGAGAGTTGGGGGCAGGCGAAGGACTCCCGACAGGGGGCCAAGTATCGGCTCAGGTGCAAGAACAGAACTGTACGAGATCGGGCAGAGTGATCAAGATGCCGAGAAGGTTTGAGGACTTTAACACACGAAGCAAGTAAGACTGTAAAAGTTGAGGCCAGTTAGTGGCCCTGTTGTTGATAGGGGCTAAAGGGGGGAGATATGTAGCGTCGCGCTCTAGTGTTCCGAGCGTGCCCCGGGGCATGCCGGGAAGAGGCGCGGCTTCACGCCAGATAGCCGCGGGGCAGAGCGGCGTTTGGATGTGTGCCCGGCGCTCGGGTGAATAAAAGTTAATTACCAGCATTCCAAAGTGTATTGTCTCATTCCAGATAGTCAGGAACTTCTACAATAAGCCTATTAGCCCATATTCTTTTAAAGGCATCAAAAGATGCCTCAAAAGAAACTGATATTCTTCTTGACGTCCCATTAATCTTTTAGTTATTGCATGCAAGAACTTATATCGGGATCGTTTGGGCAGCTACGGGATCTTTAGAAAAGCTGGTAGCTGAACTCCATATTCAACCAGCATTTTCTGTAAATAAAAGCAGCTTAATGAATGGCTTCCCGCGGCTACATGATTCAGCCAATCAGGAAAGGCGTCTTGATAGTATTTCCACATACAGTGAAGTTCCAGACCACCATCCTGATCCTCCACAGATAGCTGGAGTGTCGATAGTTTAGTGCAGGGTTTTTCCCCTTGCCATAAGAAGTATTGCAGCATTTAATTGACCTCCGTAAAGAAGGATTGCCTGACTAACATCATGTTGCAAAACACAAAAACAAATAAAGGAAGAATCGACATTTTGACTATCGTTACAAGTCCAATAATGGACAATGGTAGATTATGCCAGCTAGTTGACATTGCATGTGTTTTGCTAAGGATAGCAGTGTAATTTATTTTGAACAGGTCTAAAAATCTCATGAAACAAAAATGCCCAAATATCTTACGGGCGAGTTATCGAAAAGTTATGTTGCATATCCAGAGGAAGAATCGAGGGTGGGCAGTGATATAAAAGCACCTCAAACTTTGCCTGGGTAATTTTGTAGCCTCCTGTATCTGAAAAAGATTGTATTCTACGAGAGGTGTTATTGACATTACGAGCTGCACCTGTTAAATAGAGAATAATATCATCAGCAAATAATTTTTGTTTCAGGGTGCCAGGAAGTGGTGACCGAATCTCCGGGTCTTCTCTGAGGGCCGATGCTAAAGGCAAAGAATTTACAAGGGAATCTAAAGCAAAGGAGAATTGTAAAAAGTACTTTCTAATGTACACGGTTGAAAGCGTTCTCAGCATCTAACATACTTATAGCTGCCTCAACCTTGTTGTTAGAATAGTAATCTATTGCCTTTACTGGAAAGTTTTTATTTACTGACAAAGCTCTGCCCTTTAAAAAGCCATTTTGATCGCTATGTACCATTGACGATGCAGCAGGGGATAGCCTTAATGTAAAATTTTTAGCAAGAAGTTTATAGTTGGAGTTCAAGAGATTTATAGATTGAAACGACACTGGCTGTTCCAGGGGCTTGTCTTTCATAAGAAAACTGACAATCACCGCCTCAGTAAATTCCTTTGTAATTTCACAAATTAATTGTATAGCACAACTAAAAAATCTGGCAGTTGTACAGAAAATATTTTATACAATTCAGACGGTATGCCATCGTTGCCAAAAACACTTTAGCATTAGGAAGAAGCTTTATGGTTTCAATAATTTCCACCTGCATGTTGGGAGCTTCGATCCTCCTGCAGTTCCTTCTCTAAGAAGGGGAGTTAAATGGGGTATTAAGGGCAGCAATTGCGCTAGGTAAGGGATTATCAATCAATCAATCAAAACTTCTTTATTCAACCTTCCGAAGACAGGTCATAAAAGATATACATACATATACATTGTTTTAAACATCTCACAAAAATATCTCAAATTTATACCATCATTTTAAAAAGATTCATACACAGATAACCACGGCTAAAGTGACAGTGCATATAAAGTAACTTGATAGAAAAATATATTTTAGCAATCAATAGGTAATAAAATCAATCATATAATAAATATAGGTTAAAAAACGCTCATTTCCTTACTGCAATAGAAAACCTAAATTGACCCATCAAAATCGTCCATCTTTTACCCATCCCAATTGTTGAACCCTGTTAAAGTCATTCTAAATTGGTTCTATGGCGCGAAATATACTGCAAAAAGTTAGAAACGATATATACCAGCCCCGCCCCGTCCAGTGACTGTAAAAAGAGGAAAGCTGGACGACAAGTTCGGAAACCCATTCGTTTTAATAATGGGATAAGTAATTTTTTCCGTTGTTCCATATAATATTTGCAGAAAAGGATGGTATGCATTGTGGATTGGGTAGAGATCCCATCACAAGGATAGGGAGGTAAATTTTTAGCCCAGTTATTTCTCAACGGGAAGGCAACTAAACGGTGAAAAAAGTTCAGCCTAAACCTAACCAATAGAAACAATTCATATGCTGTAATACTGTGGGTTAGGTAAGGCTGCATCCCGAAAACCGTCTGAACAGTCAAGCTGTGTCTAACTGATTGTTTTATGACCTCAGAGGTAAGTCGCAATTCTTCGAGGTGGTTTAGACAGAGTTTCTGAAAAGCCTTCCTCGATATCTCCCGTATAGAAATGGGATCAAGGTAATATTTTATTAACCCTAAGTCAGTTAAAAATCTTTTGACATAGGATAACCACCTAGATTTGAGTGCATTTTCCAGAGCTTTACAGTCTTGAATAATTGTTTGTGAGAAAACTGTCTTGTCCGACGACCAAATACGATACCACAATAAAAGTGGCTGAATTTTCGCCAGGTCTGCCACATAGGAAAGACCCAGTTCCAAGTGGACAGAAAAATTTGCAGAACTCCTAGGTAAGGCAAGAAGATACCTCAGAAAGGCGTTCTCTACCCCCTGGATAGAATCCAAAGCTACATGGCCCCACACACCTGCTCCATACAGAGCCACTGTAATACATTTAGCTTTGTAGATTTTAACCATTTCCAAGGGTGCTTTTTTACCTAGTTTCCTAGAGAAATTTACAAGAGCTGTAGTAGTTCTCATAAATTGGAGTTTCCTCACATCAACTGCTGCTTTCCAACTTAATTTCTGGTCAATCATCACGCCTAGATAAGGATATTTGTCTGTAGTCGCCAATTTTTCGTTATTCAGATAAATAGCCCTAGTTTTATTTTTGTTTTTATTGCCAACCCCGGCCTTCATAACAAAGGTTTTCCCAATGTTCACCTTGAGATCCAAGTTAGCCATAAAAGATGAGTACCTACTCAACGCCCTTTGAAGTTCGTTAGGGGTGCGGGCCAGTATCGCTGCGTCGTCTGCGTAGAGAAGGGCTGGTATAAGACGATTGCCTACCATAGGTAGGTTCTGGGCCCCCCTCAGCATCTCCCTCTCCAGTCCATTGGTATAGAGGGTGAAGAGAAAGGGAGCCAGGACACATCCCTGCCTGACACCCCTCTCCACTCCGAACGACGCAGTGAGTTCTCCGCTGGTCCCATACCTCTCCCTGGCGGTCGCGTTTGAGTATAGTTCCCTCAGAAAGGTAACTACGGTCTGCTCCACCCCCATCTCCAACAGAACGGACCAGAGTTTGGCGTGGCTGACGCAATCCATGCGGCAGATAGGTCGACATAGACCATATAGAGAGCTCCGGCCTTAATATTTACATATGTATCCATCAGGAGTGATAGATTTAGGGCTTGGTCAATGGTCCCCAGACCCTCACGAAACCCGTATTGTAAATCGGATATGATACTACTATCCTCCGCCCACTCCTGTAAACGCCCAAGAATTATTCGACCCATCCCTTTCCCCAGGGAGTCCAATAGGGAGATTGGGCGATAACAGGATACTGAGCTCCGGTCCCCTTTCTTGAAGTTTGGGACCAGTATGGATTTTTTCCAGGATTCCGGAAGTCCCGTTGTACACAATGCATTAAAAACCCTGGTCAAAAAGGGGATCCAAAGATTAATATAGGTTTTGAAAAAATCTATTGGGACCCCATCGGGGCCCGGGGCCTTCCCTTTCTTACTAGCACTTAAAGCCCGAGTGACCTGGTCTGATGAAATGACCAGGTCAATGGGATACGGGGAAGACCGTAAACAGCAAGAATCATTATCAACTTTGATAGAAGATACTGAGTTATTCATAAAATGTTTTGAAAAGTGCTCTACCCAGTCTTTTTCATCGATAGCGACCTCAATTTTGGGGGAGTCACCATTATCAGTTAAAAAAGGTGATTTTACCACTTTCCAAAATGCAGCGCTATTTTTATATAGACAGCTCTCATGCAATTGGTCCCAAAGTTGTTGTTTTAACTCCAATTTTCTTTCTTTTATGGCTGTATTATATGCCCTCCTTAATTTAGAGATCTCGACAGGAACCCTAACTGTCATACGTAAAGCAGATTTTAAGTTTGAATAAGCTAGAGTACACATGTGATTAAACCAGCCCTGTCTTTTCCTTGGTTTATTATTCTTTTTCACCATTAGGGTTTCAGTTATGGCCTTCATCACAGTGCCAAAATTGGTAATAACCTCAACATCTGTAGTAGCCAAATCTAAGCATTTCTGGATGGACGAATATACATTGGTTACCACGGTTTTAACAATTTCAACAGGATCAACAAGAGCCCATTTAAGAGAGTAGCCATTACACCTGTCTAATACTAAGTTATTTTGAACCAATAGACTAGGGGTATTAAAGTTGGGTCTGTAGGAGAGTTGAATAGTGATGCTCAGGGGATAGTGGTCGCTCAAAACATTCTGGTGTAAATGGAAAGAACTATCTCTTCTTGTTACTCCATTTGACACCAGAATAAAATCAATAGTGGAATAAAAACCCCTCCCATGAAAGGTGGGGGCCATCGCCATGTTCAAATTAACTAAATTATTGGCGATTCCTAAGTCTAGGTTGAACATGGTTTCATTTAGGGAGCTACCTAATCTCGTGTGGCTAAAATGAGCGATGGGGTTATCACTCTCATGGTGGATGCCACAGATAAATTGATTTGTTACTTGACAGAAAGTCTGATTAAAATCTCCACCCCATATGGTAATTACCTCCCTGGCTGATTTCCTTATCAGAAATGATAATGAGGAACAGATAGACATTACTAAGTTCACTGCTTCTATCTCGGGAAGATTATTATAGAAATTTACCAACAAAAAAGTGTCCTTTTTATTTATGCAAAAACTAAGGATCTGGAAATTAAGGTCAAGTTTTATAACCCTCATCTCATCTATATTTAACAGATTTGAAATATAGATAGTTAGGCCTCCCTTAGCCCTACCAGACTTAGAGGGTTGGGCAGGTGAAAAATATGTTTTGTACCCATCTACATGGATCTCTGTTGTCAACCATGTCTCCTGTAGGCACAATATCTTAAAATTTAAAATGAAATTTGTCCAGACATCATTCCCTAGTTTGGAGCGTTGGCCAGCTACGTTCCAAAATACAACATCAATTTTTGGCTTAGTGACCTCCCGGTTACAGCCAGTCATAGTGTTAGACAGTGAAGGGGGGGATTCCAACAGTTCGTCCACCCCTTGGGGAACCGTGCTTCGATCCTGTTGCTGGACGTTCTTATTGTGGACTGTAATGGGGTTTGGGCAGGGGGCCGGAGAATCACTGTTCTCCGATACCATGTCACCAAATTCTTGAAAATCCCAGTTTTTCCCCCCAATGGGGAGTCAATCTACGTCCTCCAGTCCTTGAAGAGTTGAGAAACGATTGGAAATAGGGATATTGAAGTTAAAGCCCCCTAGTTGATGACGAAAAGGGGCTCTAATTTGTGTTGGATTCCTCATTAGTGTCTGGGGATAAAAGTAAGTCAAATCATATGTTTTAATAACACTCTGCCCTTGCCCTTGATACCAATTTGTTATGTGCATTGTTGCCCTACGATCTCTAAAATTAACAATAACCAAATCCCCTAGTATTTCCTTCGGCCGGTGGCCAACCCAGCCGAGTCTGCGTACGTTTAAAATTTCCCCATCAATATTACGGGGTAAAGGTCTGTTCAGTCCCAACCAGTGTACAACCTTATTCTTTAGATCATAAAATCCTTCTTTTTTCCCTTTCTCTAGTATTGGTACTCCTGTTAAAACCACAACGTATGGGACCCCCTCCGGGGGTAAATCAATATGCTGATTATTTGCACCATCAGACTTTCCCAGCACAGTAGAAGCAATTTCATTTCGTCTAGGCCCATTGGTTTGCACTCTGGGATTTGTCTGCCCACTTTCTAACCCAGTGCCATCCTTCAATTGGGGTGTCAGATTGTTTCAACTGGATAGGGGAGGTAGACTATTGACGGCCACTGACTTAGTCAGTCTATCATCGATCAATGAAGATGGTTTTACTTGTATGGAGCTATTTAGATGTGTCGCTCTATTAATAGATAGATCCTTTATTTGATCGGTGTTACTTAGAATCGACTTCTCCAGTGACCCAAGTTGGTTAGCCACTCCCTTCAACCTTTCAAGAAGTGGGTGAAAAAGTGATCTAACAAGTATCTCCATACGTCCCATTAACTCATTAATTAATGGGTCAAAATAATGGAGGTCCGAATGAATTTTCCCCCCCAGAGCCTTTGGAGCGTCCAAAGGAGCTGGATTCTTTGTGGCTTTCACTGATTTACTTTTATTGTTACTGATAGTATTATTCTTATTATTTGTCCCTCCCCTCTTCCTTTTTTTTGGTGTGGGGGACTGTTGTAGTGGTTTCTTTGTCCTTCTTCGCCCGAGCGGTTACAGCATCATCTCTAGGTGTCTTTCTCTCGATAGTAATAAGGTCTAAGGATATGTCAGAAGATAGATTTGAGACAATCCCTATCGAGTCATTATACGTTTTTGCCACGGGAGTGCTATCTTGCAAAAGTAAGGGAGTGCTGGCATCGCTCAGTGAATTATGCACTAAACAAGACATTGATGGTGCAGTCTCCGGTGTAATAGCCAACTGAATTGATCCCAACGAAGAGCGTTTATTTGATAGGTGATCAGCCGATAGGCGCCGCTCTACCAAGGCTATTTCTTTCTCAAGCACTGAGGTAGCTCTAGTGATGAAGTTGTCCAAAGTTCCTCGTACTGACCCTCCACATAAAGAGGGTCTACTTTGAGAAGTACGGGAAGGCATATTTAAATAAGTATATGCTTAGACTGCTCAGAATACCGTAAGTCACAATACAATGCTCATACCAGAAGGATTGAAATGTAGTACAACCTATCGACGACTAAATACTGGGATAGAATAAAACAGTTGATTGTTAATCTTACTCATTATGTCCCGACAATCAGGTCAAAGTGAAAAGGCCCAGCCCAGCCTCGGCCAGCCCCGGCCGGCCACAGACGGCCCGCCCTTTGCCCGGGCTTAGCCCGGCGCGTCCCGCGCGCGTCCTCGCGGGACGAGCTACCGCCCATTGATTTGAACGCCTCCAGGGGCGGGAAAGCTCGTCAGCGGGAGCGTCACCAGGTGAGGGAATGCTGGGAGGTGTAGTCCCGGCCGGCGGAGCCAAGCCCGGCCGGTCGATAGATCAGAGGGGGAAGCAGATGAAGAGCGTGCTCAGCGGAGCGCAAGCCCGGCCGCACACAGAAGTCCCCAACAGCAGCACACAGAGTCCTCGCCACCGCCCGTTGATTTGAACGCCTCCAGGGGCGGGAAAGCTCGTCAGCGGGAGCGTCACCAGGTGAGGGAATGCTGGGAGGTGTAGTCCCGGCCGGCGGAGCCAAGCCCGGCCGGTCGATAGATCAGAGGGGGAAACAGATGAAGAGCGTGCTCAGCGGAGCGCAAGCCCGGCCGCACACTGAAGTCCCCAACAGCAGCACACCGAGTCCTCGCCACCGCCCGTTGATTTGAACGCCTCCAGGGGCGGGAAAGCTCGTCAGCGGGAGCGTCACCAGGTGAGGGAATCGTGGGAGGTGTAGTCCCGGCCGGCGGAGCCAAGCCCGGCCGGTCGATAGATCAGAGGGGGAAACAGATGAAGAGCGTGCCCAGCGGAGCGCAAGCCCGGCCGCACACAGAAGTCCCCAACAGCAGCACACAGAGTCCTCGCCACCGCCCGTTGATTTGAACGCCTCCAGGGGCGGGAAAGCTCGTCAGCGGGAGCGTCACCAGGTGAGGGAATGCTGGGAGGTGTAGTCCCGGCCGGCAGAGCCAAGCCCGGCCGGTCGATAGATCAGAGGGGGAAACAGATGAAGAGCGTGCTCAGCGGAGCGCAAGCCCGGCCGCACACAGAAGTCCCCAACAGCAGCACACAGAGTCCTCGCCACCGCCCGTTGATTTGAACGCCTCCAGGGGCGGGAAAGCTCGTCAGCGGGAGCGTCACCAGGTGAGGGAATGCTGGGAGGTGTAGTCCCGGCCGGCGGAGCCAAGCCCGGCCGGTCGATAGATCCGAGGGGGAAACAGATGAAGAGCGTGCTCAGCGGAGCGCAAGCCCGGCCGCACACAGAAGTCCCCAACAGCAGCACACAGAGTCCTCGCCACCGCCCGTTGATTTGAACGCCTCCACGGGCGGGAAAGCTCGTCAGCAGGAGCGTCACCAGGTGAGGGAATGCTGGGAGGTGTAGTCCCGGCCGCCGGAGCCAAGCCCAGCTGGTCGATAGATCAGAGGGGGAAGCAGATGAAGAGCGTGCTCAGCGGAGCGCAAGCCCGGCCGCACACAGAAGTCCCCAACAGCAGCACACAGAGTCCTCGCCACCGCCCGTTGATTTGAACGCCTCCAGGGGCGGGAAAGCTCGTCAGCGGGAGCGTCACCAGGTGAGGGTATGCTGGGAGGTGTAGTCCCGGCCGGCGGAGCCAAGCCCGGCCGGTCGATAGATCAGAGGGGGAAACAGATAAAGAGCGTGCTCAGCGGAGCGCAAGCCCGGCCGCACACAGAAGTCCCCAACAGCAGCACACAGAGTCCTCGCCACCGCCCGTTGATTTGAACGCCTCCAGAGGCGGGAAAGCTCGTCAGCGGGAGCGTCACCAGGTGAGGGAATGCTGGGAGGTGTAGTCCCGGCTGGCGGAGCCAAGCCCGGCCGGTCGATAGATCAGAGGGGGAAGCAGATGAAGAGCGTGCTCAGCGGAGCGCAAGCCCGGCCGCACACAGAAGTCCCAAACAGCAGCACACAGAGTCCTCGCCACCGCCCGTTGATTTGAACGCCTCCAGGGGCGGGAAAGCTCGTCAGCGGGAGCGTCACCAGGTGAGGGAATGCTGGGAGGTGTAGTCCCGGCCGGCGGAGCCAAGCCCGGCCGGTCGATAGATCAGAGGGGGAAACAGATGAAGAGCGTGCTCAGCGGAGCGCAAGCCCGGCCGCACACAGAAGTCCCCAACAGCAGCACACCGAGTCCTCGCCACCGCCCGTTGATTTGAACGCCTCCAGGGGCGGGAAAGCTCGTCAGCGGGAGCGTCACCAGGTGAGGGAATGCTGGGAGGTGTAGTCCCGGCCGGCGGAGCCAAGCCCGGCCGGTCGATAGATCAGAGGGGGAAACAGATGAAGAGCGTGCTCAGCGGAGCGCAAGCCCGGCCGCACACAGAAGTCCCCAACAGCAGCACACAGAGTCCTCGCCACCGCCCGTTGATTTGAACGCCTCCAGGGGCGGGAAAGCTCGTCAGCGGGAGTGTCACCAGGTGAGGGAATGCTGGGAGGTGTAGTCCCGGCCGGCAGAGCCAAGCCCGGCCGGTCGATAGATCAGAGGGGGAAACAGATGAAGAGCGTGCTCAGCGGAGCGCAAGCCCGGCCGCACACAGAAGTCCCCAACAGCAGCACACAGAGTCCTCGCCACCGCCCGTTGATTTGAACGCCTCCAGGGGCGGGAAAGCTCGTCAGCGGGAGCGTCACCAGGTGAGGGAATGCTGGGAGGTGTAGTCCCGGCCGGCGGAGCCAAGCCCGGCCGGTCGATAGATCAGAGGGGGAAACAGATGAAGAGCGTGCTCAGCGGAGCGCAAGCCCGGCCGCACACAGAAGTCCCCAACAGCAGCACACAGAGTCCTCGCCACCGCCCGTTGATTTGAACGCCTCCAGGGGCGGGAAAGCTCGTCAGCAGGAGCGTCACCAGGTGAGGGAATGCTGGGAGGTGTAGTCCCGGCCGGCGGAGCCAAGCCCAGCCGGTCGATACATCAGAGGGGGAAGCAGATGAAGAGCGTGCTCAGCGGAGCGCAAGCCCGGCCGCACACAGAAGTCCCCAACAGCAGCACACAGAGTCCTCGCCACCGCCCGTTGATTTGAACGCCTCCAGGGGCGGGAAAGCTCGTCAGCGGGAGCGTCACCAGGTGAGGGAATGCTGGGAGGTGTAGTCCCGGCCGGCGGAGCCAAGCCCGGCCGGTCGATAGATCAGAGGGGGAAACAGATGAAGAGCGTGCTCAGCGGAGCGCAAGCCCGGCCGCACACAGAAGTCCCCAACAGCAGCACACAGAGTCCTCACCACCGCCCGTTGATTTGAACGCCTCCAGGTGCGGGAAAGCTCGTCAGCGGGAGCGTCACCAGGTGAGGGAATGCTGGGAGGTGTAGTCCCAGCCGGCGGAGCCAAGCCCGGCCGGTCGATAGATCAGAGGGGGAAACAGATGAAGAGCGTGCTCAGCGGAGCGCAAGCCCGGCCGCACACAGAAGTCCCCAACAGCAGCACACAGAGTCCTCGCCACCGCCCGTTGATTTGAACGCCTCCAGGGGCGGGAAAGCTCGTCAGCAGGAGCGTCACCAGGTGAGGGAATGCTGGGAGGTGTAGTCCCGGCCGGCGGAGCCAAGCCTAGCCGGTCGATAGATCAGAGGGGGAAGCAGATGAAGAGCGTGCTCAGCGGAGCGCAAGCCCGGCCGCACACAGAAGTCCCCAACAGCAGCACACAGAGTCCTCGCCACCGCCCATTGATTTGAACGCCTCCAGGGGCGGGAAAGCTCGTCAGCGGGAGTGTCACCAGGTGAGGGAATGCTGGGAGGTGTAGTCCCGGCCGGCGGAGCCAAGCCCGGCCGGTCGATAGATCAGAGGGGGAAACAGATGAAGAGCGTGCTCAGCGGAGCGCAAGCCCGGCCGCACACAGAAGTCCCCAACAGCAGCACACAGAGTCCTCGCCACCGCCCGTTGATTTGAACGCCTCCAGGGGCGGGAAAGCTCGTCAGCGGGAGCGTCACCAGGTGAGGAAATGCTGGGAGGTGTAGTCCCGGCCGGCGGAGCCAAGCCCGGCCGGTCGATAGATCAGAGGGGGAAACAGATGAAGAGCGTGCTCAGCGGAGCGCAAGCCCGGCCGCACACAGAAGTCCCCAACAGCAGCACACAGAGTCCTCGCCACCGCCCATTGATTTGAACGCCTGCAGGGGCGGGAAAGCTCGTCAGCAGGAGTGTCTCCAGGTGAGGGAATGCTGGGAGGTGTAGTCCCGGCCGGCGGAGCCAAGCCCAGCCGGTCGATAGATCAGAGGGGGAAGCAGATGAAGAGCGTGCTCAGCGGAGCGCAAGCCCGGCCGCACACAGAAGTCCCCAACAGCAGCACACAGAGTCCTCGCCACCGCCCATTGATTTTAATGCCTCCAGGGGCGGGAAAGCTCGTCAGCGGGAGCGTCACCAGGTGAGGGAATGCTGGGAGGTGTAGTCCCGGCCGGCGGAGCCAAGCCCGGCCGGTCGATAGATCAGAGGGGGAAACAGATGAAGAGCGTGCTCAGCGGAGTGCAAGCCCGGCCGCACACAGAAGTCCCCAACAGCAGCACACAGAGTCCTCGCCACCGCCCGTTGATTTGAACGCCTCCAGGGGCGGGAAAGCTCATCAGCGGGAGCGTCACCAGGTGAGGGAATGCTGGGAGGTGTAGTCCCGGCCGGCGGAGCCAAGCCCGGCCGGTCGATGGATCAGAGGGGGAAACAGATGAAGAGCGTGCTCAGCGGAGCGCAAGCCCGGCCGCACACAGAAATCCCCAACAGCAGCACACAGAGTCCTCGCCACCGCCCGTTGATTTGAACGCCTCCAGGGGTGGGAAAGCTCGTCAGCGGGAGCGTCACCAGGTGAGGGAATGCTGGGAGGTGTAGTCCCGGCCGGCGGAGCCAAGCCCGGCCGGTCGATAGATCAGAGGGGGAAACAGATGAAGAGCGTGCTCAGCGGAGCGCAAGCCCGGCCGCACACAGAAGTCCCCAACAGCAGCACACAGAGTCCTCGCCACCGCCCGTTGATTTGAACGCCTCCAGGGGTGGGAAAGCTCGTCAGCGGGAGCGTCACCAGGTGAGGGAATGCAGGGAGGTGTAGTCCCGGCCGGCGGAGCCAAGCCCGGCCGGTCGATAGATCAGAGGGGGAAACAGATGAAGAGCGTGCTCAGCGGAGCGCAAGCCCGGCCGCACACAGAAGTCCCCAACAGCACCACACCGGTAAGGGATTACTACAGGAGGTATAGAGGTCTGTATAATGCTCCAGGAATACCCTGCCTATCTGTCGGTCACTATGAAGTTCTGCTTCACATCTAAAAGTTCTTTGATGGCCCCCTGGTTACATTTCTCCTTCATTGACCATGCTAGAAGGTGTCCCACATGCTCGCTCTCCTAAAAGTTCTGAAAGCAAGTTGTTTTATTACGTCTCTAAAGATTAAATAATCTTTAAGATGCTGGTTTGCTACCACAAGATTGATATCAGACTCATCTGTGTGTAAGCTGAGATCTGCTCTTTTGGCTTGCTCCAGTTTTTGTTGAATGGGTAAAAATTTATTTATTTGGGCAGAATAGGAGATAGCTTCCCCTGTATAAAAGATTTACATGCCCCCACACTAAATAATTAGCAGCTGTACTGACGTTCTGCTGAAAAAAGCAAGTGAATGCAGCACCATGATTGTGACCCAGCCCTCTTCTGTTGGTAGTGATTTATCTAGAGACCATTGTGGCCTTTCCTTCAGGGGGTTGATCGTTTTAAGATTGACATACGGAACTGAATGATCAGAAACGGATTGGAAACTATACATGAACCTGCTTTCCTCCAACTATGTGATATTAAAAAGTTGAGGAACGGAGGAAGTCATAACAGCACCCATCATGCTCAGTGACTGAAGGCTGTTTCCAGCACCCTGACGGCGTTTCCAAGATAACGGGCAAGCCTCGCACTACTTTGCTTTGTAGATCGCTCTGGGGGTGAGCTTCCCCCAGCAACAAGATTCCAGCATTTGTTGGGGGTCTCCCGCCTGTCCTCCTACCTGCAGTCGTATGCAGGAGAACACAAGGCACAAACAAAAGGCTTCATCTGGACACCTGCGAATGCAACAAGCGAGAGTCGCAATTTCAACAGTGCAGCTGCAAGGGATTGGAAGACGCAAGCGGCAGCTACATAAAGTATTGTCTCAGGAATCTGTCCAAAAAAGATGAGTGCTCTCTCTGTAGAAGCGAGCGTTGCAATTGAGAGATGATGCATGAGTGCATTATCAGTTTGGGCTCTTATTAATTGATATTGCACTGAATTGCAGGGACTACTTATTGTGTTACAGGCAGTGGATCATGTGTTTTGAGTAGCCACAGTGCAATCAGACAATTGCAATACCTTGTAGCAATCAGCTATGACAATGAATGGTATTTCACAGATTGACAGCCTTAAAGTAGGCAGTCTTAGCTGACACTAGGGGGGCACTAGGCTTCCCTGTAGGAGAGGGCATGATGGGTGGTTGCAGAAGCGTCCTGTGTAGTCACGGGTGCGGCTTGCGGCTCCAACAAGAATCCCTTAGCGCAGACACACTTAAACGATGAAGAGGCTGTCAAGAGACATGATAGCTAAGAACCAAGCAGCCACAAATCCAGTGTACAATTCAAAATACCGCAATCACACATCTTTTGCAAAGGGAGCTGGGTCTAAATTTCTCAACATAGAATCTAAGAGCTTCTTTCCTGATGGTATATCTGGGCAGGAGACCTATCCAGCAAAAAAAGATTAGCCCTTGGATACTTGGGAAAAGAACCGGTGGACTGCAAGGAATCCCTGGCATTCATTGAACCCAAAACTATTTACGCAGTGTCCCCAGATGCACCATATATAAGCTTGCTATAGACTACAGAGTCTAGCACACCTTCAGTAAAGCGAGCTCAGAGTACCCCAGGCACAGGAATTAAGCAGTTAAGCTAACCATTCAATAGCTTCTAAGAAAACAAGCAATTACAAGCATACCGCTTATTTTCCAGCACTTGCGCCAGGGAGCAATGTAAGAAAGTGGGGCAAGGGCCATCCAAAGAGAGCTCAACTCCAGAAGGCCATGAGGGTGTGATCGCCTTGAGCTTAGCAATGGTTGCCCCTCCATCGCCCATGATATGGGAAGGCACACAGGCAAGAGGTCCAGCAACCACCGAAGCACTAGCCTTAGCACCGGCATCTCGAGAAAGTCAAGCACAAGGACAGAACTTTGAAGTTGGCGAATTATAACGTTCTTCTTTATAGATGACAATGAAGCGTGATGAATAGAAAGGTTGGGTTTATTAGAAGAGAGAAGGAAAACAACTCCCCATGGGAAAAGCCTGGGCCAACTGACCTTGTCTGGAATCTGGGCTACCACAAGTTTCTAGCCCCAGATTCCACCAAACACCATTGGCCAGGATACAACACATCCCCTATCATTAACACATTAACAATGAAGCTGAAAGAAAAAGAAATTGCACAAAAAAATTACAGGTAGAGGAGAAAACAGGATTTGCAAAAGCAACCGAACATCATATGTAAAATAATGTACAAAACAATTACCTATGTACAGTGTCACATATGAGTGATAACAATCAGATAACATTATGTTCACACGAGGAGATATGAACTCATGACTTACATTTGTCAAACAATGACAAGCTGGTTTAGTTTTCAACCTTGATGCTAATCCCTTATTTGACACATCACTGTTTTGCTGTTTAACTGTAGCATCTCTTGGTCCAGAAAACTTGTCTTTGTTAGGCCAGAAACGTTTAGGCACTCTAACAACCTTGCTCATGCTCCACACATTTTCATCAGACAACTCTACTACCTGGTGCCCCACTCTGACAATTTTCATAGGAACAGAAAACCTGAATTCTCCAGATTTAATTAATCTTCCCTTCTTCACACAAACCCATTCACCAATATTAAATTGAAGTATGGGACCCTTATGCATCTGAGAACACTCTTGTTTATCATTTGATTACCATCGACGATCAAACTTTGCCACTTTGGTACTACTTGTCACTTTGGAACGATCTACTCTATCTCTCATTTCCATCATCCACATCTGGTTTAAATTGCACACAGCCTTCCTTCCGCTCATTTTCTCAAATGGAGATATATCTCCTACTGTTCCGGGGTGTAACTCTATAATTCCATAATAAGTCTTTGAGTACTTGAGAACAATTTTTTCCACAAGCTAAAGCCAAATGTATACCTTCCTTCAAAACTCTTATCCACCTTTCCACAATTCCATTGCTTTGTGGATAGTACGCTGATGTTCGTAAATGACTAATTCCGTGTTTATCCAAATAATCTTTCATCTCAGTTCACCTTAACTGCACACCATTGTCAGTAACTAAACATTTGGGAAAACAGGAGCTTTCTCATAGTTAACACACTTTTGTGATTTGTTGCTAATAGCACACTCAATCCAATATCTGACCTTTGCTTCGATACATCTGTCAATGGCCGGCCACCAAAATTCAGAACATAGTCTATTTTTCATACTAGACATGCCAGGGTGACCTAAATGGGCCATGTCTAACACCTGTTGCCTCAAATCTTTAGGTACTACCAACTGAACACCACAAAATAACATATCATCTACTACTGATAATTTGTTTGCAATGTACAAATAATGTAACAATTCTTTATCCAAAATGTTCTTTTCTGGCCATTGTGATTTGTTATATTTGATGACCTCTTGGATTTCCTAATCATTATTACAGGCACTCTTCCATTCATCTTGTTTAATGCATCCATTCGATAACTCACAAATGGATACAACTCTCTCAACATCCTCATCAATAACAGACTGGTCACATTCCTCTTTCATAGGTAAACGGATAAGCAATCTGCAAAAAATTTCCTGGCACCTGGAATGTATTCCACCCTGAAATGAAAATCTTGCAGTTTGTATTGCCATCTGGCAATTCTGGGTGTGGCTTTACTACATCCTTAAGTAGTGAATAACTCCACCAAAGGACGGTGATCTGATCTTATTTTAAATGGAATACCATATATATATTTGCGAAAGTATTCTATCACCCACCAACATATCATGGTTTCTTTTTCTAGCGTCAAATACTTAACTTCTGCATCCCTAAGTGGTCTTGATGCAAATGCAATGCTGACAAGTCTTCCATCCTGATTCTGCATCAAAACAGCACCAATACCTACATTACTAGCATCAGTAACTATAACTGAACTGCAATGGGTGACAAATGTTGCCAAAGCAGAGGTGGAAGATAATTCTTTCTTAAGGTTGACAAACTCTGTAGCACATTCCTTACTCCAAATAAATTGTTTTTTTTTTCTTCATTAGACCTCTCATATGATTAGTCTTATCAGAAAACAAAGGAATACATGTGGCATAATATTCAGCTAAACCTGATCTTTAGATTGAGGTTCTGGGCTTCTTCAATTGCTTTTACTAAATTCTGTTTTGGTGATATGCCTTTTCTGCTGATATTGTGACCTAAATAGTCCACCGATTCCATTTCAAATTTACACTTTTCTTAGGTCAATGTCATTCCATAACTCTGCAAAATGCTAAGAACTTTGCACAAAGCCTCTGCATGGTTTTGCTTATTATTCCTAAACACCACTATATCATCTTGAAAATACCAGGTATTTTTAACATCTTTAAACACCTTATGCATGACTTTTTGAAATACTGCAGAGGCAGATATTAGGCCAAAAGGCATCCTTTTGTACCTAAAAGCCCCTTCAGGAGTTATGAATGAAGTATAAGGCTTGCTATCCTTATGCAAAGCAATTCGATGATACGCATTGGATAAGTGCAATGTTGAAAACACAGCTGCCCCCTCCAATTCCGAAAACATTTAATTTATATTTGGAAATGGGTGCCGATCCACCCACACACATTCATTTAAATCTCTCAAATCAACACAGAGTCTCATTTTTCCATTAGGTTTGTGTACTACTACCACAGGTGACAACCACTCAGACAACTCAATTTCTTCAATTATGTCTTGACTGCATAATCTATCCAATTATTCTCTTAACGCCTGTCTCATAGATAAAGGAACGTTGTGTACTTTGGGAATAGTATTCTGTTTTAAAATAATTTTATGCACAAAATCCTTCAACAATCCTACTTTTGATGAAAACACATTGGGAAATAATTTCTCCCATTCAGTTGTTTTCTCTTCACCTACTTGAGATATGAAATCATTATATGCTAACACTTGTTCAGGAGGATTGGGATCCATGAGTAATGAGTAAATCCCTTTGTTGTGGCCATCCCAACAAGCAAGATCCCTCCTTGGCTACATACACATTGGCAGTTATGGTCTTACCTTTAAAACTAATACTAGCAACAAAATAGCCTAAAACATCAATGGGTTGATTGTCATAACAAACCAATTTTATGTTGGATGGTAACAATTGTATGTTGGGAAATTTTTTCAAACATTGATCACCAATTAAAGTATGGCGGGCACCAGAGTCAGCCATAACTTCAGTATCTTTACCATCAATGTTAACAACACAGAATGGAGAATCCTTGTTTTTATTATTAACTTCATGAATGACAGACTGGTCACATTCCTCCTTAATAGGTAAACGGGATAAGCAATCTGCAAAAACATTCCTGGCACCTGGAATGTATTCCACCCTGAAATTAATCTTTTTCAACTTGCGATGCAGGGCGCACTACGAAATTCAATTTATTTATTTAATTGTTTACTTACCTCCAATTATCCATATTCCGGGTTTTAGTACCCCCCACCCTGCCCCTCCCCCGCCCGGCCTTTCCGCCCCACGGAACACCCTCCACGGGCTATGGCTGCCTACACACCTGTCCAACTGCTGGGCATGATCTGTCATTTGCTAAATGACCAGATAACCCGCCTTTGAAACAAACATAATTTTTCTTTTCTAAAACTTGTGGGCTCATTTTAGTTTTTTCCTTGCAACTATCATTTGTTGATTTATCATTGCTCACATTCTTTTTCACTACTTGTACTTCAGAAGTCAGTTTTGCGGCCAACTCTTTCATACCTAACTTCATATCTTCAAATCTATGACTAATGTTAATAGCTTTCTCTAAAGTAAGGTCTCCCGCAGCAAACCATTTGTCTTGTAATTTTGTGTCACCAATTTTTTGTACCATTTGATCACGTAACATCTGGTCATGGAATTCTCCATACCCACATATTGCAGCAAGAACTCTTAAGCCATTAACAAATGACTCAATATATTCATTAGGCAATTGAGCTCATGGTTTCTTTTTCTAGCGTAAAATACTTAACTTCTGCATCCCTAAGTGGTCTTGATGCAAATGCAATGCTGACTAGTCTTCCATCCTGATTCTTCATCAAAACAGCACCAATACCTACATTACTAGCATCAGTAACTATAACTGAACTGCAATGGGTGACAAATGTTGCCAAAGCAGAGGTGGAAGATAATTCTTTCTTAAGGTTGACAAACTCTGTAGCACATTCCTTACTCCAAATAAATTGGGGGTTTTTCTTCATTAGACCTCTCATATGATTAGTCTTATCAGAAAACAAAGGAATACATGTGGCATAATATTCAGCTAAACCTGATCTTTAGATTGAGGTTCTGGGCTTCTTCAATTGCTTTTACTAAATTCTGTTTTGGTGATATGCCTTTTCTGCTGATATTGTGACCTAAATAGTCCACCGATTCCATTTCAAATTTACACTTTTCTTTGGTCAATGTCATTCCATAACTCTGCAAAATGCTAAGAACTTTGCACAAAGCCTCTGCATGATTTTGCTTATTATTCCTAAACACCACTATATCATCTTGAAAATACAAGGTATTTTTAACATCTTTAAACACCTTATGCATGACTTTTATGAAATACTGCAGAGGCAGATATTAGGCCAAAAGGCATCCTTTTGTACCTAAAAGCCCCTTCAGGAGTTATGAATGAAGTATAAAGCTTGCTATCCTTATGCAAAGCAATTCGATGATACGCATTGGATAAGTCCAATGTTGAAAACACAGCTGCCCCCTCCAATTCCGAAAACATTTAATTTATATTTGGAAATGGGTGCCGATCCACCCACACACATTCATTTAAATCTCTCAAATCAACACAGAGTCTCATTTTTCCATTAGGTTTGTGTACTACTACCACAGGTGACAACCACTCAGACAACTCAATTTCTTCAATTATGTCTTGACTGCATAATCTATCCAATTATTCTCTTAACGCCTGTCTCATAAATAAAGGAACGTTGTGTACTTTGGGAATAGTATTCTGTTTTAAAATAATTTTATGCACAAAATCCTTCAACAATCCTACTTTTGATGAAAACACATTGGGAAATAATTTCTCCCATTCAGTTGTTTTCTCTTCACCTACTTGAGATATGAAATCATTATATGCTAACACTTGTTCAGGAGGATTGGGATCCATGAGTAATGAGTAAATCCCTTTGTTGTGGCCATCCCAACAAGCAAGATCCCTCCTTGGCTACATACACATTGGCAGTTATGGTCTTACCTTTAAAACTAATACTAGCAACAAAATAGCCTAAAACATCAATGGGTTGATTGCCATAACAAACCAATTTTATGTTGGATGGTAACAATTGTATGTTGGGAAATTTTTTCAAACATTGATCACCAATTAAAGTATGGCGGGCACCAGAGTCAGCCATAACTTCAGTATCTTTACCATCAATGTTAACAACACAGAATGGAGAATCCTTGTTTTTATTATTAACTTCATGAATGACAGACTGGTCACATTCCTCCTTAATAGGTAAACGGGATAAGCAATCTGCAAAAAAATTCCTGGCACCTGGAATGTATTCCACCCTGAAATGAATCTTTTTCAACTTGCGATGCAGGGCGCACTACGAAATTCAATTTATTTATTTAATTGTTTACTTACCTCCAATTATCCATATTCCGGTTTTTAGTACCCCCCACCCTGCCCCTCCCCCGCCCGGCCTTTCCGCCCCACGGAACACCCTCCACGGGCTATGGCTGCCTACACACCTGTCCAACTGCTGGGCATGATCTGTCATTTGCTAAATGACCAGATAACCCGCCTTTGAAACAAACATAATTTTTCTTTTCTAAAACTTGTGGGCTCATTTTAGTTTTTTCCTTGCAACTATCATTTGTTGATTTATCATTGCTCACATTCTTTTTCACTACTTGTACTTCAGAAGTCAGTTTTGCGGCCAACTCTTTCATACCTAACTTCATATCTTCAAATCTATGACTAATGTTAATAGCTTTCTCTAAAGTAAGGTCTCCCGCAGCTAACCATTTGTCTTGTAATTTTGTGTCACCAATTTTTTGTACCATTTGATCACGTAACATCTGGTCATGGAATTCTCCATACCCACATATTGCAGCAAGAACTCTTAAGCCATTAACAAATGACTCAATATATTCATTAGGCAATTGAGCTCATGGTTTCTTTTTCTAGCGTAAAATACTTAACTTCTGCATCCCTAAGTGGTCTTGATGCAAATGCAATGCTGACTAGTCTTCCATCCTGATTCTGCATCAAAACAGCACCAATACCTACATTACTAGCATCAGTAACTATAACTGAACTGCAATGGGTGACAAATGTTGCCAAAGCAGAGGTGGAAGATAATTCTTTCTTAAGGTTGACAAACTCTGTAGCACATTCCTTACTCCAAATAAATTGGGGTTTTTTCTTCATTAGACCTCTCATATGATTAGTCTTATCAGAAAACAAAGGAATACATGTGGCATAATATTCAGCTAAACCTGATCTTTAGATTGAGGTTCTGGGCTTCTTCAATTGCTTTTACTAAATTCTGTTTTGGTGATATGCCTTTTCTGCTGATATTGTGACCTAAATAGTCCACCGATTCCATTTCAAATTTACACTTTTCTTTGGTCAATGTCATTCCATAACTCTGCAAAATGCTAAGAACTTTGCACAAAGCCTCTGCATGATTTTGCTTATTATTCCTAAACACCACTATATCATCTTGAAAATACAAGGTATTTTTAACATCTTTAAACACCTTATGCATGACTTTTTGAAATACTGCAGAGGCAGATATTAGGCCAAAAGGCATCCTTTTGTACCTAAAAGCCCCTTCAGGAGTTATGAATGAAGTATAAGGCTTGCTATCCTTATGCAAAGCAATTCGATGATACGCATTGGATAAGTCCAATGTTGAAAACACAGCTGCCCCCTCCAATTCCGAAAACATTTAATTTATATTTGGAAATGGGTGCCGATCCACCCACACACATTCATTTAAATCTCTCAAATCAACACAGAGTCTCATTTTTCCATTAGGTTTGTGTACTACTACCACAGGTGACAACCACTCAGACAACTCAATTTCTTCAATTATGTCTTGACTGCATAATCTATCCAATTATTCTCTTAACGCCTGTCTCATAAATAAAGGAACGTTGTGTACTTTGGGAATAGTATTCTGTTTTAAAATAATTTTATGCACAAAATCCTTCAACAATCCTACTTTTGATGAAAACACATTGGGAAATAATTTCTCCCATTCAGTTGTTTTCTCTTCACCTACTTGAGATATGAAATCATTATATGCTAACACTTGTTCAGGAGGATTGGGATCCATGAGTAATGAGTAAATCCCTTTGTTGTGGCCATCCCAACAAGCAAGATCCCTCCTTGGCTACATACACATTGGCAGTTATGGTCTTACCTTTAAAACTAATACTAGCAACAAAATAGCCTAAAACATCAATGGGTTGATTGCCATAACAAACCAATTTTATGTTGGATGGTAACAATTGTATGTTGGGAAATTTTTTCAAACATTGATCACCAATTAAAGTATGGCGGGCACCAGAGTCAGCCATAACTTCAGTATCTTTACCATCAATGTTAACAACACAGAATGGAGAATCCTTGTTTTTATTATTAACTTCATGAATGACAGACTGGTCACATTCCTCCTTAATAGGTAAACGGGATAAGCAATCTGCAAAAAAATTCCTGGCACCTGGAATGTATTCCACCCTGAAATGAATCTTTTTCAACTTGCGATGCAGGGCGCACTACGAAATTCAATTTATTTATTTAATTGTTTACTTACCTCCAATTATCCATATTCCGGTTTTTAGTACCCCCCACCCTGCCCCTCCCCCGCCCGGCCTTTCCGCCCCACGGAACACCCTTCACGGGCTATGGCTGCCTACACACCTGTCCAACTGCTGGGCATGATCTGTCATTTGCTAAATGACCAGATAACCCGCCTTTGAAACAAACATAATTTTTCTTTTCTAAAACTTGTGGGCTCATTTTAGTTTTTTCCTTGCAACTATCATTTGTTGATTTATCATTGCTCACATTCTTTTTCACTACTTGTACTTCAGAAGTCAGTTTTGCGGCCAACTCTTTCATACCTAACTTCATATCTTCAAATCTATGACTAATGTTAATAGCTTTCTCTAAAGTAAGGTCTCCCGCAGCTAACCATTTGTCTTGTAATTTTGTGTCACCAATTTTTTGTACCATTTGATCACGTAACATCTGGTCATGGAATTCTCCATACCCACATATTGCAGCAAGAACTCTTAAGCCATTAACAAATGACTCAATATATTCATTAGGCAATTGAGCTCATGGTTTCTTTTTCTAGCGTAAAATACTTAACTTCTGCATCCCTAAGTGGTCTTGATGCAAATGCAATGCTGACTAGTCTTCCATCCTGATTCTGCATCAAAACAGCACCAATACCTACATTACTAGCATCAGTAACTATAACTGAACTGCAATGGGTGACAAATGTTGCCAAAGCAGAGGTGGAAGATAATTCTTTCTTAAGGTTGACAAACTCTGTAGCACATTCCTTACTCCAAATAAATTGGGGTTTTTTCTTCATTAGACCTCTCATATGATTAGTCTTATCAGAAAACAAAGGAATACATGTGGCATAATATTCAGCTAAACCTGATCTTTAGATTGAGGTTCTGGGCTTCTTCAATTGCTTTTACTAAATTCTGTTTTGGTGATATGCTTCTTCTGCTGATATTGTGACCTAAATAGTCCACCGATTCCATTTCAAATTTACACTTTTCTTAGGTCAATGTCATTCCATAACTCTGCAAAATGCTAAGAACTTTGCACAAAGCCTCTGCATGGTTTTGCTTATTATTCCTAAACACCACTATATCATCTTGAAAATACAAGGTATTTTTAACATCTTTAAACACCTTATGCATGACTTTTTGAAATACTGCAGAGGCAGATATTAGGCCAAAAGGCATCCTTTTGTACCTAAAAGCCCCTTCAGGAGTTATGAATGAAGTATAAGGCTTGCTATCCTTATGCAAAGCAATTTGATGATACGCATTGGATAAGTCCAATGTTGAAAACACAGCTGCCCCCTCCAATTCCGAAAACATTTAATTTATATTTGGAAATGGGTGCCGATCCACCCACACACATTCATTTAAATCTCTCAAATCAACACAGAGTCTCATTTTTCCATTAGGTTTGTGTACTACTACCACAGGTGACAACCACTCAGACAACTCAATTTCTTCAATTATGTCTTGACTGCATAATCTATCCAATTATTCTCTTAACGCCTGTCTCATAGATAAAGGAACGTTGTGTACTTTGGGAATAGTATTCTGTTTTAAAATAATTTTATGCACAAAATCCTTCAACAATCCTACTTTTGATGAAAACACATTGGGAAATAATTTCTCCCATTCAGTTGTTTTATCTTCACCTACTTGAGCTATGAAATCATTACATGCTAACACTTGTTCAGGAGGATTGGGATCCATGAGTAATGAGTAAATCCCTTTGTTGTGGCCATCCCAACAAGCAAGATCCCTCCTTGGCTACATACACATTGGCAGTTATGGTCTTACCTTTAAAACTAATACTAGCAACAAAATAGCCTAAAACATCAATGGGTTGATTACCATAACAAACCAATTTTATGTTGGATGGTAACAATTGTATGTTGGGAAATTTTTTCAAACATTGATCACCAATTAAAGTATGGCGGGCACCAGAGTCAGCCATAACTTCAATATCTTTACCATCAATGTTAACAACACAGAATGGAGAATCCTTGTTTTTATTATTAACTTCATGAATGACAGACTGGTCACATTCCTCCTTAATAGGTAAACGGGATAAGCAATCTGCAAAACATTTCCTGGCACCTGGAATATATTCCACCCTGAAATGAAAATCTTTTTCAACTTGCGATGCAGGGCGCACTACGAAATTCAATTTATTTATGTAATTGTTTACTTACCTCCAATTATCCATATTCCGGTTTTTAGTACCCCCCACCCTGCCCCTCCCCCGCCCGGCCTTTCCGCCCCACGGAACACCCTCCACGGGCTATGGCTGCCTACACACCTGTCCAACTGCTGGGCATGATCTGTCATTTGCTAAATGACCAGATAACCCGCCTTTGAAACAAACATAATTTTTCTTTTCTAAAACTTGTGGGCTCATTTTAGTTTTTTCCTTGCAACTATCATTTGTTGATTTATCATTGCTCACATTCTTTTTCACTACTTGTACTTCAGAAGTCAGTTTTGCGGCCAACTCTTTCATACCTAACTTCATATCTTCAAATCTATGACTAATGTTAATAGCTTTCTCTAAAGTAAGGTCTCCCGCAGCTAACCATTTGTCTTGTAATTTTGTGTCACCAATTTTTTGTACCATTTGATCACGTAACATCTGGTCATGGAATTCTCCATACCCACATATTGCAGCAAGAACTCTTAAGCCATTAACAAATGACTCAATATATTCATTAGGCAATTGAGCTCAACTCAAAAATGTGTGTCTAGCAACTACCTTGTTGATTTTTTTGATATATAATGTATCTAATTGTGAAATGTCCATGTCATATACATCAAAATCATCTTCGTCATCTTCATCAACCAGAATGGGTGGTAAATGACTTAAAACACGTCTCCCTTCCGCGCCTAAACAATGTTTAAGAATAGTAAGTTTTCGTTTATCAGTATACACATCTCCATCAATAGCTTCCAAATAGGCTTCAAAACCATCTTTCAATTGTCTCCATTCTAAAGCAGGATCACCTGGATTGGGTAAGAAAGATAACGGTGCAACAATGTCTTCCATTTTAACCTATATTATATTTATATTTTGTCCAGGGTGTGTGAATCACCGTATGATGTTCACTCTTTCATTGGTGTCCACAATGTCTGCAATGAAGTTATCTTGTCAAAAATGCAATAGTACAGCTGGTGTCTGCCGTCAAACAAATTAAACAAAAGTTAAGTATAAGGCAGAGGAAAAAATATATATATAATATTTTGTACAAGATTGTATGCCAATTGTTCAGGTGTGCGGATCACGGCAATGATTACTTAAATTGTTTTACGGTAGCTGATTTTCACTATTGGTAGACTTTGTTTTATTTTGGATAAGAAAATCACTGCAGCGTTGAACTTTACTGATTATTCAAAATGGCCTCCAACAACCATTTGACTTATTTCCATGACTGATTGGCCTTATTTCAGTGTTAAACCTTACAGGTTATTCAAAATGGCCTCCGACAACCATTCAACTTGTTTCCATGGATGATTGACCTTGTTTTAAGCCTGGCCATTCAGGAGACACGTCAGGCCAATCACATTGTTACTGGACGTGCAAGCATGCGCATGGTAATCACCTCTTGTCAGAAGCGCGAGGAGGTGCGCGCAGTAACAGTTTCCAGGAGGTAGCGCAACAACAATGTAGGAGACTCACGCTGACACACTGCAGAGGCTTTGTTGGGTGCGCAGGGATGAACGCGTGGAGAACAAGATACGAGGTAGGTGCTCTAGAGTCAACATGCGCACATTCACATTTCCAAGCCTCGCTTACATAAAATGTAAATATGTCTCTCTGGTACTCACAACCGGTACCGATGATCGAGTCCTCCCTCGTAACAGCAACGGAGACTCACTTCTTTGCACACGCAGAACTTGGTGTGCATATCAACCAAATCTCTGATCTGCCGCAATGTCTTTTCTTCACGTCGGCAGTGCTCCAGGCCTTCCCACTACAGATACCAGCTTGTCGCCAGTATAACGTTCTTCTTCATAGATGACAATGAAGTGTGATTAATAAAAAGGTTAGGCTTATTAGAAGAGAGAAGGAAAACAACTCTCTACGGGAAAAGCCTGGGCCAACTGACTTGTCTGGAATCTGAGCTACCACAAGGTTCTGGCCCCAGATTCCACCAAACACCATTGGCCAGGATACAACATAAATCTCAACCGGATTAAGCAAATTTGCTTCTCCAGCAGATTTTAAAGGAACTAAAAGAAATTAAAGTCTACCAAGAAGAGGCATACAAAAAAACGGAGAAACAGCTTAGTTTAATTCATGCCATCATGCAGCAGCTTACCACATGAATCTCAGACGCAGAACAGCGAGTCTCTGATCTTGAAGATGACAAGCCACACCATATGGCCCAGGTGGACAAATTACAAGCCAAGCTGACTGAGCTTCAGATGACAATGCAGAGAAAAGATCACGGCAATCTAATTTGAGATTTACACGAATACCAGAGGGACGTGAGAATGGTAAGTCAGTAGCCGCCTTAGTAAGAGATCTTATCTGAGTTGGCTGCACAAAATAATAGACCTGACAATTACGCGTGCTCACTGCATCCTAGATGTTCAGCCTCTTAATTCAAACTATCCTCAGACAATAGAGATGAATGTCTGAGATTCTGGGATCAAAGAGCGTATTCTGGCTAATGCCGTCAGAGATAAAAATGTTTCAGACTTGTTATGCAGCTGTGAATTTCATATGCTCAAAAACTGGTAAAAAAAATCAATAAAATTGTGTTAAAAAAAAAGAAGTTTGAGACTTCGGAGAACTTTTCTTTCAACATATTTCCTGACATGTCTGTATTTTCAGTACAGCGTTGCAAAGATTTTAGAGGCAGGGGCAGAGCTTGCCAGCCTCCAAGATGGCCACACATTAGTGGAGCTCCGTGAGCCGGTTAATTAATCCTCCATAATCCTTTAGCCTGTTGGCAATCCCTCACACTGCAAGACACCAGGGCACTCCCTGACGCACGAACGGCTCACACACACAGAGTTTGCGGCCCCTGAACTCACTCCGGAGGCAACAGATGACGATTTGCGACGTGGCGGGCGGGGCCTGGAATGCCTTTGAATTCTGGAGTTCAGGCCGCTCTGCGGCCCCACTGGTGCCCGGCTACATCTGTCCCGGATGACCCCATCATGGACCCCTCTCCAGGGAGGAGTCCGGCCAGGGAGTGGACCATGCTTGGTGGGTCCCATTGTACAGCTGGGCCTGGAGGTACTGTGTCATGCTGCAGACCAGTTACCCTGTGCGACCGGATGGGGCCATATGCCTCAAAGAATACAGCGATCCTGCTGCCCTGTGGAGTTGCCGGGAGTGGTGACTTTGCAGCAGAATCATACCACTTGTCCCCTTCGGTGACTGGAAAGCGACGGACATCCTAGAGAAGGACGATAGGATCGCGTCTGCTCACTCCCTCTTCCCTACGCAGACCTAGAGCCTACACCGCAGCAAAAATCACACCAGGGGGTTAAAACGGGGAGCACTCTACCCCAAGCTGCGGCGCCGTCCCAACCCTCCCGTGGAAAGTCTACTCACCCTTCCTGGTAAACCAAGTGTCCTAGAGCTCCACGCCACCTTAAGCAATACTCTGTCACCCGAGTTTGACGAATAAGGGTTTCAGGTTTGTCCTTTAATTGCATGACCTCTCATCTGGATTGCCACGCAACAAGAGTGCTCATGGGTGGGACAGTTACCCCTAACCTAGTGCGCCCGAGCACCATGAACATCTGCAGCACTAATCATAATGGGCAAAACAGACAAATCACAGCCTAAGCTTCATTTTGAGCCTCATAAGACATCTAGACACAGGGAGGTGGATTCGGACGCTGTGGTATCTGGCTCGGAGTCTAATGATCCTCCTACAGAACAGGACTTTAAGGCAAATTCTGGCTGCAATGCAATGCAGCTTAACCAAGATAGATGGCAATATAGATGCTTTTTCTTATAGAATGAATCGCATGACCAAGAGACTAGACAAACACTCAGAGAGACTCAATGCAGTGGAAAAGAGAGTGCCAGATGCAGAGGACACAATTACAGCGTAAACTGCGACTCACTCTAAACTTGAAAAAATGCTTTACGCTCTACAAACCACGCCCGAAGACTTAGAAGCTCGCTCGAGATAGAACAACGTATGAATCATTGGAGTGGCAGGATCAACAAACATTGAAAACATGGAGCGATATGTAGAGCAGCTCCTTGTGGCGCTGCTAGAAAGAGAGAAATGTTCGGAATTCTTCGTTGGTGTGCACGCTCACTGTGCCTTGATGCCAAAGCCTATCCCTGGGGCTAATTCTCGCCCAATTATTGCCCACCATATGCACTACAGAGATCGTGACGCTACCCTCCAAAAAGCAAGAGAACTGAAGGTGCTAAGCTACGAGGGCATGGACTAATCGCTTTACTCAAATTTCACATAATAGGTTCAAGAAGCCCGCCGACAATTCATCTCAGTCAAGAGGAAGCTGCGCAATCTTTACTTTGAATACTTCATGCTCTATCCAGCTAAGCTACAAATCTTTTCAGAAGGGAAACAATACTTTTTTACTAATCTGAAACATGTGATGCAGGTCCTCAAAAGGCACAATGGCTTAAGCTCCACTGGGGGCTCTCCTAGGGGAGCGCCCAATGTAGATACTGATGCGTTGAAATGAGATAATTTCATACATGAATACCACCTTAGGTATCTGAGAGGGGGAGATGCTAGGCTGAGACTCGGGCAGACTTGTTAATTCCCTCTGAGTGATGCTCACTGTAAGCTACTCGACTTTCCAGTCCCAGGGCTGCCCTGCTGTTGCGGTCTGTGGCTGCAGAGCCGGGGTCTCCGGCAGTCCTTCCATCTCCCTGTCAGTGCTTTCTAGGACACGGGTAAAACTGTTCTAATTATAAATGATTCAATGTAATGAGAGTAAAATCTGACATAGTATGGGGACATAGAGGAACAATTTGTATTCTGTGTGCGAGTCCTCCAAACTCAAGATTTAAGCAAATTCGTCGTTGATTGTTGGGGATCTTTTTCCTCCGCATAGTAAATTATGGGGGCTCTGGATCGGCCATATGGGTTATCATGTTTATTGAGCATAACTCGAGAGGTTTTCACCTGTAACATCTGCCCCCATGTGTGTTCCACATTATGTAGCTATTTTTTCCTTGTTTTTGTTTTATAGGGAATGGAATACATTACGCAGTGTTGGGTGTGCATAGAGTGGGTAGGTTCAGTTGTGGTGTATAAAACATTAATGATATTAATGCCAACGTTTTGCTGCAACGGCTGGCTGAAAGCTCAAAAGGTCAAGTCAGGGGTCGGGGAGAGATGGGTGAATTAGACAACACCGCTGACACTGCAGCCACACAACAGGTCCCCCCTTCTATCAGATTTCTCACATGGAACGTCAGGGGCCTAAACGATTACAGGAAACTCCGTAAGGTACTAGCGTACTTGAGAAGACACAACGATCTTACAAGAGACCATTTACCTAAACATAGTGGGCTTTTAACACAACAAAGATTACAGGGGTCCTTCTGCACAGCGGGTTTCACCTCACTTTCCGGGGGGGGTTCTGATATGGATCAATAATAGGTCCGTTATTACATTGCATGAGCTCTGCATAAACCAAGATGGCCGGTTTGCTATTGATCGCTGCAATAGGGATAGAGATGTATTCCTAGTGGTAGGAATTTACGGACCCAACCACGATGATCCACAGTTCTATAATATGCTGTGTGCCCATGTACAACAATGGGGAGTCCTGCCACAGGCTTGGGGTGATGATTTTAATTTTATAATGGATCCAACTGGAGATTGTTCAAAGGGCCCCCCATGCGGGCCCTCTGCTGCCGTCAGAACGATCAAAGAAAAATCAGAATACTTAGACCTGGTTGATAAATAGAGAATCCACTCTTCATAGAGGGCAGGATACACTCACTACTCTGCAGCGCACAACACTCACACACATATAGCGTTCTGGTTACTGTCTAAAAGCTTGGTGTCTACAGTCACAAAATGCGAACCGCTCCCGAGAACTTGCTCTGAGCCTTTGGTACTGGACATAGCCCTGCGGGCTTGGAAATTCCCTTCATTTACTTGGCGCTTCCACCCATACTCCTTATTAGACTCAGTATTTAGGGCAGAAATTGCGCTGGTGATTGAAGAATTTTTCCAAAAGAATATTGGTTCTGTTTCTGGCTTCAGCACGGTCTGGGAAACCTTCAAAGTATACTTTAGAGGCACTGTAATTTCGAAGCACACAGGGGTGCTAAGTCCATAAGAATTAGACTGTCTATGTTAGAGAGGGAAATATTCTACTAGATAAAGAACACAAACGAATAGGTAACAACCGACTGCTCAAAGATATCAGAGTAAAGCTTAATGACTTTCACGAGACTGCCGATTCCAAAGTCAAACACCTAGGTAAATATGATACAGCCAGTGTGTATGCGGAGGAAGAATGCCTGAGCACTACGCTGACTGCAATCACGCATGCCAGACGAGAGCTAGGAGTCATTATGGAAATGCTAGACGATGACAATCAACCTGTACTTGATTCGGAAAGCATAGCCGACAGGTTTCATAGATACTACTCTGAGCTCTACCGCTCTCATATGGTCCCTGATGTAGAAGTCTTGACGGATTACCTCAGTGGCGTAGCTAGAGCTTCCTATGCTGCCCATGCTGGGGAAAAAGGTTGATGAGCACTTGAAAGAGGTCTGAGAGACACATGGCCTTAATCATGCGAGTTACATGCATATACATGACACGGTCCAAGGCTACACAGTTGAATATACCGGCAGTACAAGGGAGAGCACATAGATTGCATGATCTATCTGGGGACTCAGAAAAACCGCATGTGACAACCATCAGAGAGCGTGAACGATTACTTGGTCACCCCCTCAGCACAATGCAAACATGCACATACATGACACTATTCGGGGATCTACAGCTGACATTGAGTTACCAAACATGGTCCCCCCATTAAAGCAGTGTGGACGTGCACAAACATGATGTGCTCTGGGGACCCAATACCACCACCACCAATACCACCACCACCACCACCAATATCACCACCACCAATACCACCAGTGGTGGTGTTGGTATTGGTGGTGGTGGTTAGTGTCTTCTTTCAAAGAGGACACTTCAGACAAACTTATAGAAGGAGGCCTTAACTGAACACTATAAACAGAGTCCCAAGTGCCCCTAACAGTGGGTGTTGGACCCTTATAACCATGCGCTAGTCTGCGTGCAATTAAGGAATGACTTGCACCTGCTGCCCAAGAGTATACCTCTTGTAGGACATAAGCCCACCTAACACCATTATACTCAATTTAGATCCAGGGCACAGTGCCCGTTAGTCAGTGGTTCTAAGATTAAATGCTAGTAAATTTTAATACTGATTAATATTTATCAAACCTTTGCAGCTCACGAGTCCCAGGTCTCATATATACCAGAGTCTTACCACCAGAAACTATTCAATACATTTTTTCAGGTTTTCTTTAATATATCAGAAGTTCATAAACAACTGTGTTTTCTGCAAAGTACAAGGACTGTAACAGCTAGACTTCAGTTCTACCCGCATCCTTCACGTAGGCTCACCGTCCCTTTCCTATGTTCATTTCTCTATCGATGCACACTCACCTCTCCCCTACACCTCTCTCGCGGTACCCTTTATTTTTTAAGCTAACATGCCCGCGCATGCAGGGAACATTGCACTGGCAGCTGGTTCCCTTACCTGGGGCAGCCCTGGGTGGCAGCTAGTTCGCCTCAATGGGGGGTGGCAGATGTCGTGTCTTCGCAGCGCCAATGACGACAGACACGATAGGTTTGTTCAGGACTCTTTATTTCTCTGTCCTTACACCAGCGTGGCCCTACTCTCACTGCCCTTCCTATGCCCCGCTCCGCCCCTTCCTGTCGGGGCAGTCCTCCTCTTACTCCACCCACTACACTCCACCCTCACAACCACTAGACCACCTCATCTCTACATCTCCCCCTTTGTTAGCAAATGAAGTGAGTCACTAAAGAGTTACATCTCTTCAATCAGCCGCTTGGGCTGGCGGATTGTTTGTCGTGGTCTAAGTGTACGTCCTTCAAGCGCTACAGTAGCGCCGGCGCCGGGTTCCTGTCCCGGGTGACTGTCGCCTTCGCTCTGTGCTTCTGACTGTCGAGTTCTTGGTGGTGTCATTCGCGACTCAAGCGTCTCTTGCAGAGCTGGACCGCACTTCTGAAAGTGGGACACGTTTCGGGTTACGCGCCTGTTGTCCGACTCCGCTGTCAGCATGGTGCCTTTCTGTCGAATGACTGTTAGAGGTTCCGCTCTGAATTTGCTATCCGTCTTCTTGCATTGCTCCTGCTTGACGACCACGCAATCTCCTTCGTGGAACGAGAGGGAACGAGCTCGTCTTCTGCCATCCGCATACGTCTTCATGCTTTCTTTGCGAGCTTTGTCAGTGGCTTCCACTTCCCGATGAACGCGGCTGGGGGAAATGGGTCGTAGTGCTCCCTCCCAGGTGGGTATCCGTGTCCTGACTGGGCGTCCCAGCATGAGTGTGGCTGGGCATTTGCCTGTGGTGGCATGCGGTGTCGTCCGGTATGCTCGGAGTACATCGTTGAGTGCCACTTGCGGGTCTTTCTTGTCCAGAGCAGCCTGCTGGAATGTCTTTTTGAGGGTGGCCATGAATCTTTCAGCTGTGCCGTTGGCCTGCGGCCATAGTGGTGTTACCCGTCGGTGTCGCACATTCATAAGTGTCATGAAGTCACTGAATTCCCGGCCGTTGAAAGGGGGACCATTGTCCGTTTTCACCTCTGTGGGTATTCCCCAGGCTGCAAAAACTTCGTCCAGGATGGTGAGCGTGGCGGCCGCATTGGTGGATGTCACAAACCGGGCGATGGGGAATCGCGAGTATTCATCTATTATGACCAACACATACTTGCCCGACGGCATGGGGCCATAGAAATCCATTGCTAGTTCTTGCCATACTCCTGGCGGTAGGGGCGTCATCTGGAGTGGGGCTGGCGGGTCTCCTTGCCTTACCACTTGGCATTGCAGACAGTCTTTCAGAGTGTGCTCTACCATTTTGTCTAGGAAAGGGAACCAGACGCGTTCACGAAGGGCCCTTTTCGTCGTGACCACTCCTCGATGACTTTCGTGTGCCAGGTTGACGACTCCTTGCCTCAGTTGCTGAAGAATGACAATTCGGTGATCCCGTAACAATAGGCCGTCCGTTGTAACTGATAGTTCCTCACACACATTCCGGAATGCTTGCCACTCCTGGCGCTTTGTTGTGTCACCGCTCTCGTCCTCCGAGTCTTCGTGCCGCCACCGGTTTGTTCGAACTCTTCGAATCACCTGTTGCAACATTGTATCTTGCTGGGTGGCGTCCAGGATGGCCTCTAGGGGGACCGCTGGTGGCCGCGCCTGATCCACTACAAAGTGGATGTATTCATCTGCCATGGACGGTGTGGGACACTGCGAGTCTTCCGGGTGACGCGACATATAGTCGGCCGGGTTGGCTGCCTTCCCTGGCTTGTGCACAATGGTGAACGTGTATTCCTGCAGACGGAGTCCCCACCGTTCAATGCGGGGCGGCATTTTGGACCGTGGATTGCCATAGATGGTGACGAGCGCTTGGTGGTCCGTCACCATGGTGAAATGTTTTCCGTAGATAAACACGTGGAAGTGTTTGCACGCCCACACCACCGCAAGGCTTTCCTTTTCCGGTTGGGAGTAGGCCTTCTCTGTGTCGGAAAGGCTCCTGCTGGCGTGGGCCACTATGTGTCGTTGGTCCGTGTCTTTGTCGTATTGGGCCAGGATGGCACCCAGCCCGACGGGGCTTGCGTCCACGGTTATTTCGGTTTTACGATCTGGGCTGAAGTACACCAGGCTCTCCACCGTGCCCACGGCCCTCTTTATGTCTTGAAATGCTCGCTCGCATTCGGACGTCCACTCAAACACTTGTCCCTGTTTGGTCAGTGCGCGAAGGGGGTGGCTGAGTGTGGCATAGTCCTTAATGTATCTTGAACAGTAGCTCGCCATGCCTAGGAAGGACCGCACATCACTGACGTCAAGTGGACTCCTGGTGCTGTTCAGAGTGCTCACTTTGTCAGGGTCTGGCTTCATTCCGGCTCCAGAAAAGATGTGGCCAAAGAATTTCAGTTGCGACTGGTGAAACTCGCACTTCTATCTGTTGAGCGTGAGGTTTGCTTCTAGGAGGGCATGGCAAACCCTGTCCAGGGCCGTGTCGTGGACTTGGATGTTCGCCCCGTAGACTAAAATGTCATCGCTGTAGTTCAGCGTGTTCGGGATGTGATGGATTGTTTGTCTGATAGCTTCTTGAAATATCTCGGCGGCTGATGAGATGCCAAAGTTTAGCCTCTTATATCTGAACAACCCTAGGTGCGTTGCAAACGTCGTGATGTATCGGGAGCTTTCGTGGAGTTCCAACTGGTGGTAGCCTTTGTTGAGGTCCAGTTTAGAAAACACCCTCGCCCCATTGAGGGCGGCTATCATGTCGCTTAAATGGGGTCCTGGATGACGCTCTCTCTCAATGGCGGTGTTGGGCATCCTCATGTCCACACAGAGTCGGACCTTCCCTGGTGTTCCTTTCTTCGGTACGATCACTACCGGAGATACCCACGGCGTGGCGCCCTCTGTCCGTTCGATGATGTCGGCATCCAGCAGATCTTGTAGCTCATCCTCCACCGCTTGCTGGAGGTGGAACGGTACTTTCCGCGGGTGTTGGGCAACTGGGCGGACCTGGTCATTTATGTGGAGGCGAATCTGGCCTCTGTTCATTTTGCCGAGCCCGGAAAACAGCTTCGGGAACTTGTGTATGGTGTCGTTGTCACTGTTGACGCGGTACAGAATCTCTACCAGTTTTAACCGTTCAGCTGTTGGTAAGCTGAGGAGACAGTCTGCTTCCGGCCCCTCGATGACATGAATCACGGCTGGAATAGATGTTGTTTGATGCCTCAGTGTCGTTGAGAACTTCCCAAGACATGGGAGCGGCTTCCTGGACATCCAGGTGTAGACACGGACATGTGCTGGATTGAGCCGAGGCCGAGGGTTCATCTTCTTATACTCCGTCACTGGGATGTAGTTAAGGGATGCCCCACTGTCCATCACAAACTTCGTGGGATGCGTGCCTACGCTGATGTCCAGTCGAGGGTATTTTTTAAGCTGGTCTGGATCGGCAATCATGTTAGCATATTCCACGGAATATTCTTGTTCACTTGATGGTGATTCAGAGTCTCTAGACGGTGATCTTCTGGACCACCTTGAAGACCGTGACTCCCTGCTGGACTGGGAGGATTTGGAGGAAGACTTCCGGCGGTCACGTACCGCTCGTGCGTGATGGCGGCGCGTCTCGCCTCTTGGCAACCTCGTTGAGTCTTTGTCTTTCTCCCGGCGGTACTCCCCGCACATGGTCTCAAAGTGATTGTTTCGGCCACACTTGTGGCACTGCTGCCCCAGGGCCGGGCATGCTCCGATGTGTGGGAAGTCGACCCGCATCGGTAGCACCTTCGCAGTGGCGCCTTTTTCCCATGATCCTGACGCCTGCTCCTCCTCCCCGATTCTGGTCGTCGATGGCCAGGGCGGCGGTGTCTCGACGGCGGCCGGGCGTGTCGCTCCCGCTCTCTTGATCCCCGGCGGTGGCGTTCGGTGCGTACCTGACAGGCTAGCTCCTTGCGTTCCACGCGTCCCGCCTCCATTGTCTTGGCCTGCTCTTCAGTCTGATCGTGGAGCCTCGTGATCTCTTCTATTTCATCTAAGGTGTGGCTCTTCTTCAGTAGTTTCCTGCGTAGTGTCTCTGACTGACAGCCGTCAATCACACGCAGCCGTATGGCGTCGTCCGTCGAGAAAGCGTCAAACTCGCAGTGGCGCGCCAAGCGCCGCAACCGTGTTATGTATGAGCCCATGACCTCATCTTTCTCCTGTCGCGCTCTCTGGAACACGTACCGTTCGTAGTCCACATTCTTCTTATGCACAAACTTCCTGTCCAGGGCTGCTCGCACACTGGCATACGTTCCCGCGTCTGCGGCGGGGAGTTCCTTTATCATCTTGCTGACGTCCTTTCCCACGAGGTTTCGAAGTGCGATTAGTTGATCTTCGTCCCCTATCACCTTTGAGCCTTTGATATAGTCCTCAAAGTCTTCTATCCATTCTTCCCAGCGAGGGCCCATGCTGCTCCCGACCACGAGCGCTAGGGGCTCCGGAGGGCGCAGGTGCGACAGTCCCATGACGATCGGCTTCGCTTCTTGGCGGGCTGGGGATCGGGCTGGGGATCCATGGTTCGACATCGTGTGGCACGTGAAATGGGTTCTGCTTCAGCACGGTACGGGCTCTTGTAATTCTTTAGGAACCTTTATTGTCTATATGTTTGTGCGCCTTGTTCAGGTTTTTTTTTTTTTTTTTTCGTTTGCTCGTGCTTGTTTAAATTTTAGTGATGCCTGACTTCAAAATGGCCGCTCGGGTCTGTTTGCATGGGACGTCTGGAGACCCGCCTGACTTCAAGATGGCCGCCGGCTGGATAACGTGCATGGACATCACACGTGCTGCCGGGCTTTCAGCTCATTCATTTCTAGACTGCGCACTGCTCAGGCGGCCTCCTCTCATCATCCGCTTCACTCAGGGCTTCACAACAGGCAGGTGGGTGAGAGAGTCTTCACACTGCTCTAACCTGGGGACGCGCGTGTCAGCGTCGTCGTTTCCTTCCTGCCCTTCGAGCGCCGGCCCTCTTCCAATGCAGGGCGCGTTCCACGATCTCGCTCCTCACGCTGCTGGGCTCTCACACGCTCCGGGCGTGTCCCGCGAGTGACGGCGCTTCGGCTGGTTTCCTCGTGCCCAGTCCTTCGCTAGTCTCGGCAGCGTGCCGGTGTTCTGGGAGAGCATTTAGCTCCATCCCATCCTCGTCGCCAGCTGTCGTGTCTTCGCAGCGCCAATGACGACAGACACGATAGGTTTGTTCAGGACTCTTTATTTCTCTGTCCTTACACCAGCGTGGCCCTACTCTCACTGCCCTTCCTATGCCCCGCTCCGCCCCTTCCTGTCGGGGCAGTCCTCCTCTTACTCCACCCACTACACTCCACCCTCACAACCACTAGACCACCTCATCTCTACAGCAGACACGCCCTGCAGCCTGACGTCCCGCTAATCCCAGCTGCAGAAGTTACATTTAACTCGGAAAAAGTTGTGAAAACCGCACCCATCTCCGCACAAGGGACATTTACCGACTTTTGCACAAGTTCGTGTGCACTCTTTGCTCACCTATAGTGATCTACCTCGTAGTGAGTCTTCGGGGGCACGTGCCCAACACAATTCAGCATTCACCACGTGCCCTCTCTGATCTGTCACTCACTGCGTCCTCTCAGGAGCACACTCAGGGGTTTGCCAGACTGCAGTGCTCTTTCTTGGAACCTCCACAAAGTTCTAGGAAAAAAGCTGCAACTTCGCAAAGTCGAGAGCGTTTACACTTACTCACATTTTTGAGCGAACAGTGAGTGCGATGATGACGTATCGAAGAAGATAAACTTTTAGAGAACAAGTCTAAAAGCATTCCCATCGCAGCTGGGTTTGATTAGAGGAAAAACTATCTTGCTAAGTGACGATAATTATCTTGTAATACACAAAAGCTTTCTGAAGGCGATGGCAAACTTAAACACGGAGTGTTCCAAATTGTGTTAAGTGAAACATAGAAAATGCTGAATAACTTTACCCACTCCTGACACATAAGATGGCTATGAGCAATCATGTAAGAGTGAACAGAACAAGGCAGCATGGAACAGGAAGGTTTGAGGGATTAGTGTGGGTTCACATACGATCAGCAGCCCCATGCCGTGCATATTTCTCACAGTCACAGTGACATCTTACCTCTCCAGTAGACTCCACAGTGGTGGTGGCTGGGCCCGAACAGTAGGGGTTCTGCAAATCGCCCAGCACTCCCCACCTTGCCGAGACTGTCTCTACTCAGTCAAAGCACGTGGTGGTGGCATGCGTCACAGGAGCACAGCACGGGGGCTGGCCAAAAATGATGCCCAGGACATTGGTGTTACTTTCATGCGCTACAAGATTGACAGCCCTGAGACCTACAAACTGGGTACGCCGCACATCGCACCACCACCACTATGCTAGGTGGTGCGTGCATGGCGTGCACTGCAGCTTTTGCAAGCAGGTGTGCTTGCACAGTGCACTAACATAATTGCACATGACATGTGCACTGTGCCGCGGTCCCCAAAATAGTGCTGCCTTAGGCGGACCGCCCCCACTGCTCCCACTGCTTCCCCAGCTACGCTGCTGGTTTACCTGGAACACATACATATGACATGGCTAATTGTGGAACACAGGGAGCACCTCTGTACCCCTCGGCGATACATGCAGCACCAAGGGAATGCACGCATCTAGCGCCCAGGCTCTGATGGCCAAACAGTAGCATTCTATAAGGCCTACCAGGAACTATTGATCCCACACATGGTCACCCTCTTTGAGGAGATTGCTGGGACAGAAGTGATGCCACCCACAATGAGAGAGGCACTCATTGTTGCCCTCTTGAAACCAGATACAATTCCTAATAACTGTACCTCGTATAGGCCCTTGCCCCTACTAAATGGTGATGCAAAAATCTTCTCCAAGATTCTGGCAAATCGCCTGGCCCCTCTGGTGCCGGGCATTGTCCGCCCTGAACAAGCGGGCTTCGTCCCAGGCCGGAACATCATCTATAACCTCTGCACCTTATTTGGCCTGATCCAACAGATAGACCCTGAAGTGGAAGCTGTGGCAGTCTTTTTAGACTCTGAAAAGGCATTCAATTCAGTAGACTGGGTATTTATGAAGGTGATACTGTGCAGAATTGGGGTAGAAGTGTTCTTGGTCCCAGTCACGTTGCTCTACAAGGCGCAAACTGCCATAGTACGCGAGAGCAACTATGTTACGGTCCCCTTTGAGATTGCTAGCGGCACCCATCAGGTGTGCCCCTTATCGCCCTTATTATACGCGATTGTTGCTGAGCTGCTGGCATGTACTTTGACAGAATACCATGGCCACAGAGGTCTGCGTTATCCTGAACTCCTGCTTATAATTTCGCCATACAGAGATGACACTTTGTTGTTTGTCCGTGACACAAATAGTAATCTGTCCCCTATACTAAGAGAAGTAGTCAGGTTCGGAGCCCTCTTGGGTCTCTGGATAAACTGGGGCAAATCCACTATTTTCCCTCTGTCTCCTCCTACTCCGCAGCCGGACATGAAATTTCCAATGCAGTGCAGAACAGAGTCCATACGATACGTAGGTATAATGGTCAAAACAGATCCATCTATAGTAATGTTGGATAACTATGGAAAATCTATTCACAAACTAGAAGCCGACATAGATTGCTGGATCCCTTTGTCTTTAATAGGGCACATCGCCCTGATGGAAATGATAGTCTTGCCCCGTTCCTATTCCAAAATATCCCTATGTCATTGCCTCGAACTCTCTTGGTAACCCTGCGCTCATTGATGATCAAATTGAATTTGGTTGGCAAGCAACCCAGGGTCAAATGGGAAGTCTTCACATTACCATATGATATGGGAGGACTGAAGGCGGCTGAACTAGAACAATATTATAGTGCAGCACAATGTACACATGCTAATTATTGGCTGCATGGTCCATCAGACCTTCCACACCTACAGGTAGAATGCGATACCACCCTCCTGCACCCTTTACCACAGATCCTTTTCAGGAAACCGACCAGACAAACCAGTACAATTGATCCACTGACCCCTTCAGTACAGGCCTGGCAAACAACACTGGTAAAACAATTGGGTTCCCAATTGTACTCACCCCAGATCCAGTTTGAGTGGTGTTCATGGTTCCAAGTGGGAAGAGACAAGGCAGTCACTAAAGCCTTACACCTACTGGATATACATAAAATGGAAGACCTTTTCAGTGATGACGTAGTTAAGTGTTGGGAATCAGTGGTCCATGACAATTCTCTGCAGACTGCTCTAACTAAATTCCAGTACTTCAGAGTCTGCCGTCCATTGCAGGACCTCCTGGGGGATGAGATGAGGGAGCCTTTGGCGAGCACAGCATTGTCCTTTTTGATTCACAGCAACATCCCTGTGAGGTTGGTCTTCCGACTCCATGCTTATGCACAGGAAGCTAAGCGCCTGGCAATGATAAAGGCGTGGGTTGACTGGCAGAGAGAACTTGAGGTGACCTTTGATGATAAAACATGGCAGTACTGCTGCGTGAGAACAGGAGAGATCCCCCTTAATGGTAGACATTGACTCATACACTTCAAATACATAAACCGCGTTTTCTACACACCTGAGAGATTGAATCGCTATGGCCTGCGGGATTCAGCAGAGTTTCTCCGTTGTCACTCATCTGACGCTGGCTTTCTGCATACGGCATGGCACTGCCCTGGCATTATGGTGTTCTGGGCAATGATTTTTCCTGAACTGTTGCTAATCACAGGTTCCACCTTTGAACATGACCCCCTACTCGCTTTGCTGGGCCTGGATAGAGAGGTTAAAAAAGAGGTGAGAAAATTGATGGCATTCAGCCTCCTTTTAGCTAAGTGCAGGGTGGCTATCCGATGGGCTCGAGGCCCACCTCCCCCTCTAGAAGACTGGCATAAAGATTGAGATTGAGTTGTGCGTGTGGTGAATTATACCACTGCCATTCTTTTAAAACGTTTTTATTCATGTTTTAACCAGCCTACAGCATTGTTGCATTAACCTTTTTTAAATGCATTCCTTGTTTTTAAAAATCTGTTTGCTGCTGCACTGTGTCACTTTCGGGGGCGATAGCTTGTGGTCTGAAGTGTTTGGCGGGTCGCAGTCCTCGGTCCGTCACGGCATAATAGTGCCGATTGCTGCGGAGGGACAGACGCGACTCCGCCCACTTTCCACACTACTTCCGGATCGGGTGGTATATGTTGAGGGAGACTCGCCGGCCGCGCAGCGGACGTGCGCAGCGGGCGCGCCGCTGGCGCGCCACAGGCGCGCCTAAGGCAAGCACGTCTGCGCCCGTTCGCGTCCGGAGCGCGTCCAGCGCCAGCTATGATGCTGGGATCGTTAGAATGACCCACTTAAGGTGGCCACGAGAGTTACTCCTAAACCTTCAGGGTGCTGTTTGTGGGAGGGCGCATCAGCTCGACTTGGCCAACTCCCCACTGCCACACTGCTGTAGAGAATGCGGGCAGATGCTGCTTCAAAGTAAGGTGGATAGGGAGGGCCAGGCTCCCCAGGGCTCCGTGCCTGATCAGAAGTCCTTAATTAGTCTAGGCTTAGTTAATTGTAGATCGCTACCTAAACATGCCGAGGAGATTTGGTCAACTCTAATTGAAGATAAGTGGGATGCCCTGTTCCTCACAGAAACTTGGCTGAGTGCTGACGCAATGACCTCGATTTCATTAGCTACCCCGCCAGGATTTAAAATGTGTTTTGCTAATCGTGTAGGGGGAAAAAGAGGTGGGGGGTGGCTATTATTTTGAGAGATTCCTGGGTGCTTACGTCCTCCGCCCCGATGCTTTTGCATGACATCGAAGGCTTACATTTTTGTTTCCAGATTAACCCCACATTTGCCTTAGCTGGCATTCTTATTTATAGACCACCAGCCTGTGCAGCGTCTGCTTTACAGCTGTTATGTGATCTGATTGCTCAAAAGTCAGTGGTTTAATATAATTTTTTGGTTTTGGGTGATTTTAATTTACACGTAGATGATCCAGATTGCGTACAAGCGTCGCATCTTGTGTGTTCCCTAGAGGGGGTTAACCTTTTACAAGGGGTGCTCTTTCCGACACACACTGCGGGTCATACCTTAGACCTTATTTTTTAAAATTACTGAACTTGGGTCCCCACTTCCACTTATCTGGTCGGACCACTCCCTACTTCCCTTTTTAATTGCCCTCCCGACCGCTAAGTTATTAAAAAGCACCCAGCTGGTACATAAAAGGGACTGGAAGAAATTGTCTGTGGAATCCCTCAGCCCCATATTGAGGGAGAGTCAGCCTCAGCTGTCTCAGGACCCCAACTTGGGCGCAGTTATCCTACACCAATGGATTGTGAATGCAGTGGAGGCTGTTGCACCAATTAGATTGGGGAAACCCGCAAGATGCTCACCCTCGGCTCCATGGTTCTCCACTTCCCTGAAAGAACAAAAAAGCAAATGTAAAAAACTGGAACGTCAATGGAGATCAGCTTATTGTGATTCAGCCAAAGTGGTTTATAAAAAAGCTGCAAAAGAACTTCATAAGGCTTTAAAAGCTGCCAGACGGGATTACCTTGTAGCTCGCATCCAGAATGCGGTCCATTCCGGCACAGAAGTTTTTAAAGTAGTCCAATCCTTTTTTAAACCTAAGGCTAGTGAGCTGGAGGTTACCGCCTCTGTCGGACGATGTGAAAAAATAGCTTCCTATTTTGATGATAAAATTTCTAAAGTTTATGATTCCTTTACTTCCCCCGAGGCCACTGCGAAACTGGAAACATCAGCAGTTGGTGGGGAGAGGGCAATACTCTTAAATTTTATCCAGATTACGTACCAGGAGGCGTTAGCAGAAACTCTGAAATGTAGGTCTGGCGCACCAGATGATCCCTGCCCTCCAAAGTTTTGGAAAATGTTAGCTCCATCGCTGACCGAGGGCCTGCGCCATATTTGGAATACCTCTTTAGAGACAGGCATATTTCCCGACTCCTAGAAACATGCAACTCTCCTCCCCCTGAGGAAGAAAGTGAACGGCGACCCAGGCGACCTTAGTAACCTAAGGCCCATTTCCCTGCTCCCTGCCCCGGGTAAGATGTTGGAGAAAATGGTCCAACGCCAACTGACCTCTTTTTTAGAGCGGAATCGGGCTTTACACGACACTCAATCGGGCTTTCGAGCAGGTTTCAGTACTGAGACCGCTCTTCTGGAGGTGGCAGAGTCGATAAAATGGTCATTGGATTCAGGAGCATCGGCTTTGCTGGTGCTCCTGGACCTATCCGCGGCCTTTGATACCGTAGACCATGTCATCTTGGTCCGGAGATTACAAGATGTGGGTCTTGGAGGAACGGTGCTAGCTTGGGTACAATCTTATCTTAGTGGGCGATCCCAGAAAGTGGCTCTACAATCTTATGCCTCCAGACCTAAGCAAATTAAACGTGGCGTCCCTCAGGCCTCAGCCCTCAGCCCCCTGCTGTTTAATGTCTACTTAGCTCCGCTGTTTACTCTGATCGCCAATTGGGGTGTCAAGGCGATTTCCTACGCTGATGACACCCAGCTGGTTTTTCCATTTAAGGAGAGGTCGGCAGACACTTTTAAGAACTTTAAGGGCTGCCTACAAGATATAGCGCGCTGGATGAATGCTAATAAATTAAAGGTTACTGCCGAAAAAAACGAAGTTTTGTTTTTCGGCAGCGGCTTAGCTCCAGATCCAGTATTGTGGTGGCCATCAGAGATGGGATCACCACCAATACCGGGTTCGTGCGCCAGGAATCTGGGTGTGAAATGGGAAGCAAATCTCTCCTTCTCTGCTCAAATTAAGCAGGTTTCGTCTGGCGTTTTTAGCATAATGAAAAATCTACGGAGAATCCTCCATTTTCTACCTGAGGATTGCCGGAAATCCATAGTACATGCTACAGTCACGTCCAGGCTGGACAATGCCAATAGTCTATATCTTGGCCTCCCCAAATATGCTATAGGACGTCTCCAAATGATTCAGAATGCGGCTGCGAGACTGGTGTTACGAATACCTTTCAAACACCATGTCTCTCCGTATTTGAAGAAGCTCCACTGGTTGAAGGTGGAGAAGCGAATCCAATTCAAGGCCATGATTCTGGCGTATCGAGCCTTAAAAGGAAACTGTCCTAATTACCTTAAGCAAAGACTGAGCATATATAAACAAAATCGGGTGCTACGATCTAATTCTCAGACTCTTCTACAGGCCCCTCGCTTTGTGAGGGCCCGTTTGGGAGGGAGGACTTTCACAGTGGGTGCAGCATTACTGTGGAACACCCTTCCAGAACCCCTGCGGAAGGCAAACATTAAATCTAGTTTTAGAACATGGCTTTTTTAGTTCTTTAGTCCCGTTGGTTGCAACTCAGCTGCTTTCAGCGCCGGGACACCCCTATTTGGGGTAGCCGTGCGCTCTATAAACTGTATTAATAATAATAATAAAGATATGACATACTGCAACACACAGTCAGATGCTTTTAATGATCTTCTTCCACAACACAGTCGCCCTAGGGATATATGGGATCCGTACCAACCTTATCTGGTGGGAAAGGAAATGGGAGAGGCAGAGGGAGACCAGGAGGGGACACCAGAAGTCTGTTGCACCTTGTAAAGTATTATTCTACTGATTACAATGAGTGTCTTAAATTTGTCATTACTAGTTTCCGGCACTGTCGGGTCTACTTGAGTGTCGTAACTATACGATTGATGTTACTATACGATTATAGTATAGTATTATAGTATAGTTGTTACTATACGATTATAGTATAGTATTATAGTATAGTATAGTATTATAGTATAGTTACAATCGTAACTATACGATTGATGTTATCTTGCAGGAGGGACTATGTATTGAGACATGTTAATCATATTACCTGTATCGATTCACGATCTATGTATCTGGTAAATGCCTAACTGCCATATTGCTCCCAGCCAATTGCTAATTGTACTTTGTAATCCATTGCAAGTATGTAAAGTTAATAATAAAAATCTCCCCAAATAAAAGAATTTAGAGAGAAGATTAACTGTTTTCATAATCTCTGCACTCCAGCTGGCATCATTCAGCAGTCAAAGCTGAAAGTTCTATATAAGGGGTGGGCACATATCTTCTAATCAGTTGATCAAGCACGAGACTTCCTACATTCTATACAACAACAAGGGGGAGGGAGTGGGCGTGGGTGCGGTCTGGAGGAGCCAGTTTAGCTAAATGAGTTTTTCCTTCATTATTCAAAATTGCTAAAATTGTTAATAGCCGCTTCACCTGTTGGACCAATTTGGAATTGAATTAAGGTTGTGTTTTGTTTTTGATTTGTGACCAGCTACTTCATGCATCACCATAAACTGCCCTAAACAGCCCCAGGCGCCATGTCACAGTGCCTCAACACAGGCACAGGGGGCTGGAGGGATGGAAGGGGTGTACAAAGGGAGGAAGGCAGGGAAACTTTCCTAGGAGCCTGGACGGGGAGGGCTCCATGGACAAGCAAAGTTCAAGGGAGGGGAAGGGTCATTTGGGGGTAGGGGCAGGTCAGGAGGAGCACTATTTAAAAAAGATTATCCGGATTGTAAATGCCATAGAAATACATTGTACTTGCTTGTGAACAGGCTCCAGGGAGTTAGGGCGTGTCTTTGGGGGGCCGCGACTGCCATAAGGGTGGATTTAGGCGGGAAGGCAGCCAAAGGGTAGCACTCAAATAATTATTTCAAGATCCCATAATGGAAGCTTTTAGAACAGTTTTATGCAATACCAATGGCATCAATAAGCAGAGCAAATTAAGATCTACTCTATTCTCTATTCTGGCTTAAAGCGCCATGTGCTCAGTTCATCTTGCTCCAAGAGACACATCTAAAAGCATCGACTAAGCTGCCAAAAATGCCCAAATTTATGTCGCAGGCATTTTTTGTGTGGGGAAACGCGGCAGTTAGGGTTGTCACTATATTATTAATGAATAGGTTTGACGGTGAAGTGATGCAGGTGATGCGTGACCACAGCGCTAGGTGGATCTTGGTGAGTTTAAAGGCACATGATAAATTCATGCATATAATCAGTTTTTATGGACCTATAGATGATGAAACAACTCCACTCGAACAGGTTTACTATATTTTAGCCCCTCTTATGGGACTAGTACTTATTAGGGGAGATTTTAACCTCATTCAGAAAGTAGGTTGTGACAGTTCTCGCCTAAATAAACACCAGAATAAGCCAAAATCATCACAGGCCCTGGCCAATCTGGTATGAGATCTCGCCTTGCTCGATCCTTGGAGAGCTGATCAACCTGGGGGGGGGGGGTGGAGTTTTCTTGCTTCTCTATGCGCTTCAATTCAGCATCTTGTATTGATTACCAATTCATTCCTTGACATTAAATATTTTGTTTACATTTATACATTTTGTACAAAAAAATGTTTAAAAATAATACAACAATTTAAAAACTTAAACAACATTTTACTTATAAATAAAAACATGAATACATAATTTAACAAAATCTTCCTAACCCTTATCCCCTATAAACCCAACATCCTGCTACAATTTGTTTTCCAAAAATTAAAATACGGTATTATAACATTTTTAATTACAAAGTAAATATTAATATATTTTTTTAATATCTCCTCACCCTTATCCCTATAAACCCAACATCCTGCTACAAAAAAATTGTGTAAATATAAAAAAAAAAGATTCTAATTTGCATATTTACAAAGTATAAAACATCAAAATAAATAACCATATATAAAGTTATAAGATAAGAAAATACAAAATATATCACACTATTTACCACTAGAAAATTATATTATAACCAACAATATAAACTACATTGCAATTAAATATATTGATATTTTAAACAACACCTCAAACAATATTCTGGCAACAATATTAACATCCACAATACTAATTTGTCATATTATTGATATTATGTGATACCATTTTTTTATTCGATATTTTGTCCAATTACCCGTTCTGCTGGGTGCTAAATAAATGGAGAGGTTCCCAACTGGAGAACTGAAAGCACACACACCGGCCACCCTTTCCTCCAATGTGGGCATGAGCACACGACTACTGGCACTTATGAGTCACAGCACTGCTTTTCTTGTCCTTTGCTATGCAAGAAAAGGTAAACAAGAAAATCAGATAGAACAGAGCACCCACATCTAGATCCAATGACAAAATGAAATAACTTCACCGTACTGCTACCTCAGTGCCAGACTGTAAGTTGTATCTAAATATTAACATTTTGGACACCTATTCCATATCTCCTCAGGGAGTGTTCCAGTATATGCGTATACAATATCTTCTTTTGCCCTAAGCACAGAAGAGGACAAGCAGTGGTGGTTTTTATTGGAAGTTCAATCCTAGCAGGAGCATCAGCATTCCTCCTAGAGTCTCTAGGCCTGATTTATATCTTGCTGGTCTTACCACCATCCCGCCTGTCCCTAGTACTCTGCCGCTGTAATTAGATGCATGCAGGCTGCCTCGCCATCAGCCTTGACAGAGTGTTTCCGGCAAGGCACACGGCTGCTGACACAGTGAACTCCAATGCTGACAAATACTACTCCGTCGCCGTCAGGGCGGTGGGTACCCGCCAAGCCGATTTACATTTCACAGTTCTGCTGGCAGTCTACTTGCAGCGGTTCCCCTACAGAGTGAGTCCAACTCGGTGCATGCTCAACAATTTACCATCACTGTGGCCATTGGATGGATACTAGCAGAACACACTGATGTCCATTGGTAAATGGAAACTCCTGCATACCACACCAAACAACACACCCCATTTCAGAGCATGATCCTTTGCCATTCCAGCTCCACCACAACTTTTCATACCAGAGGCTTTGCCAGTCAAGTGGGTTTTTTTGTTTTTCATTCTTCCTGTCTCCTGTCCCTTTATCCCCTTTCATTTAGTACCTTATGGTCAATTATTTCATTTAAACTTCTTTTTTGCACAATGCGTTCCTTGTCCTCTAAGCGTCATAAGGAGGCCAACAGGACTGGTGATGGCTCTCCCAGTCCCTCAATACCATTTAGACCCTGGGAGGAGACGATCTTGCAGATCCTACATACTGAGGGCTTGACAGGAATATCTGGTGGAGTGGAGTCTGGTAAGTTACACTTTGCAAAGTCACAATAATCCTCAATGTCCTGTTAGTTTTCAACTCAGCTGTTGCCAATGTGTCCTGCACATAATTTCCTAACATTCAAACCTCAAAGTATCAATATTTGATAATTATTATTGTTTGCATGAATGTATTGTGTTGCATCTAAGATTACAGGAGTAAGTCTCCATTACATGTCACATGATGGTATGTTGCCTGTAAGTGTTACAACAAAAAATAACCCATTACCCATATGTGTGTCAAATTGTAAGTGTGTGGCTCATTTCCACTGCATATTTTCCACTGGTATGTACCACTAGCCATTTTGCAAGTATTGGGAAGTTGTCTTTGAAATGACTACAACTACCATGATGCCCTGTTTCTGTTTCTCTAAAGAGTATTGCTATGTGAAGTTGCTCATTCTTTCTTTCCTAACAGATTTCAACACATGACAAAGTGTCATGTAGTGATCAATCCCTATTCAATGCTCTCCTCTGAAAATGGTTTGTGTTATTTTCTGAATGTTGTCCTGTTCTACTTAACCAATTATGTTGATATCATGAGTTTCACTAATCAAACTGGGTTGATACAAAAATTGTCAGGTATGCAAATTATTATACTGAATATAAATGGTTCTTGCAAAAATTGACACTGCACTGTTTAGATGATGACTAATGCCCAGCATCCATCCAAGTAGTGGAAATGTCTGTTTTGCAGTCAGTTAGGCTTTGGAATGGTCAATTACACATTTCACCTATTCACTGTGTTCAGCTGAATGGTTGGGAGATGTCAGTTATACTCTCTAATCACTTCATAAACATTTCAGGATATTTTATTACCTGCTGATTTGAAGTTGCACTGGTTGAAATTGATAAAAGTTAGGGTAATATGTGAAATAATACTGGAAGCTATCATCACAATAATCTCTACCTATTTTGTCTTCTAGGTGTCTACATTGTTTGTCTCTAAATATTTGAATGTACAATACACACTGATAATAATACAATTTTTCTCCATTTCTCAATAGGTAAAAGTAGGTGAGCATATTGGTAGGTTTCAGCCACTGAAGGAACATCCACTTCAGCCCAGAAGAGCTTGAGGAGCCTTGTGCATCTGGTCAGTGTAGGCAGGCGACTCCAGTGACAGTCCCGGCGCCCACACCGACACCTCCTACCCCAGCTGTGACACCTCAGCAACCTGAAGAGTCCACTTCCTGTGTTCCTCCCATTGTGGCACCGATCGAGTAACCCCAGTCCTGGGTGTGATACAGAGGAGCTTGAGGAGACTGGCACTTCTGGTCAGTCTGGGCAGACGACTCCAGTGACACTCCCTGCACCCACACTGACACCTCCCGCTCCAGTTGTGATACCTCAGCAACCTGAAGACCCCACTTCCTGTGTTCCTCCCACTGTGACACCGATCGTGTTCCCCTAGTCCTCGGTGATGTTGAGACCATACCACCACCTGCTTCAGCTCACCCAGGACCCAGTTGGATGGGACACATTGGGCCAAGGGCAAAGGATAATGGGGTTACAGGTAATGGTAGGGTGTTTGTGGGCCAGCATACTGAGTCCACTGGGGTCACTGACACCCAGACCACCATCAACAAAGTTGTGGGAGCCTGCCATCAGTCACAAGACATGATGGACCAGGTACTCACCTAGCACCGTGAGATGAAGCAGCTGCAGAGGGAGTACAACCACCAGAAAGAAGCACACCATTTTGGAGACAGAGGATCATTATAAACCACTGTTCCAGTATCTGTTGGAATTTCACTACCAAGTTTCAGTGGTGTGCCACAAGAAGTATGTCCCACAGTGATGTGATACATCAACACCCACATACCCTTTGCACCCAATGAGTAATTAACCAATGTGAAGGAAGACTATCATGATTTGGCTCCACTACCACGTGTGTTTTGAGCAAATGATGTCACACATATTGCTTTAGTGCCAATACAAAACAGAGAACAAGTCCAATGCAATCTTCAAATATTCCATTCAATCACAGTGCAAGTTGCCTTAGTACAAGATTTGTAAATCGAAAGTCTGTGTCTGTCTTTCCCAGGATCAACCCAGGTCCCATTTGTATTTGAAACAGCAGCATAAACCTGCAAATGTCACAACTCTGAAATGTTCAATTCAAGATGACATGGTGAAGGACCCTAAAACAGATAAAAAATAAAACATTACCAATCACACAGAACATGGTGGCCAGATTACAAAGTAAACTTTTGGAGGACACAGTTTAAAAAACACAATCAGGAATAACCAATGTAACTGAACACAGTAGTCAATGTGTCCACACCTTGATCTACAAACACCTTTGGCCTGTTTTTCCCTAAACTGGCCCTTCCCAACAAAGTACCACCACATACATCTCTAATCACCACATCAATAGTTGGTGTAACAGTGAAAGACATGACATATAAAGACACACTTACACTCATGAGAAGAAGTTGTCAGTAGCATCTAGACGTAAGTGAACTCCTTCCTCCTCACCAGTATTATCTTCATGGTCTCCATCCTCTGCGATGTAGGGAATGTTCTGTTGCACAGTGATGTTGTGGAGCATACAGTAGGCCACAGTGATTTGGCACACCGTATCGGGTCAGTAGAGGAGGGCTCTATCAGTTTTGTCCAGACAACAAAACCTGGCCTTTAGGAGCCCAAAAGCCACCTCCACTGGCCGCCGTGTTCGTCCTTGGGCCTCATTGAAGCAGACTTCCCCTAGCGTTGTTGGATTCTTCAGCAGAGCCAACAACCATGGTCGGTTGGGATAAGCTGAGTCTCCAAGATGGAAGACAAAAAAGGCTCAAAATAATGTAATACAATCTCAGATTATGCAATTAGCAATACCCCAAACAATATAATGAAAGATTCTACCGACCAACACGGCAGGCCCTCTCAGGTCCAAGTTGAGACATTTGCAGGGGTATGGAGATGTTCTGTATTACAAAGTAGTCATGGCAGAGCCAGGGAAACGGACATAGATGCTTGGGATGTACAAATCCCATAAGCCAACATCTCGCTCATTGATTGAATTGAAGTTCTCTCGATTCTGGTAGACATGTTCTCTGGCGTATGGTGGCACGTAGGCAATATGTGTGCTATCAGTTGCTCCAACCACATGTGGTAGGTGGCCCAAACCGCAGAAGTCACCCTTCACATTGGCTAAATCTTGCTGCAGTGGAAACTGGAAGAAGCTGTTGCTGTGTCTCATCATTGAAGATAGCACTTCTTGTAGCACAGCAATGAAAGTTGGTTGTGACATATTACCAGATACTGCCACGGTATATCGGAAGGAGCTTGTTGCCACAAAATGAAGAACAGACATGATTTTGACAATTGGTGTAATAGATGTGTGATTTTTTATGTGAGACAGAAGATCTGGCTATAGCTTATTATACAAATCCAGTATAGTTTGCCTATTGAACCTCAAGTTCTGGATGTTATCCCTTTCTTCCATAGTGGCAAGGTCTGGGAAAGGGTGGCACACTGGAGGCAGTCATCTCCTCACTCTCCCAGGGTTCATATGTCTGCAATGGAGAAACATGTGAAAAATGTTTGCTTTATCCACAGCAACATATTTGGGGGCATATTAACAAGGGCCAGCGATAAATATTGCAAAGCGCGCTTAGCGCTTGCATATTTATCGCCGGCTATCTCTGGAATTTCTCGCCCGGTTAGCGTGTTATTAACAACGCGCATCACTGAGGCGATAAAAATTCCAGAGATAGTGTGGATATCGCCATTTTCCATGGTGGAAAACGGCGATATCCTAGATGATAGGTCCTGTGGTCTTAGCCTCAGAATCCACCCCCCATGTTAAGTATGCCTGCGCTAAAGCATACTTAACGCGATTTAAAAAATCGCTTACCTTCCTTGTTAATATCGCGAAGCTGCCTTCGCGATATTTTCCCTGGTTGGATTCACAGCCATTTAGTATACAATTCTACTTGTAACATTCCCTCTACATTTTTCACGCAGATATCTAAAAAGTTTATACTAGTATCACTCCATTGGCCTGTAAACTTGAGGTTCTGATCGCCCATATTGAGCCATTCAAGAAACTCACCAAGACCACTAACATCGCCATTCCATATAAAAGTTATGTCGTCTATAAATCGGTACCAGCATGTCACATTTTCATAAAAAGGTGCCAGTTCATTGTAAATGTGTTTCTCCTCAAAATTATTTACATATAAACAGACCAAACTTGGGGTACAAGTTGCCCCCATGCTGCTCCCTTTGATCTGTTGATACAGATCGTCTCTAAAAATGAAGACACTTTTTTTAAGAACCGAAGAGACACATGAGAGAATAAAATCTTTATTTCTCCCACTGAGATTGGTTATCTCGAACATCTTAGATAATGAAGAACTCAATGTATTGTATGCTAAACCAACTGATAAGAATACAATCCTCCATTATGGGAGCAACCACCCTAAATCTCAGAAGGACAATATCCCTTTTGGTGAGTTCTTGAGACTTCGCCGCAATTGTACTACACTAGCGGATTTTTATCATCATTCAGAAAACACAAAGAAAAAATTCAGAGAGAGAGGATATCCCAAAAAACTTATCAGACATTCCTTTAAAAGGCCTCGCTTTTACGACCGTGATTATCTATTGGATATGTCTAAAGAAAAGAAACAGGCCAACAAAAACAAAATTGTCTTTGTTAGTCAATTCTCAGATACTAGTAACAAAATAAAAAATGTTATTAATAGACATTGGAAAATTTTGAATGATGAACGTACTGACCTCATTCAAAAACCTCTCTTTTCTTTTAGACGTAACAAAAATCTACGTAATTCCCTAGTGAAAACCTATAAAAATCCCAATGTAAGTCATCAGATGACACTAGATAATAATAAAGCAACAGGTAACTATAAATGTGGCCCATGTTCTATTTGCCCTCAATGCGTTGAATCTAAGAAGTTAGATTTCAATGGCAAAGTAATCAAGCCTACAACTTTTAATAATTGTTGAAGCACAAACTTGATATATCTCCTGATCTGCCCATGTGGATTGGGCTATGTAGGAGAAACGAGCCGTGAATTAAGAACTAGACTAATAGAACATAGATCAGCACTAAGAAACATAAAAGAGAATGCACTTTTGACTGAACATTTTAAGGTGGCCAATGACGATCATACACAATTCAAGTGGTTCATTCTAGAAAAGGTCCGAATAGATGGAAGAGGAGGTGATATTGATACTAAGAGAACAATGAGAGAACAGTGGTTTATGTGTTTTTTAAATACAATTGAAAAAGGATTGAACTCTAGAGAAGAATGGATGACATTTATTGTTTGATATCTAGAACACATATTAGTGCCCCTTTATATAACAGGACTGTTACATAGATTATATTATATTTTATCTTTTCCTTCCTGTCCGATACACTAAGTAGGTATATTTGGATTAGAGAAAACTTTATTTATGTCAGAAATTGTCTTTATGACAACAAACTATAATTAGTTATGCCCCGGAATAAGAATTAGTTTCCAATCCGTAATTTCAGTAAATAGGATCTAGACTATCTCTGTCATTAATTTTCCCTTTTTCCCCTTTTTTATTTAATTATTGTTTTTAAGGATAGACTAGTCAATTTCTTGTGACAATTACGGGTCTTATTACTTCAACTAACTAATGCCTTTCCACCAATGGTATACTTTTTGTTGACTTATAGTTAACCTAGAGATATGGGGCCTCATGTAGGTAGCATACAAGTTACCACTTCTTAAATACCGAACGTTACCGAATCGGTATTTAAGAAGTGGTAACTCGTATGTAGGTAATCATTCGGAAAATATTACCGAATCGGTAAAATTCGGTAATTACCGAATCTGTATTTACCGATTCGGTAATGAGGCATACCTTCCCATTGATGGGAAGGTATGCCTCATTACCGAATCGGTAAATACCGATTCGGTAATGGGGGGAACACATGCAAGGGTGGCAGGGTGTCACATTGACACCCTGTTGCACCCCTGATTCGGCCATGTGTGCACATGTGGCACACATACATGCCCTAAGGGCATGTATGTCTGCCACATTGCACACTTCTAAGCGCTTAAAAATGCTTAAACACATCCATTAATTATTTACCACCAACTATTAGTTGGTGGTAAATACCGACTCCTAAAAACACCCACACACTCCCCCTACATCTCATTTCTGTATTCGGAATTTACCGAATCGGTAATTTTACCGATTCGGTAAATTACCGAATACAGAAATGAGCCCCCTACATCTCAAAAGCCAAAATACCGGTCGGTAACGGTATAATTACCGAAAATCGGCCGTTACCGACCGGTATTTGGCTACCTACATGAGGCCCTATTGTGCTAAATATTTTATGAATTTTAATTCAATGGGAGTTTCGTAGAGAACAATATGTTTTCTAGCAATAACTCGCCTGACGATCAACCTGGCCGGCATTCATGAATATGAGTGTTGTGCTTCCGGGTCCACGTTGGAAGCACAGCGTTTTCGGAGGTCTAATACTAGTCACTTCCGGGTCGCGACAAGTAGAGCGAGTACAGATTGAAATACTAAGTGTTTACCTAGAGCACTATGGGTAAACATCTCTTGCTAATTAGCTCCAATTTAGATCGAGAGTTCACAATTAAGCAACGTATATATAGAGGCAGTCTATGCTCGCATTTGGCAGGAAGGCTGGTTACTCGGAGGAGCTCCCTGAGGACGATATATTTATTTTCCATATAGATGCACGAGGTAAGAGAGGGATAACACTACGCGAGAAGGCTATCGTTACATCACTTTAAAACACTTTAAATCTTTGATTAATGAGGGTCTTTTCGGGTTTTTCCCGTTTGTTTGTATTTCCTCTTCGTTCACAGGCCTACCCTTTGGAAATGATAAACGATATTCTCTAATTATCTATAGACTCAGGAGGGTATATGCCGAATGAAGTAAAGAGAAGGAGGGACGTTATAAATAACCTGAAATGACGTTGCCCTGACAGTCTTAAAGTAACCGGAATTGCAAGCCTTTCAGTAGGTGCTTCTTGAGATTTGCTTAGGGATACCATCTTGTTTAATTAATTAAAAATAAGGGTAGATGTTTTAATTTATAAATTCCCTTTTGTTTCTCCTCGTGGTCAGCATAGATCCAATGATACGATCTCTTTTTAGGTGGAAGTTTATGGCTTAAATAGAGCTACTTCTCATATGGCGATGTCCTTCTATATATAAGCGGACATAATATAAGGTAGGACCAATAAATTTGTTCTATCTTGGTTTTAATTAGAAATAGAATTTATATGAATTAATAGCATTATTTATTTTAAACATACCTCTTTATGTTATGATTTACAAATATTTGAATTTTATAATCAGGGAGGATACTCTTCATGCTGCAGGCCTTGAATTAATTAGAGGCTTTTTTGATATGATATCAATCAAAGTATCATTTCGATGTACTACTAGCGTTATTGCGTTAGTTGCGTATGACTATAAAGCGTGTCATGAGTTGGAACAGAGGCTCTTTTTAGTATGAAAATGAAGTAGCTTCTTGAACAAAGCAAAGTATAAATACATTAATATTATGAACAGGTTAAACTAGAGATGGTGTACATGTTCGCCTGATGATCCTATTAGTAGAATTTGATGTGAGCATACTACACTCGATTTTCTCTATGTTTCTTTTCTTTATGTCTTTTTGTGTTTTAGCCCAATCAATTCACTGTATAGTGTATCAATGAGTAATTATATGACAAACTTATAGGATAATATTGCTAATGTTTTTAACTTGTTTTAAGTTTATAGATCATGGATTCTTGATTTCTTGTTTTTTAGATACAGGAATAATTTCCCTGAGAGAATAATATTATTGTCTTGATAAAGATGGTCCAAATCTATTGACAACATCGAAACGCGTCGACGCAACTGTGTACACAATTCGTTGTTTGATTTGGTTCATTAGATACTAAATGAGGAACAAGTATCAAGCTCCAATCAATAATAATTTCCTTTAGACGAATGTGTTCTCTATAAAGATTAAATTCAACGTCTAACTCTCAAGGGCTGCTTTTAACTAAAAAATTTAAAAAATGTTTTGTATCTTCTATTGAGTATTTCAATATATGTATGTATTTTTTAGTTTATATTTGTGCTTCTTAAAGAAAGTTTTCTGTAGTAATCGATTTTATTTATGTTTTATGTTTTGTATGTGTAACAAGTGAATGGTGTTAATAAAAATTTCTGTATTAATTTATACTGGCGATGTGTTGTTCAGTTCATTGTTTGGGCAAGGGAATTCTATTCTTTGACTTAATACATATTTAGAAGCAACATTTGCTTTTTGTCCTTCAACCATTGCAAATGACATTTATGGCCTTGATTCTGAAATGGAAATGTGGAAATAGTCAATTTCAAATGTATTATTTACACATTATTTCAAAAAAAATTTATTGTTTCCTCCAAAAGTGCAGTCAACGGCGGTGTACAGATCACTGTGCTGATATCCCCTATCAGCATAGTAACACAGTACCCATAAATGTTTATTTAAAAATATAAGGGTTATATTTACAAAAGAATGGAGAAGCGTGGCATTAGGCAAACATTGCTAACGCCATGCTTCTCCATTCTGAAAATGCAGGGATGCGCCGTATTCACAAGAATACAGTGGACCCCTGCGTTTCCCCTAGCGCTGGCGCTGGGTTCAGCTGCCTAGCACCAACGCAGGCACTCTTGCACAATAGTGCAAGGGTGCCTGCATTGGGGGAAATTATTGTTTATGTGCAGGAAGGTCTCCCTTCCTTCACATAAACAATAATTCATGGCGTTTTTAAACTTCTATGTGTGCTGCTTAGTGCAGCACACATAGAAGTTGCAACACCTCATTTTTGTTTTGATTGTTTATGTGCAGGAAGGGTCACCTTCTTGCACATAAACAATCTATGGCAATTTGCTGTTTCCATGTGTGCTGCACAAGGCTGCACACATGGAAACATCAAAAACAAGGAGAAATAAAGCATGTCTCCTCATTTCGCCAGGGTAACACCATGTTTTCCCTGGTCTTAATTTTGGTGCTGCCTCTTCTTTACGCCACCCCAGTAAATAGGGGCAGCGTCAAAATCAATGGGTGTTGCGGTGGAATGCCCACCGCAACACCCATTGCCCTCCCCTTTCACGCTAAATACAGCATGAAAGGGTGCCTTATTTACAAGACAGCATTAAGCCACGTTAAGGGGCTTAACACTGCCTTTTAAATAAGGCGAAGCCCCTATCGCCACCACAACGTCACTGAAAGTGAACATGACGTTGTGGTGACGATAGGGGCTTGTAAATATGCCCTTAAGTGTCCATTGAAGTGTGAATGTTTGAACAAACTAGCCCCAATTTGGAGTGGTGGTGACGCACTTAACAGTCACTAACACACTAGTTTGAAGTCCTAAAATGGCGGGTGCCTGACCTCTCTGATAGGACAATTGGAATCAGACAGCAGCAGCAGAAATCGACCTCATAGTGGGCAAGGAACTCCATGACAGACACAACCATAGGCTAACGTTGGTAAACATAATGGTAGAAGGCCAATGGCTGTAGGAAAAAAGCTTACTTACCTTCTAATACTACTGCTATAAAGACTTCCTCCACTTTTGCTGCTGTTTCTCACCTCTGGGAGCAACTATGCCAGGTCCAACAGATGAGACGGCCCCTGCCTCCATGCCAGAGGAGCTGGAGTCACTGGCAAGGGAGGTACTTTCCCTGTATGGCCAGCTTTATAGCTCACCAGAGGAATAGGTACATGTCTGGAATACATAGGTGAATTTGTCTAACTGGATCTTTTCAGTTTACACAGACGACGATGTCCCTTTGAGTTCCAGAGTGAAGTGTAGTGATTGATGTTAAGTGTCACATAATGTGGTCTTTACATAGTATGATGTTGGGAATTTGTATGCACTCTCCAATGTCAATTATACAACACCATCAATATATGTTGTGTGTTTAAAGCCCTAGATTCAAATTGCTGTGTGTGTGGAGCTCTTGGCATGTATATGTTTGATGGGCTTGTTATACGTTGCCAGACAACATCATGATAAATGGTGAATACATCAGATACTCTTTGCACTTGGATATATGTATGTACTGTGTTAAAAAACAATTAAAAATGACGTTAGCTATTTGTATAGTCCCACAATCATTCAGCCTAGATCAGGGTTCTCTAAAATTTAGTTTGGCAGCTAGCAGTAGCTCTCAGACCCCTTCAGAGTGGAACACAGCCTTGAGGACACTCGTTGAATGGGCTCAAAGTGACCCTTATAATGTAACCGTTGAGGAAAGTCGGTGTTCATGTGACATCATGATCATCAGGCTGCAGATAGGAAAGCCTGTCATTGAGGAGTTCTCTACTGTCACGTGGCATGTGGCCATTGTCGTTTTCCTATGTTAGCATGAGCCCGTGGCAGACTGTCTTCTGCTTTGCGTACGTTACTACACGATCATATTTTGCTTTGTGCCACACTACAACTTTCACACAGAACATGCTGTTGTTTTTGCTTTCTGTTCTTTCGTGGGATTTAGTCTGATTACTGCAGACAAGGTCGAACAACAATGCCCCTTGTTATTCTGTTCTGCTCAGGCACTAGCACCTAGACAAAACATGCAAATGCAGCTGTTGTTTGGGAACGTGTATTTTGGTCATATAGGTATACACGGGTGGGTAAGGCAGACTTGGAGAGGGATCTTTCCAAAGAAGGGTGTCTGACAGCACCTGTGATGTAGATCTTCCATCTATAGACTGAGGTACGGGGTCTGCTTCTAACACTGAGAGATCTTCTGATACATAATCATTTTGCTTCTGTAGGCGGGGAGGGATGTTAGGCTACATTGTCGTATATAATTACATCACCTTTTATGATTTAATGACTACATGCTATGCTAACCGTATTTGTGTTAGGCAGTTTTCTACTTGTTGTGGCATGTATACTGCATATTAGAGCACGATAGGTAAAATAAACATTTGAAACTTTTCTTGTGTCTCTGTCAAATCTTATTGTGGACTGGTATGAGAGTGAGAGTGAAAGTGTGTCCTGCAACCACGATTCCTGAGAGGGTCGGGAGTGTTGTTTTCTGGGGTGTCTAATCACTTGTTCCTCTGTGAGTGAGCAGGAGGGCAAGTGAGGCACTATAGCTAGTTGGTCCCCGGGTTCATAGGCACTCATCTGGTAGGATGACTTAGTCCCTGCCTACCAAGGTTCCATGATCCCAAGCATAGTTTTGTGACTCCGCAGAATCTCTGCAACATGGCGCCCCCAACGTTTGGTCTGGTACTGATTCACGGGATCCCTGAATAGGGATTGTGCTGGTCCACAATACCCTCACAACGGTTCCCGGAGACGTCCGTGGTGGGAGGGCTTTGCCTCCTCACTTGGTAGGATACACCTATTGCTGTAGGTTTTTTCGAGCTTGAATTCCCCCAAAAATGTTTGACCCGTTTTTTGCTACCAATAGATCCCTTTCTTACTTTTCGTCATGGCTCAACCGATCGTAATTCCGGCACATTGCCACGCGGCAGTTACACAACATATGTTACCGAATGGGGTCTCTAATGTCGGGTCTCCTGTTGTTTTTGTGATTGAAGCAGATCCAGCATACCGCTTTGAAGTTTTTTATTCTTGGGTTATGTTTTCCGTAGTGGATGCAGATGATAATTCCTTTCATGCTTTTTATGTTTTTATTTTATTTTTTTATTTTATTTTATTACTTTCCAAAAAAACTAACAAAAAGGAATAAACGATATACTTCACAATATCCTCATTCAGAATCATCGTGAATGTTATCCACGCTGCAAAGGCAACAAAAGAAATCAACAAATTATGATAACTACAAAGAAAAAAAATAGATTCATGACTTGACCGATCAATAATATACTGTCGCCCTGGAAAATAAGGATATTGCATTGTCTGTGCATGTACACTGCATCATTAATATGTTTGGCTTTTCAACTATGTCACAGCTAATCGTCGTCACTCTGTTCATCCGCTGTTGCTTTCTTCTGCAGAAAGCGCCGCAGTGGCTCCCAAATGTCCTTTGGCCTTGATTTTGTTGGTAATTCCTCTGCATATAATTCCATATTTTCTTTACAGTACACAAGGTCCTTGATCCAGTGTTCAATTGTTGGTGACCGTTTTCCTCCCCAAATAATGGCTACCCTGTGTTTAGCCATGAGCAACGCTAGTCGTACAAAGCGTCCCATCACCCCCCTCGCATGTGGAACAAAGCACAATAAACATATAAGGGGGGTGCATTGCAACACCAGCCCCGACATTTCCATTATATCCCGGACTACAGCAGACCAATAACAGGCCACCCTCCTACATCCCCATGCAAGATGCAAGAAATCTGCTCCAGGCTGCCCACACCTCACACAGCAGCTGGAGTCACGTAACCCATATCAGGGTAACCTTGCCGGTGTATAGTACACCTGATGTATATACTTAAAATGTATTATACATAAATGTCCATTCATAGCAAGTGTATCTGTTAAGCCACATATATGTTTCCAGTCTGTCTCCGATATCGGGACTGTAGACTGTCATTCCATCTCTCCCAGCTTCTGTCCGGCTCACCCCTGCTCTCGTCCCGTATACTTCTATATAGCCTAGAAATTAATTTCTTATTGGTGCGAGCAGTTAGAACCAGTTGCAGAGAGTGTAGTGTAGGAGGCTCCAGGGGGTAGGTGACATAGTGTGCTCTAATCGTGTATCTGTGTATCGCGAAGCGAAACAACAGCGTGGGATTGCTTATGCATTGCAAAGTGTCTATTGTGTGGAGCGAACCCTTCGGGTACAGATCCTGCATCGACTGTAGGCATGCCTCCCTTAAAAGCTGCAGAGCGCCCGCTTCGTTAGTCACTGATAGCGCAGCGTGGTGCTCTATGTGCTTAGCCGGGGCATATATGGGTAACTTGTTTGCTAGTCTACCTATCGCCTGCCAGGCACCTATCGTTGTGTCTACCGCGTTAATTTCCGTTTTCGGGAGTCCGCGCTTCGTGTGTGTGAGCATGCTATGCAGAGGAACAGGAGAGGCATTTCCCGCTTCCACTGCAACATGCGGGGTAAATACATGTGGCCTAACCCAATAGTACGCATACCGAGCCTGAGCACTCAGATAGTAAATATATAGGTCTGGAGCCCCAAACCCCCCCTTATCGTAAGCGCAAGTAAGAACAGACCAGCTCACTCGAGCATGCTTGCCTCCCCAGACCAATCTAAGTAAAGTCGTGCGGAGGGTCTTAAAAAACCCCATCGTCAGTGCAATCGGGATGTTTGTAAATAAATACAAAAACCGCGGCAGAACCACTCTTTTTGCAAGTGCAATACGGTGCGCCAGAGACAGTGGTAAGGTCACCCAGTTATCAACTTATTGATCTAGGGTGCTACAGGCCCGGCTATAATTTTCACGAATGACCAATTCCGGATCTCGATGGATCCACACTCCAAGGTATTTAACTGGTTCTGCAGACCATACCAACGGGAACTCCATAGCAGGCTGAGTCGTGGATTCCATCAGAGGGATAATGATGGATTTTTCCCAATTTACCTCCAACCCCGATAGTAAACCAAATCGAACATATTCCCGCAGCAACTGCGCCAAATATCGAGAGGGTTCACGAACAAACAGCACCATGTCGTCCACATATAATGATATGGCAACTGGGCGATAGTTAAAATTCAAGACCGTTTCTCTATGTCGCTGCCAAACAACACACGCCAGTGGCTCTGCCGCGAGTGCAAAAAGCAATGGGGACAGAGGGCAACCCTGTCGGGTGCCTCGCTCAATATCGAATGGTTCCGACGTCAGCCCACCCACTCGCACAAGGGCTGATGGCTCCGCATAAAGTAACCTAACCCCCTGGATAAAAATTAACAGGAACCCCATACGCTGCAATACAAAAAACATATATGTCCACTCGACCGAGTCAAAGGCTTTAGCAGCATTCAACATCACTACCGCCGCCGATAAACTCAGCTCCAACACATGAAGCATTGCAAAGATGGTTCGTAGGTTGTGTGATGTGGAGCGTTCGGGTATAAAACCCGACTGGTCTGGCAGCACCAGGCATGACATCAGAGGCTGTAATTTAATGGCAAGAATTTTGGCAAGAATCTTCGCATCTATATTGATCAGTGTTTGCAGCCTGTATGAGTCGCACTTATCAGGAGGTTTATCTTTTTTGAGCAATGTTATAATCAGCACCTGATGGTGGGAGCACCCCAGAATCGTGCACTTCAGCATATACCTCCAGAAGGTGTGGGGTAAGTAGATCTGCATACATTTTATAAAATTCAACTGTGAGGTCGTCCGGTCCTGGTGCTTTCGCATTTGATAGGGCCTTGATTGCGGCTTTAATATCCTCTGCATCTATTGGCTGACTCAGGGATTCCCTGTGGGCGTCCAACAACCAGGCGCACGCCACATCCTCAAGATAGCTCTCCATGTCAGTTGTCGCAGTCCCCCCCCAGACGTATAGAGATGAGCATAACATTCACGGAACTGCTCAGTAATATCTAGCAGATTATAGTGTTCTCGCCTGTGAGAGTCTGTTATATTGTCAATGTGAGGTTGGCCAATGCGATTCCTGATTATGTTAGCCAGATTACGGCCTGGTCTCCCCCTCTCCATATCTACGTGCCATATGTCTGCGCAAGATATATCGCATCTCAGATTCAGCCAGAGTATCATATTCCAATATGAGCTTGTGTATGCGAGAGAGGGCAGCGGCTGACGGAGCCGCCGTGTAGCTACGTTCTAGGTCTCGAAGCGTAATCTCAATTTTTGCAAGCTGAGCTCTGTGGTCCTCAAGTATGCCAGCAGTTGTGCCAATGCACACTCCCCGGATCGTCACTTTGAAGGCCTCCCATAATGTGGAGGCACTATCCACTGAGCCTTTATTAAGTTTGAAATATTGTTCTATGGCAGCACGCACAGTGGCCTTGTATATTGGGTCTAGCAAAGCCTCCGATCGCAACCACCATGTAAAGGGGCGATGTATTGGCGTCGGGATGGTAATATCTAGTTTGACAGGGTTATGCTCTGATAACGTGCACGGTAGGTGAATCCCCTCCGTAACCCATTCAACCGCATCCCCACTCAGCAGCCAGTTGTCCAACCTAGACCAGCTATTGTATAGCAGTGTAGCATGAGTACCCTCTTTCACTGAGGCATTACGCACTCTCCAGACATCGAATTAACCAAATTTCAACATGGCACTACGGATACTCTGAGCCATCCTAGGGGTGCAATTTGTCAGTGGGTTAGACTTATCTAGGTCAGGATCCAAATATGTGTTAAGATCTCCCCCCTACAAAATGGCTGCCTCCGGCCATTCTCTTAGTTTGGTATACATTCACAGAAAACACTCCGGATCATCTGCAATAGGGCCATACGTGTTGACTATGGACACCATGGAGCCACCAATTTCCCCTGCACCATTGCACAGCGCCGCTCCCCATCTATGTGTGTCTGCAGTGGGGTGAATGCAATACCACACCTGATCAGAATGAGCACACCCCTGGCAAATGATGAATAGGAGGAAGCTAGCTTATATCCGGCCCATTTGAGTGCAATACCACGTTCTGTGTACCTGGTTAAATGTGTTTCCTGCAATAAAGCAATATGTGCGCCATGGCGCGATAGATAAGCAAACACCTGACGGATGTTCTTTGGGGAGTTTAGCCCACTTACATTCCAAGTTAATAATCTGTATCTTTCACCCATAGACGATACTAACATCTGCAGTCGACCAATCAGGCAAGTTGGACCAGGAAAGAGTTCTAATAATAATGCTAAACATTCCTGATCCGCAAAGATCCCCATTCCCCAGCTTAGAAAACAAATTGTCAGAAACCCCCCAAAACAACAACCATATGGTGAGGTGGCCAGGCTGTAGCAGTAATTCACACCCTTGCACCATTAAACATGAACGGGATCCAAGCCCGGGGTTACCCAGCATTCAATAACAACGTAACATTATTCAGAAAGCACAGCACTCTTGTCTCAGATTCCAAGCTGAACCTGCACCAACTATAACATATTAAACAGTCACATTGCCAAATATATCCACAAAAGCATAAGATCTACCATTAGTGGTCTGATTCTTCTGGATCCTGCAAGGCAGACAGGCTCCCCGAGCAGCCCTGGCAAGGTATATTTTTGCAAATATGTTTCGTGAATTTCAAGGCTGACTTAGAGTCATTAAAGAAATGCGCCTGACCATTGTGTGTTATGTTCAATTCAGCAGGATACAGCATAGCATATGGGACAGAGGCAGTCTGTAGAATTTTTTTTACCGGTACCAATTCTCTGCGGGCCGCCTGTACAACCGGGGTGTGGTCCGGGAAGAAAGACAAATTGTTGTCCTTGTGATTTATAGGGCGCTTGGCTTTGGCCTCCCTCAGTATAGCATCCCTATATGCATAATTTAACAGACGAGCAATGATCGGACGTGGCGGCACACCTGGTTTGGGCCGAGGACCCAAAGATCGGTGCGCCCTCTCCACAATCATGACCGCAGACAACACAGGGCCAAAGAGTTCGCACAGCAGATTATCAAAGAACGGCTCCATTTTTGATATAGTGGTAGATTCTGGCAGTCCAATTATACGAAGGTTGTTCCGTCTGGAGCTTGCTTCAAAATCCTCATTTTTAGCTTTTATGACCTCCAGCACCTTCTCCATATACAGTATATGTGTCCGCGATTCCGCCTGTGACTCCTGCGTGTCCGATAGCCTGTTTTCCAAGACGTCGAGTCTATGTTCATGTGTGTCCACCTTCTTTTTTACCACGTCTAAGCTGGACGTGAGTGCATCACTCTTACTGTCTATAGTCTTCAGACCTGAGCACAGTTCCAGCAGAATGGTTCTGGTATCATCCTCCGGGCTCTCAACAGTGTCCGACGTGCTCTGTGTCGCAGCCTGTTCCACCATGGTCTCCGCTGCGTGCGTATTTCGTTTACTTTCGAACTGGATTTTCGGCTGCTTAGGATCAGGTTTTCCCATAGTGGCAGTGCTTACCAGCGATGTCCCTGACACCAATCTCAGAGTGCGTTCTTCTCTCCCAGTCTGTAAAACACCTGGTTTGGGCCGAGGACCCAAAGATCGGTGCGCCCTCTCCACAATCATGACCGCAGACAACACAGGGCCAAAGAGTTCGCGCAGCAGATTATCAAAGAACGGCTCCATTTTTGATATAGTGGTAGATTCTGGCAGTCCAATTATACGAAGGATGTTCCGTCTGGAGCTTGCTTCAAAATCCTCATTTTTAGCTTTTATGACCTCCAGCACCTTCTCCATATACAGTATCTGTGTCCGCGATTCCGCCTGTGACTCCTGCATGTCCGATAGCCTGTTTTCCAAGACGTCGAGTCTATGTTCATGTGTGTCCACCTTCTTTTTTACCACGTCTAAGCTGGACGTGAGTGCATCATTCTTACTGTCTATAGTCTTCAGACCTGAGCGCAGTTCCAGCAGAATGGTTCTGGTATTATCCTCCGGGCTCTCAACAGTGTCCGACGTGCTCTGTGTCGCAGCCTGTTCCACCATGGTCTCTGCTGCGTGCATATTTCGTTTACTTTCTACCTGGATTTTCGGCTGCTTAGGATCAGGTTTTCCCATAGTGGCAGTGCTTACCAGCGATGTCCCTGACACCAATCTCAGAGTGCGTTCTTCTCTCCCAGTCTGTAAAACACGCAGGTCTCCACTATAAATGTCTAAACTGTGCGCAGGTAGATTGTATCACAGAGACCCCACGGTTGTACACCTGTAGTCCCAGGCCCGAGCGCAAGCCAACAAGCAAGACGCCGAGGAACAATGCGCTGACAGACCACACGGCAGCCGCCCCATCGAGGGCCACACAGGCAAGAAACAGATCCAGTCTGGCCATCCGCCTCAACACCAGGCCTCAATAGTACATGCTCCACAGGGTCCCCACGAGGCTCCGCCTGGTCGTCATGCTCGCCTGCTCCCAGCGCTGCAAGGTATCAGTGCCTGCTCCGTGGCCCACTACAGCACACTCTCAATATAGCAGCACAGTCACAGACATAGAGGCCCAAAGAGCAGCCCCAGTAGCACGCTTGTCCCGCTGCTCGCTATGTCCCTGTACACACAGCCCCAGCACTAGCCCACCACCCAGGCCAGAAGCAAGAGCAGGGCCCCAGGTATTCCGGTCTTCTCACAAGGGTCTCAAACAGCGCCCGCCCAGTGCCTCAGAGCTCCACACTCTGTCTGCGCTCACTTATCAGTCAGCATTTTCTCGCCGCCTTGTTCGCAGCGTCACCTCCCAGTTTAGTGAGTTCCTGCCAGCCAATTCATGCCAAATGCTCTCCGATTGTGGCCGAGGCAGTCCCCAGGCGATGCATTGGGTTTTTATCTGCACAGGTGTCCTGAAACAGTGGTATTTGCCGGATGAGTTAGACTAGCATGTGGAGCTCCCTCAAAAGGCAGCCACTCCGTATCGTGCCGTAGCCAAGTCCCTGATAATTCCTTTCCTGCTTATACGGTGGCTGGGGTGCGGCATATCGTCCTTAACCGGTGGTTGAAGTTCATCCTATGGCCTGGGAGCACCAGATTTGCTTTAATGGCATACTTCCCCTCACTCTTTCTTTCGTTCGCATGGACCCCTGAAGTATTGAGGAGGCCTCATGGCCTGTATTGGCCAGTTTTACTACGCATCCTAATTATCTTAATGCTAATTTGGCGAAAGTTTGTTTACTGTATGGGCAGGTATGTCTTCTGTATAGATGCCTCATTCAATTTATTTCAATTTGGTGGCTCGACCTGGTGCTGTGCTTCCAGTGTAGGCGCATGACGGAGGCCTTGTGATTGGCCTTGTTCCTATTAATTCGGTAATGGGCAAACGTCCTCAGGCTCGTGAGAACCTTCCATTTTGGATTGCTCAGAAGAGTGAACAGCTTGATGCTCTCTTCCCCTCACACTGGTCCTGTGGAAAAAACACAGGATACTTACTATGTGTTTACCAAGCGGTCTGATTCTTCCTCTGGCAGAATGCAACACCTGGGGGACGGTGTTTGCCTCAGTGTATATACTTTGTTTTGGCACCCCCTCTATGAGCATTCTTCTGAGCATTCTAAAACAGGTACAGAATGAACACGGGGCAGGTCTTGCCCTGGAGTTGGGGATTAAATTGGTGGGTATTTTTTCTGTTGCCTCAGAAATGATTCTTTCTAATATTAAGTGTGAAGCAGTTTGCTTACAGGCTCGCCAATGCCTTTCGGCGGTGGCTGACATTGATCGGGAACGTGAGTTGTCGATTATTATTGCCGATGCTTATACATCCTTGGGTCCCAATAATTTAGGAGACAGACCTTTTACCCAGTCTCAGGGTAAGCTACCTCCTGAGAAGGAGGGGTATCCAGTCTTTCCTAAAACGACATGAGACAAAAACAAACAGCAACAGAAGCCTAGGTCTTGTGCTGGTTCACCACCACCTGATGCTTCTAAGCTTAGATATGATTTTCGTGATCACTCTAAGATTAAAACTCCTGAGAGGTTTCAGGTTCCTGATTCTTGTTCTCCTCGTTCCATTCAGGAATCATCGGATCAACAATTTAGCGGAGGAAGACGACAGGATCGCAGACATGGCAAGTCCACGCAACCCAAGCAGGACCTGCAGCGCCAGTTTGATGTGAAAGTCAAACGGGAGGAACCACCTCTGTATCGAGCCCAATTTCAGAAGAAAAAAGTTGCTGCTTTGACAGAGAAGTATGCCTCATACGGTGAGAACCCTTCTCCTGGACAGGAGTTGGTCGGTGACTCGCTGTTATGTTTTAACCATTACAAGACTGGCTCATGTGTTAACCCGTTGTGTGCCCATGACGAGCTGGACTCGTCATGGAGCACAGTTGCGCTGTGCCCAGGACGAGTCCAGCTCGTCATGAGGCATTCCCTGGGGAATCCCTCTGGTGCGGGCACCAGAGGGATTCCCTTTAATTAAAAATAGCCTCGGGAGCTGGGGAAGAACTTCCCCAGCTCCCGAGGACCCCCCCCCCCCTTTTACTGTAATGACGATCGTCGCGCACGTCGCGCCAACGTCATTACTGTGAAAGTGAAACTGTAATGAGCCAAGAGGCTCATTTCAGTTTCACTTTCTATGTGCTCAGGGGGCCATCTCAGCCCCCTGAGCACGTAGAAAGACGGGAGAGGTATCGTTGGAAAGGGGTGAATCTCCCCTTTCCAATGGTACCCAACCCCAGTGGATCCCTGCTTGGGGATTGCCACAGGAGGGCGATCCTCAAGCAGGGATCCACCCACTAGACACCAGGGAGGTGTCTGCCCACCCGGGGGGGTAAAAAGCCCACTAGACAGCAGGGTATTAAAAAAAAAATAATAAGGGTGGGGGCTGCCCAAAACGGGCAGGCCCATGACCCCACCCCCCCAATTACTACAGTCTTTCTGCCCCCCGGGGGGCAGATGGGTCATTGGCCCCTAATCTGCCCCTTCGGGGGGCAGCAAACCCACTAAATACTAGGGATTAGTTTTTAGGTTTTTTTTAAGGGTGGGGGCTACCTGAAATGGGCACGCCAATGCCCCCACCCACCCACCACCATTACAGCCTTTCTGTCCCCCCGGGAGGCAGATGGGGCATTGGACCCCAATCTGCCCCCCTAGGGGGGCAAAAAGCCCACTAGACACCAGAGGTTTAAAAAAAATAATAGGGGTGGGGGCTGCCCAAAATGGGCAGGCCCATGCCCCCCCCCCAATTATTACATTGGCCCCTACATTCACCGAGTGAGGCACCGTTTTTATCGGGAGACCCGGGGGAACGCTGGGTGGTAGGAAATTTGTGTCAGTCCGGTGATGCCACAACTTTCCCACACAAAAATGTGTGAAAAAAGTGATTTTTTCAGCTAAATTTGAGGTTTGCAGGACATTCTGGGTAAGGAAACGTTGGGGGATCCACGCAAGCCATACCTCCCTGGGATCCCCCGGGTGTCTAGTTTTCAGAAATATGTGAGTTTGGTAGGTTTCTCTAGGTGGCCGCCGAGCACCGGGCTAAAAACCCAAGTGATCCCCCATGCAAAACCAGGTCGTTTTGAGATAGCCAATTTTCATGTCGCCTCACTACGTTGTTGGCCCTTGCCCTGTCGCGGGTACTTGGGCCTCCCACACGAGTGAGGCACCGTTTTTATCGGGAGACCCGGGGGAGCGCTGGGTGGTGGGAAATTTGTGTCAGCCCGGTGATGCCACAACTTTCCCACACAAAAATGTGTGAAAAAGGTGATTTATTTTAGCTAAATTTGAGGTTTGCAGGGCATTCTGGGTAAGGAAACGTTGGGGGATCTACGCAAGCCATACCTCCCTGGAATCCCCAGGGTGTCTAGTTTTCAGAAATGTGTGGGTTTAGTAGGTTTCCCTAGGTGCCGGCAGAGCTAGGGTTCAAAAACTACAGCTAGGCACTTTGCCTAAAAAAGTTCATTTTTCACTGCGAAATTGAGGTGTGTCCACAATGCGTTTTGCGCCGTTACCTGTTGCGTGCACTAGGCCGACCCACACAAGTGAGGTACCATTTTTCTCGGAAAACTTTGGGGAACACAGGGTGGGTGGAAATTTGTGGATCCACGCCGATTCCAGAACTTTCCACCAGAGAAATGTGGGGAAAATGTGTTTTTTTGGCACTTTTTTAGGTTTGCAAGGGATTCTGGGTAACAGAACCTGGTGGGAGGCAGTCAAGTCACCCCATCTTAGATTTCCCTGGGTGTCTAGTTTTCAAAAATGTATAGGTTTGCTAGGTTTTCATAGGTGCCGGCAGAGCTAGGGTTAAAAAACTACAGCTAGGCACTTTGCTAAAAAAGGGTAATTTTGCATTGTGAAAATGTGGTGTGTTCACGTTGGGTTTTGAGCCATTTCCTGTCGTGGGCACTATGCCTACCCCTACAAGTGAGGTACCATTTTTGTCGGGAGACTTAGGGTAATTCAGATTTGTAAAGGAACTGTTAATACCTATTGACTTTCGATGCATTTCTGCCTTCCAAATGAAAGACATTGTGTAAAAAAGAAGTCATTCTAAAAAATGACTGATAATTCTCATGCTAGTATGAGTATTTCCAATTTCGGAAATGTGCAAATATCTACTGTTTCTAAACTCTATATTTTGTTCCCATTTCAGAAATACATAGGTGTCTTTCATACCGATTTTTCCATGTACACATTTTTACAGAATAATTACTATATACCCGGTACATAATAAAAAACCATTGCAAGTTGCTGCTCTGTTTTCGGATCTGGGTTCGTCGGGTTCTTGGTGAACCTACAAGTCCTATATATCCCCACAACCAGTAATGTCCAGCGGATGTAACGGTATATTGATTTCAAAGAGCTGTCATAATTAGAAGAAGTTACAGGTGAAAACGTTGACACAAAAGTCTTTTTTTATTCAACAAATTTTCAATTTATCCTATATTTAACTGTTAGTTTCTATTAAAAAACCTTGATGGATCTACACAAATGACCCCTTGCTGAATTCAGAATTTTGTCTACTTCTCTAAAATGTATAGCTTTCCAGGATCCATTATTGCTTTTGTACCCATTTCTACCATTAACTGGAAGGAGGTCGAAAGCACAAAAAATAGCAAAAATAGGCTATGACCCAGAAAAATGCCAAAACTGTGTAAAGAATTTTGGGTTTCTGACAAAAGTCTGGTATCCCCTAAAAGCTGGGAAAATAGTGATTTCGGCCCCACAACCCCTTTTTTGATGACACTTGCAGGGAAAAACGCAGAAGCTTTCATTTGCAGCCCGTTTTTCCCATTTTCCCCCAAAAAACCTACATTTTGCTGTATTTTGGCTCATTTCTGTGATCCCTCCAGGGAAATCCACAAACCCTGAGTACCTTCAGAATCCGCATGATGTTGGAAGAAAAGGACGCAAATTTGGCGTGGATACCTTATGTGGTCAAAAAGTTACAGGGGCCTCAGCGCGCACTACCCCAAATAGCCAAAAAAGGGCGTGGCACAGGAGGGGAAAAGGCCTGGCAGCGAAGGGGTTAAAGTGAGTGGAGCCAGTGTTCTGTACAGGAATGTGGAATACAAACACTGGCGATTTTGTATTTGAATGTAGAAGTGGAGTTGGAGCTGAGCAGGGAGGTCAACCTGCTCAGGGAAGTCGTGGGATAAAGCTTACATTTAATAACACACAAACAGTCTCCAAGTTATGTGTGTACACACTACCCTCTCCTCAACAGCACAGCAGAAGTTACCGTAGTGTGACAGACACTCCACTAGTTTCTGGAGGCGAAGCAACAGACACATTTGTAACAGTCAAAACCGCAGACACCTGCGTGGCTCCCCCTCATAGACTTTATTATGTAAACCTTCAGATTGCAGGAGATATTAAGTGCAACATAAATGCTATTTTTTTAGACAACTTGACGTCTTCTTATGATAATTTACTAGCGGAGGTAGATTGTCCTTCCATCTTTGTTCATGCTTGTCCTTGTGGAAATGAGGTAATTATTCCTTCTTTTTCACACTATGTCCTGGATAAGACTAAGAATGCTTATGTTTCGGAGTTGGCTCTTGCCTTAGCTCCTGCCTTATAAAGCAACCAGGCTGGTTGGGATAAGGATTCACCTTTAGATGTTGTGCCTGTTCACTCTACTCCTCAGCCACAACCTCAATATCCAATTAAACGTGACACAAAAGCATCCGTTAAAGAAATTCTCACTCTATTGGAATATCAGGGTGTACTTGAACCCTGTGTTTCTGTGATGAATAATCATCTTTTACCGATTTTGAAACCAGATGGTTCATATCACACTGTTTTGGATTACAGACATTTGAATAGTCATACTGCACCTTTGTTGTACAGAACACGCATGGTACAGCACTAATCAATAATGTTGTGCGTAAAAAGTTTAAAACTACTTTAGATATTTCAAATGGATTTTTCAATCACAATTTGGCTCCAGAGAGCCGTGACTTATCCGCATTCAGGCTCACGACTCTCAGAGGCGCTCTGCAAAATATAAGAATAGCCGGGGGTTTTGCGGCACGTATTAAGTCCCTTTTAAATTAAATTGATCCTGATGATTTTTCATATGTCAATGACATTTACCTGACAGATGATGAATTAAATCCTCATCTTGCACGAGTGGATCGCCTCACCACGTGTTTTGCCTCCTTAGGGTACAAATGCAACTTTGCGAAATCGCATACAGCCTTTTTGGCTGTTCTTTTTCTTGGCTATGAGCTAACAATTAGGATACGGGTTTAGAACCCCACTTTCTGGAGAAGTGTGCTCAATTGCAACCTCCATCTACCCGTTAGAAATAACAGTCTCTGCTCGTTTTTTTTAATTTCCGCAGAACTTATATTCCTGACTATGCTCAGCGTATCAAGCCACTCTACGCATTGATATACTCTTCCTTTTCTGCTTCCTCTTGGCTCCGGAACACACTGCAGTGTTGCACGTGATACAGTCAGACTTGCTTGCAACACAATATTTACCAACGAGATTAAATACTACCAATTTGGTCACATGTCTTTTACCCGGAGCAATTGGTTTCACTTACATGACTTTTAATGAGGGTGACACGGTTCCCATAGTCTGCAAATCGTATCTGTATACTCCTGCAAAGTTGCTTTTTTCTTCAAGTGATAAAATTCTTACTGTGGTGCAGATGGCGTTTCTGAAAGATTGCCCTCTTGCACAAGGTAAAGGCATTATTGTTGTTTCTCCTGTGCCTGCCTTAAAGGTGGTCACAAAAGCTAGTGTTCCAAACTCTAAAGCTCTACATCCTCGTTGGATACAATGGGCTACGTCCCTGACATCGGCTGATGTCAATTTTGTTTTTGACCTGTCTTTACAAATTCAAGAATTTCTTCAGTATGAACATGTTCACCCTCTCCCTTTGTCGTTTTTTTCTCTTGATCAGTACAAATGCTTCATTTGCACTGATGGTTTGGCTCAACCGGCCAATGGTTCTAAACAAGCTTATTCTGCAGCTTGTGCTATTCTAGGTACAGTAGGAGTTTTTCCTTCTACTTTAGTTCACACACAGTCCCTTGGGGACTGCACGGCCCAGTTGGCTGAGTTACTTTTAGCTCTTGAATTTGCTGATCTGGAGTTACCCACCCTTGTTGTGAGTGACCCTTTTTATTGTGTACAGTCTTTCAATGACAATCTGTTTTTCTGGAAACAGAATGATTTTCGGGATTCTAAAGGTAGCACAATGAAGCATAAAACGCTTTGGGTCCAAGTGGCTGCTCTTAAAGACCGTTTGCCACTTACACATGTTGTCCATACATTAGGACATCAACTTGTGGGAGAGTACGCAGTTGGTTATTCAATGGCTGATGAAGCAGCCAAATCTGCAGTAGCCACTGTTAAAGTAGCAGCGATTACTAGGTACATGAATAAAATTAATTATGACATTTTGGCGGCTCTAGCCGCATCTAGGTAGGGTACTCCTTTTCCCAAGGGTTTCCCTTCCCATTATACTTATCAAATGACTACTGACAAAGTACAATTTGTAACTATTCCGACGGTTGGTGATCGCTTGACTCCCAACGATGACCGCAGACTATTGCTCATTGTGGCCGCCCATGAAGGCTTGGCACTGCTCATGCAGGAGTGCCCGCTACAGTTTCTCTTTTACAGCAGTGCTATTGGCATTTGGTGCTATTTCTATTTGAGAGGTAGTGAAATCAACTCAAATGGCTGTGCACTCTTACAGAAAGCATGGTGCCGTTCGTGCTGATTTTTCATCCTTGCTCGCGTTACCAGCGCTATATTGCTGAGTGAGCAGCTTAAGCTACATATTTTCTGCCTGTTAGCAGAATTCCGCACAGTTTTTCTCCGTGAGTTCCACCCACCCCTAACCAATAGGGATGGATGTATTGTAGTAGATGTTTGCTTTGTTTGAGTGTATTGTGGGACTTTTTAGTTATAGAGTGTTCTGTATGAATTACACTGTGTGTAGCTCTTTGCCTTTACAATTCTAATCAGTGGGTCACTAGGTGGCTTAGATACTGTGATTTTGATAATTTTGTCATATTTGTGAGCTGGATTTAGGTGGTTGATGTGTTCATTTGGATATTAATGTGGTAGGAATTAACGCAACTCGCAAAGTGAGATTTTGTTTTTGAAAATAAAAAAAAGCAATAACCCCCTCTCTGTGGGAGTTTTCTCCCATGGTGTGGGGGTCATTATACAATTCTCACTGTCCCTTACCACCAGGTTCAACCTTGCGATGTCGCACAGTGAAAACCTGCCATTTGTCCACCCACTCTAAATAGGGTAGGCCGAAAAATGTCAAAACCTCCAACATCCATTACTCTTTCGGGCTGTTGGAGATGTATGTTGACAGCAGAGACTGAGTTATCTGTGTGGTCTATATGAGATGGGTCGACCTTCAGTTTGGCTAGAGGGTATACCTTGGCCATTGCGACAGAGAGCTGTCTCTGTCAACCTCGAAATAGGGCCCTTAGAGTTTAAATTAAATTCACAAGAATCTAAAGTTCAGTTATTTCCAGGACTCACAAAAGAAGGCCTGCCTCTTGTTTTAAGATACAAAGTAATGGAAGAGGCATGATATTTCACATGTAAAGGTATTAGATTAAGAAAAAGTGCAGAGTTAGGGAAAATAACAGTAAAATCAGATGCACTTTACCTATGAACTTGTCAATACAAACTTTCATGAGAAGTAGACGGAATGAAGCCCGTCATAGAAAAAACGATTGAACAGGAAATTCTAAGGGCGGTGCTTGGTGTAACAGAATTGTATGCCGTACCAGACCACACATAACAGATACTCCACTTGATGAGTCTGATCTAACTCTATTTGTGAATGGTTCTTGCTTGACAGAATCTTTTCGGAAATATTGAAGCATCATACTTGTATAATGTAACCTCAGAACGAGTAGATAGCAATAGTTGCTCTGACAAAAGCATGGTGTCTGGCTATTGAATTGAGCGTAAAAATCCATAAAGACAGTCAATATAGATTTGGAGTAGTACATGATTTTCGGCAACTATGTTCACAAAGGGATTTCATGGCTTTTTCTATAAGAAACTGCACATGCATTCTATATTTGTTGAAGGCCCTTCAGCAGCCTAAAGAAATATTGGTTGTAAATTGTATTGCCCTTAGATCGGGTGATGACATAGTCAATATGGGTAATATTATGCTGACCCAGGGCCAGATTTATCAAAGGATTACATTGTGCTTACATCACGCAAGGTGACTGAAGGGTAACGCTATCCTCAAGTAAGATTTATCAAGTGACTCAAAGTCACCCTGCATGGCTTGGTAAATCTGGAGACATGCAAGGCAGTGCAAGCCTTGCGTTACTCTGCACCAGGAAGGCGTGGGAGTTCCCACGCACCCACCCATGCTTTTTGGCACATTCCCAGATTTACTAAGAGTAGTAAACCTGGGAATGCATCAGAATTGTGCTCCATCCCAATAGAGGTGCAACAAGGAGAAGTAATTGTTTCCCTTTTGTAAGTGTGCTGTATCCTGCATCACACTTAGAAAGAGGAAAAAGCCACTAAGGATTGCTTTTGTGCACAAAGTTGTCCCTTCCTGCACAAAAACAATCTGCCTGCAATGCAGGCACCCCTGCACTTTGGTGCAAGGTTTCTTGCAATGGCTCTAGGCAGCACATAGTTCATCAGTGCAGTGAGAGAGCATGAATGTGCCATATCTTTGTAAACATGGTACATTCCTGCCCTCTTTGTTTGATACAATGCAGCAGGCTGTCTTGCTGCGTTGCACAGCATCAAATATGGATCAATCTGGCCCCAAGTTGCTAGGTATTGTGCTCTCGAAACTGTAACAATCAAAACAAAATAACAAAAACAAAAGAAAGAACAAGAAATCTGAAACAGAAATCAATGAATCCAATAAAGTGAATTGTTTTTGTGGTATCCAGTACAGGCTATAGTAAACTTAGAGTCATTAAGGAGGAAGTAATAGAGGATGAAAAGAAAAAAGTGGGAAACAACTGGTCATAAGAATGATTATACTGAAATTTGGGTGACCCCAGATTATCAATATGTACTTCTTAATGCAATTTTGTTAACTGTGGCAAGATTAATACATGGACAGACACGTGTATGGAGAAATGCTATGGTGAGGATCTTTAAAAAGTACTGCACAAAATTCACTTTAGAGCTGTAGATGAAAAGTGTTTGCCAGAGATGTGTTAATTGTCAGAAGATGAATCAGGGGAAAACAACACTATCAACCATAAGTCACATAAGCAAATCAGAGGGACCATTCACTAGGTTTCAGGCAGATTATATTGAGATGCCTATTTGCAATTAGCTGAGGTATATTTTAGTGAGAAACAGCAGCATGACAGTGGCCAAACTATTGTTAAGGGAAATGATACCATGCTATGGAATGCTTACTTCTATTCAGACAGAGGTACTCACTTTATAAGGTGAGGTTCTAAAGTTACCAAGCTTTGCAAATTGACCGAACGTCCCACTGTAGTTACAAATGACAAGCACCAGGGGTGGTGGAAAAGATGATTAGCTCAATAAAATCCAAGCTAGCCAAGATATGTGCCTCAATTACTTTAAATTGGTTGGATCCACTTCCATTCCTGATGAGCATTAAATGTATTAGATGCATTCCAAATAAAAAGACTGGTCTCTCACCACACAATGGGGAGGGTGATGAGAATATTGTGCGTTCTCTACAGGAGCACTTGTATTAAAAAAACTGGACCATAATGTTCTCAAGACTCAAGGAGAGTTTCTTTGGAGACCCTCAACCACATGATCACAGTCTGTGGTGTATGTGACCTCCACTTAGTGCGGATTGGTGGATAGCGTCATCATTGGGTCTGTTACTTGAGTGTTCCGTTCTCCAAGTGATTGCTTAACCTCCACCAGAAGGGAGACTGTCTGGATGTCGACAGAGGTTAGTAAGTTTAAATTATCTCCTATCTTATAAGTAAATCTTTGGGGGAAAAAGAGGAATGATAGGGATAAGAGTAAAAACAAGGGTGGTGTTGAGTGGACAAGTCACTGATCCACGGGTCAAACGGTTTCGGCCTAGAATAGCCCTAATGGGTCTATGGCCTTCGTCGGGACCAACAATATTGAGGCCCAAGTCGCTTAGGGCTTGACAAAAAGAAAACAGGGGGGTGGGTTCACTCACTCATCTTCTTCTATGAGCACACTTTGCTCAAGACGGTAAATGGTAATAGGCTCCGTCTTTAAGCCTAAACTTGGGAGGGAAATAGAGAAAGTTAGCTGGTGACACTTATCTGAAAGCTCCTACAACACCCAATGTGTCACATTAATAAAAGTAGATAGAAATATAGCTGGTAACGAATGAAAATTGTGTAACTGAAACCAAGAAAATATGTAAATGAAACCAAAAATATCAAGGACACTGCCTTGCATGTAGAAATATGGAGTGAAGCATAGCGCTCTCTCAGATTACTAGAAAACTATACTCTTAGGTTGATAGTATTAAATAAGGGGAAATTTAAATGACAAGTGAGATTGAAGGACACTGCCTTGCGAGAAAAACTCTATCAAGGAACTGAAAATGACAAGAAAAATATATCAGTGTGCATCCATAGAGAGGGAAGTTATGCTTGCAAGGTGTGTGATAAAAGGTTCAACACATTGAGAAATATAAACAGAAAAAAATAGAGGTTATTTTACCTCAAGCAGGCACTTCTAATGTTTCATCATTGTGGAGGGATATTTATGGACAATAGCTAAAGCCTGGAAATAGAAAGTGAAGGCAGATAATGCTAATTAGATAATACTAGTTAAATAAAATATGCTTTCTATGAAGGGAACTTTGCCCTAATGCAGTAGGCTCTCAGGGGCAGATGTATCATCTTTGCAGTTTCCGAGTCCTTAATAGCGAATTTTAGCGATTCGCTATTAAGGACCTGGTAAAATGCAATGTATGTAGTTTTCGCAATAATAATTGCGATTCCTACATATTCCTTAATTGCGAATCGCAAATTGCGATTCTCAATTAAGGAATACCTTCCCATTCATTCCTATGGGCCTAGAGTCCCATGGGAATGAATAAGAAGACATTCACAATTTGCGAGTACCCAATAGGTACTCGCAAATTGCAAATGCAATTTCAAGGGTGCCAAAAGGACATCCTGTTGCACCCCTGAAATATGCATGTGTGCACCTCTGGCACACATGTGCGCCACATGGCACTTTGCAAAATGCAAACAAGTGCATTTTTCAAGGAAATCGCAAATTACCACCAACTTGAAGTTGGTGGTAATTTGCGATTTCTTAAGGCAAAATGACACAACTTGGGTGCTTCCAGAATTGCATTCAAGGAATCGCACTTTGCGATTCCTTACATGCATTCACAAAATAGGGAATCGCAAAATGTGCGATTCCCTATTTTGCGAGGGCCTTATGGGATGATGCATCCCAAAAGGCTTTTTCCCGTTTGCGAACGGGAAAAATGCTTCATACTTCTGGCCCAAAGCGTCCTAACAGAAGAACTTACTTTGCTTGAAACCGTCCACAGCAGTCTTCCTGAGTGCCTCTCCACAACCGAATGCAAGAAATGGTTTTGAAGAGGCCTGGCATTTATATCTGGCTCTTTGACCTTATTGGATAATTGGGCCAAAAAGGAGAAGCATGTCGTAGAAGCAGAAATGCATGTCACATTTAGAAGAGAAGAAACACTTGAAAAAGAAATGGAAAGGCAGCTTTGTTTTGAAATATCTCAAAGAAGTGTATTCACATACGCGACTGTAAGACGCAAGTCGTCAGTGTTTGCCATGGTTACAGTGAGTAAAATAAACAGACTGGTGCTACTGTGAAGTCTGATGCACGTGGGCAAAATCTAAGCGCTTATTAGAGGGTGAGCACTTTAAATACTGTGGGCAATGCCGTCAATGAATGTCCCACTTGAAAAAGGAAACAGAATACTTTGCACTGTTTTGAAATCTAAATAAATTGTAAACATCTCCAAGGTGTGTATTTTAGAACGCTGCTGCACAGGGCATGTCATCATAGTGTACAAATGGTTACTGCAAGGTAAATGAACTCTCTTGGCATGAGCAGACTGGTGTGACGAGCGAGGTGCACTCTTGCCAAAAAGGCCTAATATACGTGGCAAATGTCTGCACTTTTACGCAACGAAAAACAGAGGATATTGGCAGCAATAGAGCACTGGTAATGCTGGGATAATGTCATCAGCAAAACGAATAAAATAATCACTTTTCGCAGAGAGCAGGCTGCCCTTGCACATGGTCAGCGCCGAGACATTCCTTGGAGTATTCTTGTGCTATATGAGTGCCATGACATTCGTTCATTCATTCATTCATAATGCTGACAGGTGTAGCCATAGAACTGTTTGGCCTCAAAAGACCATAAAGGGCCCGCAGTGATGTTTTGATTGCATCTGGTGTATAAGGGTTTCCTAGTGCTTGGGCAAATGCAACGCACGCATAGATTTAGGTATGTAGTACGTGCGGAAGAGCAACAAGGGTGTCAGTATGAGGTGTCCTCAGTACAGGGAAACAAAACAATGATGGTGATGGCCGAATGGGGTGATGTCTGGGAGCATAACCTCCAACAAACAGGTCGATATAGGGTGTTGAAAAGGTTTCACCTCCTGAGCGATAGTTATACTGAGTTGTAGTTATGGGTGCAACATTGGTACGTTAATTTTGTCCGTGACGATCATTGGAAGAGGTGTGATATTTCTAGTTGTACTTTACTGATGTTGGTGCCTGGAGGATATTATTGCTGCATGCATACCAACCATGGGCATTGTCATTCAGTCCAATCTCAAAGGTTTTGAGACTGCATACCCATCTCTGTTATTTCTGATAGAGGATATTACGGCATCACTGTCTGCCTCATCAAGTGTTTCTAAAATCGCCCATTCAAGTTCATTTGCTGTATGTTGAGTGGTGAGATAATGTTTGCTCTTGCTTGCGGTGGCTGGTTTGCACCTGATGTTGCTGCAATCCATGTTTTGACTTTGTGGCAGGTCATCCCAATGTACCTTAATTTACATGGACATGTAATCATGTATATTGCATGAGTCATGTTGCAGTTTGTGTGATGTTTAAGAGTGCATTCCAAATTCTCACTCAAAGTGAGTGTCTTTGTCGCTTTTGTCAGGGTAATGCTCTGTTATAGGAAGGAGGGCCCAAGTTGATATCTTTTTTTTTTTTTTTAATTATTTTTTATTTGAGATTTACTGGTGTCATACAAAAATATATACAAATTCATTATATAAATATTCCTTTTAAACCAAGAAGAAAAACACGTTATAAATGACAAACCATAATAGAGACAGATAATGCGAACCGAGCTGGTTCTAAACCGTACTTGATCAAGAAATATATAATGCAAAAATTAGACGTTCGAGCTCCTCCAAATTGCAAGTGGTGCCCACTAATTCCCTTAATTTTTTACCTTTTAACTCATATAGACATGATTCTATATTGTGCATACCAAGCTGCCTTGTAATCCACATTTGAAAGGTAGGAGGGGAGGAATCTTTCCAGCCTGCTGAAATAAGAATGCGCAGCACAGCCGTAGATATAAAAACCAAGGCTTCGGCAGCACTGCCCAACTCCGATTTCTTATCAACGCCTAGCAACATCAGGGTAGGGGATAAAACAATCCTACATTCTAGCAGCCCCTCCAGAAAATTAGAAATTTCCCTTAATATCATAGCAAGCTTATCACACTGGTAAAACATGTGGATTAGATCCGCAGGACCATTTTCACATCTAGGACAATTATCATTCTCCACCAAGCCCCAGACATACAACTTTGCCGGAGTAAAATACAGATTAAACACCGTTTTGTAGTGCTGAGCCCGTAGATTAGAGGATCGAAATAGTCTCTTATTTAATGCGAGTGCTAGATCTACATCCACATCGGGATCACCTAATTTCCCTGCAATTGCAGATTCAGTTTTCTCCAAATCGTCCTGCAAACCTACCAATAGATGGTTCTAAACAAATTTGATTTTATTACCCCCATTCCCTAAATATTCAATTAGCGGGAAGCAACTTGTTACGGAGATCCTTGGTCTAAATGCCATCAGCGTTTGGACTAACTGTCCGTACAGAAACCAATGATTAGACGGAATCCCAAACTTATGCTGGATCATTTCAAACCTAAGGACCTCCCCCCCTCCATAATGTCCCCTATGTTTCTAATTCCCTGTTCTTTCCAAAACAGGCAGTTCCTATCCATACCCAAGTGAGGGAACAGATTAGAATTCCAGAGGAGGAGATGCGCATTAATCTTAGGGATTCCCAGCAACTTTTGGATGGCTTTCCAAGTCCCCCAAACCCCAACCAGAATCTTTAACCGGGCCTTCTTATAATATCTCCGGTCCACCTCACTTAAAAGTAGCCCAACAGCCTTCTTCCCCAATAAAAGCTCAAAATTAGAAGGGGGATCCTGACTCTTTCCCTGGGCCCTTTCCGGGCTAGGGATTGAATGAAAAAGTATTGACATTTGAGCCAGTAGGTATAAACGAATATTTGGTAGAGCCATGCCCCCCCTTTCATGCGGGAGCGACATAAGGTTCATGGAGCGCCTGGTCTTCCCATATTGCCAGATAAACCGGTTGAATATTGATTCCAGCTTATTTAATACTTTTTCCTCCAGCAGTAATGGGATAGCCCGAAACAAATAAAGGACCTTTGGGAATATTGACATTTTGAGAACGTTTACCCTCCCTACCAGAGAGAGGTGTAATACATCCATCCTTTTTAATTCTGCTTCAATCGATCCCATAAGGGGGCAGTAGTTTTCTGTAATAATCTTATCCATTGAAGCGTTAATTCTTACCCCTAAATAAACCGCTGTGTCTACATATCTGCTGTCCGATTTAATAATGTTCTTCGTACAGATAATCTGGGTTTTCCCCTCATTTAGAAGATACCCAGACCTACTGCTGAAGTCCTTCGCCAGCTCTGCAAGTATAGGCATCGCCTGCTGCGGATCAGTAGTGAGAACCGCCAAATCATCAGCATATGCTAGCAGTTTATTTTTATACCCATTCACCGTCACTGGGCTAATCTGAGGGCAGCCCAATATTCTTTGAATCAGGGGGTCTATATAAAGTGCGAAGAGGATCGGGGAGCAGGGGCAGCCCTGACGTGTTCCTCTCTTGATTACAATTTTCTCCGATCTCTCTCCCATTACTAACACCCTGGCCACCGGATCTTTATACATGGCCCTAAGGGCTCCCATAGCCTTGGGGCCGAATCCCCTACCTGCGAGGATACCCCACAAATACTCCCAGACCACGCGATCAAACGCTTTCTCCGCATCGAGGAGGATCATGGCCATCTCTCCCCCCCGGCAGCATGGGCATCGAACAATGCTCTTCTCTGGATAGTTCATCCAGCATTGGGCCACTATTACCATTCTCCGGCATTTGTTGTCCTTGACGGCTCTCTTCATCGTACAGTTTTTGGTAGAAGTTTTTAAAAACCTTTAAGATATCTGCTGACTCCGAGTAATTCTTACCATCCTCTTGTATACTCGATATGATATTCCTCGTTCTATCCTGTCTGATGCGGAGTGCTAGTGCCCTGCCTGCCTGCTCCCCTGTCTCATACCGCTTGGCTCTTGATGCCTGATAATCCCCCACTGCCTTCTGTGTAACCAGTTTTTGGAGTTCGGCTTTAATAATTGCCAAACTTCTTTGGCTCTCCTTCCCATCCTCTCCGCTCCCAATGTCCCTAATATGCAATTCCTCCGCCTTAGTTAAATCTCCCATAAGCTTATCTAGCTCTCCCCTATCCGCCTTCCTTAATCTCGCTGAGCAGCTAATGGTTTCCCCCCTAAGAGCCGCCTTAAAAGTATCCCAGACAATATTCCTGGATGTACTATAGCGGTTTGCGTCGAAAAACTCCCCTGACCATTTTTTAATATGTTCCAAAAATCTTTGGTCTGATAGTAGCCTTCTTTGAAAGGTCCAACTGGTATGGCTTTTCGCTACTAAATCTATTCTACAAGATAAGATCAGCGGATTATGGTCAGAGATTATTCTTGGAGCTTTCTTTATACTGACCCTGCTCAATTCTGATGTCGAGATAAAAAAATAGTCTAATTTAGAATATTTTTGAAACGGGTGTGAGAAATACGTATACCCGGGGTTCTGCGGCTCCTTTTCACCCCAAACATCCTTTAGCCCATGTGAATTCATTAGGGAGGACATAGCCTTTGGTTTCTGTCCTATGTAATTAGGGACATTATGCCAGCCAGTGGATATATTCAGATCGCCCCAAACAATCATAGGGGTTGACCAGCCCGCTAACTCTTCTTCCAGGAAGTCAAAAACATCAGGATCATCACAATTTGGCCCATAGATTGAACAGATTGTATATCCTAATGTCATCTCTGCAATGACCCACCTACCCAGACTATCGCTTTTAACCCGCTTCGACCCCCCTAATGATGATCTGCCTAGAATTGCAACCCCCCTGGTTATAGATGTCTGTGAAGTACAGGCTAACAGGTCAAAACCCCTAATGCAAAGAAGGTTCCGTCTGGCCCACGGCAGGTGGGTCTCTTGCAGACACAGTACATCAATCCCATTGTAATTAACAAAATAATCCAGCTTTTGACGTTTCTTCCAATCATTCAATCCACTTACATTGACTGTACAAATCCTAATGTTCGACATTAATTAATTTTCTGATTATCCTTGCCACTGTATGCCCTGTTAGTCTCAAAATATTCATACATCATCATCATCATCATCCCTACTAACACGATTGCAACTCTGAGCCAGCCGGGTTCGTACCTACCAATCTCCATACAACACCATACAACCATACAGCACCAGATTATCTCATTTTTTCCCCCTTTTTCCCCCCACACCACATAACCCGACCCCACTCCCCCCACACCCCCTCCAACCCCCCAACTCCCGGACCCCTCCCACACCCTCCCCAACACCCCCTCAATCGAGGCGCACAGACCTTGTCTGTGCATATGATGTGAAGCAGTGATCACCATGAGGAATCATAGAAACACCCGTCACCTATTACCTATAACCTAACATCCTTGCTAGGGAAAAGTCCACATATGTAACAAAGAAGATACTGAGACCCAAATACCCCAACAAAACATAATGACCAGGTAATTCGCCAGTTCCGCGATAGCCTAATTGCCCAGAGAGTCAAGATACTCCTTCGCCTTTATCTCGGAAGCAAAATCATTGGTCTTCCCCTCATTGATAACCTTCAACTGATCGGGGTTTATCAGGTAAGCCTGTAATTTCCTTTCCTGGAAGGGTTTAATGAGCTGCCGAAGTCTCCATCTCCTTTCTACCATGGCATGGCAGAAATCTGGCCGAACGAAGAAGGAAACCCCCTCGCTAGACCTCCTCGCATCCGGTCTTGCCTTCTCTGCAATTAATTGCCTCAGTACGAAATTACCAAAAAAGATTAGAATAGCCCTTGGCTTATCTCCTTCCCTTGCATTTTTCCGTAAGTTAAAAGGAGTACGATGTACCCTCTGAATTTCGCAGGACCAGTTCCAGCTAGATAGCTCTGGGAATGCTTGGTCAAATAACTTGATAATGTACGCTCTAATGTCTGAGCCTTCAACCCCCTCCGGGATCCCAAGGACCCTGAGATTATTCCGTCTCAGTCTGTTCTCCATGTCCTTGAGCTTCCATTGGATATCTACCACCTGTGAGCAATGGGCGTCCACTTTAGTTACTGCCGCTGCTGCCTCGGCCTCAGTTGAGACAACCCTCTCCTCCAGGTTCGAAACCCTGTCACCCAGAGTCGTACACGCCTTAGACAGCTTCCTCACGACCCCCTGCATTTTCCTCATAGCAGCTTGTGATTTCCTGCTGTCTTGGCGAGTCTCCTCCCGATGAGCAATAATTTCCTGATGTATCAATTCCAGGAGCGACATCTGAGATGCCTCCGTGATAGGGCTCCCTTGCAATGGCATGGCTGATGAATGATCCCAGCTCAGCTCATAGTGTGCTTGCTCCTTCAGGCCTGCCGCAGGCCTGACAGCTGTGGAAGGGGGCTCCTGCTCCAGATCACTTTTTGTATCTTGCATGCTGCCTTCCAGAAAGGAGCTGTGTTCATCCTCGTCTGTCGACTCTGCGTTCTCAGACACTGAGAAGAAACATTCACTTGGGACCTTTTCCACCTGACCCCCCATTACACCTGGGATTGCTTCGCTCAAAGCTGGGTCATAGCTGCTAGCCCCCTGGGCAACCCCCGTCTTGGGCTGCTCACCCTCTCCCCCATGGGGAGAGCCATTGCTGGAATATTGGGCTGCCTTAGGGCTAGCACCTACATTGTTGACCAGGGTTTCTTGACTCTTGGGTGTTCTTCCTGCTGCAGTTACCTGGGTAGAATTATTCACTTGCCCGCTACTGGCTGGAGGAGCTTTGACCATAGTTTCATCCGGAACTTGCTGAGCAGTTCCAGCATCCGCCCCTTCTTCGATGCCAGCAGATCTGGTGGGTAACGCAGATTGAACCCCACCTTCCTGTGTTGCCCCAGCAGATGCCTGTGATGAATTCTCCTTTGCCCCTTTCTCCTTTCCACCCTTTGAAAACAAATCTGCAATCGAGGCGGTGGCCTGAGGTGTCTGACGTGTCTTAATGGCCAGCTGCAGCTGCTGTTTCCTCAGTGAGGGCGATTGTTGTTTCGGCCGTACATCAGCTCCATCCAATGTCACCGTTCCCCCCTCACCCCCTCCTTTCTTCTTAGGGGCCACCGTCTTGGTATTAATTATTTTTGGGGCCATTGCAACTGATCTCAGCTGGCAGCCTCTTCTCCTTGTCATGGAGTTCCAAGGATTGCTAGGGCCCGGATCCAGGTCGCGGATTCTAGCTCTGCTCCTGAGCTTCAGCTTCAGCTCTACGCGGATCTCCGCCCTACTCCGCTGCTTCGCACGGACGCCCCGCCCACCGGCAATCTCTGCACGCCGGCAGCGGGAAGCGAAAGCCGTAACAACCAACGCCAGAGCCCGGAGAAATGGTCTTTCGGAGCGGCTGCAGGTAAGCAGAAGAATCATTCCTTTGTTGGCGGTAGTTTAATCCTCTTGTAAAACCGCGTTACATACTGTCTTGTCCCCCCTGTGTGCACCGGACTAAAACTTGGACAGCATCCTCATTGTGATCTTCTGCTGCCGACCGCAGCTACGAGGCAAGATGGCGGCCGCGTAGGGGAGGCAAGAGGGCCCAAGTTGATATCACTGTGTCAGTTTTCACTTTCTTTTTTGGGGGTCGTGCGTGAACCAACATGTCTCGGGTATTTTTACTCCTTTTACTGGTAATTCTTGGTTTTGGCCACTTCAGGGACCCAGAAGTGATGATGTTCCAGTGTTTGTTTATGGCTTTTTTGTACTGTTGGACACTGTGCAGTAGATGGTTGTACAAGTGATGATAGCCTTCTCTTTTTGTGCTAACTGTTTCCTCCTGGAGGTTATCCCGGTTTTGATTCTGGATCTCTTTTGGCACTTATTGATGATGTGATCGGGATAGTCTCTCTCTTTTAGTTTCTCTGCAGATCAAGGGCTTGCTTTCTGTAATCCACTATGTCACTGAAATTGCACCATATTCGCAAGAACTGGCTGTAGGGGAGTTTCTCCTTCAGCGGGCTGTTGAAAGAAATGAGGCTGTTCTCAGCAGTTGATTTGTAAAAGGGCTTAGGTTTTCGGTCTGTGCCGTAGGCAAAGGTAGTGATATCCATAAAATCCAAAGTGTTCTTGTGTGTAGTACATGTGAATTTGAGAAATTCATCAAACAGGTTGAGCCAATCTCGGAATTCCAGTATGGTGTCTGATGATCTTTGCCACGCTAACCATAGATCGTTGATATATCTTTCCCAAACTGGATCTTTGTCCAGTAGGGATTGGAAATGTTGAGGATGTGTTTGTCCTCAAAGGAATTGACATAGAGTCCTGCCAGACTGGGGATGAAAGTGATCCCTATTGAAGTTCCGTGGGCCTGCAGGTATAAGGTGCCTTCATACTCAAAAAAGTTCTCCATCAATTTTAGACAGCAACATTCTAAGATGAAATGTCTGGGTGTATTGTAATGTAATTCTCCATTGTCTGTAGCGTGATGTCTTTAGGGAAGCTTGTATGAAGGCTCTCTATGTTTAAGCCTACTAGCAGGTGAGTCTTCTGATCATATATTAGGCCTTTTAGATGGTCGAGGAGATTTCTAGTGTCCCTGAGATAGGTGGGTGTTTTTGGGCAGTGGGTCTTTGGAAGAAGTCCACAAACTGGGACAATGGTTCCAAGATACACAGTTGGGCGACCTGGTGGGGGTGACCTGCATTTATGCATCTTGGGCAAAGAATAAAACAATATATTTTGGCACTATTTGCCTGAAGGTAGTCTGCTTCATGTTTAGAGATTCAATGGTTAACCTCTGCTTCTTCCCGCATGATGGTAATGGCTCTCCGTATTCGTGGAGTAGGATCTTCAGTTAACGGTATGTAATATTTGAGATCTGAAAGAAGGATGGTGCATTGTCTTTGGTAATCAGAAAGTTTCAGAAGGACGATTCGATCACCCTTATCAGCTGGTTTAATAACCAATTTTTGGCTATTTTTCAGTTCTGCAAGTGCAAGTTGTTCCATTCTAGTTATGTTGTAGAGTGGTTTCTTCTGTGCTTTGCTAATGTTCTCCAGTTCGACTGTGAGAATTTTGACAGGCATGGAAGTGGTTGATGGGCAGAAAGTAGACTTTCTTTTTAGGTTGGTATCACCTTCTGATGGTGGAGTCTCTTTGTCCTTAAAAATGCTTTTAACTTGATCTTCCTGCAATGTTCTGCTATTTCACAATGGAGTTTAAACTGATCCAAGGTGGAGGTGGGGACTAATCCTACACCTTTTTCAAGAACCTGTTGTTGCACATCTGTTAGGAAGGAATCTGTCAGGTTAAATACTAGTGACTGTTTGTGCTGGTGCCCAGCTTCTCCTGGTTCTTTGTCATTCTTCTTATCTGGACTCCTTGATCTGTGTCTTCCCATCATAATTTCCTTTTTCTGCCTTCCAAGAGATTGGTTCTGACCTCTCCCTAAAAAAGGGGGTCTGAACATTGAGGAGAATGTGGGTTGGGTTCCTGCCAGGTATGGGTTCATCCACACTCCAAAGTGTGGTTGGAAAGGGTGGAGAAAAAGGAGCTGTTTGCTCTCCAAAATTTGGTCCATTCTGCCTTGGTTGCCAGGCACTGCCTCTTCTTCTTACCCTGCCCCAGCCTCCTTTCCACTGCTCCAATCTGTGTTGTCTGTGGAGCTGCCTCCAGAGAGTCATAGTCGCTTGGTCTGCTGGAGGGGTGTAGTCTTCTTTTATAAAGGGGTGTACTTTTTCCTGTGAAAGTGTTTGAGGTCTTTTCCCAATTTTTGGATTTTGCTCTGGGTCATAAAATCTTTAATTTTGGACATCTCTTTGTTTATCTTCTCAAGACGTATTTTAAAGACTGATATCTGTATCATCGCTTTTAGTTTGGTTTCACTAACCTGTATTTTGATGGTTAATGCATCTGGTAGTCTAGTGGCTGTTTTAATTGTCAGCACTAACCAATCGTGTGTGCATCTCCAAGAAATGGCAGTCCAGACCTTCCTAAAAACAACGCCCTGGAGGAAGATCTTGGGGCGTTATGAACCCATAGGTCCCTTGGTGCCGCATTGGCCTGAAGATATTCAGTCATTATTATCCCGTGGAGTACGGTCTTGATTTGCTCTTTTTTAGTTCAGTCAAAGATTCCCAATCACTAGTTTGAGCTAACATTTGGTTTCATTTTCACATCTTCTTGGTTTTACACTATTTTCATATCGTAACTAGCTATATTTCTGTCTCTTTTTTTAATGTGTCAGAATGGGTATTGTAGGGGCTTTTGAGATAAGTATCACCACTAAACTTTCTCTATTTTCCTCACAGGTTTAGGCTTAAAGACAAAGTCTATTACCACTATCCGTCTTGAGCAAAGTGTGCTCATAGACAAAGACGGGTAAGTGAACCCACCCCCCCTTGTTTTCCTTTTGGCAAGTCTTAAGAGACCAGGGCCTCAATATTGTTGGCCCTGACGAAGGCCATAGACCCATTAGGGCTGGTCTAGGCCAAAACATGTTGACCCAATCACCAGGTGTTGTGCAACACAATCCTTTATTTTAGTCTTATCCCTATCTTTCTTCTTTTTTTCCCCCAAATAAAGATTTACCTATAAGAAAGGAGATATTTTTTACTTACTCACCACTGTCGAAATCCAGTCTCCCATCTGGTGCAGGTTACGCAGTCACTTGGAGAAATCGACACTCAAGTGACAGACCCAATGATAACGCTATCCGCCCAATCACACTAAGAGGAGGTTACATTCACTGCAAACGGTGATCGTGTGGTTGAGGGTCATCAAAGAAGTTATTGCTGAGACTTTGCCATTGACAACATTTTGGTTTATTCTCCCCCCCTCATTGATTGATAACCAGTATTGTTTGGAAGCTGAATGGACCTCTGTTTCTTCCTTCCCCCTATTGATTAGTACTACTGTATTGGACTACAGCAAAGGTCTGGCTGATGTGGTGAAATCTGTCTCTCATCTGGTGAATGTGTTAACAAAAGATATCGAATGCCATGCACTGCAGCTAGGTGACTGGGCATTGGTGAAGAAACAGTTTGCAGGAATTGCTTGGAACCAAGTTGGTGAGGGCCTCATCAAGTGATTCTCATGACTACCACTTCTGTGAATTCTGCTGGAATTTTAAAGTGGATCCATGCACCTCACACAAGAAGAGTGAAGACTGCAGATGAAGAAGTGGTAAAAAACAACCACTAATTCACATTCAAGCTTGAGTTCACTTCATGGATACACAAGTGGAGAAGAAATTAAAGTTGCTATTCCAAGGAATTTCTCAGTTCTCTCTGGTGAAGAAAGCAAAGAAGAAAACATTTTGCAAAATGAAATTCCAATTGATAAGAAAGTTAAGCTAATCATTTGAGTAACAACCCCTGCCCCTCCGCCCCCCATGGGAAAGCAGTTTGCAGTGAGTCAAGTTGTTGATGTGAATGAAAGTAGAATACAGCGATGAGTGAAAAAGAGTTTGCAGTAATTACAAGAGAATCTGGAGAAGAGACTGTGCATTGTGGAGACAAGTGGCCTAATTTGTAAGAAAAAGCCAGAAATTGCACTGAAAGACTCAAAGCCCAGAGCTGATTTGAGAAGAAAAATAGACTACTGAAAGAGGCATTGAAAACAGTTGAATCACCTGTAACTAAAAGACTGACAAGAGAAGGAATGTGAAAAAGAAAGTATGCATCACCTGAATAAACTGTTTGGCATATCTAGAAACTAATGATAATTTCATTTGATAACTTTATTTCGGTCAAAAGACCATAAAAGTGTACATACATACATCCTCAATTACATAGACACAATAAAACAATAAATAACATTTACAGTTAAAAATTCTTTTAAAAAAGAGATTAAACTTTAAGTCATCAATATGAGAATAATTAAGTTAAGAACGTTTGTCTCTTTCGCCACATACTGTAGAGATAGCGGGATACAGCAAAAACAATATTTGGATCAGTATCATAGACTAGGGTCCTACAAGCCTGATTAAAGTGGCGAAAACCCAGATTCCTACAAATGGGGATCAGCCAACTTTTCCTAATTAAGTGGTAGGCAGGACAAAAAAACAGAGCATGTACAACAGACTCTGTTTTGTAGTTACAAGCAGGACAGCTTTCCAAATGTTGTGCCTGCCACTTGGAAGAAAAAGACCTAACCGGTAAAGTACCATACCTTAGCTGAATGTACAGTTTGCAAGCAAGTGGGGGTTCTATTTGATCCATGAATTCCTCCAGTTTAGGATCTTGTTTAACCATGAGGAATTCTAAGGTCAGCCTACCCGTAGTTGAAGAACTCGAGTGTAAAGAAGAGTTTTTCAAGGACACCAAAGAAAGGATTTCGTTCCTTGGTATCGCGAGGCAACTTGCCTCCGGGTTTGCCCACATTTCCGAAAGTCCTAGTAGAGTACAAGCTTTATTAATGTGCAGAAGCCAAGGGATCTTTTTAGATTTAAGTGCAGGCCAGATCTCAGCAAATTCTAATTTAAACGAGGACAGTTCGGGCACTGACCATAGCCTTTTCCAGTACAGAATAGGTCTTGCACTGATGATCTCCTCTATTGGGACCAACCCAAGATCAAACCTAAGAGGGATCAACGGTGTACTGGAGGGAAGCCCTAAAAGAGATCTTGAAAAGGATTGCTCAGCCCTTGAAAGAGACACTGACTGCTTATGTCCCCAGAGTTCGGCCCCGTAAATTGCAGCCACTCTTGTCTGTCTACAGTAGATTTCAAGGGCGGGAGAGACTGGTTTAAAACTCGATCTTTTAAAAACTTTATTCAAACCCCCTGCCAATTGAACAAGCTTGAGCGTTGATTTAGCAATCTGGGAATTCCAACAAAAATTCTCTGTTAAAGTCACACCCAAATAAACAAAGGTTTTAACTTTAATGATAATACAAATTAAGAATATGATGTGGAAGTCTATGATTTGACAGCCTGCTGCCAGTTCACCTTTGAGGAAGATCCACATTGAATACAAAAAGTTTTTGATGAACTTTTGGGCTGATTTACAATTGATTTTCTTTTGCTTTCGAACCTTAGGTATTCAGTCAAAAATAGCAGGGATTCTTGAATTCCATGCACTGGGTTAATAATCATAAACCTAAAATTTGAAGGAATAAATGTTAGATTTTTGTACCTGATTTTTATGCGAAAAGTGGGGTTTTCTTTCTTATTTTTATTTTTGCTAAGAACTAGAATGGCTTATTATAAATAAAAATGTTTTCAAGTTTTTGCAGTATGCACATTGATAATGATAGTAATAATTTAGCTGGCCTGTTACTGTGCTTGATTTCTCCCATTGGACATGCCCCACCACCACAAGTTGAATCAACTGATACACACAATGATTTAGTGCAGATGAAGGTAACACATAGAGATATAGCTGTAGGTATTTACAAGGAGCATTTTTATTAAAATCTATTAGACAGGTATATAAGCATAATGAATGTTAGGGGCTGTTATGTCTGTACATACTTGCCATCTTCTGTCTCAGAGGGTACAAGTTATTCACACTTCCCCCTCTCGTATGCATTATCTTGTAATGTTTTTGTTAGTGCTTTTCAACAGAGAAATGTTGTCACCATATCATTAGAAATTCAACCCTTCATTGGAAGTACTATCTGCAACTGAATATCCTGGGAATTGAATAACCTTTACTAACTATCTAAAAGTGGTTGCGCAAACCAGTTTAAATGTTAATAGGACTAAACTGAGTTTATGTTCAGTCTAAATGTAGAAGAGTATGATTTTTATTAAAGACTAAAATTTATGAAGGGTGAAAACTTTGAAAAATTGGGAGGACGTGGATTGAGATTCAAATTCAAATTCAGACAGAAGAGAAAGTTAGAAGTTCAAAGCTACATCAGAGACCGAGAATGAAGCATGTGCGAAGAGGAATGCTATGTATGGTGCTTCAGAAAGTAAAGTGTACTAGTTTAATCATATTAGTTGGAGAGAGTGAGTGTGACAGCAGATATATTTTTAATTATCATGTTTTGTTTGGTGAAGAGCTTATATTTGGAGGAATGTATTATGCTTGTGGTATGGCTGCTTATTTGAACCTACCTTGTAATTAGGTAGGGAGCTGCAACCTTCCATTGATATTCCCACAGGTTTAATATGTGAAGGAGATGAGAGATGCTATTGAACTAAAGAGAGTTCATGTGGATTTGAAAAAATTGTAGTAAATGTATTTGGTGCTATGAGTCCGTCTATAGGAATGCCTTTGAATGCACTGAAGATTGGGAGATTGTCAACACTAAGGGGCTGATGATCCAAGATCTGCTAGACTTGTGAGTATGCACTGGTGGCGGTCCAGTCACTGCCGTTCCAGAGGTCCGACCACCGAATTACAATGTTGCCAGTCAGACCGACATTGCACCGCCACAGCCGCCAGTGAACCGCCATTCCCTGGTGGTGTCGTGGGGGTCTTGAGGCCGCAATAGTCTTAGTGGGACCGCCGCAGTCCCACCAAGCATATTTCAATTTTCATGGCGGTTCCTCCTTCAATCAAAACCATGGCAGAGAGGAAAGACCCTACAACCTCAGTGCCATCGGGTACATGTGTGCATGCACCCCAGTTCCTGCACTGCATGGACTTTACAGTCCATGCTGTGCAGGAATTCTTTTTGGCATTCCTATTGCGGTGTCCATTTTTAGAGGAATCGCCCAAAAAGCCTGCAAGACACAAGGAAACGTGGAATCTGGCGTGCGTTCTATACATGGGTTTGATGGTGTGGGAGCGGGCCGCTGCCATGGCGGTCCGCTCCCGCACCACCAAGCTTGTAATCAGGCCCTTATTGATTTCTTTGCTACTAAAACTGCTGGAGCATTAACTAAAATAAACAATGAATTGATGGCTTTGCAGTCATGCTATGATTATGCAAAAGCATGTAGTATTAGATATCTTGCTTGTGAAGGAGGGCAGATTCTGCCACATGTTGAAGGTGCAACAGTGCTGCACCTTCATTCCTGACAACACTAAGCTTATTAACACTTAAATGATAAATTTAAATAACCTCTCTTGTGAAGCAAAAGCTCTTGAGGAGTTTGGGTTTTAGGAGTCAGTTGAGTCCTGCTTTGGTGAGTTTGGAAAATAATTTAGAAAAGTTGGTGAGTGGTCTGATAGTTTGGTTGGGAATGTCTATCCTAACTCCAATAATTATTGTGCTAATTTGAGCAGTTGGTTTCATTCTTTTGTTTAAACTTTTTGAAGTAATCTTTTCTAAAATGGGTCTAAATTTTGTGTGCAAGAAGGAACTAGCAATGTCAACAAGTAAACTGAAGAGATCATCAAAATGAAGACTTAAAAGCACAAGTCTATGACGATATCAAGATGTTAGAAAAATCGAGACGCAAAAGAAAGACAATGATGTATACTTTATTATGATGTAATAGTGTGATTTTGTTGATAATTATAATCATCAGAGGATGGAGTTTGTTGGAGTCTTCATTAAGTAGGAATACATGTGCTAAAGAATACGAGTAATTTGGTGTAAAACTAATGTTATGGCCTAATGCTAATCAGGCTTAACTAGGCTTCAACTCCATTTTCTAAAACATGCCTGTAGTGTCTTAATATTAATCATGTGTTTACATTTTCTTATTGACACCGCACACAGTAAAATGTGCACTGTATATTTTGTATGACATGTTGTTCTCAAAGACTCTGGAGGAAACTTTTCGATACTTTTCAAGGTTCTTCCTGCTAGCAATTTATATTGCATTCATGTAAAAGATATTTTATTGTTTATGTTACTAATTTGTTCTAACAGTACCTCCAGTTGACATTAGGTAAGAAGGGTTGAATCAATATTCAGCGTGATATTGTTAGAATGGTAAGGATTTATGATGCTGAAATGTGATTTGCCAATACAATTATACTTGTGCATGCACAATGTTGGCATTGCAGTTTTCATTACTTTCTATGATGAAATTAGCTTTATAATCCCTCAAATTTTGAATGAGCCAGAGACTTTGGGTTTCTACTCGGGATGCTGTTTAATTTTCTACTGATTTGAGGCACTTTTATGACTTAGGGCCTGATTTAAAGTTCTGCAGATTAGTTGCTTTATCACTGAAGTGACAGATATCTTGTCCAGAGTATTACAAGCACATTATATCCAATGGCACTTGAAATACAGTTGACAGGATATCCATCTCCTTTGTGACGGAGTAACCCATTGCTGCCGAAGTGGTGTTTGTACAAAATGTCAAGAAAAAAAATATTGTGATACAAAAATACTGTGTCAGGAATATCGGGATGTCAAAATTATCGGCAACAAGAATATCGAAGGTAAAAATATTGTTTTAAGCGCTGTTTTGAACATCGTTGTAAACAAAATATTGATTTAAAAAATATCATTGCATGTAATATCATTTGTAAGTGGAGAAGTGTGGCTCAATGATTAGAGCGGCAGACCCTGATGCAGAGGTCTAGCCCGGGACCAGGGTTCAATTCCCCCCCTCGGTGGGTCTTGGGCTCAAAAATTTCACAGACCTGATAATTCTCGCCTCGGTGCCTATTCCAATCATGGAGTCCCACTCTGCAACTCTGGGCAATAGCTTGCTTAATCTCCACAACGGCCCCCATAACGCTAAGGATGCCTGGCCTCCACCTTGGGGGTGCCCAGGAGTGGACACCTCACAGGGAAAGCCAGGATGGGTTCCACAGCGGTATTCGTACGAGACCCTTGCAGGTGAGTAGTGCGCTATACAAGTATCAATTTACAATAAGTGTTAATTAGTATGTAATTTATTGTAGTTTGCATGATTCTATATGTTTATTACTTTTTATATTTGTGATTTTAGTATGATAATTTATTAACTATGGAATAGTTGAAATTTGTATTTTTAGTTGTATAATGTACAAAAAGAATGGATTTCTAATTTTTTTTAGTAGCAGGATATTGGGATTTTAGGGGATACATGTCGGAAGATTTTTAAAAGCAGATATTTTAATGTAAATTTAGGGCCTAATTACGATGTTACAACTTAAGTCCGTCCGACACCAACTTGGTCCTGAGACTGACTGACCTCCGGTCGTCGATCCTGACCACTTAATTAGGACGCGACCGAACACTGGCCAGTCGCATTCCTACATTTTCCCATGGGAGAATGCAATATGGCCATAAACTGACCGTATACATGCTCCCATAGGGAAATGGGGGGTGTTTATCCCTGCTCCCCGTGGCAGGCTCCTCAAGGGGCCTGCCACGGGGTGCAGGGATGAACAGGGAGGTCCCCAACCAGAGGCCACACACACAAGGGGACCCTGCTGGGGGCCCCCAAACTCACTTTCCAACATGGTTTTCATGTCAGACAGGCCGGCATGGAAACCATGCCGGAAACCGTGCATCGTAATCCCCAGTGTGGTAAGGCCCGCCCTTTCAGATTACAAGCCAGATCTGACTGGCCGAGGGGCTCCTAAACCCCGTCAACATTCAGCCGGTTTCAATTTCGACCGGCTAATATATATTCAGCCGGTTGGAATTGAAGTCGAGGATGGTGGTCGGTCGGAGGCTTTCCGACCTCCATCGTAATCGACCACTAAAGGTTAATTATTTTAATGATATGCAAATTAATATTGTAAATTGTTTTAATTTATGTTGTTACATAAAAAAGTGTTGTAAATTATAATTTACATATCATTAAAATATATCTTAATTATGTTAGATTTAAAAAATAATTGTTTCATTTGAAATAGTAAAATAGATATTTATATTACAAACAGCATTTAAAATTTTAAATATATAAAACTTAACTTTTAATAAAATAAAATAAGTGTAATTGTTTTTAAATAAAAATTTTACATTTTATAATTTTTGTGAAGACAATTAAAATATTTGTAAAAATGTTTAAGAATGATAAAGTCTTTGTAAAAAAACATTTTATTACTTTTTATTTGAAAGATTAGCTTTATATATGTTTTAATTTTATGATTTATCATTTTGGATTGTGATATTTTTATTTTCAGGTTCAAAGTTTAAGAATGGCAGCAAATATGTTTAAAAATCATTAATTTTTAATAGTGATAAAAATATTAATGTATAAGTTAATGTTTAAATATGAATATGCATGTCTGTAGTTTTGGTTAGTGTGTTTCTAAATTAAACGTTAGTTTATTTTATACATCAAAAAATGTGTGTGAGTATTGAGTATGGACTGTGTATATAACATTTTTAGTCTGTAGCACATGTATACAATGTTTTATGTTGCAGTGGAAATAGTACATTTCACCCCTTTAGTGGTTAACTCCTTATCCAAATTGGCATTGATTGGAGTAGGAATAGTGAATGTCATCACTTTAGAGTCCAACACTTTCCCCCAATAGGGTTAGACTGGAGTGGGAAAAGTCAATGTCAGCCCATTAGTGTTCAACACCTTCCTCATAATTGATATAGATTGGAGTGTGGATAGTAAATGGCACCCCTTTACAGTCCAACGCCTTCCACAAATTGGTTTAGATTGGAGTGGAAATAGTAAATATAACCCTTTTAGTATCCAACACCTTCCCCAAATTGCCTTTCATTGGAATGGGAATAGCAAATGTTACACCTTTAGTGTCAAACATATTCTCCAAATTGGTTTAGATTGGGGTGAGAATAGTAAAATTCACCCTTTTATTGTCCCAAACACCATTCCCAAATTGGTATAGGTTGAAGTAGGCATAATAAATGTCACCCTTTTAGTGTCCAACACCTTCCCCAAATTGGTTCAGATTTAGGTGGGAATAGTATATGTAACCCGTTTAGGGTCCAACACCTTATCCACATTGGTATAGATCACAGTGGGAGTAGTAGATGTCACCCTTTTAGTGTCCAACACCTTCCCCAAATTGGTATAGGTTGTAGTAGGGAAAATAAATGTCACCATTTTAGTGTCCAAAACCTTCCCAAAATTGGTTTAGGTTGGAGTGGTAATAGTAAATGTCACCCTTTCAGTCTCTGCCACCACCTAAATTGGTATAGATTGGTATGCATGGTAAAGGTTATCCTTTCGGTGTCCAACACCTTTACCAAATTGATATAGGTTGAAGTGGGAATAGTAAATGTCACCCTTTTAGTGTCCAACACCTTCACCAAAGGGGTACAGATTTGAATGGGGAATGTAAATGTTACTGTTATAGTGTCCAACAGCTTCCCCAAATTGGTATAGGTTGGAGTGGGAACAGTAAATGTCACCCTTTTAGTGTCCAACACATCCCCAAATTGGCTTTGAGTGGAGTGGAAATAGTAAATGTCACCCCTTTAGTGCCCAACTCCTTTCCCCTATTGGGTTTGATTGAAATGGGAATAGTACATTTCACCCTTTTAGTGCCCTGCACCTCCTCCCCATATTTGTATAGATTGGAGTGAAAATAGTAAATGTCACCCCTTTAGTGTCCAACACCTTCCCCAATTTGGTTTAGATTGGAGTGAAAAAAGTAAATGCCACCCCCTTAGTGCCCAACACCTTCCCCAAATTGATTTTGATTGGAGTGGGAGTAGTAAATGTCATCCTTTTAATGTCCAATAGATTCCCAAATTGGGTTGGATTGGAGTTGGAATAGTAAGTCTCACCCCTTGAGTGTCCTACATCTTCCCCAAACTGGCATCGATAGGAGTGGGAATAGTAAAAGACACCCCTTTAATGTAAAATACCTTCCCCCAATTGTAAGAGATTGGGTTGGGAAAAGTAAATGTCACCCTTTAGTGTCCAGCATGTTTCTCAAATCGATTTAGAATGGAGTGGGAATAGTAAATGCCACTTCTTTAGTGTCCAATACCTTCCCCAAATTGATTTAGATTGGAGTAGAAATGGCTAATGTCACCCCTTTAATGTCCAATACCTTTCCCTAATTGGGTTAAATTGGAGTGGGATTAGTGAATGCTATCCATTTATTACCCAACACCTTCCCCGAATTGATTTAGATTGCAGTGAGAATAGTAAATCTAACCCTTTTAGCTCCCAACACCTTCTCCAAATTGGTATATAGTGGAGTGGGAGTAGTTAATGTCACCCTTTTAGTGTCCCCAAATTGGTACAGGTTGGAGTGGGGAAAGTAAATATCATCATTTTAGCCAACACCTTCCCCAAATTGGTATAGGTTGGATTTGGAGAGGTAATAGTAAATGTCCCCATTTCAGAATCCAACACTGTCCCCAAATTGGTATGGATTGGAGTTGGAATTGAACATGTCATCCTTTTAGTGTCCAAACGTTTCCCCAAATTGGTTTAGATTGGAATGTGAATAGCATATGCAACCCCTTCAGTGTCCAACACCTTCTCCAAATTGGTATAGATTGGGGTGGGAATAGTAAATGTCACTCTTTTAGTGGCCAACACCTTCCCCAAATTGGTACAGATTGGAATGGGGAAAGTAAATATCACCATTATAGTGTCCTACAAGTTCCCCAAATTGCTATGGATAGGAGTGGGAATAGTAAATGTCACTCCTTTAATGTACAACACCTTCCCCAAATTGGTATAGATTGGAGTGTGAATAGTAAATGTCACCCTTTAATGTCCAACACCTTCCCCAAATTGATTCATATTGGAGTGACAATAGTAAATGTCACCCCTTTAGTGTCCAATACCTTACCCAAATTGAATTAGATTTGTGTGGGAATAGTATATTCCACCTCTTTAATGTCCAATACCTTCCCCCAATTGGTTTAAATTGGAGTGGGAATAGTAAATGTCAGTGTTTTAGTGTGCCACACCTTCTCCACATTGATATAGATTAGAGTGGAAGTAGTAGTAGGGTGTGTCACCAGTCCTGAGGCGGAAGCCGGGACTCGAGATTCCCATTTTTTAGAACTTTGCTGGTATTTTGCTGCTATAAATACTTTACTGAGCGTGTGTGTTTTAATTGTGATTTTAATACTTTTAATCGCGCATTTGCACAACCCAGGCTCGAACCTGTGAGATCGTCCTTTCCGGTCCTGCCATTCAGTGTGAGGAAAACGAGCTGGGCGAGCAGTCTAGTGCTCCGCCCTGCTCCCCGCCTGCATAAAAGCGCAGACCTATCACATCCCCGCTGATGTGTCACCAGTCCTGAGGCGGAAGCCGGGACTCGAGATTCCCATTTTTTAGAACTTTGCTGGTATTTTGCTGCTATAAATACTTTACTGAGCGTGTGTGTTTTAATTGTGATTTTAATACTTTTAATCGCGCATTTGCACAACCCAGGCTCGAACCTGTGGGATCGTCCTTTCCGGTCCCGCCATTCAGTGTGAGGAAAACGAGCTGGGCGAGCAGTCTAGTGCTCCGCCCTGCCCCCCGCCTGTATAAAATGACTCCCTGGCCCAGGAAGCGCAGCGGACGAGCGCAGCGGGCTCGCCGCCGGCGTGCCGAAGGCGCGCCAAAGGCAAGCCCGTCTGCGCTCGTCCGCGCCGAGCCCGCGCCCATAGCCAGAACCCCTGTCCGGCTAATTAAAAACTCTTCATCAAGGCTTGTCTACAACCACGACACATTATTGATGATTGGCCGTAACATTGACACAAAATATTGCCCTACTAGAGCCATGGAGGATGTCCTCTCGCTCTTCCCCCATCAATGTTCTAACTGTAAGCAGACCCTCCCCGAGATACTCTGGCAATCATTGCCTATCCTCAAGGTTCCACACGATACTATAGCGACAAATGAACTGCCCACCTTGAAATGCATGCTCCTCAATGCCAGATCTCTGGTAAAACACAGCACTGAACTGGCGGAGCTTATCCTTGACTCCAAGGTCATGATCGCCTTCATAACTGAGTCCTGGACAGACGCTGCATCAGGCCCAGACATTGTCATCGCTACTCCCCCAAACTATGTCTGTCTTACACGGAACAGAGAAAAGAAGAAAGGTGGTGGTCTGGCCATTATTTATCATAAATCCCTTAGAGGGATAGTACAGCCAGACGCAACTGACCTAGACGAAGCGCTCATTTTCAATTTTATCCTCTCTGATCATCAGACTCTTAGAGGCTGCCTACTTTACAGGCCCCCTGGGGCCAAAGCACCTTTTCTCTCAGCTTTGAGTAGCCTGTTAGAAGAAGCTATTTGTGCCAGCTCCTTCACACTACTTGGAGATTTTAATTTTCACCTGGAGAATTGTAGGGACCCGGACACTCAAGATCTCCTAGAACTGCTACAGGGTGTAGAATTGAAACATCTAGTCCGAGGTCCGACTCATAAAGCAGGGCATACCCTTGATGGCATCTTTTCCAATATTCCTAACCTAGAGGTTACGTCTGTTCAACCAATCTCCTGGTCGGATCATGCTGCTGTTCATTTTAACATAAGCCTTACCCCCCCCCCCTAGACTAAACAAAGCTAAATCTGCCCCTAAAATATTGAGGAAATGGAAAAACATAGAAGGCAAGACTTTAGAGGATCTTCTGAAAGCCTCTATAAAGCCCCCTACAAAAGACATAGAGGAAGCAGCCACAGACTACACGAGCTGGCTGGAGGCTGCCTGTATGCAACTTGCCTCCCCAACTATTATACATTCCACTCGGACAAGCCCCTCTGCCCCTTGGTTCTCTGAACAAGTCAGAGACCATAAAACCCGCTGCAAAAAACTAGAAAGACTATGGCGAATAAATTACAAGGTAGAGGATAAAAAACGGCTTAACGCAGAGTTGAGAGCATACAAGGAGACAATTTGCATGGCTAAATGTGAGTTCTTTTCCAAACGGATCAAGGAAGCGAAAAACTCCCCTAAGGAATTATTCTACACAATCTCCTCCCTGGCAGCCCCCAAATCAGTAGAAATACCTCCTAGTCGCCAACTATGCGATAATCTAGCCAAATTCTTCCTAAATAAAGTAGAGAAGATTTTCCATCCTTTGAACAATGAAAATAGGATTAATACCTCAGACTCACTCACTCCAGATATGTATCAGGAGCCCAATAGTAAATTGGACATATTAGAGAATTTCTCACCCATTAGCAAGGAAGAGGTATTCAAAGGACTTATGAGAATAAAATCAGGCTCCCCGCATGACCCCTGCCCAACCGCAATTGCCAAACTAGCTCCCTCCACCATCGCCTCGGGTCTTACCCCCCTGTTCAATAACATGCTGGACAGGGGAGAATTTCCCCTACGCTGGAAACAGGCCTCTATCCTACCCCTCCTAAAAAAAGACAATGGGTCGAAAATAATTTTCGACCCATTGCCCGACTACCCCTCCCAGCCAAAATCATGGAGGGCTTACTAAATAGACAGCTCAGTTCCTTCCTGAGATCAGGAGAGAGACTGGACTCTTCACAGCATGGATTCAGGGCTGGACACAGCACTGAATCTGCCTTGATCAAATCAGCTGAAGACATCCGAAGGGTGCTGGACATGGGGGGTAGAGCCGCCCTGATCCTGCTGGACCTATCCGCGGCCTTCGATACCGTCCACCATAACATCTTGGTGGACCGTCTGAGGGCCAGTGGGATTCGGAGAAAGGCCCTCGACATCTTGCAGGCCTTTTTATCCGGCAGGACACAGTTGGTGGCCTTGGGGGACTTCGAATCCGAGCCTTTTGTGCTTCCCTGCGTAGTCCCCCAGGGGTCTTCCCTGAGCCTGACTCTTTTTAATGCCTACGTCTCGACATTGGCACCAGTGATCAGATCATTCAGATTTAATCTCACATCCTACGCGGACGACACTCAGATTGTGGTGTCACTGCGTATGGGAGAATTGGATAGCACAGCAGACAGGTTCAGATGCTGCATGCGGGAGGTGAGCATATGGATGTCAGGAAACTGCCTGAAGCTTAATTCGGCTAAAACAGAGGTGCTACTGTTTGGTTCATGTGAGAACTTCTGGTCCCCTCGCTGGTGGCCAGAAGAAATGGGGGATCCCCCTGCTCCGGTCTCGAAGGTAAAAAATTTAGGGGTCCTGATGGATGACTCTCTCTCCTTCAGGCCACATATCAATGCACTGGCCTCGACCACCCATTATGCTCTCAAAACCATACGGAAAGTCCTGCCCTTTCTCCCAGTAGAACACAAGAAGACAGTAGTGACCAGTCTGGTGCTGTCCCGGCTGGATTATTGTAATGGTCTGCTGCTGAATGCTCAGCAGGGACTCTTGAACAAACTTCAAATCCTGCAGAATGCAGCAGCACGCCTGATTACAGGCACCCCCAAGTTCTCCTCAGTAGCCCAGGACCTTGTAAAATTACACTGGCTGCCTGTTAGGAAAAGAATCCCCTTTAAGTCACTCTGCGTGATTTTTAAGGCTCTGCACGGCCTAGGCCCCCAGTGTATGACCCCTCTCTTCCAATGGTACAAGCCTGCCCGAGCTCTAAGATCTGCCGAACAGGGCCTGGCAGTAGTCCCCAGAGTTAGGAAAGCTCGTTGGGGAGGCAGAAGTCTCTCCCTGGGAGCCGCTAAGGCATGGAACTCGCTGCCTTCCAACCTTAGACAGATCCCCGACTTGCTCACATTCAGAAGGGCCCTTAAAACCTGGCTTTTCTCACACTAACTCTCTTTCCCACGCCTCCTAGTGATCATTCAGCGCCAGGACACCTCCGGGTAACAGTGCGCTTTAAAAATGCCCAAAATAAATAAATAAATAAAGTAAATGTCACCTTTTTAGTGTCCAACACCTTCCGCAAATTGGTATAGGTTAAAGTGGGGAAAGTAAATGTCACCATTTTAGTGTCTAAAACCTTCCCTAAACTGGTATAGTTTGGAGTGGAAATAGTAAATATCACCCCTTTTGTGCCCAACACTTTCCTTCAAATGTGTTAGATTGGAATGGGAAAAGTAAATGTCACTCTTTTAGAGTCCGACACTTCCCCCAAATTAATATACATTTAAGTGGGAATAGTAAATGTCACTCCTTTAGTTTCCAACACCTTCCCCAAATTGGTATAGATTGGAGTGGGAATAGTAAATGTCACTCAATTACTGCCCAACACCTTCCCAAAATTGAATTAGATTGGAGTGAGAGTGTTATATGCCATCCATTTACTGTCTAATACATTCCCCTAATTGGGTTAAATTGGAGTGGGAACAGTAAATCTCACCCCTTTAGTGCCCTACACCTTCCGCAAATTGCTATAGAATTTTGTGGGAATAGTAAATGTCACTCTTTTAATGTACACCACCTTCCCCAAATTGGTGTAGATTGGAGTGGGAATAGTAAATGTCACCCTTTAGTGTCCAACACCTTCCCCAAATTGATTTAGATTGGAGTGGGAAGAGTAAATGTCACCCCTTTAGTGACCAATACCTTCCCCCAATTGGGTTAAATTTGAGTGGGAATAGTAAATTTCATCCCTTTAGTTTCCAACACGTTCCCCAAATTGATTTAGATTGGAGTGAAAATAGTAAATGCCACCCAGTTACTGTCCGATACCTTCCCCCAATAGGTTTATATTGGTTTGGGAATAGTAAATGTCACTGTTTTAGTGTCCAACACCTGGCCAAAATTGGTTTAGAGTGTGAATAGTAAATGTCACTCTTTTAGTGGCCAACACTTTCTTAAAAATAGTTTACATCGGAGTGTGATTATTTAATGTTATCATTTATTGTGCAATCCTTTGTTTAAATTGTATTTGTATGTAGTAGAAATTATTTGTGCTATTTAATTAGTAATACAAGAAAAAGATATTAAGGGGCCAATTACGATGCTGCCTCTTAAGGCCTGTAAAGGGTCTGACCTGCGGGCAGAGCATTCAGAGCCTCATCGTAATGGGCCGTGCGTTTTACTTTCCGACTGCCTCATTATGATGGAGGTAGTCGGAAAGTAATCCCGCCGGTCATTACGGCTGGCTTCGGTGTTGGGCAGAAGTAATTCGACTCGACATCGAAATCAGACCCTTAGTATGTTTGTAATAAATAATATAATTTATTACATATTTTTATATTTGAAAGACATGTAACACATTTTTCTAATTTCATTTATGTTTTCAAGGTTTATTTATTGTATAGTTTACATTTTTAAAACTTATATACATTCCAACTTAAAAATGAACATTTATAGATAAATAACTAAACATTTTAATGATATTTTATTAATAAATAAAAAAGTAAATCTATTCAAATAGTATTGATGTTGTATAATTTCCACTTTTTACCAATGTCTAACATTTCTTAAACTGTCTTATAAACATATTTTTAACAACATTTTTTAACATAAGTTTTTTAAGTATATTACACAATTGTATATATTTCTACTGTTATTTAATTTATACTTTACAATTTGTTAACATTTTTACAAAACTGTTTACATGTTTTACACGTTTAATAATTTTTCACATTTTTTATAATGCATTTATGCAACATTTTTCAATTATTTCCTATTTTTTTCTATGGGTCGATAGCTACTTTTTTTTTTCATTTAGTGGTCATTTTCTTTTTACTGCTACCTTCTATTTTGTAGTCTTTTGTATCATTGTTAGTCTATTTTCCCGGGTCCAGGTCATGGTAAGGTGCTACTGTTCATCAGAATAGGTAAGTCCTTTTTTAAGGTTTTTTTAAGGGTTTTCAGGGTGGGGGTCGGGGTAATAGAGTTTAGTTATATTATATAGCCTGGTTACGATCTTGGCGGTCTTACCGCCAGACTGCAGCAGTCCCAAAAACACCGTTGAGTAGGCAGTGTTCCTGTCTGCCATATTTAGGTCCACGCAGGCTGGGTCACTGTCTGCGTCAGCAGCGTGTTACCCGCTGCGGGCAGGGCTAGTGCGCCACAGACGCAGTGGACTTCTCAGCTGGCGATAGTACCTCGTCGCAGTCAGGGTGTGGAATTGCACTGAGTATAGTAAGAGCTCACAGTTGAACTGGCGGTTGTCTCCCGACGTAGGGATGCCATTACGGTATGCCATCTGAATGTACTATTCCTGTGGCCATTGGATGGTTGCAAAATACACACCAACAATCAAGGGTGGAGGAAGAAGCTAGCAGTCGTTCCACTCAGCTTCCCTAGCGATAACAGAGAAATTAAAGTGCCCAAAATGAAATCAAGGATCCCTAGACAGGAATTCTTGTAGGACCCTCAACAGTGATGTTCTGTCACTGGCATGTTCCCCATTAACATACTGATGACTGATATTTACTTCATTGGGTCTGTCCTCAACCAGGAGATGTCTCTCATGCCAGAGACATTCTGGGATCCTTGATAAAAGCAGTCTGCTTAAAATTACCTCCTACCTCCAAAGTCTTTTGAGTTTATTTACATTACATAGGGGGCAGTGGCAAGAATTAATAATACTGGAACGTGTTTTGGGAAGGACTTAGGTATCCCCCACATCCATATAAAGAATAATCTGGTCATCATGTTTCAGCCTACTTGCGCCCTCTTGGGTTGATGGCTTTTATCGGGGCCTTGGGTAGTTTTTCGGATCCCTGTTAAGAACCAGGCGGAATACTTTTCCCTGGTTATGGTAGTTCTCTCTCAATGGAGAGTTCTAAGAACGCTGTGTCCTTACCGGGAAGTATAAAAAAGAGCGAGAGTTGTATGTAGATGATATAACATTTACAATAATAATCTTCTTTTGATTTCCTGGTAATTTTGGTACCCAATGTTTTCTTCTTAAACATGTACATATGTTTATATATGAGAACAAATATTTTTGTATGTGCAATACATATATAGTAAAAACCAAGCAGGTCTGAATGAGTGAGAAAACCTTCATGACACTGAGAAAATTCGAGTACAAATGTATTTTTCCAAATCGATATTCCAGTTTTTCCACATGTCTAATCGAAGGTCTGGAGTTGGAAGTCATTATGCGAGTCTTTTTTCAAAACATTTGAGTATCAGTTAAAATTATACAACTCCGGATGCAAGATGGTACAAAAATAGTTGAAATGAAATTCATTCTGCAAGTCTAATTTTTTCTATGGGAGGCTTAAGGACGCATGGAGCGTATCAACGTAAGCTGTGTAAGTGAACCAAATTCACTATTGCTTAATGTGATATGTATAGGTCTGAAATCTGTTGCACATGATTCTGATATCATGTAAATCAACAAGCTGTTAAATCGCTATCTTACTAACCCTATGTCTCAAGACAATTTTTGTTGTAAGTAGCGTGGGTGCATGTGCTCTGTGTAACGTAGAAATGGTTCAATGGAAACATGGTTGAGGCATATTATTTTGGCGATAACATGCATGAATCAGCCGGAACCGTCAAACACGATTCTTGCAAAGAACCTTTCTAGTTGAAAAAATATACTGGCAGTAAATTAAATACCTTTGCAATAACTTGTATAGGCTCCATAAGTGTGGGGGGAGGCGGATTAGCGACGTTCCTTTGTTTTAAAAAGAGAAAAGGAAAACAAAAGTTTAAAAGTATGAATGACATCCAATATTGTTTCTCCGGGTATTCTGGGGGCTGCATTAAAGCACCTACTGCAATGCAGAAAACTCTGTTCTGGAACGTGTACCTACCTGCCTGCATCTTAGGGAGAGTGCGACTGTTTGTCGTTTTAATGGTAATCATCAGATGTTCTGAGTTACATTGTGTGTACTAAAGGAAAGGTCTATTACCATACCTAGGGGAAAGTATCCCGCCTGGTTCTCGAAAGGGATCTGAAAAACTATCCAAGGTGCTGACGAAAGCCATCGACCAAAGAGGGCGCAAGCAGGCTGAAACATGTTGACTAGATGTTTCTTTATATAGGTGAGGGGGTGCCTAATTACTTCTCAAAACACATACAGTAATTTTTAATCTTACGACTCTCCCCTATATATATTGTAAATAAAGTCAAAAGATTTTGGAGGTAATTTTAGGCACACTATTTTTACCAAGAATCTCGTATCCTAGCTGGAAAAGGGTGTCAACTTTTTCGTGTCTTTTACCTGCTTGTAATTGTATTACAAAGTCAAAGTCACCGAAGTATTCGGTCCAGGACAATTGTCTCATAGACCAGGCTCTAGCTGATTTAGACACAATCAGTCCTGATCCACCAGAAGCACTTGTCCAGACAGGCTTCAGGCTTAAGAGTTTCCCGACTCACTTTGTCTCTTCGGTTTCACCGGACATTCACGCAAGAAATGCCCTTGTTTTACACAATAAAGATAAAGCTCCTTGTCTCGATGCCTCTGTCCCTCTTCATTACTGAGGAGGCCCCTAATACTACCAATTCACAAAGGTTCTGGTTCGTCTGCTGGTTTCTCAGGTTCTACCTTTTTATCTCTTATTTCCACTACCAGGGTATCAGAACGCCCTTTCTCTCATCTTATTTCAGAGCGCTACATGACTCGAGAGGATCTACTACCTGTGCCAATAGATCTTTTAGATTTTGTCTCAAAGTCCTTTGTAAAAATGGGTGCTACGCTTTGCGTCAGGCCACCCTGCTTCCACCACTAGTCTATGAAAACTAGAAATATAGGTAATCAGATCCTTTGTGCCTTTTTTTAAATTCAGCAATTTGGTATCAACCGATTGCATAAAGGAATGTCAAATAACCTCCTTAGCTCTTCTTTGAAAGTAGTGTAATCGTAAATTAGAGGATCATTACGATCTACAAATGGGATGGACCAGGTGGCGGCAGCCCGCCTAAATAGGATACAACAAATGCTACCTTAGGCTGTTCAGTAGGGAAACAGGAGGCTTTACACATAAAATGTAGTTGACACTCATTTATGAATGATGAAAATTTTGTGGGTTCTCCCATGAATCTTTCAGGAGGGGCCAACGGTATTGCAGGAAGAGCAGTAACATGAATGACAGGATAACCTAAACTAGCAAAGGTGGAGAGGGGACAAAATAACTCACTCGTAGCCCCTGTATTGGGCCCAGATGTCATGTCAGGTCTAGAGCCCTGCAGTAAAGAGTCTATCCTCAGTGTAAGGGCGTGAGTTTTTTTTGGTAGATTCCCTATCATGTGAGCTAAATCAGCGTGTGTTATTTGGTGTTCTTCCATATCGCCCAGGCAATAAGTAAACCCGAGCTTCGCATTCTATTAAATCTCACCTGCAGTTTCCACAGGGATGATATGCAAGTTCAGAAGAAAAGGTCCCAACTTCCCTTACCCATCAAGCATGCCCAACAGTGTCAAAGCAAAACTGGTGAAATGAGGGAAGAGGGAAAAAAGGGAAGAGAAATAAAATCGGTCACAGGACGTGCCCAGTGCAGAAGGCAAGGTTCAATGTAGTCATATGTATTCCCTGTATGTAAAGAGCAGAACATGTTTGTTAGTGTATGTGATAATTTATCATAGTAATTACAATTCTCCCTAAAAGTGTATGCATTGTAATGGCCTTGCTACCTGCTTAACTCCGCTCTTCCACTTAGAAATCAATCACAGTATATACAGGAACAGTGTCCAATCTATAAGAGAGAATAGAGACGTGTTGTAATCACAGCATGGTAGAGCAAACAGAGAAATAGAAATTAATAGAACAGTATAACATCCACCTACAATTAGGATGAAGAGCAGAGTTAAGCATAGCCCAAAAATGTCCTGTATTCATAAGAGAATCAAAAAATAAGCATAAACAACAGGAAATATTTCCTTGAACTAAAATAAAACAATATGCAAAAACTATGCATGCTGTCTGTTACGACTCTAATGAACTGATCTATATTACAGCTGCCACAGAACATACATACAGAAAACGGGATCTCCAAGCGGTAGGCACAACAAACAGGTAAGTAATTCATAAGAATATTTTGTCAACGCAGAGTGCTTTTACCACAGTACAGCCTTTCACGGTACTTTAAAGGATTCTTTCTCTTTCTTTTTCACTTACAGGAGAAGCCTGATAGGGGTACCAAAGCACCAACGAGGAGGACGCCACCAGGAGCCAGAGAGAGATCCGCCAAACTGCAGCCCGACGAGGAATGCCAGCATGATGTGACAACCCAAAAGCAAGAAGTTAAGTAAACCAGACATGGAAGAGCCGTACGTGATCACTAGAATGTGAAGCGCTCTTCTGTGTTCAAAGAGCCTCTTTATGCCCGCATCGCTCCACCTCCACCACAGCACAGGATGGAGGACGCATGGTGGGTGGGTAGTCCACGTAGGAGGGAATCTGTGGGCCAGGACAGTGAGGTCACTGAGATCACTATCACCCAGGCAATCATCAACCACATCTAGGGAGCCAGCTAACAGTTCCAAGACATGATGGGCCAGCTCATCACCGAGCTCCGGGAGATGAAGCAGCTGCAAAGGGAGTACAATCTCCAGATGGAGACACATTTTATAATGTCACCCAATGCAATGTTTACCTTTTCCAACATGATTCACCTGTAGGTAATATGCCACAAATATGTTTGAAATGGCATAAACAAATTATAAATCAGCCACTAGTATTTTATTGAACTCTAACAAATATATGGTTGTCATAGTTTTCCTAAAATATTACAACACATGCAGAACACAAATACCCAGTGCCATTTGCCCATCTACAGTTCCAAACTATGATACCAAGGAAGAAAGGTTAGATTCCAAAACAGTCAGATTCAATAGGCAAACTATCATTGATTTGAATCAACAGTTGAAGCCAGATTTGCCATCTGGCAATATGAATTCCACATCTCATATACTAATAGACCAAAACATGGCAGAAGTCCATTTTGTGGCAACAAGATAATTCAAATACACTATTCCAGTGTCTGTTGGAATGTCAGAAACACATTTCAGTGGTGTGCCACAAGAAGTATGCCCTACAATGATGAGCCACATCAACAGCTACATACACTTTACACACATTGAGGATTTAGTCAATGTGAAGGCAGATTAGCATGATTTGCCTCCACCACCACATGAGGTTTAAGCTAATGATGGCACACATCTTCCCTTAGTGCCAACACACAACAAAGAACTAGTCCTATGGAGTCTTCAAATCTTCCATTCAATCAATGGGCAAGTTATCTAGGTACACGATCTGTACACCCCAAGTCTGTGCCTGTCTGCCCCAGGATCACCCCACATTCCCTTTGTACTTTGAAGCAGCACCATACACCAGCAAATGTTACAACTCTGACATGTCCAAATGTAGATGACAATGGTGAGAAAAAAATCTGAAACAGATTGAAACAAAAAGATTATCAATTAAACCTAACAGACTAGACACATTACAAAGTCCACTTTTGGAGGAAATAGTTTCACAAAACATTCAGAGATAAACAATGAAACTGTACACAGTAGTCAATGTTTCAAAACTTTGGTCAACAAACACCTTGGGCATGGATTCCTCTGAGCTTGTCCTTCCTAACAAATTAACACCACATACTTCGCTCGTCACATTAATAGTTGGTGTAATGGTTAAAGTGAATAAATATACAGAGATAAAGGGGACGATTCACAGAACAAATTTAAGACAAAATCCTAAACTTACTACTTTTGGTATTCACAGAAGTTAGGATTTTGTCTTAAGTTTGTCTTAAGACAAACTTAAGACAGACTTAAGACAGACTTAAGACAGACTTAAGACAAACTTAAGAGAAACTTAAGACAGACTTAAGATAGACTTAAGACAAACTTAAGACAAAATCCTAACTTAAGTCTGTCTTAAGTCTGTCTTAAGGCTGTCTTAAGTTTGTCTTAAGACAAACTTAAGACAAACTCCTAACTTCTGTGAATACCAAAAGTAGTAAGTTTAGGATTTTGTCTTAAGTTAGTTCTGTGAATCGGGCCCAAAGTTATGAGTAGAAGTTGTTAATTACATCTTGACGTAAGTCAACTCCTTCCTCATCACCAATATCATATTCATTTGGCATTTCAGGAACCTTACACAGTGGCTCATCATGGTCTGCATCCTCTGGGATGTAAACGATGTTGCCCCGCAGGGCGATGTTGTGGAGCATGCAGCAGACCGCGGTGATTTGGCGCATGGAGGGTGAGTAGAGGAAGCCTCCACCAGTTTTGTCCAGATACCAAAATCTGGCTTCAGGAGCCCGAAAGCCCGCTCCACTGGCCTCTGTCTTTTTCCATGGGCCTCATTGAACCAGACTTCCCCTGGCATTGTTGTATTCCTCAGTGGTGCAAACAACCATGGTCAGTTGGGATAGGCTGAGTCTCCTAGATGGAAGACAAAAAAGAGCCAAAATACCTCACACATATCTTAGATTCTACAACATAAAATTGCCATAACAATATTATGGCAGGTTGTATTTACCAAGAAGCAAAGCACTCTCAGGTCCAAGTTGTGACATTTGCAGGGGTACGGTGCTGTTCCATAGCAAAAAGGACTTTTGGGCTGAACTAGGGAACCGGGCACAGACGCTTGAGCTATATGAATCAGGTAAGCAGACAACTAGCACGTTGATTGAGTGGAAGTTCTTCCTGTTCCGGTACACTTGTTCCGTGGCCTGCGGTGGCACTAAGGCAATATGGGTGCCATCAATAGATCCAATCACATGTGGTAGGAATGCAAAGGTGTAGAAATACTGACGTTGTGGAAACTGGATGTAGCTGTCTCATCATTACTGAAAGTACTTGTTGTAGCACACCACTGACAGATAGATGGGTGTGACATACCACCAGATACTGCCACAGTGTATTGGAAGCAACGTGTTGCATAAAATGGAGTACTGCCATGAGTTTGAGAGTTGGTGTAATAGATGTGGGATTCCTTTTTATGAGGCAGGAGATCAGGCTCCAGCTATTGACATCAATCCAGTATTGTTTGCCTATTCAACTTGCACTTCTTGATGAGATTCCTTTCTTCAATGGTGGCATGGTCTATAAAAGGCTGGCACACTGGAGACTATCAACAACTCACCCTCCCAGGGATCTAATGTCTGGAATGAGAATATTTTTGAACCTATTAAGCATTTTCACATATGAAATAAGTTGAGGAGATTGAACACGCACTGCTGGGTTGTTTTAGATGTTAGAAAGGCTGTAGCATGCCACGGAGGTCTCACTCTCTGACCAGGGAGTGTTTAGAAGATAACTGAATTTGAAGCGTTCTCTAGATTTAGAGAATGTCCCTCTGGGCACAGACTTAGTGGATCGCTAAACTCGATTTTCACATAATTATCCAAATGTATATTAACTCTTCTAAATGTTCTAGATAATGTTCAAATAATAATTTATTCATATAATGAAGAATTTTTTATTTCATTCTGTTTGAAAATGTCATCCTTATTGTTTGCCAAACAATTATTTCAAGCATCCCAATGCATTTCGGACTCTTGATGAGTCCATTATCAGGGGAAATCTGGACAGAAAAATAAAATCTATATATATTCAACGAGGGTCCACGGCCTGTGGGTAATTAGGTGTTATTAGTTGATAAACATGATCTGTGCACCGGTTTCTTTTTGAACTTTTCGCATAATTAGATAACGAGATTATCTCATCGCTGTGCTGTTGGACAAACAGGTTTGAATCGGGTGAAATTGAATTAGAACATAACATGTTCTGAAATATTAGGACAAATCCATGATTAGTATCGGGATTCGTGCTCAAGGTGCAGTGAAAAACGGTGTTGTCGGCACTGTAAGTGGTTTAAAAAAATAGTGAAACTAAACGCTGGTGCGTTTGAGTTAGTCGACGCGCATAGAAAATTGAACGTAAATATCAAAAGTCGGCATGTTGTTAAAAGTGTGGTACGGCCTATGCGGCAGCCTTAAAAGTAATGTAGATAAACATAATAATCTCTTACCTCCCGTGTGGGCGGTGATGTGCGGAATCAGTGTCCGTGAATCGTTTTGAAATAAAATGGTGATTTTTCTGTGAAATAAATACAAGGTGCAAGCTGGGAACAGAGGGCTGTGCGTAGATCCGACACTGAGGACAGACTACGCAACTGCTAAAAATCAGATGTGCGAACGGGCGCCATTTTAACAGGGTGTAGAATTCATAAAGAGAGGCCTAATGACCAGAGTGTGACGTGCAATGTGCAAGTGCAAGTTAAAAGTGCGTTTTTTTTTTAAATGGTGTGATGTGAAATCGATCTATAAACAAATAAATTAATGCATATGGTGAGATACGTAGTTGAATCGGGGTACCTCTCATAGGATGTGTTATTTTTGGACCAGTGATAAGGTTGTTACAGTTACTGCAATTATGGCAAGGAATTGTGTCTTTGTATGTGGTTTTTGCAAGTTTATCTTGTGCAGTTTGTTTTAGCATTTCTTGAATATTCTTGCCTCTGGTATATGAAAATCTCGGAGAGTCACCATAAATTCCACTGAAATTGGGTTCTAATGACAAAATTGACCAATGCGATTTTATTGATTGTTTATAGTGATAGCTCATAGTGGAGTATTTAGATACAAGCACCATACGTGATTTGTTTCTCTTGACTGTGGTTTGTAATAATTCAGTTCTTGAATTTTTGGTGGTTTCTGTCTGAGCTTATTGTATGATTTTCAAGGGATATCCTCTTTCTCGAAATCGTTGGAGCATGTTGTCTGTTTGATTTTGTAAGTCAACTGGATCAGATACTAGTTGCGAGAAGGGAAGATTATTATTTAATGGAAACTGGTGGAAGCTTTGATAGTTTAGGATATTATTTCTGTCTGTTGACTTTCTGAATATAGTGGTTTCCAGGGAGTTTCTGTGTATCTTCAAAAGTACATCAAGGTACGCAATAGAGGTGTTCTGGATATTAAAGGTGAATTGTATGCGTTTGTTAATCGAATTGAGATTAGTCAATGCGGTTGTCAAGGATGTATGTGAACCTTTCCACAGTACAAAAATGTTCGCATACGAAGGTGCTGCGCAGTTGCCCATTGATGTACCAGTGAGCTGTAAATAGAATTCTTCATTCCATTCAAAATAACTTTGATATAGGGTGAAATTGAGTAGTTCCATTAAAAACACTTGGAAGACATGGTCTAGTTGTGAATGGAGAAGTGTTTCTTCTATAGCTTCTGTGCCTAAATTGTGTGGTATAGAGGTGTAAAGTGATTTGACGTCAATCGTGCACATCCAGATTTCTTCATCTTCCGGTAATTGGATTTGATTGATTTTGTTTAGGAAATCTGTTGTATCTCGGATGTAGGTGTTCATCTTGATTATTTTCCTTTCAGTCTTGCCTACGTATACTAAACCACACAGGCATTTTAGTAGGTAGATAACATTGCTGGTGTCACAAGTTGCTGATTAAGGCCACAGAACAAGGAATCATCAATGACAAAACTAAAAAATTCTTAACGCAGACCCACCCCAGAACACCGACCCTATGCATGCTTCCAAAGTACACAAGAACCTCAGAAATCCACCCTTCCACCCTATTGTTTCCACCAGATGAAGCATTCATGAACCTGTCAGAAAATTCCTAGATACACATCTACAACAATTTGTAGTCAAGATGAACACCTACATCCGAGATACAACAGACTTCCTAAACAAAATCAATCAAATCCAATTACTGGAAGATGAAGAAATCTGGATGTGCATGATTGACGTCAAATCACTTTACACCTCTATACCACACAATTTAGGCACAGAAGCTATAGAAGAAACACTTCTACATTCACAACTAGACCATGACTTCCAAGTGTTTTTAATGGAACTGCTCAATTTCACCCTATATCATAGTTATTTTGAATGGAATGAAGAATTCTATTTACAGCTCACTGGTACATCAATGGGCAACTGCGCAGCACCTTCGTATGCGAATATTTTTATGCATACATTTGAGAATAAATTAATTCTATCTCTTGACACCTGGAAAAAACATGCCATTATATTTTTACGTTACATTAATGACATTTTAGTACTGTGGAAAGGTTCACATACATCTTTGACAACCGCATTGACTAATCTCACTTCGATTAACGAACGCATACAATTCACCTTTCATATCCAGAACACCTCTATTGCGTACCTTGATATACTTTTGAAGATACACAGAAACTCCCTGGAAACCACTATATTCTGAAAGTCAACAGACAGAAATAATATACTACACTTTCAAAGCTTCCATCAGATTCCATTAAAAAATCATCTTCCCTTCTCGCAACTATTAAGGTTGAAAAGAATAGTATCTGATCCAGTTGACTTACAAAATCAAACAAACAACATGCTCCAACGATTTTGAGAAAGAGGATATCCCTTGCAAATCTTACAACAAGCTCAGACAGAAACCACCAAAAAATCAAGAACTGAATTATTACAAACCACAGTCAAGAGAAACCAATCACGTAAATGCTAAAACAAACCGCACAAGATAAACTTCCAAAAACCACATACAAAGGCACAATTCCTTGCCGTAATTGCAGTAACTGTAACAACCTTATCACTGGCGCAAAAATAACACATCCTATGAGAGGTACCCCGATTCAATTACGTATCACAGCAACTTGTGACACCAGCAATGTTATCCACCTACTAAAATGCCCGTGTGGTTTAGTATACGTAGGCAAGACTGAAAGGAATATAAAAATTTGTATTCATGAACATAAGAGTAACATTCGTCTGAACAACACCAAATCAGCAATAGCTGTACACTTCAATGAAAATCATCACAATATCACACAACTGAAATTTACCATTCTCGAAATCATTGAGATAAAACAAGGGAGAGACAATAACAAATTCCTGTTACAGAGAGAGAATCATTGGATTAATTACCTGGAATCAATGAAACCAAAAGGACTTAATGACCGGATGGAATTCGCTTGCTACTTATGATACATGATTGATGAACTGTTTTGTTATTTTAGTTTTAACATTTTTTGCACGATTGAAGAACTGACTCATTAGTTTCGCCTCTAATATTTTGCTACTCATTTAATCTCACCATATGCATTAATTTTTTTGTTTATAGATCGATTTCACATCACACCATTAAAAAAAAAAACGCACTTTTAACTTGCACTTTGCACGTCACACTCTGGTCATTAGGCCTCTCTTTATGAATTCTACGCCTGTTAAAATGGCGCCCTTTCGCACATCTGATTTTTAGCAGTTGTGTAGTCTGTCCTCAGTGTCGGATCTACACACAGCCCGCCGTTCCCAGCTTGCACCTTGTATTTATTTCACAGAAAAATTACCATTTTATTTCAAAACGATTCATGGACACTGATTCTGCACATCACCGCCCACGTGGGAGGTAAGAGATTATTATGTTTATCGACATTACTTTTAAGGCTGCCGCATAGGCCGTACCACTCTTTTAACAACATGCCGCCTTTTGATATTTCCGTTCACTTTTCTATGCGTGTCGACTGACTCAAACGCGCCAGCGTTTAGTTTCACTGTTTTTTTAAACCACTTACAGTGCCGACAACACTGTTTTTCACTGCACCTTGAGCACAAATCCCGATAATAACCATGGATTTGTCCTAATATTTCAGAACATGTTATGTTCAAGTTCAATTTCACCCGATTCAAACCCGTTCGTCTAACAGCACAGCGATGAGATAATCTTGTTATCTAATTATGCGAAAAGTTCGAAAAGAAACTGGTGCACAGATCATGTTCATCAACTAATAACACCTAATTACCCACAGGTCGTTGACCCTCGTTGAATATATATATGTTTTTTTTCTGTCCAGATTCCCCCTGATGAAGGACTCATTAAGAGTCCGAAATGCATTGGGATGCTTGAAATAATTGTTTGGCAAACAATAAGGATGAATGACATTTTCAAACAGAATGAAATGAAAAATTCTTCATTATACGAATAAATTATTATTTGAACATTATCTACAATGTTTAGAAGAGTTAATATACATTTGTATAATTATGTGAAAATCGCGTTTAGCGATCCACTAAAGCTGAGCGCAGAGGGATATTCTCTAAATCTAGAGAACGCTTCAAATTCACATATGAAATAAGACACCGATGTCATGTTTCCCAAATTTAATATAAGGTTTGACTACACATTTTAAAGACCCCCTTTAGTTTTGTCCTTTATGTCTCACAAATTTAAAAATGTCACCTTCAATTATCATGGAATAAACATTTGTGCAAATAATACATTTCACATGTAATATACACAATTCTTTACTTTTTTTATTTTTCCACCCAAAATACCATCAAGGGAGGTGTTGGCAACACTGCCCAACTCTTGCAATTATCACCAATAACGCACCACAAATGAGTGTTAAATTTCAAATGAATGAGTGTCCCTCGTACTTAGAACATGTAAACAAACTAGCCACCATTTTGAGCAACAGGGTTGCTCCTAGCACTCACAAACACACAAATACACCTTCGGAAATGGCATGAACCTGACATTGCTGCCAGGACATTTGGAATCAGATGGCCACTGCTGAAGTTGAAGTTGAGCACATTGTGGGAGGTGAACTCTACAACAGACACTGACATTGGCCAACGTTGGTGATAGCAATGTATGAATGCCAATGACTGTGTCTGTCTACGCTGACGAGCACGTTTGTCGCGTACATGTATGCTGCGGTTGGCAAAACCTCACTTGCCTCCTGGCACTACAACCATCAAGACCTCCTCCACTTCAGCTGCTGTTGCTGACCTCTGGGACCAAGGATGCCTGTCAAGACAGGTGACAGTGGCCATGCCTTCTCACCAGAGGAGCTGGAGTTGCTGGCTGAGGAGGTCATGTCCCTATATAGGCAGCTCTATGGCTCACCAGAGGAACAGGTCCATGTCTGAAATACCTATGTGAATCTGTCTAATTTCCAATTTTACATTTTCACAGGCTACAATGTCTCTTTGAGTTACAAAGTGAAGTGTAGTGATTGATGTTAAGTGTCACATATTGTGGTCCTGATATAGGACAATGATGTTAGTGAGTAGTAAGCACTCTGCAATGTTGACTACACAACACCATTAATATGGGTAGTGTGTAATCAGCCCTAGATGCCACATTTTGTGTATATGTAGCGCTCTATGTATGTATATGATTGATATATGTGTGAGAAGGTGGCAAATACAATCGTGGTCAATGGAAAACACATTTTGTACTCCACAACTGGAGATTTGTGTGTGCTCTATAAAGTGGAGAATTTGAATGATGTTAGCTATGTGATAGTTCCACAAGTCACTCAACCTAGATCAGGCCTCTACATGATGTAATTTGGGAGCTTCCAGTAGTTCCCAGACCCCTTCAGAGTACCACACTGGCTTGAGGTGGCTTGTTGGATGGACACAAGCTGACCCCTTCAAAGAGTAGATGCAAGGCAGTGTTCATGTGACATCATGATCATCAGGCTGCAGATAGCATGCCTGTCATTGAACAGTGCACATTCAGAATATTGGGTCAGGCTGGGTCAGAGTCACTGGTCCATACAACTGAAACACTGAGATACAGCTGTTCAGAATATGAAATCTTTGCGGGTAAAATTGTGAGATATTTAAAATAGGCCACTAAATGCATTTAAATAGACAACAGTTGAAAGGGAGAGTTGCCTGACTTCCTGAGTTAACACTTCCTCATTTGACTCACCTGTCAAAGACTTTGGTGTCCACAATGCAGGGCCCTTATCCACAGTGACAGCTATTCACTGTGACATGATTATGAATGTTTATCCTTCAGTAGTTATCAATCTTAAGCACTGATCAGAAGTAGGTCTCAACTCAGATTATGTAGGGGCCCCTAAGTTAGATGTTATCACAGGCCTGGATTAGTGTGTTTAGGCCATGACATGGGATATAAGGATATTGGCTTAGGGAAGCATATGACAATACACATGCTAACTCATGAGTTATGGTACTTATATCTGTAAAAAATGTGAGTGACAGTAATAAAAGACAGACAAACAAAAAAAACACATCTCAAATGGTTTTCTTTACTATTTTTCCACCCATATTGATCAACGCCCATCAGAAGTGCAACTTAGAGAAGGCCATTGCCAGGAAGGTGCAGACCCTGGGAGTCTATCGTCAGCGTAACGTTCATTGCTGCAAGAGGTGGAAGGACCTAAGAAACAAGACCCGAAAGAACATAGAAGTCCAGCAAGGGAAGTCCACCCAAGGTGTGCGGAGGGCATGCCGCACCCTGGCCCCCCTAACGGCTCGCATCCTTGAGTGGCCTATTCAGAGTTTGCTGGGTAGTTTAGGGCCCAACAGCAGCAACCAGTAAGTTTCATGTATTAGATGACCCATTTTTGGTATTGACATGATTTTCTACATCCCCATTAATAGTGCTCCATGTCCAACGGACAAGGAAAGTTCTTGAAAGTTTAAGTCTTGTAAAAGGTGTATGATGATATGCTTTGTCTATTGTTTTTGGGACAGGATACCACATCATTCCTGTCCACAACCAATAGGGTGGGCTGAGCAGACACATGTCTGCCTCAGCTCCACATTTAACCCAAGTCGCTTGATGTCTTGGGGGCAGTTGTACCAAACAGGCCACTAGTCTTTATTGTGATGGTCCTTTACTAATGTGGTTGATGGAATGGTAGCTATATTACATGTGACATAGCATACTGGGCACTTATGATGTAGTGGATGTACAAAGTTAATTTGGGATTCTACACAAACAATATATTGTTTTATACACATCCCAAAGGGTGTTTTGCATCAGAAATACTATAACATGGATGTATAGAGTGTAAGATCAGCAGAAGGTCTGACTCCTTCACAAATGTGTGTGTCAGCCTGTCTGTTTTATGACAAATGATGGTGATAGGTCTTTAATTATAGTGGTAACACAGACAGGAATATATACACATTGGTGACAGAGTAAAACATACCCTAAAGCATTTGACCATGTCCTTTGTCATGAACAAATGATGAAGTGATGTTGAAGATGGATGGTATACTTGTAGGGATTGTGCAAGATGGGAATTTCCATTACATATATGTCGGCATATTCAAAAAGGTGAACTGTAACCCGGGGCAAACTCATGAATCATTAGGAAAATGTTGGCATGCATCAAGGTGTAATATGTTGCCAATTCAGATTTACATGTGAGTGTTTGAGGTATGTATTACATAGTTAATGCTGTATGTAAACAAGTATTGTGATGTTCAGAAACACTGAGAACTACAGTGCAAGCCACCATATGTAATGGAACCATTTCACTTAGAAAACACAAACATCTAATGACTATTGGCATTTGGGAGTTAATTGTGATAATGTATTTTGCTCTGTCTGAAGTGTATTAGGCAGGTTTCTGGGGCTAGGTAAGTTAATTTGCTGTGCTAGTCGTTTGTCAACCCTCGCAATCTTCATTTCTTACTGTCTTCAACATCCTAGATATGTATATGGTATCCAATACATTGCTAATGGGTACTTCAGTACTGATTTCAAATTTGATTGCAGGCTTATACTATAGTGTTTTGGAATGAGTGTTCTACATTGTCAAATGCACATTGATAGGTAAAGTGCATTCAGTTTTAGCAACTATTGATACAACATTGCTGTATTTGTTGATTTTATTTCACATTTGGAAAATGTACAGACTTTAAGGTCTTGTGGAGACACTGTACAAAGGTATATTTTTTTTTTTTTTTTTTTTTTTTTGAAACCGTTTATTGCAGGTTGTAAAAGTTACAGGTATGGGCCTACAACCACCCGGCCGGCCGCTAGAATGACAAAAGCATATTGCATACATACAGTAAAAGTCTCTCGGCAGTGCAGAGCAGTGAAACAGGAGTAATCAATGGTGCAGGCCACACAGCTCCAAGCCCACAGTACGGTTCCCTTTTCTTGAAACAAAACAACACCAAAAAACCACACCCGCAAGGCAACCCGAGATCCAAAGTGACAGCACGTGCTCCATAAGTGGGGGATCCAAACCAGCAGCAGAACTCTGAGGAGGGGAATGGGAGTAGGCCAGGGACTGGGGGACCGCGCGCCCGCGGCCGAGGGAGGGGGGCCGTCTAGGGAGACGGAGCAGGCGAGGCAGCCGGTAGCAGTGGTGGCTCACAAATACCCCCGCGGTAGGCGTTCCAGGGGCCCCAGAGTTTCACCCACGCCCCAGGCTTACCCCTCGCCACATACACCACCTTTTCACGAAACATACACCAATCCATATGCTCTTCCCAGGCCGACACCGCAGGGGGCCTCTGGGATCCCCACAATTGAGCAATGTCACGCTTAGCTATCATGTATCCCAGAGTCACCCACCGCGTCTGCGGGACCGAATAGTCATTCGGTTCCCATACATTCAGCAAGCATCTCCTCGCTTCAGGCAGCAGCGCGACACGCGTAACCACACGCAGGACCTCATGCACACCACGCCAGAATCGCTCCACCTTCGGGCACTCCCACAGTATATGCATGAAAGTCGCCAGCGCACCACAGCCACGCTTACACAGTCCGTCACCAGCAAAACCCATACGCAGAAGCCTTGGCCCCGTCACGTAAACCCGGTGAAGGATCTTGAGCTGGACGAAACGAAGGCGAGCCGGGATGGCCACCTCTTTCGGAGAGGCCACCGCGGAAATCCAATCCTCGTCGTCCAGCTCCAGCCCGTCGGCAACCCAGGCCTCGCGGAGACTAGTCAGCAGGCACGATCTATCGTTGATCAGTTTTTTGTATATGAGGGAGATCGTGCTGTCCGGTACATGGCCGTCCAGCACTCTGTCCTCCAGGGGGGAAGACTCCGGAATGGATGCGACGTCCGGGAAGACGGAGCCCAGCGCATGGCGGACTTGTAGGTACCGAAAGTACTCACTGCCCTGCAGCTGAAACTCCGCCTGCAGCGTCTCAAAAGTTTTGAATCCCCCCCTCGTCCAGAGATCTCCCACCGTGCTGATTCCTATCGTGTCCCACTTCTCGAAGCCCTTCGACGTCCATAGGGAGCCCAACCTCTCAGACGCATACAGCGGTGACGCCCGGGTCAAACGGTCCTTCCACCCCATAGCTGCATTAGCCGCGTGCCAGACACGCACCATAACACGCGTCGGTCCCGTCAAACGGGAGTCGGGCGCGCCAGAGTAGAGCGCGCGATTGTAATCGCCACCGGGTAGGAGCATTTTATCCATCTCAAATGCCGGGTTCAAGGCGGGCCCATAAAGGCCATGATTAATTGCAGCTAGTTGGGAGGCCCAGTAATACCGTTTAATGTCCGGGAGGGCGACCCCCCCATCGTACCACGGGAGCGTCAATTTAGCCAGAGCAATGCGCGGCCTCCCGTCCCAGAACAGGCGCCGCTGGAGGCCCTCCACCTCACGGAAATAGCGTGCCGGGACCAAGTCCATAGTATTCTGGAGGGCGTAGAGGAATCGCGGCAGGGACATCATTTTGAACAAAGCCGCTCGGCCGAGCGGCGAGAGCGGCAGACGCCGCCAGCGCACCACGTCCTCCCTCAAGCGCTGGAGGGGGGGCAGCAAATTCCGCTCATAGCGGGCCTCCGGGTCAAGTGTGATATAGATACCCAGGTACCGAAAACCTTGGGAGGCAATCTGGATCGGACAGTCCCGTGGTAGGGCCGGAGCCTCCCCGGAAAGCACATAGACACAGGATTTCGCCCAGTTGATGACCAGGCCTGAGTTGCGACCGAATGAGCGCAAAACATCAACCAGGACGATCAGTGATTTACGCGGGGAGGCGAGATACAGAAGGATGTCGTCAGCGTAGAGGGACACACGGTCCTCATGCTCGGGGGTCCAGCGGAGACCACGGATAGAAGGGTGCCACCGCAGCCACTCCGCCAGGGGCTCCAGGGCCAGGGCAAACAGGAGAGGCGACAGGGGGCAACCCTGTCGCGTACCCCTCCCCAGCGCGAATGGGGCCGAGACTCGCCCATTCACTACCACCTGCGCCAATGGGCCCGAATATAACAATTTGACCCAGCTAATGAAACCCGGGCCGAACCCGAATTTCGCCAGCATCGCCCAGATGTATGGCCATTCAAGCGTATCAAACGCCATGGTGGCGTCCAAGGACGCCAAGATGGCCGGCTCCCGCACAAATGGGACACGCGCGAGCACCCCGTGCAAGCGCCGCAGATTGAGCGCCGTGTTGCGGTGCGGTATAAAGCCAGATTGGTCTTGGTGGACCAGGTCGCCCACCACGCCAACCAACCGGTTGGCCAACACCTTGGCAAGGATTTTGGGCTCCGCGTTCAAAAGCGAAATCGGCCTATAGGATGTGACCCGTTCACGTGGCTTCCCCTCCTTGTGGATCACCACAATTGTGGCCAGGCGCTGGTCCGGCGGGAGGGAACCCTGCGAGTGGGCCGCCAGGAACATCGCGCGCAGGTGGGGCGCCAACACATCCGGGCGTAGCTTGTAGAGCTCGATGGGAATACCATTGGGGCCCATGGCCTTGCCGGATGCAACCGAGCGAATAGCCAAGGCAATTTCGTCCGAGGTGGGAGGGGCGTCCAGCGAATCCCTGTCCTCCACCGTTAGGGAGGGCAGTGCGATGTCCCGAAGCAGGGCGTGGGAATCTTCCTCCGAGCAGGGGGAAACCGGGGAGTAGACTTCGCGGAAATAATCCGCGAAGCAGGAGACAATGGCTTCCGGCTCGGTGACACACGCACCATCAACACTCTCAATCAAAGGCACCACGCGGCTCGCTCTCTCCCTCTTATCCAACCACGCAATCAATTTGCCAGCCTTATCCCCCACATCATACAATCGCCCCTGCTGCTCTCTACTGAGGCCCCTGGCCGCCTCCGTGACGAGGGCCCGATAGGCCGCCTGCTTTAGGTGTAGAACATGCAACTTGGCGTCTGTTACCCCGCTCCCCAGGTCACCCTCCAGTTCTGCAATCTCGGCCTCTACCCGGGTCACCTCCTCCCGCTCGAGCCGCCGGGCATGGGAGATAAAGGAGAGGGCCTCCCCTCTAAGGACTACCTTGAAAGCCTCCCACAGGGAGATGGCGGAAGAGACCGACCCCACATTCTCGTCGAAATATCGCTGTAAGGATTTGATCAAATCGGCACGAATGGTGGGGTCGCGCAAATACCATGCATTGATTGGGGCCACCCTGCCACCCCCCTCGGGAAGACATCGAAATGCAACAACAATGGGGAGTGGTCTGAGATACCCCGCGCTAGATGGCGCACCTCCCCCACCCTCCCTGCATGGGCCGCCGGGACAAGGATGTAATCAAGCCGCGAGAGGCTACCATGGGCACCCGAGTGGAAGGTGTACTGTCGCAATGCGGGATGCTTTAATCGCCAGCAATCCACCAGGCCCAGCGTGTCCAGAAGGCCGGGCAGCCACGCCTGTGCCCGGGGGAGGTCCCTAGGGGGATGGCGATCCATAGACCCAGAGGCTACCGCATTAAAGTCCCCTCCAACCACCAGCAGGCCACTCGGAAGGTCCAGAAGGAGGCGCCCCAGGTCCGCGAATGTGGTGGCTTGTAACCCAGGCGGGACGTACACTGATATAAAGATAAACACTCTACCCTCCATTCTTCCCACCAGAACCGTGTAGCGTCCCCTCTCATCATGGCGCACCTCATCAATCTCCAACGGGAGCGAGTTCTTGATCATAATACCCACCCCCCGCGAGCCCGAGGTGAAGCCGGAATGTGCCACCAAACGATATCCCCGCCGATTCATTGCATGAAAGGAGTTACCTATAAGGTGCGTCTCCTGCAGGAAGACAACATCTGGTGAAATACGTTTTAAGTACTGCAGGACCACACCACGCTTAATCCTATCCCCCAGGCCGTTAACATTCCATGACAACACAGTCAAATCCCTACCCCCCATCATACGTCGAATCAATCGGTCGTCCCCCATCGAGCATCCTAATAACAACAACATAGTAGCGGGTTTGCCCTGCGGTGCTAACAAACAACACACCCCCCCCACCCCCCGGTCCCAACAGAACTCCCCCCTCCCTGCACCCCTGCATGAGCCCAGACAGCCCCCCCAAAGTGCAGTGTGCCTGTCGCCCCATAGCTAAAATACTAACTAGTCCCCCAGAGGAGGAGGGAAGCCCCCAACAGACCCCACGCAACCTCCATAGGAGGGGAACATACGCAATCAATAAATGGTGAAGGAACAACGTCCAGAGCAAGGCCTATTCAGTCACCCCTCAATTCTGATCCGGCGGGCCCTCCTCGCCAGCCGCGCCCCCCCCGCCCCCCCGGCCCCGATCTCCAGGCAGAGTGTCCAGCCAGTCCCCAGCCGCCTCGGGCCGGTCGAAGAAGTGCGTGCGACCATCCACCTCTACCCTCAGCTTGGCTGGAAAGAGCATTGAGTACTTGAGGTTCAGGTCCCTTAGGCGACGTTTAACCCCAAGAAAGCTCTGTCGCTGCTTCTGGACCGCCGGAGTAAAGTCTGGGTAGAAATGTATCTCCATGTTGTCAAGCTTGACCGGTCCCTGTTGCCTGGAGGTCTGGAGGATAGCATCTCTGTCCCGAAAATTAAAAATCCGGGCGATGAGCGGCCGCGGCGGGGCACCAGTCTTAGGTCTGCCCCCGGGGACCCGGTGAGCACGCTCCACCGCAAAAAGCTTACTCAGCCCCCGGGGCTGGAGATGGGTCAGGATCAAATCTTCCACGAAAAGATCCGCCGCCTCCGCCTCTCGTCCCTCCGGGACCCCCACAATACGGACATTATTCCTCCGGGCCCGACCCTCGGAGTCCTCCAATCGCCGGTCCATCAGGGCGCTCGCCTGGCCAAGCCGGCGCACCTCCTTCTGGAGGGCCACCACGTCTGTCGTGAGGCTCGTTGTGGTGTGGGCCAGGGAGTCAACTCGGTCGTTTGTTTTGGACAAGTCTGCCCTCACAAGGCTCACATCCACAAGGACCGAGTCTATTTTTTGCGCTAAGGTGTCGAAACGCTGGTCCACCGAGGCCTTCATCTCTGCGATGGCGCCCATGACGTCCCGGAGGGTCAGATCCACCGGATGAGCAGATGCCTCCGTCGGGCCCACCGGGGATGCACGCGATGTCTCCGGAGAACCCTTCTGAAGCGTGTAGCGGTCCATACTGTTGGCCTGGTGCGCCGTGCCACGGCGGGTCGTCTTCACCTTCGCCCGGTCGCCATCTTGTTTGGTGGACATGCTGGCTCTTCCACCGTCGTGCCAAGCTCCCCAAACGGGCCGCTATACCAAGTCACGGGTGCCAGGGGGGGGGCAGGGGCGACCACCGAACCGCGGGTCAACCCACCGCCGGCGGGTCAGCCGGGCTCCTGGACAAGGCCACCGCACCCCGCTCCGCAGCCCGACCCGGCTTGAGAGCTAGGAGGGCGCAAAAGCGAAAGTGAAAGTGCGGGGTACGCCAGTCGCCCAGCCCCGCTCGTCGCTGTTATTCACTTTGTCCCCGGATCGCCCCACTACTCCAATCCGGGGGGCCGGCGAGGAGAAGGCCGCAACCTTCGATCGATGCTCCCACCGGCGTTCGGGGTCCGATTCGAGCCCAAAAAACGGGTGGCGCCTCAGCTCCGGTTCCCCAACACAGTCCCCTCAACAAGGACAGGATATCGCCAGGATTAATTCAGGAGGTCGCGGAGGTCCTCGGGAGCCTCGCACCTACGCGGCCATCTTGGTTGCGCGCTAGGCTCCTCCTCTACAAAGGTATTTTTGATAGGTATTCTTTTAGGCGACATCAGTTCACTGTACTGAAACATAAAGGCCAAAGTATTGAGGAGGGTAACACTGTTGCAGGTGATACATAATGATGGGGTAGAGACAGGTTCATACATGGGTTAGGAGCGATTTGGGGTTGTGACCAAATGTCGTCATATTATGTTGTGTACACGCATGGCCTCATGCTAATGCTGAAACCAAGATTGGGAGCCTTGAAGCATGTGAAATCTGTAAACTTTGGAAATGCTTTGTGCTCACAGGTCAGGTTCAATTGTGTTTACACAGATTCAACTAACCTATTGTATATGTCATTTCAGCATCATCCAGGGCAAGTGAAGGAGCAAGGGCTGACCATGGTGGGGAAGCAGCTGGCCACAGATGTACTGGTCCTGATATCACGGAGATCGAGGGAGCCAGTGGCCCAGAGGGTGATAGGAGTGCTACGGAGGATGTAAGTGCCTCAATTCATCATCTGACACTTCCTACAGTGGACACTCCATAGTGGTGGTGGACCCAACAAGGACTCTGACAACATCAACCCCCAGTGCCATGTCAACCCTCCTTGTTGCTTCCCACCCAGTTGGCCAGGCCTGCAGCGCTAACGGCGCTGCTATCTCCTTCACTCCAGGCACCTCACCCTCTGCCCATGCCACCACGGCTGTACTGAGTGAGGGTGGCTATTGACCTCCGGAGGAACATCTCTGAAGGTCAGACTGCTATACTGAATGCCATCCAGGGGATTGGCAGCTATCTGGAACAGATGGTGGCCTACCTGTAAGGCATTAACAGTGCAATTCCTTACCTACAGAGGTCTTTTTAGGCTCTGGCCACCTCCCTCACCTCTGCTTTGAATCAACCCAAGCCTTGTGGATATCAACCCTCTTCCTCATCCCAATTCCCTATTCCCACACCTGTGCCAGGTGCACACAAACATTTGAACGCATACTCGTTCATACACTAGCACAACACATACACACACAAACCCCACAAGAGATACATGAGATTAGCAAACATACTGACACCAACCCCTCAAACCCACAATCACCACCACCCCCACAGTCACCACAACTCTAACCATTACATCCACAGACTCCCCCATACCCACAGTCACCAGCCACACCCCATCAAATACATAGAGGACACCAACACCACAACATCCACAGTCACCAACACAACAACCATCACATCCACAGACTCCACCAGACCAACATTCACCAGCCACACCCCATCACATCCAGAGCACACACATCCACAGTCACCAGTCATACCCCATCACATCCACAGCGCACACAAACACAGACACAACATCCTTAGAGTGCACCCCTAAGAAACTGAGGCACACCCAATCTAATACACAACAGACACCTAGGACACAAGACACACCCACACTTGCCAAACATACACCAGACCCACAGGTAACAGCACCATGAACAGATATATGCACATCACACACATCCAGTCCTTCTGCCTCCCAAACAACACACCTTCCCACACAGCCTCCCAAGTTCCCCATTGAGGATCCCCATTTCACCCTTGCCATGACCCTTCTCATTACTAAACCCTGGCCAATATCTGCCCCTCCCACACCCAAACACACCGATCCAGTATCCCAATTCACCCCTGAAAATGGCTCATCCCCCCCTTCCACTTCCAAAGTCCACACTCTTAAACACAAATCCGACCCTTCAAAACTGCCCCTCTCAAACGCAAATCCACCGCTGCCACATTCAAGACTTGCCCTCTCAAAGCCAAGGACGCCTCTCCAAATCCAAGTCCACCCTTCCAAACTCCAACCCCCCTTCCGATTTAGGTTACGTCAGGTGCATTCTCTGCTGACTCGATGCCCTTTCCTGAGGAGGGTCCCCTTGGCAGTGATATAGGAGGCAAGCTTTGTCGCACAGCACAAAAGTGCACAGGGCTTTCCATGTAACATTTTGGACTGCCATTTGCCCTTATTTACTTTGAGAGAGTTATCTCATTTGTATTGAATAAATCTGTGGTTTGGATTTCAACAAGTTAGTCCTGGCATTTCATTCCCTTAGCAATTGTTTGATTCCTAGAAATGTTTGAGACTGACATGTGTAGTCAATATTTGAATTCCCCATGATGTCAGGAATCCAGCCTATATTTTTAGATGTCTACTGTCTTAGGTGCATACACTGGTTGACATGTTAAGTGATGATCATGTGCATTTTGATGCAGGCATTAATCATAGTAATGGTCATATGCACCAACAAATAGATGTTTCAACTTGATTTTATGATATTTTCATACAGTAATATTTGTTTCCCATTGATTACTGATAGGTTTGTGCACATGTGCATTGCCCCATGTGAACTTATGTGACAGATTTTATTGTATGCAATAAAGGACTTCCACTAAACATAGAAAAATGTTGAGGTGATAAATATGTAGAATGGTTAGCATTTGGGATTGGTATTGGTTTTTCTTGGAATTGTTGAGGTGAGGCTTCCACCTTGTCTGGTGCAATTTCTACATCTTGTTACATTGCACTTATCACAATGATGTGATTGCCATTTTAATTTGATGAGCCATTTTACATAATCTCTCTGAACACACCTATATGGTGACTTTTAGCTGTATGATTTGTTTTGTTTTGGACCATATGCCCATTTTTTTTTAAGGCATCATGCCCAAAATTCAATTATACATTTTAGTCATACAGGCGTGTTACTTTAAATGTCATAAACATCAACATTACTGACTTCGGCACAACACATTGGTATGCTACGGCTTGTGTGTGTAACTTAAAAATGCAAGTATTCTTTGCAAAGGTGACCAGCTAAGTCAGACAGTAACAGGTAATGGTGGTGTTTATCTTCAGTTCTGGTGATGATGGTGTTGGTTTTGTTTGTGTTGTAGCAGCTGTGGCATGACTTGTAAGAACAGGTCCATGGCGGTACAGGAAGGGGAAAGGTGAGTGAAGGTGAGTTTCGGCCTTATATGCGTTGCTTTCCACCAACTCAGGTGTGGAGGTTTGGCTGCCGCAGTTGACTCGAAGGCACATCGTGATTGACCGGGCGGAGAAAGTAGTTGGCCTCCCGACATCAGACGGTTTTCCCTGAGGCTGCCCTAGGGACGGTTAAGCAAGATCGGCAGAACCGGCACGGGCCTGGCTGTCTCTTTCAGCTGGAAAACCACACACATGTAAATAGTACAGGCAGACAGTAAATCTGATGCCACCGTGACAGCGGGACCGTCAGCGCCAAGATTGTAATCAGGCCCATAGTTTTGTTTGTGTATTTTTTGTAGATTTAGTTGAATTAATGCAAGTGTGTTTCGCTAGTTTGTAGATTTGTGTTCTCAAAAACTGCTTTAGTAATGTATGATTATGCTGTGTTGCCATGTGTTATGTTACCTGTTTTATGATGAATAAGTGTAATGTTTGTGTGTTTTTGGCAATGTACTGTTTTTGCAGGTGTGTTTTCTTGTTTACCTTACAGGTTTTTTTCTATGAACGTTTCCTATGGTCTTTGGTAGCCATTTTTTTGGGGTGAAAGTAATCACTTTTGGTTTATAATAAACAGATTTTTATCTAGTTTTTAGGAGTGTTTCTTTGTTTAAACATTGCATTTTATTTCTGCATTTTTGGGGGTTTTTTAGTCAATATTTTTCCTATTTATGCTGGGTTAATATCTTTGACTTCATGGATACAGAAGAACATATGCAGCTACAGAATGCAAAGTCTTATTTGTTTAATTACTTTTGGGTCGGAAATGTTATATTTTATTGTTTGTTTAATTTATTATGTCATTGTTATTTGGAATTGTGTGGTTTATGTGTTGTATTTATTTTAGGTGATAGATTGAGTTTGTTCTTTGAGCTTTTTGGTTGGTTAGGTTTTTCTGTCTAAATCATTTGCATAATATATTTTTATTTCAGTCTTATTTCACATTGGAGTTTTACTCAATGTTTAGACTGATGTAATAAAATGTTATGTTAATTATTTATATATTGGGACTTTTGTAGGTTACTATTTTTATTATAATATGCTTTTGAATATTATTTCTAAGTAATCTACAGCTTTGTTGTTTATGAAGAGTTTGACTTTAACTTGTAGCATGTCGTACATTCGTTTGGTGTGTTTGCTACTTTTAGGTGCAATTTGGCTAACAGATTTGCTCCATTCATAATTGTTGGTAGCTTAACTCTTTTCATAATGCTGCTATATATTTATAGAGTGTAGGTTGATTTCTGCCTAGTGTGGATTGGAAGGCATTGGGCCATCCTTCCACTGCGTTGTGTGTTTTGGCTTCCTGTGCCAAGGTGCTGTCATAGACATACCACCATGGTTTTTGGAATTTGGGTTGGTATCTGTGCTCGGAGAGATGCTGTCTGCCAACCCAAGTGCCTTTGAAATAATCCATTAGGCTTAGTTTGTCTTTGTTTTGTTCGTAGAAAGAGCTTTCAATGAGTAAATTGTAGTGGTTAGCTACCTCTGTATCAGGGACATAGGCTAGTGATATTTTCTATTCAATGGAAAATTGTCTTTATGTAGAATTTTCTACACTTACTGAAGATTGTTGGAGGTGTCTCCATGTGCTTTGATTGAAATGATAGTAACATCCTTATATGGCTGTATGAGGGTATGTTGTTAAAATGCTTTGAATAATCGCTTGCTCGAAGCCTATGATTATTTTTATGTGTGTAATAGTTATCTGCTTTATATTTAATGTGATTTAAGGGTTGGTAGTAAGTGCTGCTTTGTTTATTTGGTAGCAGGGCATACATAAAAGGGATATTTGTGTTTTGATATTCACCATATATGGTGTATATATGAGAGAATGGTTTGGGACATATTTTGAAGGTTTCATCTATCATCCAGGTTTGAAAATGGCTTAGTTTAAGTCCGTTATCTGCTGTAGAGAATAGTAGGATTTGTTTATCATTGTTTAGGTTATCCTATAAAAGGAAAGGTTCCTCATTTTATATCACTGTTAAGTGCTCAGTTATTTCTATTTCATGGTATCTTCTAGGGGCAAGAGGAGTATTGATGGTAGCTTTTTTAGTTTGTGCAATTGAACGCTCGAAAGTGGGTATAGGTGGTAGTTGGCCTCTGATGTGTTCGGAGACTTTAGGGAGTATATCTTTTAGGATTTTGTTATGGGTTCTTAGGAGTTAGTGCCTGCCTCTCTTATATCTGGCAATACCTCCCTTACTTCTATTTCTGTCTTCTTCTGGGGTGGCTGTGTCATTCTACATGAATGACAACATCATCTGTTGTAGTGGCACTCCCATTGCATGTGTTAGAATAATATGTGATACATTTCCAATTTACATTTTCTTTCAATGCATTTTCTTGATTGTAGGTGTAGCCCGTGTGACTTAGGGGGTGATTACAGTGGCGGATGGACTTCAGTCCGTCAGCCATCGTTTCGGGGAATGGGACCACCTGACAGACTGTTGGCGGTCCCATAGTTGGGATTAGGATGCGACCGCCACCACCGCAATGTAAAAATGGCACATGTAACATTTCCCTGCACTACATGGCAGGCACCATGCCACATGGTGCAGGGAAATGTTACCCAAAACGTGGGTGCAGGGGCAAAGGGGGGCCCGCTGTGGGCCACCATTGTCCATCCCCGCCAGCCTTTTTTTGGAGGATGAACCGCTATGGAAAGGCTGATGGGGAGGCACATCCTAATCCCTACGGCAGTGCCTGATAGGCACTGCCACTATTTTGGGGATGGGAAGGCCTCAAGGAGCCCGTCGGATGCATGGCGGTCAGTTTTTCCAACTGCCACGGACCCCCTCCGCCATTATATTATGACAGGCGGGAAATGGCCTCATGATGGCAGTGAACCCGCCACCAACAGCCTGTCTTTGTCGGGTCCACTGTCATCGAATCAGTCCCTAATAACTGCTTTCCTTTTTCTAAATTTCTGATCTTAAATTCACTTTTTGAGTCAATCTTTATTATTAACTTTAGTATGAAATTCTGTTTTGAATCTTGTCTAGAGACATATTGCATCATATATTCTTGAGAACAACACCGTCCCCGTGTCTGAATGGTAATAGTGTCATGACTATCCTGCATATTATCTAAAAGATAGTGTCCACTAGAATAAGGGCCTGATTAGGATTTCGGTCGTACTGCCACTGACAGGCCATCGGTGGGTGTCTGACCTCCATTCAGCAGGATGGTCTGCATTATGATGCAGTCGGTTGGACAGCATTGGTCGGAAGGACCGACCGACGCTTCCCGCGGACTCAAATAGTCCATCGAGCCATCGGTCAGACTGTATTCCCTACAATAGAGGCAAGTGCCTGGGGAGGCACTGCCATAGGGATTACGATGGTCCATTCCGACTGCCTTTTAAAAGGCGGTCCAAACGCTATGGAATGTCCACCTGAATGGAACTTTTGGGGCCCCTACCAGGGCTATCGCCCCCGTGAGCCTCCACTATGGGCCCAGGGGGAGCACATGTGGTGACCTCCAAACATCCATGCACCATGTGCCAGGCATCACATGATGCCTGGCACACGGAGCATGGATGTTTGCAAACTGTTCTGTTGCATTGTGGCTTGTGCTGCGGCCCTTTCCTGGGGTTACAGCACAAGCCGCAATGCAAAAAAGCAGTTTTCCCACTGCCTGCATAGTGGTCATATTTTAATCGGGCATGTGGAACCACCAACATGTAGTCGGTCAGACACCTGCCCAATACGATGGCGCTCGGACACTCGTCTGACTGCCATCGTAAGCAGGCCTGAAGAGTGGAGCAGGATAAAAAAGGAGTAATGTGTATGGTACATGAAAGGTCTCAGCACTCAGTGTCAGTTGAATTTGTTGGTGAGAGTGAGCGTAATGTGAGATACATAGTTATTGATGTGTTTCTGATTGGTGAGAAACCAATACTTGAAATTTATTATGATTGTGGTAAGACTGCTTATTTTAATCTCCCACAACATTTTTGTGAATAGTTCATACTGCAAACAGAAATACCTCCTGATAGGTGGGAGGCTTTAAGGTGCAGGTTTTGAAGACTGTAAAACTCATAGTGTGTGAGCTGGAACTCATTAAAAGCAACAAGATTCCCACACTACTAGCAATCTGCCCTTGGAGCAGGTTAGCCCTAATGTAAAGAGCTGCTAATTTTGGAATTGCTGAACCAGGCTCGAACCCCTCCATTGGCTGAACATCCTGTGATTCTGGGAAAATCACTAAGGGTGGGCAGAACTCACAGAGTTTCACTCCACGGAATTCCTCAGAGGTACATGAAAACTCCGCAGAGTTCCACGAGCAAGTGGAATTGACACGCCATGCTGATGTTTAACACTGAGAGCTAGATTTGCGCTGCAAAATCAGTGCAAACAGCACCATGCAGCATGCCAGAGGGTGCTGCTTCTTTGCTGAAGCTCGAGGAGATTTTCTATTCAAGCTGCAGCTTTCTCACTGTTAAGGGTTATGACCATCCTTGACCCTCTGCATTGGGAAAATTTCACCGGATGCCATCTGAGTGCCCAAAATTTGTTTTGGGGATGCCAGTTCTCAAACGCCCTTGTCAACTTACCGTGGGTGAGCCGCGCGTGCGAAAAAACCTCTGGTATGCAGCGTTTGGCAGAGTTTTGCTTGAACTCCGTGTTACGAGCTTAATGTGGAGAGGGCAAAACTCTGCAAACTCTGCCAGCAGAGTGGGATTTATCCCCCACCCCTGCAAATTACTTAATCTACTCATGCCTAAAATATGTAACATTTGGTTCTCATCTAAAGTCCTTATTGGTGGTATGCAAAGCAGCAACAAAAAAATCATTATGTTTACTCAACTGTTGACCTCAAGGAGGCAGCTACCTTCAGGAAATCAGTTTGTAAACTAGTTATGAGTTCATGTGTTTTCTTATTTTCAGTTTTCTAAAATATTTTCACACCTATGCATATTTTATATTCTTATAGAACCAGCGATTAGAAACCCGTTGAGTCTTTTTGTGTAAGTATGGTAGTAGTTGTTTATTGTTGATGATGTGCGTCTGTAATGGCAGCTACAACTTGGCTTGTGAAGGTAAGAGAGGAGGGGCAGTGGGGCCAGGTGGGGGGAGATTTCAACAGACGATGACAAGGGAAAATTAATTATTGATTTAATTTTCCCTCGTCGCCGTCTGTCGAAATACCCCTATCCCGGCCCCACCTATATTACCTGCACGAGCTGCAGCAGTGTAATGGGACTGTGAGTGGTAACATAGATGAAGAGTGTAGGTTTGCATTTTTAGGCAGGTTATGTGAGTAACATTAGGTGGTATAAAGTAGGATTTAAATCCAATCTGCACGGGATTTAGGAGACAACCTCACAGGAAACCTGCAGAAAGATTTCATTACATGGGAACTTTTGAAGCACATTTTGGCTTGATGCACCACACTACAGCACATGAGCACACATGCATTGCAGTAAAAGGAAGAAAACACCATTTATTATTCAAATTGATCTTATTTTCAGGTTTTATCATCGATGAGAAGAGGGAAGAGGATGTGACATAACAGCAAGAGCTACCGACTTTTGAAATGGGGAACCAGGTATCGGCGTCGGATCAACATCTTGGAACTCTGTGCAAATCACTCCGGTCCAAATTTATCAAGCTTTCACGCAACGCAATGGTGCGTCCAGTAGGGCGTTGGGGCGTAGCCCCCCCCCGCCCGCAGCATCGCCCACAGCGTCGCCCGCAGCGTCAGCGTCTTTGAACTTAAGTAAACTGAATCAGTTTACTTAAGTTCAAAGAAGCAGAGGGAGAACTGACAATCATGTCAGTTAGCATGACGTCGGACCGCCGGTGGGCGGCCCGGCGTCATGTTGACTGACATGATCGTCAGACGGACCAGGCAGGGGCAACAGGCAGCAGCACAAGTGTGCATGATTGAGGAAGGTGAGCTAATTTTCGCTCCGTGCCCAGTCATGCGCACTAGTGTGTGCTCTGGCTGGCGCATGCCCATTAGGAGACCGAGGGTTGAGCAAAGGCTCAAACCTCAGTCTCCTAATGGGCAGGCGGGCGAGCAGTAACCGTGCCCTAAGCCAATCCTGGCGCTGATGGCAGCGCCAGGATTGGCTGAGAGCCTGAGAGGGGCTGTACCGCTGTGGGCACCAACGAACGGACCAGATGCGGCGCGTACGTGCTCAGGACCTCAGGAGGTAGGATAAAGATTTTTTAAAATTTATTTTAACACTCTCCCCACCCCCGTGCGACATCCCTCCCCCCTTTCCCCCCTGCGAGTCACGACTGTTGACCACGCGTTCCGCAGCTCTCGGCGCCGCGCTGGGTAGGAGCAGATGTTTATTTTGTGCTGAAGGGTGAAGTCTTTTTGCTAAGCTTGTACAAACATGAAAGGAGTCAGGGCTCAGAGAGGATTGTTGCTGCCCAATGTGCATGTGGCTCAAAAACACCAGGAATGAAGGGCATTGTCAACCTGTGTTTGCAAAGAAATATATATTAAAAAGGACAAAACCGTAATGGGCTGAAAAGCCATGCTTTGGAAAATGTCATTATATTTCATCAGCTCGGTGCAATGGTTTAATTCTGCAGGGCTGGGAGAAAGGTGCTTTGCCTGGGCTATTAATTACCATGCCTGTACTTTTCATTCTATCTGCTTCAGAAAGCAGCCCCAGAGCCTGGGCTCCTATTGGGCCCGTCCTAGGGCTACAGTAATTGCCTGATGACAACTGAAAATGATAGAATAATTGTCAAGAGAGACATTTTTAATGGGCAAGGGGATTTAAGTATGCATGACCAAGCTATGAGGGGAGAAGAGCTTGTTTATGATGCAAGCCAGTATAAAAACAGTCGGGACGATGACACACATAGCTGCACTTTCCTCAGTGACATGAGCAGGATCTCACCGTAAACACCAACAGATTCCTCCTCTGAACTGTAAGGACGAATAGGCAGCTGCAAGCTTCATTAGTGCTGTGATGATTTTTTGCTTGGACTTTGATTCCTGTCTCTTTCGAATTCCCGCATCTTCTTAGTCTGTGAGTGATATGGATGGGTGAATGCTGGCATAGTGATCTGTCAGGGAAGGGCGAGTAGTGTGCCTATGTGAATGCAGGGAGAGAGATGTATCTGTGCAAGTGCAAAGAGACTTGTCTGGCTACTCCCAGAGATGTATTCGCTAAGCCACTTCTTTCTCAAATTTGCTTGAGAATGCACCATTTGCCCACTCTTTTTTCAAAATTTTCTCGAACACCCCGTAGGTGGTTCGGCCTCGCTCGCTCGCCACAGTGCAGTATTTACGCCCCACCACTTTCAAATGTCACCAGCCACCCCTGAGTAAGACACCTCGCTGCACTGTGTGAAATGGGGAGAGCAGGAATGAACGTTACTCAACATTATAAGGCACATTCCTGTCCTCTCCTTGTGCTGGTTCGCAATTTTGCTGCCTTGTGCCAGCTCAGTCACCCTTGCCCCATGGTGAAAGGGTGCCAGCGATGTAGGCAGGATTATATTTGTGCAGCAAGAGACAACTTCCTGCACAAAAGCAACCTCCATATTACATGCTGCTGTCCACTGCAGAATGTTGTGCTGCTCAGCATTCAAGAGCACTGCCCAGAGTGACAGAGGGATTCATAAATAGGACTGTGCTAGGGACACTCACCGGCACATAGAAATGCCGGAAACACACAGGGCTTCTCAAACATCACACACAGCTGCCCCGAATCAAAAAGCGCTGCTAAATTTGAAATTGTACTCCCCAAAATTCATGGTACCACTCAAACTCACACAGACTGCTTCAGTTTCAAACTAATGCCCAACATCACACCTTTCAATTCACTACCACGAAATACTGCACAACTCAACTAAAAGGACAATGTGGTATTCTGAGCTGGACCTTTTACAGCCTCAGGATAGAAGGGGAGCGAAGACACTGAGGAGTGTGATCTCTGCGCCTCTGTGTGTGTGATGATGCATTCCCTGTGTGCTCCTGCACTTTTTAAGGGCTTGATTTATATTATGCGCACAGGATTCTCTGTCACAAGCATGACGCATCCCGTCCGCCAAATTGCAAGTGCATTGTATCCTAATGGCACTTATGGAAGGAGCATCCTGTCCACTGAACAATAAATCAGGCCCGAAGCCCCCCCCCCCCGCATGTGTGCATGATGGTGTTAACCGGATATTGGGGACATTCTTGACTTTATCTAAGTTTGTGTGTGATAGTGTTCACTCTATCTGTGTGTGTACTTGTGTGTCCACTCAGAGAGAGGCAGGGAGAAAGAGTCAGTGTATACCTGTGTACGTGTGTGCACCGAGAAAAAGATTGGCACACAGAGGGTGTGAGCGTAAGGGAGACGGATCTCTGCATGTATGAGTTATTCGGTGTTTTGGCACCTGCGTGGACTGTTCCTATTTCCTGGGTAATGTTTAATTTGATCATTAAAAGGCATGCTTACTTGACAAATATATATTTACCACTTGCATTACACCAAAGCAAATGTGGGACAGCTTATAAAGAAATCCACCCCAGAATTGCTAACTACCATCATGTTTGCAGGAGCACCAGTTCACCATTCCCTGACTGTTAGGGACTGTGTTAGAGAATGTTTATCTCTGTGGAAAACGGGCTACACTACAAGATGACTTTGAATCTCAGGAGGGCTACCTCAGCTTTTATTTCCTTATAAGGTCTACACATGTAGTATTGCTGGATTGGGATACAGATACACGTGTTATTAACTGCACTTTTAAAGGCACAACTGGTAATAACCACCAAATACAAACATAGAGAAATAGGACATCTTTACAGAGAGCAATGAATGCAATATGCAGATAGGGTATTGTAATGGTGCAATAGCTGAACACCCCAGTATGCTATATTGGGCTTCCTCATCGAATACCAGTCACATAGCGTCTACACTACATACCACAACCTCACAACAAGAATGCCACTTCTCATTAGAATAGTAAAAAGTCACAACTAATGCCATATCTAAAAAGCAGAGATGCAATCAAATGGTTGCATATTTCTGTTTGGAGAATCATTCACTATGTCAGTGATGCAAAAACTTTCTTGCATCCTAATATGAAGTGTTTTGCAGTAAGCTTATTTAAAATTCTGAGTGCATTTCACAGGAAGAGGCAGTGAGAGAAGAATACATTTACATACAACTCTTATCTTGGATTGCACTATTTGGTGCTTTTTTTTTTATGACGCTATACTTCTCTATTGGACCTGGCCTTCTCTACAGGGTCACCCCCAAACTCACCCGTCTTGCATTGCTGAATTCGTTTTAGTTGGCTTTAGGATCCTACGCACTTTACCACTGCTAACGAGTGCTAATGTGCTTGTGCTTTCTCCTATAAACATGATTAAATTGGCTTATCCCCAATTGGTACATTTAATTTACTTGCAGGGTCTGTAGATTAAATGCTACTAGTGGGCCTGCAGCACTTATTGTGCTACCCACTTAAGTAGCCCTTTAAACCTATCCATGGCCTGTGATTGCAGCCTGTGTCTGTCATTTTAAACTACCATTTCCACCTAGAAAAATAAACCCTTTGCCAGACCTAAACCTTACTTTTTAATACATATCAGTCATTCCTAGAATAGGACCTAAACAGCCTATAGGGACGGGGCACATTGTATTAAAAAAATTGGACATGCACTTTTAGGTTTTACAGTTCCTGGTAGTGAAAAACTCTTCAATCTGTTTTTCACTATTGTAAGGCCTACCTCTCCCACAGGATAACATTGGGTTGCCTTATTACAATTAATAAGTGCTAACGTTTTTTGGGAGCCGGTAGGAATTTTATTCTTGGTATCATGAGTAATTGTAATTTAAAACCCTCTTTAATGGTAAAGTCAGAATTTACATCACAATTCTGGATACCATCCAAAAGGCCATCATGTGGTGAGTCACATTTCTGACACAGATCGTGAGTCAATATGCGTCTGTACACAATGTGGCCCAATTGGTACACAACTACCCCTCGACAGTTTGAATTCCCTCTCCTCACTAGGTGCCCAGCTGGGCCCCATGTGAGTATCATACCCCCTCATTCCTCACTTTATTGGTGTACACTCCAACAAATATGGCTTGTGATTCATCTGGTAACCCTATCTCTAGGCCCTGATGAGACCCTATATTGTTTTCTCTGGAATCAAAACGTTGTTGGCTAGCATTTAAAATTACCCTTAACTAGCCTCTCCAAAAAATAATACAAAGGCTTATATATGAATATTGTTTTAAGGTCATTTTCAACGATTAAGAAACCTTGTTGTATATTGCAATCGGTCACTAATGTTATGTGGTTTCTGTTTTTTCACTTGGGACACAGAGCACAGTTGATATGTCTTTTCAAATACAAAGTTATCTTGTGCAAAACAGTATCTGATTTCTAGAGTATGCTTTTCTTGCAACATCCTATTTGCATTAAATCCTATTATGCTTCTTTATGATTAACTATTCAGACATTGTCCACAAGAACCATTGTTTCCCTATATATACTTTTAATAAGTTGGCATTTTCCTGTCCTAACCATTTGGAACTTGCAGGGTGTTTCTTGGGCCACATGAGTAGGTGTAGTTGGCAGTTGATATTCTTGTATTCCTCCCAGACAGTGTCTCAATAAAGTGTCTGGGTGTTGGCAGTATAGGCCTTCCTGACTTGATGGGGAAGGTGGAGCTTTCACCTACCACACTTGCACCTCAAAGGCACTGCCCAAGTACCCCCACAAAGAACTACACACTAATCTGTTGTGCCCCCATACAGACTGCTACCAGGGCTGGGAGGCAGAACATTCCAGATTATTCTGTAAGGTGGAAAACTCTAGAAGCTTCTCCCTTTTCAAAGGGACAACAGGCATAAAAAGGGGACGCTCAGACCAACTCTTCAGTACAGTCCTGGCCCAGTGGCCCACCCTGCTGTCTGAGGTCTGTACTCCTCTCTGAGAGAGAAAACCTGCACCCTCCATCCAGGTTGAAGTGTCTCTAAGGGTAAGCTGACTGACCTCATTTTCTGAGACACTGGGACACAAGCTCCACAGGCCTCTATGCAACTGCCCAGCTGAACTTCTACAACATGACCCACCTGGACCTTTAAATAGACCGGCCTCAGCCTTGCTGACCTCTACTGGAGTGGGTGTCTCCCAAGTCCAGAACCATTGGTGGGACATCAACGAAGCTCCTCCTTGAAGAACAGGAAAAACCCTGAAGATTTGGGCTCTTCATGATCGCGAATGGGCAGGTTCACACCAAGATTTTGCCGCCCACGCCGACTGACAACATGAAGCTCTGGTGAACCAGACTCTTTGCACTACAGTGACCGCCAGCTATGATCAGCAAAGCAAGAGCTGCACTTCACGCTACAGCATTGATACCTGCAGTGACCACCAACATGAATCTCCACAACGACTGACAGCATCTTCACGCTACAACAATAACAGTCCAAGAATACCTGGCCTGCTCTTCACACTACAGTGATGACCATCTACGATGCTCTCCCTACTTGTCGCAGCTTCTCCCAGCACAAACTGGACTCTGCTCGCTAGACTTTGAGAAGGTAACTTTTTCAGCTGGACCAACCTGAACCCTGTACCGGGCATGCGCTCCATCACAATCAGACTGAACTTATGACTTTCACCAAGTCTTGCACAACCAAATATATACATCTTAGTGTCCTTACATAAGTATGAAGGGCACAAAAGGGCATTCACTCCAGTGCATTCCACTCGGTGTCCTTACATAGTTATGTAGGTGCACCGTGGGGTATGCACTGCACTGAAGTGCACTGCATACTCCTCAGTGCCCTTCCATAAGTATGTAAGGACACTGAGGGGTATGCACTTCAGTGGATACTCCTTGGTGCCCTTACATACTTATGTAAGGGCACCAAGGGACTATGCACTGCACTACAGTGCAGGGCATACCCCTTGCTGCCCTTCCATAACTATAGAAGGGAGGCAAGGGGCATGCACTGGAGTGGATGCCCCTCGGTACCCTTACATTAGTATGTAAGGGCACTGAGGAGTATGAAGTGCACTTCAGTGCAGTGCATACTGCTCAGTGCCCTTACATAAGTATGTAAGAGCACCAAGGGGTATGCACTGCACTACAGTGTAGCGCACACCCATCAGTGCCCTTATCCACACAAGTGTATCTCCCTAGAGTCCTTGCATACTTATGTAAGGGCACAGAGGTGTTTACACTGTACTACAGTATAGCGCACACACCTCAGTACCCTTACATACTTATGTAAGGGCACTGAGGGGTAACTTCTCTAGTGCATACTCCTCGGCGCGCCAAGGGGTATGCACTGCACTAGTACTTTACAGGGCAGGAAGCGTGAGCAGTCTCCCATGTTCAAATCACTGCAGATTAAAGTTTAATCTACAGTTGTTTTTAAACATAGGGGACTGCTCCCTCTTCCAGCCCTGTTTTAAACCATTACAGTCCTGATTTAAATCTGCCGTCGGAATTAAATGCTAAATTACTCCTATTCAAATTCCACGCCTCCACTAATGATAATACCATTGAAGAGGCTTTTACCACTTTCTATCGGGAGCTGCACATGGAAGAGTTGGTAGTCCCAGAAAAACCCACAGCAGGTTGGTTAGGAGAGGACCTGTTTCCAAAATTAGATGCAAGATTGTCACACCTTGTGAATCAAGAGATAGCTCAGGAGGAGGCTAAGGATGTTCTGAGAGAGGGTAAAAGGGGTAAAGCTTCAGGCATTGATGGCCTTCCTAGTGAGTTGTATATGGCCATTGAGGATTTGTACTCCCGGTTTTTCACAAATTGGTAGAGAGTATTTTTGGGGGAATGCCCTCTCACAGTCATTGTTGTTATTGTTAGGTATATTTGTATAGCGCACAGCTGCCTCAGTGGAGAGGCGTCCCGGCGCTTGCAGCAGTGTCAGTAGGGAGCAAAAGCTCAACCGTGGAAAATAGGAAAGTTTTGATAGCTTTACGGAAGGACAACAGGCAATCTAGCCGACGAAAATGAACAGGGAGGGAATTCCATAGTTTGGCGGCAAGGTACCGAAACGACGACCCCCGGCTCTGAGGCGCTTCACCCGGGGGACCATTGCCAAGAATTGCTCGGCTGAGCGCACCTGGCGTGTGGGTACATAGGGGATCAACAAGTTAGACAAAATCTCAGGGGAGGGCAGCTTTAAGGTTTTGAAGGTCAGGCATAGTGCCTTGAATTGAATTCTTTGAGGCATGGGCAGCCAGTGCAGGTGCCGCAAGGCACCCGTCGCAGAGCAAGTTCTAGAGAGCTGCAATAAAACTCGGGCAGCTGCATTCTGGATCCTCAAAAGGCGCGTAACTTCCGCCTTATTGGCACCCAACATGAGTGAGTTCGCATAGTCTAACCGAGACAGAATCAGCCGGCGGGTAGGTGGATCAAAGAAGCCTAGCATAGGTCTCAAACCCCGGAGGAGACCAAAGCAAGTGCCAACGATCTTCTTGGTATGCTCCTGAAACCCAAGATTAGAGTCAAACCAGACCCCTAAGTTTTTACAACCAGCTTAGGGGTGGGGGCACTGCCCAGAGACGCCGGCCACCAATGCTTGCTCCAGAGCCCCCTGTCTCTCCCCACCAGCAGCACTTCTGACTTGTTGGCATTAAGATGAAGGCAGTTGGTGGTCATCCAATGCGCGACCGCTGCTAGGCCGCCCCGAAAATACGCGGTGCCCCGAGTATGGTCATCGGAGAGGGCCACCACCAGCTGCATATCATCGGCGTACGAAACCATGGTCAAGAAAGAATCCCTCGCCACTGCCGCCAGGGGTTGAACATAGAGATTGAACAGGACAGGGCTTAATGCCGAGCCCTGAGGAACCCCCTGCTTGATGACATGAGCGTGTGAGAGGAAGGGGGGGCCAAGACCTGGAATGATCTGTCAGATAAAAAAGAGCGGAACCATTCTAGGGCAGGACCTACCACCCCCACCTCCTCTAGGCGGCTCACGAGGATCTTATGGGAGACCGTGTCGAACGCGGTGCTGAGGTCAAGCAGGATGAGAGCCACAGTTTGTCCCTCATCCAGGATGGTCCATAGATGTTCACTCACAGCTAAAAGCGCGGTCTCGGTACTATGACCCAGGCGGAAACCATTCTGGGAGCGGTCAAAGGCACCAATGTTGTTCAGATAGCCTGAGAGAATGTTATTAGTATGGGCCTCAGCAATGTTTGCTACCCAAGGCAGGAGGGATATGGGTCGAAAGTTTTCCGGTTTAGTTGGGTCCAGTGTTGGTTTTTCAGCAAGGGAACCACCCTTGCTTGTTTCCATGACAGGGGCACAATCGCCGTGGAGAAGGAGGCATTCATGATCTGACGTAACGGTGTCAATAAAATAGGTAAAGCATCTCTGAATTGTGCAGGCCTCATGGGATCAATAGGGGAACCCGATTTTACCTTCTCACTTAGAGTAAGGAATTCGTCTTGGGAGATAGGAGGGATGGCTGCCAGGGTGATGGTGGGCCGAGGATCTGATGTGACTGCAGGGTCCATAGGGCTCCACATTGCTGTTCAGATGTGATCCACGGAGTGGAAGGATCTTTCTTGGTTTTGAAATCATTAAGTATTTTAAAGATGCTTTTTACAGGATTTTTGCTAGACTTAATCTTGATAGAGAGGTAGGCCGTTTGCGCCTGATGTATGGCCTTGTGATAGCGTTTAATCGCATCCTGGTACAGCTTTTTAGCCCCAGGGTCGTAGGCCCTTCTCCAGGCCTGTTCTAGATTCTTACAGATGCTATGCAAGGCTGCCAGAGAGTCATCATACCAGGGATAAGACTTCAAACAGCGACCCTTTGACCATTTGGCAGGAATCACAGTGTCTAGAGCATGAAGTATCCAGTCACAGAATGCTTTATAAGCTTGTTCGGGATCAGTGTCTAGGCTAGGGGGGGAGGATGCCAGGATGGAAAACAGATCTTTTATATTAAGTTTATACCAGCAACGTCTAAGAGTAGCCTTGAGGTTGGTTCTGGGTATGGACTTGGAGATCGGAAAGGAGAAAGTAACTAAAAAGTGGTCAGTCCAACACACCGGGCTGGGTGTCTGAACCAAAAGCGAGGGGATATTAGAAAAGACCAGGTCGAGGAAATGCCGAGTGGGTAGGGCCCACTACCCACTGTTTTAATTGACAAGCAGCGAAATCAGCAAGCAAGCTGCTGATGTCGGGGTCATTGGGGTGGTCAAAGTGAAGGTTAAGATCACCAACAAGGCAGAAATTCGAAGCCGTTAGTACTAGGGAGCTAACAGCCTCAATAATGGCTGGCTTGAAGTCAGAAATAGGTCCGGGGGGGCGATAGACTAGTAGGCCAGAAATGGAGGAGTGTGCATTAAAGGAGATAGCAAAACGAGCGCATTCGCACCCGGCCACCTCCTCCTTGATGAATGTGCAGCGGTAGCAAGTTTTGAAAATAACAGCTATACCCCCACCTCTAGATTCCCTGTTGAGGGTCAGAATACTGAACCCCAGGGGCAGAGTGAGGCCAGGTTCAGCCACCCGAAACATCAGTCAACCAGGATTCGGTAATAAAAAACACATCCGGAGATTCGTCCTCAATGAGGTCATGAATCTCGATATAGTGTTTCACCATGGAACGTACATTGAGATGTAGTATTTTCATGGTAGGTCTAGAGGGGGTAGGGGGAAATGAGGAGCAGAAGCTATAGCCACATTTTGGACAACAAAAAGGTCCTTCCGCTACATCCCCTTGATACTGTCCACATGGTCTGACTCGCTGACCGATGGACATCAAATACTCCCTGGTATAACTTAGCACCCCTGATTGGGAACCACCAGCATGTCTGGTGTCTGGTGGCGTCCAGGCGCAGACGGGCGCAGACGGGCGCAGATGGGCGCAGACGGGCGCAGACGGGCTTGCCTTTGGCACGCCCACTGCGCTCCCGCACCATGGGCAGCCTATATAGTAAGTCCTGAAACAGGGAGAGGAAAAGACTAGACCGCCTCCCTTTGCAAGATGGCGGCCGTAGGATGGCAACCGGAAGTGGAAATAAGCCCACGCCGGCCGGGCCAGAGCAGTGCTCTCTCCACAACAATCAGCCCGCTAATGGCTGTGATGGTCCGGGGAGATGCAGAGGCCGCTTCTCACAACAAGTAGGCACAATAGATTAAAAAGACGATTAAAACGAAGTTAGTGCAACATCTGAATTTCCTTAGTAAAATGCGCAGCAAGCCTAAAAAGTGTTAGAGTTTCTTTAACAATATTTTCAATATAGCAAATAGCAGCGCAGGAAGCATAAGAGGAGGCGTTCGCTTCTGCCGACAACTGCAGGCTTAATAGGTCATGTAATAAAGCTATTATTAGCATTATCCCAACAATAAATAAATACCCCAAACTCTGTGAATCACACAGACCAATCTCCCTGCTGAACTGCGATTATAAGTTCTTTACGCGGATTTTAGCAAAAGGACTGGGCAAGGTGATTGGCTGTTTTGTTCACAAAGGTCAGAAGGTGTTCATCAGTGGGCAACACTTGCATGAGTTAACCTATGGGTCAATCGATAAGCAACTGCTTGGAACCTTCCATTGGATATTCTGACCTTCGATGTAGCCAATGCCTTTGACAGGGTGAGCTGGTAGTATCTGAATATGGTACTTAGGATGAATGGACTTGGAGACAGGTTTTTTAGGATAGTTGAGTTGATCTATAAGGAACCCATGGCTAGTATTGCTGTCAATGGTAGGTTGACAAGGGAAATCAGAATTCAGAGGTGCACAAGACAGGGCTGCTCTCTGTCTCTGTCTCCACTTCTAATTAATTTATACATAGAGCCACTGACAAGGAGGTTGAGGAGCAGCATAGGCATTGTACCATTTCAATATAGTGGTTCGGAGTTGAATGTGGACAACCTAAAGGTTTTTACGTCGGACCTGGTCATTTCTCACCCCACTATAGAGGGAATTATAAAAAAAATGGTGACATCTCTAGATATTCTGTTAACAATACTAAAATCCAGATTATGCTATGGAACATGCCATTGGAGGGCCACCTAGTGAAAAAAGAAATTAGAAACATAGGCATTCAAGTGACACATGATCTGGAGACGTTAGCACAGGTGCATTTGCATTAAAGTAATGACAGAGACTAGAAAGGTCTTGAGAACCTGGATAAACCTCCCTCTGAAGAACTAAGGGGCATATCAGCAAGGAGGCGATATAAAATTATCGCCGCTTTTGCGTCCATTTTCGGACGAAAAGCGGCGATAATTTTATCACCTTATTAGCAAGGTCACGCTATCACGTGAATCCTTGCATTAGCTCCCTTTCCCATAACGCCCTGCTTTGCATCTCTAATGAGATGCAAAGTGGGTATTCCGTCCCAAAATAACTGGAGAAATGTCGCTAACCGACATTTCTCCAATTATCAATGGGCACGTTAACAAGCATCGCGATAAGAAAAGTAGCGCTAACCTTGGTTATTGCTACTTTCCTTACGCCTGCTTTTAGTTTGACTTAGCCATTATATCCAATGTAAGGTGGATATCATGGCTAAGTCTGCCCTGCCCTATCAACAACCTATCGCCAAACTTTGTGAGATTATCGCTGGATTTCCAGCGATAATCTCACATTTGGCAGTTAGCGCTTGGAATTTTATCGCTTTGGAGATAAGAGTTGCTGATAGCACGCTATCTCAGCGATTAAATTCCACGTGATCCGGCGATAATTATCCTAGCGCTAAGTGCGCTTAGCAATAATTATCGCCGGTTGTTGCTGATATGCCCCGAACATTGTTGAGAAGTCTATGCTACCCAAGTTTACCTTCCTATTTGAGGCAATCCCATTATGTTGTAAGAGATTTGGTTTAACGAACTACAGAGCGAGCTGAGAAGTTTTATCCGGGCCGGGGGGTGTGGTGGGTGGAGGAAGTTGCGTTGGAAAAAGGAGAAGGGAGGTTTAGAAGAACCTAACTTTCAACTATATTGCTTGGTCTTTCCATGGAAAAATAACAGGATGCTGCTCTCCTGTTCTGGCCGCTCACAAATAACTTGTATGTTTAGCGCCATGTAAAAGAGATTGACGCAAGGGGGTGTAAATGTCCTGTATGAGTAAGATACAGGACAGAAGTTACAAGGTAGGCCCATCACTGGTATTTTTGGGGATTCTAGTTAAGAGCAAGGAGAGTGATGCCACAATTGGTCTAATGAAGGAACAGCAACCACTGGTATTATATTTGGTAAGAAGTGGGCCTCTTCAGCCGCCACCTCCTCCCCGAACTTTATGGAATGGGCACAAGAGGTTATGAGAGTTGGGTGCATAGGTCGCAAATGGAAATGTGGAACTTGGTAGATGAGTGGTCGGGGAGGGGTGGATTCAGAATTCAGGAAGGGAGGGGTTAGAAGGAGTAGGGAGGCAGATGGGTTTGTCCTATGATTCTGCCACAGGGCTAACTTACTGGGGCCGCTCGGTCCAAAGGGACGTGTAGTTGAGGTTCCTTCTCATCGCTGGGTGGGAGAGAAAGGCCCTGCTGGACGGGCTGCCCTCGTAGAAGTGAAACCAGCATCTGCCGACAGATGAGGGCAAAACAAAAGTACTTGTTTGACTCCAGTATCCTCTTAACTGGGAAGGGAAATCTGCCACAGTTTCTTTCACCTTGTCTTCAGGAGTAGATTGTCATAGGGATAGTATGCGGGGCAGCACTAAAAATGACACATCTTGTACTCTTAGTAGTTTATAAGGGCTACTAGGGTGACAAAAATCATATTTCACAGTAAAAACTTCCTTCAGATCAGCGGGCCGGCTTTAGTGCTGGTGAGGCCTCGTGCGACAATGCATGTTAGCGCCTCCCAATGAACACCTCCGCCATGGATTCCCTCACAACCACCCTTTAGCAGTGCCCCTCAAGTCTCCATAACCACTCTCTCTCATTTAGTTTAGTTTCATGGTGCCATTCATACCAGTGTAGGGTGTCAGAGCACTTTACATCACACACACTTTGCACAGAGACAATCAATCATACATGTATGAATCTGTGTATAGGAAATGTTACATCAGACAGAGAACCACAAGGCTTAGGAGTCACGTCTCATCCATACTGGTAGGCAGTATAGTTTAAGAGTGCTTGGTCTGGAGGAGCAAACACACAGAATTTAAAACGTTACACCTTGGTTGGGGGTTCTTTGCACAAATAACAATTGATTTCTACCCAAATGAACCATTTTTGCAACATTAGGATAATGAAAGACTGGGGGAGAAATTGTGTAATGCTTTAACCTATATCTTGCAGTTTGCATGCAGCTCTTTAGCTTACTGTCCTATATTAGGATTTTAACTTACAAAATGCAAGTAACAAAAGGATCTCTCTGACAAAAACAGTAACCTACTGACCTATTTACATTATATGCACTTTGTGATCAGCATTGTACATATGCTTTGCAGCAGGCAAATTAACCCTCTGTGCTACCTTACGGAGTCAAAACGTCCGCTAGAGAAAACTCTGATCTCTCTCCAGGAAGAACATTAATCACCAGATTTATCTTGACATTTTTATTGCTGCCTGGAAATTTCTGGAGGCCAGGAATGTGTCAGGAGGGGCTTTTAAAACCAGAATATACTTCCAAACAGGTGCCCCCACCTGAAGTCAGCGCCAGGTACGGTGACACCAGTGGAACCGCTCTAGAGTCGGCCATGTTCAGATGTCATGAGGTGTGGTGCTCTGGCTAGATGTATGGACGTAAAGTGAAATTATGAATGGAGGTTGTGTATTTATCATGGGACAGCATCAACTCTGTAGAATTTGGAAATGTTGGGAGTTGCCTATGCTATTACAGCAGATCACTAAGGAATCTCTTGTAGTGCTTGGACATTCGCAGTCTCTGACAAGTTCACCACCCTGACAGTGGCTGAGAGGAGATAGGATTCCTAGATTGTGTCTGAATATGAAGTCGACTTCAGTGGTGCCTGTTGGAGATTACTAACTTAGGGGCAGATTTACAAGCCCCTTGCGACCACTTTTTACTGCCATTGCTTCACTTCTGTGACGCAGCGGCATCATAAACAATGCGCTACGTTGCAACATATTTACAACGTGACGCATCTAGGGAGATGCGTCACGTTGTAAAGCCCTGCACTACATTATACCTGCATCAGGTATAATGTATGCAGGGTGGGCGTTCCCACGCAGGAAAGCCTCATAAAAGTAACAGAGTGAAATCTACAAGATTTCACTGAGTCACTTTTACCACACCACTGCGTCAAAACCTTGTGCCTGCTTGAAGCAGGCGTAAAGGAGTGACGCATCATGTTAGGAATAGGCATTCCTAACCATTGATGTAGTTGCGTCGTACTTACGACACGACTCCAGCAATGCGCTGCCCTTACGCCAAACAGATGCGTCACGCATCTGTCTATCCTTGCGCCACAGTGCGCCGCATTGTAAATGTGGCGCATCCATGGTGGCGCAAGGGTTTCTTTACGTGTCGCAAATTAACTGGCGCATCCCTGCTAATATGCAGGTATGCCCCAGTTCTTGTAAATCTGCCCCTATGAACTTGAGTTTAGCTTTGATGCTGCCAGGAAATATAAGGCGCTGTGGGTCAGGGCAGTCTACCCATATGGATATTCGGGGTCCATTCATGGATCCCTGTCAACCTTGTACTGACGAGGAGGGCAGCAGTAGTGGTGTCTGTGAGAGGTGTGGTTCATGGCCTCTTAGGAAGAAGAAAAACAGGGCATGGAGGAGGAAAGACTCTGGGCCATATTATCAAGAATGGCGATAACATTGTGAATTCCAATGGAAGCCCAGGTTCTGGTGTGAAGGTCATTAAACTTCGATTGGTATTCTCTAGGGCATATTATCAAGCCCCTTATCGCTAAAGCGGCGATAATGTTATCGCCATTCTTGATAATATGGCCCTCTGTCTGGCCGCGAGTTCCCTTTACCCCTGCAGATAAAAAGTAAGGCTCATCCGTTGCAGCCGGGTCGCCCATGAAAGGGAAACAGCATTGTATGAAAAAGAGGAGAGAGGGCCAGCAGCTGCAGGGGGTTATAGCTACCGAAATGTAACTAGCTGAGGAGTCTTGGACATTGTTTCACATGTGCGAGCGCTGGAACATTTGCCCCCAATGTTATGGCCCTAATGGAACAATTGGATTTAGTTGAGTATCATAAGGGGATTTTTTCTGCATCATAAAAAACGGCTTTTTCTTTTTTTGATAAAATAGCTGCGCAACAAGGTGAGGTCTAACGGGATTTGTATGGCAAACATGCATTACATGTTTCCCCATCCTGTGAGGGAATTATAAGGGAAAAGTAGAATAAAGCTTTCCTTGTGAGAAGAAAAACAAGCATTGGCATAGCCAATAGGTCTCGCCTTTTGGACCTTATAAGTGTTTAGCCATGCAACAGTTGCATAACTAAACACTTATAAGGTGCCAAAAGCGAGACCTATTGGCAATGCGGCCGCAAAAGTGAAAGTGATCGCGATCAAACATCAAAGCGGCCGTGTGGCCACGAAAGTGAAAGTAATCGCGGTAAAAGTGGCGCGCGCGCCCGCGCACATGCACTGTAGCTCTAGGCTGGCCTGGTAGCACTTTTTGGAGCCCTCTCAATAAGTCTCGCCAGACCAGCGCATGCGCTGGGTCAGGCGAGACCTAATAATTCACTGCATGCTTCTCTCCATGGGCTGCTGGCTTGGGGATGTTGGTTTATACAGCACCCTGAAAAAGTTGACCTCTCCTTGCAGTTATTTCAAAAGCACATCAATTGAATTCCATTCTGTGGGCTTTTGATGAGTGGGTATTGATACAGTGTGCACGGGCACCTCCTGGTGGCGGGTTCTGATAACTGCAGTTGCATTTTGCCGGACTTGATCCAACTGGCCTTGATTGTGGGACTCTGCACCTGCCTCAGGGCCTCTCCAGTCAGAGCGCGCTGACCTCCACAGAGCTGATAACATAGGAGAGCACATCATGAGTTAATCTGATGACCCGGTGTGGACGTGCAGAGCCAGGGCGAGGGCATGCTTGTGCTGATTACTGCATGAAAAGCTGCCAGATTTACTGAGCGGTGTCAAGGATTATACACGGAGGACGGATCTGATCATTAAAGACAAAGAGCAGCTGGATTAGAAAAGGATGCAATAACTAATATTCTTGTGTTGTTGCAAGGACAGGCCACTGTCGTCAGAAAGCGCACTGTAACTGTCTAGAATGGTATTGAAGACTAGAAGCAGGCAACACATGAGGCTATAAAGCAAGACCCAGATTACTAAGATTTTGCGTCGGGTTGCATCGCTTTTGTGGCACAGCCCCGATGTCAAATCCTCTTTGGCATTTACTAAGCCACGCAAAGTCGATTTGCGTGGTTTTGTAAAGACAAAGTAACGCAACCCAGTGCATAGCGCTGCCGTGTGTTACTTTGCATCAGGTAGGTGCTACATGGTTGGAGTATGGGCGTTCCCATGCATCTACCCATGCATTTTGAGGCAACCCTGATCTACAAAGACATGTCAACCTGGGTTAGCGCCGAAATGGTGTTCCTCCTACCCAACAAAGGTGGAATGAGGCGAAATATCTTTATTTCTCCACTTTACTTCTTCTTTCCATGTGAGCCCCATTCTGTGGAACACAAAGGAAGCGGAATATGACTCTAAGGATAGCACAGGCCCCTTTGCACCATGGCGCGCGGGTGCCTGCATTGGCCCTAGGCAGCATACAGTGCGACCAGCACTGGGATAGAGCAGAAGCACGGCAAGTCTTAGTTGAGATGCCACATTTCTGTCCTCTCCCTTTCACGATGCAATGCAGCGCAGCAAATTGTCTTGCTGCTTTGCTTTGCGTGAAAGAATAGTAAATGTAGTCCAAAACGTGAATACAGTTGGTTCTAACAGGAACCCCATTCATAAAGTGAGTTGATGAGAGGAGGAGAGGCATACATGTGGGGTAGGGTACCCCTTTGTGGATGATCCCCTAGATGTATGTAGCACCGGGTTTGTGGGAATGTTACTGGTTTCAATATTATTTATTAAGACAGTAAACAAAGGAAAAATTCACTATCAGTCAAGTTTAGTATAGAGAATCTCCAGATCCCACTGAAGGCCTGTTGATTATGGAATCTAATGAAGCACTGGCTGGGTTAACCTTTTTGATATCGTCTATATACAATAACTGCTATTAACGAGTTCCACAGTAGCCATAAGATCAAGAGGAGGATGAGCGGGGACAACAGAGAGACAAATATTCACGAAAAGGCTACCCCAAGACAACACCTGAGGGTACAGTACATTTCTTATTTTTTACGCAACATAGCACAGTAAGGGAACTTGCAGTACTGTGTTGAGTGAAAGGGAAGGGGAATATATGGTCCATATTTACAAAGATATGGAGCACTCATGCTCCCTCCTTGTGCCGGTGCATTGTGTGCTGTCTAGCACCAACGCAGGTACCCTTGACCCATAGTACGAGGGTGCCAGCACTATGGGCAGGATTGTTTTTGTGCGGGAAGGAAAATGTTCCTGTACAATAATTCTCAGAGGCATATTCCTCTTTCTGTGTGTGCTGCAGAATGCAGCAAACATGGAAAGAAGGCGCAATGAGGAGAAATAAAGATATTTTGCCTCAGTACACCTCTGTTGGGTAGATGCACCATTTTGCCGTAAAACCACGATTACAAGTCTTTGTAAATCTGGGTTTTTGTCTAAATGCATAGGTGAATGCTTGGGAATGCAAATGCTCAGCCCATGTAATGCCTCCTCGACACAAAGTTGTATTACTATGTATTTACTAAACTGTGCAAAGTGGCATTGCATGGCTTAGTAAATGAGAAAAATGTGTGTCGGGCTGTGCCACAAAGGTAAAGCAGCCCAATGCAAAACCATAGTGAAATCTGGGCTCTACTGTCACCCTCCTCCTCTCAAGCAGAGGGCAATTAATCAACCAATCAGGGCTATTAAAGCGCAACTACTCACATGAACAACTACTCACATGAAGGGTCTCAAGGCGCTGAGGGGGGGGCGCAGCTCCTGGATGTTCACTTTGATTCGTTGAAGAGCTAGGTCGTGAAGTCCTTCATGAAATTAGAGAGTGTTGGTGTCTGCCGGAGATGGAGAGGGAGGGTGTTCCATGCCCTGGACGTGAGTAAGGAGAAGGAACGGCCTCCTGTTCTGGTCTTCCTGATGCATGGCACCGTGTTAAGGGAGAGCTGGGCTGAGCGGAGGGATCTTTGGGGTGCGTGGAACGAGAGGCGATGGTTCAGGTAGGTAGGTCTGGTGTTGTAGAGTGCTTTGTGGGTGTGGGTGAGAAGCTTGAAGGTGATTCTCTTCTCTACGGGGAGCCAATGTAGTGTCCGCAGGTGTTGGGTGATGTGGCAGTGGCGAGGCAGGTTGAGGACTAATCTGGCGGAGGCGTTCTGGACATTCTGGAGTTGGTGAGGCTCTTGTTGATCCCGGCATAGAGTGCGTTGCCGTAGTCCAGTCTGCTGCTGATGAGGGCGTGGGTGACGGTTTTCCTGTGCTCGAGAGGAATTCAGTTGAAGGTCTTTTGTAGGGGATGGAGGGTGTTGGAACAGAAGGAGGAAACGGCGTTGATTTGGATTTGGGTGTAGGTTCTGCATGTAGGTTGTCGTCATCGAAGGTGTCATAGATGGTCCTGATTTTATGGTGGAAGAGGATGCTGAGTCTGTCGCAGAGATCCTGGGAGGGGGATGTCAGTTGTCTCACTGTTGGGTTGGGCGAACTCTTTGATTATGCCAAAGAGTTCTTTGCTGTTGTGTGCATGGGCGGGGATTCTGTCCTGGAGTGCTTTCTTTCTTGTGTATCTGATGAGCTTGTGGTGGGCTGGCTCTCTTGGCGTGTGGGTTGGTAGTTTTCTTGAGGTAGCGCTGGTGTTGGTGCAGTCGGTGAGCCAATTGTGCAGGGTTCGGGTGGCGGTGGTTGGGTGGTCGTTGGTGGCGGTGGGTATAGAGCTGACGAAGGAGGTGGTGAGCTGGTCGTCGGGGATCTTGTTCCAATTTATGCTTTGGAGCTGGTGTAGACGTTTGCGGGTGATGTTGGTTTTGAAGGTGAAGTGGACGCAACAATGGTCCATCCATTGGAGTTCGGAGGTGTGGCTAAAGGTGATGGAGTTTCCTGCTGTTAAGGTGGGGTTGAGGGTGTGTCCTGCTGAGTGTGTGGGTTCTGGTACGATCTGTTTGAGTCGATGTTGAGGAGGTTGTCCAGGAGGGAGGAGGAGTTGGGGTCTTGTAGGTTGTCGAGGTGGAAGTTGAAGTCTCCCAGCAAGGTGTGGTCGGTGGAGGTGATGGCTTGCATGGTGATGATGTCGGTGATGGAGTCGGAGACATATGTGCAGGGTCTGGGTGTCTGTAGATGAGGGTGCCTCACTGGGTGGTGTTCGGGTTGGTCTATATCTTGAAGTGAAGGTGTTCCATCAGGTCTGTGGGCCCGTCGGTGTGGTTGGGCCTACCAGTCCAGTCCGAAATTAGCCTCCCAACCCCATATGGCTAACTTGTGTTGCACTTCACAATCATTTCTCACCCTTACCCTGGCACACAAAGAATAATATGCACCTCCACCTTCAGGAAAACAAGTCACTGTACTTTTACCCGATACCCAGCAGATGCGTCAATTTCCCTGGCAATCAAATCCCTCTTAACAAGCATTAACTCCCTTTTTCTGGCAATGCTGCTATGTCATAAGTTTAGGGTGAGAAGAACATGGCTTCCTTTCTGCTCACTGCAACAAGTCCACTTGAGTTGTCCTGTCAAGCATTTGAAGGCAACCTGTGTACTTTGGGGTCAAGAAGGTAACCTGAATGCCTGGTCACAATACTCGTTCCCTCCTCCACATGTGACTCTAGGACCTCTCTCAGCCCCTTTTTTCATCACTGCTGCAAGCGACTCTGCAGTAAATGATGATGGGATGCCCAGCACTCCAAGCTGTATTGCCCTTCGTTATCTTGTTAAGCCCTAAGTTTAGCCTCTAGTTGCACAGTACTGGTAATAACACAGTTCTTGAAGTCCATCAAGTTATTTATGACTTCTTTCATCTGTCTCATCATTTGGTGTACCCTCTTTATGAGAATCGCTCCACTCTCAGTACACAACCGTAAGATCCCCTCATGTTTGTGCTCCAGTGTCTTTACTGCTGCTTCTATTCCAAGTCAAAACCTCCATTCGGTGCATCATTTAGGCACAACAGAGCTTTTCTGCTTAGTAAGATCCAGATTATCTAGAGGCTCTTCCTTCGTCTCCTTGTGCCCTAATCCTCTGAGTGTGCAAGTTAAACAAAAAGTCCTCTTTATTTCTCTTTTGTCCATTTCCATGTTCTGCTTTATTCATGGAGGATGGACCAAAGAGGGAGGGAAGTGGGCCAATTTCTTTACAATCTGCTACTGGGGGAAGGGCAACCACCTTCACTCACTTCACTCCTTCACTCTCCTCAGTCTCCAGTATTGATCCTACCAAAGGGAAGAGATCAGGTAGGTGATGGGGAAATGCAGCCCTGAAATGCTCCAGAGTCCAGGATACAGGGCCTTACAGCTTGCACCTCCACTGGCATATCTGCCCATCCACATACACCAAGCCAGGTGCCTCCAGATCATGCCTGCTGGTTAGGCCATGGACCACATATCCAGCTGTGCTTCTTAGCACTCCTTCGGGCTCACCATTGTGCCCTAAGGTCATCACCATAGATAGCTAGGGTTGCCACTGATGGTCTCTCCTTTAAGCACTCGTACGCTCACCACCCTCTAACCTCAGTGGCAGAGGAGCCTACACCACTCTGAAAGCTGCTATATTGTATTTTTATGGGAATATGGGTGGTCAAAAAGTGAGCTGTCTCCCTTTTACTGTCCGTCTTCCTCAGCTGGTCTCTCCTCTCTCCCTCCTAAATGCATTATCTATTTTAAGCCAAGGGGTTGTGTGTCAGGTGTTGAACTGATATTGCATTCAAGAAAATGTCTTTGTGTCCCGCTCCCCACCCAGCTCCGGCACATCTGCCTGTGACTCAAAAGAAGGAACACGGGGGCGTGGCTTGGACGCCGAGGGAAGATGGCGGATCTCCGTTAGCTCCGCTCGGACGCGGTGCTATGTAGCTGTGTGGAAGACTTCCCAGCGAGCTACGGGCACTGTCTCCAGAAGAACTTACCGGCGGAACATGGCGTGATTCTGAATTGCTCCTCGCTGGCTGTTTTTACCACTCCTATCCCTCGGAGACGTGGCGGTTTGAGTTCCTGAGGTAATGCCCGACGGCGGCCATTTTGTATCGAGGCGCCGGCATTCTATTCCTGAAACACCGCGCACGTATTTCCTGGATCCAGTCATGCTTTGATGCTTTACTGCTCCCTTTCTCTTCGAGAGGGAGTCTGCTCCATCTTCAACAGTCGCCAGTAGCCCCTGGCCATGCTTGCTCTATATCGTTTCTCTCCCCGGAGAAGGTCTCATAATTCTGTCTTTTCTTCAGAGGAGCCGTGATTAACCCCTATGTTCCGGTATCTTCAGAGCCACAGGCTGGATGCATTGCAGCTTTGTGTATCTTTCTCTTTTTGTTCTAAGGTGATGCTATAGTGGCTTTATGATTGTCTTTGTCAAACCGTACAGCGTATGAGAGAATTCCGTGTACTTTTTCCCGCCAAAAAAGCATCTCGTCAAATTGCCAAGATGTCTAATGACTCCCATCCTCCAAATAAACCGTCCTCTTCTGGCGCCAAGCCTAAAAGGCTGAAGAATGATCCGCCCTCGCCTATTCTTTCTTCGCAAAGCCCAGTTTTGGATAACATACTAGAGGAAGTGCGTGGTCTTCAACCCTTTATGGCCGCCACAAACGAAAAATTGCAACAAATTGAGGACCGATGGATTGTCATGGAAGGTAGGGTGACTGAGTTAGAACAACGCGTCAGTGACGTTCAAGATGTTACCACAAAAATTCCGTTATTGGAACAAGAGATTCATAAATTGAAGCTGCATACTGAGGACTTGGAGAATCGTAATCGAAGGAACAACCTCCGTCTTTTTGGCTTGCCAGAGAATATTGAGGGTCCTGATATGTTGCTTTTCCTTCGAAAATTCCTTCATGACCTCTTGGGCCTTCAGTCATCTACACCTTTGAATATACAAAGAGCTCACCGCTTAGGTCGCCTTCAACCGAATTCCACCAAACCTCGTGGTATTATTATGCTGTTTTTGGAGTTCACAGAACTCATGACTGTTCTTAAAGCAGCTAAACTCAAACGTAACCTATCGTGGTCTGGACACAATATTTTTATCTCACAAGATGTCTCCAATGCGACCAATGCTCGTCGCAAAGAATTTCTTGCATTGCGTCCACAAATGAGGCTCTTGAACGTCCAGTATGGTATACTTCATCCCTCCATCTGCAAGATCACCCACGACGGCCAGACGAGATCCTTTGATGACCCGGGAAAACTGAAACTGTTTCTCAATAACATCTCCTCTCGGAATATGGACACAAATCATTGAACGCTTCTTTTTTGCTACTTCAGTGTAGTGCTCTGAACAGCTATTAACAGCTTTTTTCTGGTTACCTTAGATTCCTCTCATACATAGCTTTCCTTATGTTTTAGTGCTTATTGCTTATTGTACGTTTGTTAATCACGTTTCTCCCTCTTTGTTGCTGCTTATTCCTGTTCAAATTCTTTCTTCCCCTTCTCATATCTCGCTCCCGCTATATGATTTCCTACGTTATGTCCTGCTTCCAATTGTACCCATGTGAATTATACCGCTGTCTTCTCTCCGGTCTCATCACGCTCCAACTTTACTTTTCTATCGATGTCTTTCAGGTCTGGACTCTTTTCCTTGACCTGTTTTCCGTCTTTGCTTTCCTATGCTTTTTTCCTCTGCTCACCTTTTTTCCCTTCCCTGCTCCTTCGCGCTCTTTCTTATTTCAGTCTTCCTCTGGTCGGTGCGTCTCTCTCTTCTTCTTTCGAGTTTTTCCATGTTTCCTCTTTGCTCTTTTCCCTTCATTTCTTCATGAATATGGTGCTTTTGGACTTCTTCTTATTTATTACATTGTCAAAGGCTTGTTGATTCTTCTTATTACGGTAGTTTTATGTTTTGTTGTTCCCCTGTGTAACCCTTATGCGCATTTTGTCTTCCAGTGTCGTTGTGTCTCCGAAGTATTTCCACACCATGTGTATCACATTCCCCTGACCCTCGCGTATGTGTAATTTTGTTACGTGGAACGTTCGTGGTCTTGGAAACCCGGTTAAAAGACAAAAGGTAATTTCTCATTTATCTAAGCTTAATTCCCAAATTTCCTTTCTTCAAGAAACTCACTGCAATGACGTCGAGTCACTGAAATTAAAAAGGCAATGGGTAGGCCAAGTTGTTTTTTCCCCTGCTGTTGACAAGAAGGGGGGGGTTGCCATATTGTTTCACAAAACTTTATCTGTGCAAATTGTTTCCTCTCAAAATGATGACGCAGGTCGATGGGTAATGGCCAAGGTTGTTGTACACAATAAAACGTTAATCTTGCTAAACATTTATGGCCCTGTGAAACCTGATCCCAAATTTTGGAATGATATCAAAATTCTCCTCTCCACAGCTGATTGTCCCAATATTATTGTAGCAGGCGATTTTAATCAATGGTTGGATCCTTTCTCGGATCGCTTATCTAAGTACAAATTTCAACTGGATAAGACCCATAAATCCTTTCAATCGGCCATTGCCTCTCGTCCAATGTATGATGTCTGGAGAACCTGTAATCCTGATTTGTTGGAATATACGTTCTTTTCTAATGTACACCAAACCCGATCCAGAATTGATTATATCTTGGTTAGCAAATCCCTTCTTCCTTGTATCCAAAAATCTGAAATTGGCTCTATTTTTATCTCAGATCATGCCCCTGTCTATGCTATGTTCGACCTTTCACTCACCTCCACCAAATATAATCGCTGGAAGTTTAACACTCACCTACTTTATGATACAACTTATATTAAAGAAGTCACCTCCTTTATTAATGAATTTTTCACCTTTAACAACCCATCAGACACTTCCACCTCTAACAACTGGGATGCTTTTAAAGCGGCGCTCCGTGCTTTTACTATTTCTTTTGTGTCCCGGAAGAAAAAGGCCAATGCGAAAAAGTATAAAGACCAATTACAACAGTTGAAAAAATTAGAGCATGACTATTTTTCTTCCAAAAATGCTGATTCACTTAGGGATTTAATTACAGCCAAAACCAACCTTAACAAAATTGCCACTGTTGACGCCTGCAATGTTTTACTTAGAATTAAGTCTAAATTTCACGGAGGGCAAAATAAAGCAGGTAAAATGCTAGCGAATTATTTAAAAATTCGCTCTGAACGTAAGACCATTGGTCCTATCTTGGATGAATCCACCAATAATCTGGTGTCCTCTGATGAAGAAATTGCAGCGGTGTTTCATGACTACTACCGATCTCTTTACTCAGATGACACATTCCCCTCCTCTCATAATCTTGAGAAGTTTTTTTCTGGACTTCCTGCTCCCCCATCTCTGAATGCTGAGTTTTCTGCCTTAGAGGCGGATATTACCCTTCAAGAGATTATTACCGCCCTTCTAGCTTTAAAGAAATCAAAAGCCCCCGGCCCGGACGGATTACCGGTGGAGTTTTATTGTACTTTCAAATCTTTGTTTGCCCCTAAATTATTGCAGCTGTTTAATTCTTTCATTGCTGATGCGAAAGCATCAGGCTCCTTTATGGATGCCCTGATCGTCATTATCCCTAAGCCTGACAAGGACCATTCTTTATGTAAAAATTTTCGCCCAATCTCCCTTATCAATTACGACTGCAAGATCTTTGCTAAGATTATTGCATCCCGACTTGATTCTATCATACCCCTTCTGATCAAGACGGACCAGGTGGGTTTTGTCAAAGGTAGACTGGCTTCCGATAATGCTAGAATGTTCATGAATATCTTATCCCATGGTAAAAATTATAAAAATCCTCTGGCTGCTTTGTCTCTGGACGCTGAAAAAGCATTTGATCGTATAAATTGGCAGTATATGTTTCACACCTTACAATGGTTTGGTTTTGGCCCTAATTTTATTTCCTTTATCAAATTGTTATACTCATGTCCGAGGGCAAGTATTTTTGTTAATAACCAATTCTCTCAATTTTTTCCCCTATCCAGAGGCACCAGGCAAGGCTGTCCTCTTTCCCCATTACTTTTTATCCTGTGTTTGGAACCCTTCCTTGAGCGTATTCAAACCAATCCCAATATTAAAGGTTTTGCCTCTGCTTCTGTTGAAACTAAAATATCTGCCTACGCGGACGATATATTGGTATACATGTCCAATCCCAGTGAATCCCTTCCCCCCTTTTTAGAAGAAGTCCATCTTTACTCTTCCATTTCTGGGTACAAACTCAATCTAACCAAAACGGAGGTTCTTCCTTTAAATTCGATTTGTTATCAATTCATGTTTGCGGATACAGCCTTTGCATGGTGTCCCTCCAAAATTAAATACCTTGGCATTTGGTTTGCCTCCAATATTGCGGACACTATTAAATTCACCTTTAACGCACTAATGAATAAGTTGAAATCCCTTCTCCTCGTGTGGTCCCCCTTATTTTTGTCATGGTGGGGTCGACTAGATACTATTAAGATGATGGTCACTCCTCATATTCTTTATACGGTTTCTATGCTCCCTGTCAAAATCCCTAACACGTTTTTCTCCCAATTAAACTCTTTATGTATTAAATTTTTATGGAACAATAAACGCTCCCGCATAGCCTTAAACAAACTTATTCGCCCCAAGGAAGAGGGGGGTGTGCGTTTCCCTAATTTTAAAATATACCACTCTGCTTTTTTGATTAAACAATCTTTCTCATTGGCCTTCGATTTTGGGGATGCGCCTATACCTCGTTGGATTATCTTTGAGCGATCGCTTCTAAAAGAATTCCAGTTTCAGCATGTTACATTTATGTCCAACTGCACCTTTTTGTCTAAACACCCTGTATTAAAATACTCCCGTGAATTGCTGTGCAATACATTTCTCAAGGACCTATCCCCTATCCAATGTTTTTTAGCCTCTACCTTGTGGTATAACAAATTTCTTAAATACAAAGGTAGATCTTTCTATTACAAATACTGGAAGGAAAAGGAGATCATTTTTGTCCATCAGTTTTTGAATGGGTTCTCTATCATCTCATTCCAGGAATTACAAACACGATATCAGCTACCTGACTCCTTCCACAAGGAATACCTTATTATCTCTAATGCTATACAAACCCAATTGGCTACCTACTCTCTCCCATCAGTCCCACCTTCTTTAACTCCCTCTTCACCATTGTATCCTCTATTCCCGGCGCATAAACTCAAAGCTGCCACTGTCTATAAGTTATTGTTATCTAATGCCAATGTTCGTTCTAAAATCACCATTGAAAGTGCATGGGAAATGGACCTGTCCTTTTCTCTTCCTATTGAAAGTTGGGACAAACTATGGTCGAAATTATTTAAAGTTTCGGCTGCAGCCAGGATAACCCAATCTCTGTTTTTTCTGTATCATAGAGCCATTATTACTCCTGTTACTATTTGTAAGTTTTCCCCCACATCCTCTCCCCTTTGCTGGTCCTGCTCTACCGAAACTGGCACATTAGTCCATCAGTTATATGAATGTGCATCTGTTCTATCTTTTTGGAATTCAATTTGGAATGTATGCATGTCAGTTTTCAACTTTAATGCAACCTTATCTTTTGTAAATATCTTTTTAGGCTCTTTAGCTCCTGATATGGAAACTGTTTTACCTTGTTCTAGGTTATTTGACCTTTTTATTGCATTAGCTTTTAAAGTGATACTGTCTGCATGGAAAGATAATTCTAAACTGTCGTCAATTACTTGGTGGAATTTTATTTGTGACGAACACAGGATTGCTTCAGTTTCCTCCTCTTCTGTCCCCCAAAAAATCAAAACTGATCTTCTTTGGCTTCCTTTTACTGTTTATCTTTCCTCGCACCTTCCCTTGCGGTAATTCTTCTTCTTTTTATTCTCTTCTCTCTCTGGCTTTCTCTCTTCTCTCCCCCCCTCACCTCTTTGGTCTTTCCTCTCTTCCTCCCTTCTTTTCCTCCTATCCCCTTCTCCAGTCCCATTTTCCTTAATTTACCCTATTATTGATCCTTTTTTTCCTTTTGTTGACCTAGTCATTATAAACTAACTTCGTTTATATAATATCTCTTATGGCGCTATATTGTAATAATTGTTTTATTGTATCATTTGTTTTTTCTTTTTCTTTTTCTCTGTAAATTCAATAAAAACTTCTTAAACAAAAAAAAAAAAAAGAAGGAACACATGGTCATAGGATTGTAGTCAAGGCTCCTGCATAATACCTTCACAAAGAAGATGTTCCAGCTCTGGCAAGGAAAGCTGAGCCCATATAGATCCACTAATTCGCTGGTGGAGCCTGTGGGGAAGATACAAAATTGAATCAAAAAGAAGAGCTACAGAGGGAAGACGTGCCAGAACACCCTCCAATCAAATACAATTTCAACAAACAAGAACTGGCACCATCTAGCGTAATCTTATGTAATCTGGAATGAGTGGAGGAAAGAATATTTTATCAAAAACCTCCAGTACCCATTAAATCATATGGTATAACCCCATCCAGTGTGCTACCAATATTTAAAATTTCAAAGACAATAGAAAAGATGGAAACAAGAAAGTGTAAGGTCAGTCCACAGGTTAATTAAACAACTTTACTCACTCTACACACACCCTCATTATCAGAAAAAGTAGGTGAAAAAAATGTGTAAAGGAAGAGAAAGTATCTCACGTGCGCACCACCAGAGGAGCTACTGGTTGGTTCTCACCAGCTTGCCCACGTTTATTTCATCATTGATAGCTTTCTCATAAGAAAAAAGTGAAGTGTCCAGTGCAAAGAAAGACAAAGACACAACAAAAAAATGTGTATTGTGAAAACGGGAACACAAACTGTGCCAAAAAAGACAAAGAAGGGGTTAGACTCACAAATATACTTTTTATTTTTGTTAGGAGTCTATCCCTCTGTTTAAAAACACAGCATGTTGAATACCTTGTTAATGACGGCCAACATGTTTCATTGCCAATTAATTTGAGGCAAATTCATCAGGGCAATAGAGGTCAAAGATCACCTCCCTGGACACACAACAATAAAAAGGACTGACGAACACAAAGAGACAACATACAACTTAGTTAATTCAACGGGATGTCCCCAGTAAAAACTCATATGTATATTCACAATTAATCACTGAAAAAATTCCATGACTCTGAACTCAGGTATATTACCTAGTTGGAGCCTTGGGCCCACAAACCAGCTCCCAACCAGTCACAGGGGCATATAACCTGTTTGCTTTCGCCTCCCTGTTCAAAAAAGCAGAACCGTTGCTAGTGCCTGCATCTGTGAAAAGAATATAATAATGACGGGGATTGATCCCCAATATCCACACCGTCACCATTCATCTTATGAAGCGATGATATTCCAACTGTTCCACACGAGCTGCTATGCACTTCAAGTAAACACATCTAAAAAAACAAATAATGCTCGCAATAATGTCGAATCACACAGAAGTACACTAACTTTCAATGACCTGCATGTCTGCCGGTGCTTTTAAAACCAGAGCCCAATATTTGCAACTCAAGCCACGCACACGGTGCCCCCCGAATTTAAGAAATATAGCAGCTGTGCAGCGTTCGATCATCAAACGAGGGCTTCACAAAGCCTTTAGAGCCCCTGCGCTTACCGTATACCTTTACACACGGGCGGTAACTCAACCCAGCATCGAGTTACCGCCTCGCCGCATCCGCTTACAAACACTCCATACTCGCGCCTCGCGAGACTTTGAGAGTCCTAATATCAAGTGTAAGCAGTATGGGGAGTATGGCGGCCATCTTAGCACTGTTTCAAATATCAATGAATAATGCAGATGGATCCTATTTCGGGCAACACTAGTCCGTAGAACCGCCCGTCTTTCTATTTTTGCTCAGAATCAGCAACTTGGCAAACACTAAAGCAATGTCTGGGCATATTCCAAGAAAATGAGCAGCACTCACTGCCTCAACATTGGTATCATCACCTTAGCAATAACCAAGGGAACGAGGACGCCCCTCATGTAACAGTTAGTCTTTCATCCCAAAACCAATAGCATATACTCTTTAGATCAAACCTACTCCATTTAAGTAAAGTCTGGGGAAAAAAGTGTGGTATATGGAAATACAAGTCAACAATAAAAGCAAGGGCCAACACCAACAGTGTACTGATGTTCTATTGATGTTATACTAAACATATGGTGGACAGCCTACCTACTGACCTTATTCCACTCAATTTGGTCATTAAGACCAACCGTGTCCCCCTTCTCTGAATAAATCCAGCGAGCCTCCTTCACTGCCAATCTCTTCTCCACATCGCCAGCATCACCAAAAACCTTCTCCAACACAACCCATTTTAGTGATTTAAAGTGGTGTGGATGATACAAAAACCTGGTGAGCATAATGAGATGCCTTGCGGAAAGCACAGCGACTACAAATCTTTCAGTTTACTGGTTTTCACAGGGCCGAACTATCCCTACTGTAAGATGCACTAGGCCGTGACTAGGCCTGGGCGGAATTTCAATTACACCAGAGCAATCAGTAATTTCAGTAATTCCACGTTACTCCTTGAGGCAGAATTAACGATAATAAGGTGATTATGCCCACTCCGTTCGCATCATTAAGAGTAATGGGAAAATCCTACCACAAGAGCACCTTTGGTGAGCGCAAGCAGCTGCTAGCACTGCTGTTTATGTTCTGTGACATATACCATCATATTTCTTAGTGCAAAATGCATCCCCATATACATTTTGAAAGCGAGGGGACATTTTATGCTAAGAAAATGGCGCTAAATACAAAATTACTCTTCTCGTGTAATTACACGGAATCTTGCAGACTTTTTAGGTAATTCGGCATGATTAAGCTACATGGAATTACATGAGTTACACCTACCCCCATCAGTGACTGGATCAATGGATGTCAAAATGTACATTTTAGAAGCCATTTTGCATGTCCACAACTGCCACAGATTGGCATAGAAGCTGGTCTGTGAGCCAGGCATGCTGTTGAATTCAAGGAGCTCCATGCACCAGCACAAAGGAATGTGCTGTGTGAGAGACAGGATGTTTGCAGTGAATGAGTAAGAAACCTCTTCAAAGACTTAATAAAGGACCTGCTGTTTCTAACATCTGAGGGAGAACTGGGTAGAAGGCACTACCTTCTAAGAACTTGCTTCGTTAGCCCAGAACTACAGACTCACATTTTTAGGGTCGCGCCTGTGAGAGATGTCTAGCGCATACGTCTCGCTTGCAAGACACTATTGTTTCTAAAAAGGGCCTGGATCCATCCCACTGCTTACCATTTGTTTGCTTCATTGTCCCTCTTCTTTAAAGCTTCCTTAATTCGTCAGTGCAGGCCAAACGTCACTTACGTTCTTCTCTGTGCGCAACGACCAAGTACAGATTGATTAACATTAATCAGTGCCCGTGTGCTGCTCCCCACGTGATTAAGGTACTATTTCTTCCCCGTCCCACTCTCTCTGCTGCTCTCCCCATATCGCTATTTTATCTTGTTTTCCCTTGGCTCGAAAATCCTGCTCACCACTACAATATATGAGCAAAATGTCTGTGCTTGCCAGCAGGAGGCAGTGGGGTCTTTAGTGAAAGAAAGCAGGCCTGTGGAATCTTTACATGCCAATACTTCACAGATTTTCTTATTACAATAGAACACATTATAGTCCTAAAGCCCAGAAGATGCTGACCTAAGAATTTTGTTTTACGGATAATGTTTTTTTTATCAGTTGCGTGCATTCATGCAAAGTAATCAAACAAACATATTTCTGTGCACGTCCGCCAAGAGTATGTTTGCACTCACTAACACAAATGGCGTTGCAGCGCGCACAATGCAATTTGTTTTATTTATTTATTTATGTACTTACCTCCGGTCGGCCGTATGCCTGAGATTACTACCCCCCCCCCCCACCTGCCCCACCCCCGCCTCACCGCCCCGCAGCACTCCCACTACGAGCCGCTACTGCCGGATTATCCCATGTTGATGCATGAGTAACTCATCCAGTGTAGGTTTGCATTCTGGGACACAAAGTACTGGATTTGCAATGTGATGAACATGACTACAGGTTCCAGAATGCAAAGCAAAATCCTGGGATGGATAGGTTTTATGCCTGGGCCTTGGAAACCTAAGAGCTCTAATTTATCTCTCCATTAAATTTGTGTTTCCAACTTGTGGGACGTCATATTCTCTGTTCATCTTAGAATGCACGAAAAGCGACAGTATGCACAAGCACCAGGGCCCAGACAAAGAGGGTTCAGCGCGCACGAGTTTAGCAGCTAAGCCTTCCTCGAGTTTCCGTTTTATGAGTTTTAAGCACTTTTTAAGGATAGTCTTTCTAACTTCTCAGAACCAAACTCACTATTGAAACGTTCAGAATAAAAAGCAAGCAATATGTAAAGGAAAGACATTTTATTAATGGCTTGACATCGAACAAAGAAGAAAGTCGATAATGACATTATGCATCATATTATGAGATTAAAGACACATTATGCATCTCATTGTATGACATTACTGTGTTGTATTTTTTATGTTTTAACGCACTGAGGCAAAAGCTATCCCCGTACTGAACAGATATACCATTCATAGGTTTGTTTCTTTTGTCATTTTATTTTTAAGGTCAAATAGTACACAAATAACACACTACAGAATAGGTAAACTCAACAGCTTTGCCAGATACAACACATTTATTTATTTATTTAAACAGTTTTATATAGCGCTGGCTAGACCCGTGGGTATCAGAGCGCTTTACATAAGGTCGACAATGTCACAACAAAGATAACAATTACACGTTACATCAAATATAAGAGACACATTAGAGGTGGAGAAGGAGAGACAAGTAGAGAGGGAAGGGAGAGAGGGGGAGTGAGAAGAGAGAGGACGAGGGATACGATGGAATAAAAGATAAAGGGAAAGTCAGCCGAAAGACCAATGGGTAGGTGACGGCCGCGGAGGTAATCCAAAGCCAGTCTCCCCTATTGCTCTCAAGGAAGCTCCAACGGGCATCGGACAGAAAGATGGATAGAAAGGAGACAAGGAAAAAGCAGAACGGCAGAAATACGATGAAGGGGGGGGCGAGACAGGGAGAAGGGGAGCAACTGTGCCCAAGGTCCGGCTGGGCAGGTGACGGTCAGGGGATGAACCAAGGCCGATCTCTCATTAGCTGAACAGAGCAGCTCCACTGGGCGTCGGACATAATACTCGGACTCCGCTGTCAGGATAGGGATCGAGTGTACTCAGGGAATGTCAGAAAAGTGTGGTGGGGGGGCCATGGTCTGAGAGAATTCCAGACGTCCTCTTGAGGTCAGGCACAGTCCTGGGAGGGTTGTGTAAGTAAAAGTTCAGTTCAGCAAGGGGGGAAAAAAGTCACCACTGGCGGCTATTTTGGGGTCAGGCATCCTGGGACCCTTTTCCACACCATGAGTGTGCCGAGTATGACAGTAGTTTACAGGGCAGGGGAGGCCAGTCTCCCAGTAGTTCTTGAAAATGAAACAAGCGCTCCTGTCAATTAACTGGCAGCATCAGTGCAAATAGATTAAAAATGCCTGGACTTCAATGACGTGGTAACGTGCCCCTTCAAGGTTGGTGAGACCCAGGGAGCTCCCAGCAGCCTACTCACCCCCTCGGGACTCTTTGTCACTCGCCGATAAGCCCTCCGGTGTTCACGTCTCCCGTCTCTCTCATTGCCTGCACCCCTCCCTTCCTCCTCCTTATGACCTCCTAAGTGTCCTAGGAAGCGCGCTTAAGACATGGCCATATGCAAATCAGTCTGACCCTGTGCCTCATGGGAACAGTCCAACCCGAACTGCCAAGCCATGTCTTACCTGGACTGGAGACAAGCATCCTGGGACCAGTTTCGGGTTCATAACCCTCGTCAGCCAGGCTATCTTGAATCCAGTGGTAAAGTGAGCAAGGGACCCACGTCTGGGCATACCCTGCCAACTTAGTGCGAACAGCCTGGCTGACGAGGGTTATGAACCCGAAACCGGTCCCAGGATGCTTTTACCGGTTCAAGGAAGACATGGCTTGGCAGTTCGGGCTGGATGTTCCCATGAGGCACAGGGTCAGACTGATTTGCATATGGCCATGTCTGAACTGGGGTGGTGGAGTGAGCTAAAGAATGATGATGGATTAAACCCAGATCAGTTGACTGGGGGTGAGTGTTAGACTTGCTCTAACGCTCCGTTCATCATCCACTTTGGTATCGTTTTGTTCGCCCTTAGTTGGCAGGGTATGCCCAGACGTGGGTCCCTTGCTCACTTTGCCACTGGATTCAAGATAGCCTGGCTGACGAGGGTTATGAACCCGAAACCGGTCCCAGGATGCTTGTTTCCGGTCCAGGGAAGACATGGCTTGGCAGTTCGGGCTGGACTGTTCCCATGAGGCACAGGGTCAGACTGAATTGCATATGGCCATGTCTGAACTGGGGTGGTGGAGTGAGCTAAAGAATGATGATGGATTAAACCCAGATCAGTTGACTGGGGGTGAGTGTTTGATTTGCTCTAATGCTCTGTCCATCATTCCCTTTGGTATCGCTTTGTTCACTCTAAATAGGCAGGGTATGCCCAGACGTGGGTCCCTTGCTCACTTTACCACTGGATTCAAGATAGCCTGGCTGACGAGGGTTATGAACCCGAAACCGGTCCCAGGATGCTTGTTTCCGGTCCAGGGAAGACATGGCTTGGCAGTTCGGGCTGGACTGTTCCCATGAGGCACAGGGACAGACTGATTTGCATATGGCCATGTCTGAACTGGGGCGGTGGAGTGAGCTAAAGAATGATGATGGATTAAACCAAGATCAGTTGACTGGGGGTGAGTGTTTGATTTGCTCTAACGCTCCGTCCATCATCCCCTTTGGTATTGCTTCGCTTGAATCCAGTGGCAAAGTGAGCAAGAGACCCTTGTCTGGGCATACCCTGCCAACTTAGGGCAAAAAAAGCAAACACAAGAAGATGATGGACGGAGCGCTGAAGCTTTTTAAATACTCACCCCCAGTCACAGATCTGGGTTGAATCCATCATCGTTCTTAAGCTCACTTTGCCACCCCTGTTCAAACACAGCTATATGCAAATCAGTCTTGATCCTGTGCCTCATTGGAACAGTCCAGCCCGAACTGCCAAGCCATGTCTTCCCTGGACCGGAAACCAGCATCCTGGGACCGGTTTTGGACTAACAGCCCTCATTCTTCTAAAACACTCGGAAACCAGCCAGAATCTTGGAAAACAATAATTTGCTCCCCAGAGCAAGATACTGAGAGAGCGGAACTTGAGTCACTGCTATACACAGTGCTGTAGTAGAGGTGGCTGAGCCAACAAATTAACAGGAAGAGCCAAGTCAAGGGTCTGGCTTGGCTCCTAGAGCCTGTCTTGGCTCTAGGAGCCCAGGCACACGCTGAACCATGGGAATATTGGGCATGGAAATTGTGCAACAAATATTATGTAAAAATATGATAATGCATCTACAAAATTCAAAAAAATGATTTTGTTGACAAGTTTTTCAGCTAAGTACATCAGGTTGTATCATTACATTGAAGGGCGTTTATTAAAAGTGATAGTTTTTAAACATGAACTTCGAAACATTCATGCTCGACTCCAACGAAAATACCATTAGTAAACTAGGAGGAAAGTCAGTTGTCATGTGCACCCTATTTGTGAGCTATTTTCTTGTTTTACATGGAGTATCATTATCGTTCATTAAGTCAAAGACAAGAGATTTGTGTACAGCACACATTCTCACATATTTCGAGGCACATTAAAATAACTGCCTAGGATCACACCATTTGGTCAAGTGGCTAAGCCGGGATTGATCCCAGGCTTTCTGGTCTCACACTGTGCAATTCAGCCACTAAAATGCTAACCTTTTCTCGCTCCAGTTTGTCATCAAAGTTTAGTGCTTTGTCTTTCATTCTCTTGGTGAATGAGGTTAGTGGGTAGGTAGCAGGTAGGCAGAGCCACAAGGAAGTTTAGCTCATTTTGGGTTTGAGAGCTCAAGAGGATCTTGAGCTGAGCCGCAGCCTAGAATCTGGCTCGAGTCTTTAGTGGCTCACCCACCTCTATACTTTACTGGGGGTATTCTGTGAGTAAAATAAGCGAACATGCTGCTACCAGTGTGATACATGCTTTTTATGTGAGGATATCTTAGCCTGCACGTCTGATGGCTATCTTGTGACTGTGTTGTTTGTGGGGGAACGTACACTGCTGCGAAATGCTGCACATTGTATGTGTGCCTCTGCAGATGCTGTCCATGTTCTGGGCATGTGAGGGAAGCTTGCATTGATTCTGCACAAGTCTGTATACGTTCTATGAGTGTAAGGGAAGAGTGTACTCCTGCCTGGTGCTGTACCTGTTTGGTGTGTCGAAATCTTGCTATGCATGTGAGTCAAGCCTGCTATCATATACCCCCAGTGCTGTTTGTTACTCTTGTACCAAATCTGAAATGATGTGTGTTTATTGTATCTAAGGGAGGTGTTAACCAGTGTTGCCCAGTGCCACACTTTGTTCCATGTCTTTGAAGGAAGCTTGCACTGGCTGGCCTTGTAGTTTCACACGTGTTTCACGTCTTGGAAGCAAGCTTGCACTAGCCCTGCAGTACCACATTTCTTCCATGTCTTTGAAAGAAGCGTGCACTGACTGACATTGGAGTAGCATACTTGTTCCATGTCTTTGAAGGAACTTTGCACTAGTTGGCACTGCAGTACCACACTTTTTCTACGTCATTCAGGGAAGACTGTGATGCTCTTGACCATTGCTGTATGTCTTATGAGTGTGAGCCAAGGACTCCTTGCTCTCCTGGTCCTTGTGCTCTATCTATTTCTGTGTGTTATAGGTCTGACCAAAAGACTGTTTTAGCCGTCTCACCAGCCTCATGTTTTATCAAAAATAATACATATTCATCAGACAGAGCGTCATTAACATATTAGTTCAGCCCTTCAGCACAGCATACATACAATTGGGCATGGTATGAGCCCTCTTCAGCCACTGGCTTTGTTGCCAATGTTTGGCTCAGCCTAGTAGACAATTGCAGGTCTCTAGGATGTCAGGTAGTCTGATTAACAGTATTTTGCCTGCGTATTTTGTGTTACTCTGCATACAGAAAAGTGCAATCTCAGGAGATATTTCCTTTAAGTCATGGGTACTCGCAAACATCTTCCCAGGGGCCAAAATGTTTGCCTTGTAATGTGACCGAGGGCCACATTGATTCTAGGGTGGCAGTCGGGGAGGGCGAGAAGGGGTGTAATTTGGTTGTAGGGAAAGCAAAGCATGTATATCTAGTGGTTGAATTGAACAGTGTGAAACAGAAAACCTGGGATCAATCCTGACATCCCCACTTTCCCAAACTGTGTGATCCTAGGAAAATATTTGAATGCACTTTCCCTCCTTCTTCATTATCACATATAACAGGACTTCTAAATACATGACTTCAGGATGAGTGCTGTGCAAAACCTTTTCTTTTATGTGCTTTAATAAACTATATCATTATTCATGTGTGATTTGGTACGACTCTCATTCACAAGTTTAGGAAGCACATTTTAGCGATTCGGTAAATAGTGAATCGAGTCGCAAATACTGAATGTTGCTTTCTGGCAGAGAGTGATGACCTCACAAACAGGAAGTAGAATAGCACCAGGCTATAGGAAGGATGGGGGGGGCATTGGGACTGGTGATTGCCATTTGAATCCAATTGGAATCAGCACCAACCTCAGCAATCCATCCTTGGAAAACATCAATATTTCTTGGCAGAATCCAGAGGCCTTACAGACTCCTGAAATATTTAAGCATGGATAGGGAAATGAGACAGGGAATGCCGCTGCCCGCGTCCCAAGCAGTGGGACATCAGCAGGGCAGCCCTCTAGTGGCCGCCCGTCGGAGCTTCCCCCCCTTTCCTGCCTCGCGCGCGAGGCTACGCCCAGGGAGGAGACCTCCCAATAGTGTGTAGGTGGAGGTGGGCCGTTGGGGGTGGGGGCGAGGCTTGCCCCCCTACTTAGCAGCCCCGCTCGCCCAGTTCCTCCTCTGTTTCCTGCGCGCCGCTCCAGCCTGGAGTCCCGTGGTACCTGATCGAGGCCCCCTCCAGCGACGTCGTGCGTTCCGTGCATTCTCCTACGTCCGGTGAGTCTTGCTGACCTCTCCCACCCCGGCCCTGTCCCTGGGCATGACCAGGTGTACAGGGCCCTGTGGCCCGGGAGGCCATGGGTGTGGGGGGCGCAAGCAGTGGCCCGCGCCCCTGCGGGGCAATGCGGGTGTTGTTGGAGGAGGGGATCATGGGCCGTAGCGGCGATTGCGGGGGGGTTGGGCCGAGGACTAACGGTCTGGCATGCTCCCGTCCGGTTGTATGCGTGCAGCTCGCGCGGCCATTGTTCCCGTGGGTCCCAAGTTGGTAGGCCTTAGAGTGTGGGCGGGTCGCGGCGCGAGTCAGGCAGATCTGAGGGTCGCAGGCAGGAGCTCGCCGGAGCCCGGTGTAGCAGTATCCTCCCCCCCTGTTATGGCTCTCACATACGCTAACGGCGAATAATTATTAATCCGCTAAAAGAGTCTGAGCCCGTTCCCACGTAGAGCTGGTTTCACGGTTCGAGAAGGCTCCCGCCGAGATATTTTCTCACGGCGGGAATGGAGCCCCATGCGTCATGTGACTCTGGGCAAGAACTCACGTAATCCCCCGAAGGCTTCCAGCACCTTGAAATCTCAAGGGAAAATTGTTTGCGCGCCGTTCTCCAGCTAGCTCGGTTGGTACAGCATGAGGCACTTAATTTCTAAGTCGTGTGTTCCATCCCCACAGTAAGCGCGTGGAATTCTTTGGGCCACACGGTAAAGGCAGCCGCGCGGAGGGAATAGGAGTACCCGCTCTCCCACGATAGGTCGGGGGCCACCAGACATGTGCCGTGTTGTAATGGACATGGGGGATCCGTTGTGGGTTGTTGTGCACGTCGCGTTCCCATTCGGCGGATTGTGATCCCTGACCGCATTAGATGTACGCATCGGGAGGTCGTAGCTGTGTGTGCGTGATGTATGGGGTTTGACGGGTTCGGCGCACGAAATTTGGTGTTGGCCGCACGTGTTTACTCAAGTGGGAGTCCCTGGTTACGTGGTATTGTACAGGATTGGTCAACGTTGGGGACCGGGCGGTGGCTGCGTGTTGGTCAGTGACGGCGCGGCCATTCCCTATGTTAAGGGCCACGACGCGCGCGCTCTCAGTAATTAAGGTGTGTCTGGCGACGGTGACCTTGCGCAGCGCGCCACGGCCGGCGGTTTTGGGCCTCACGCGTTTTAAGTTAACACGCGACACAAGAGTACAATACGTGTTTACTGGCTAGTCTCAACAAGTGGGAGGACCGGGTTACGTGGTATTGCACAGGATCGATCAACGTTGGGGACCTGGCGTGGCTGCGTGTTGGTCAGCGACGGCGCGGCCATTCCCTATGTTAAGGGCTGTGACGCGCGCGCTCCCAGTAATCAAGGTGTGTCAGGCAACGGTGTACTTGTGCAGCGCTACGCGAGAGGGCGCGGGCCAGCATGCTTGGTGCGTCCACGTAGACCGACTTAGCGGGGGGTGGAGCGCTGGTCAGGGACGGAGCGGCCCTTCCTCACGATCGGAACATCCGGGGGTCGGGTCCGCGCGCACGAAACAGTATGAGTACCCCTCTCTTTCACGCGATGAGGGCGCGGGATGTCATGCCTGGGGGCGCGCTCACTTAGCCCGCGTGTTGTGCGATGGTTGGAGCGCCGAGCCACCCCCTTGTGGTGCAGGTCAGGCGCGAACCACCCAGTGCCTGAATGTGTAATGTAAATACAGTGTCCGTGTGCAGCGCGCCTAGACTTAGTGGGCGGGGCCACGCGGTGGAGTACTACGTAACGGTAATGGTAGAACCCGCTTTGGCGCTGCATAAACATGGGTAGTCGCCTTCTGCTGGGGCTGTGGCTTGGGACAGCAACGCTGTGGCACGCGACAAAACCCGGTTGGGTGTGGGCTTGTTGCACGGGTGTGGGCTTGTTGGACGTCGCGCCTTCATCCCGTGCTTGCGGCTTTCACTGGGGAGCGTTTCAGCGGCCGTGGTTTCGTGCCTAGGGTTGCATACCCCGTGGGCGGCGGCGCGCAACAGACCATTAAGCATCCGACCGAGGAGGCGCGTTTCCTGCTGTAATCGACCGAGGGCGCAGCGGGCGGGTTGCATTCAGCCGCGCAGCGCCTGCTCGGGCAAGCAAGGAATGAGGTATCCAGGGTGGGTGGGCTGCTGGGGGAGTGCAATTATTGTTTCACCCCAGAGGTGCGGCTGCCAACCCTGGCCGGACTGAGACCATACCGCGCACAGGTTATTCATGGATGCAGTCAGCCCCGTACCCTGAGTGGGTAGCATTGCGACGCATATGGGCACAAGACACGCCGCGCGCATGTGCGTATCGGGTTACCAGCGGTGGGGGGTTATGGGATATCTAGTGCATCACTTCCCAAGGTCGCAGGTTCATTCCCTGTACAGGCCAAGCTTCTAAAAAAAATAAAAAAAATAAAAATGCTTTTCTACTGTACTAACCCCGCTCTTTTCCCCAATTTCAGATCCGGTGAGGGACTGCCCGCGAGCGTAGGCTAGGATCCGAGGCGAAGGCGCAAGGGGACGCGCATAGCTGTACTTTCGGAGTAGCCCACCTGCCATGGAGAATATCGGGACACCGGGTCCACTTTTCTCCCAAGAAACGTCGGTCGAGGAGACGCAGTCGAGCGCACCACAGGAAGGAGTTTGGGCGGACTTTATGGCGTTCGCCCGAGAGAAGGGCACGGCGTGGGCCCAAGGTTTTCTGGAGGGCCGCAGGGTGGAGGATTCGGGCGTGGTCGTAACCCCCCCCCCCCCCCTCCGAGGGCGCCCCAGGCCTTTCGGGGTCAGAGCCCTGGAGGTCCACCAGGGTGCGTAAGCCCACGTCAAAAGACATGCCAGAGGCCCAGCCGGCCAGGAAACGTCAGGCGACCGCAACACGTACCGGCCTCCCGGCAGTCGCAACGACACCGGTGCACGACTCTGCCACAGGACTCACGGACTTGGCCCAGATGGGCAAAGCCATGGACCAGATGCTTGGCCTCATGTCCGTCTTCCAGAGCCGCCTCGACGCGCTGGCTGCACCGCCACAATTGCCCACAGCGTCGGGCCCCGCACCTGCTCAGGCGCCCGTGCTCCAAGTCTGGGCTGGGCAGAGTACAACCGTTGAACGGCGCAATGGTGAGCTGGGGGGAGCCTTGGGGTTGTCAACTCCTGGGGTCACTGGCCCCTCCACAAGTATTGCAGCGAGCACTCCCCCGGCCGGCGCACTGGCGTCCCCGTCACCCACACCGGCGATTGCTACACCTCCCATCCCTGCTGCTGCTGAGTCTACGCCCGCCATAGCAACGGGTGTTGCGGCGCCTGGAGGGGAGGGTTTAGCTCAGGTCCCAAAGCCCCTTGTCACACAAGCGCCACTGGCATCAGGCCGCTGTTCCCTGGCATGGTTGGTGCCGCAGGCCGCGAAAGAAGGGATTTGGAGGCGAGAATATATTGACATCCTGACATTACTTATGCATGGGTCTGCGGGGGTGGACACGAGAAAGATGGGGCGCAAGGAAGAGGACAGGGTCAGGTATCAGCGATGGCCGGACAAGACGATCGAAAATTGGACATCTGCATTTAATATATTGGCAGCTGTCATAGTGCAGAAATTTCCGGAACAGAGTGAGGCTCTAATGCAGTATGCCAGCACGATACAGGAAGAGGCTAGGCTCTCTGGGGGGTTGGGTTGGTTCTATTACGACCAGGATTTCTGGAAAAGAATGGCCATATGCCCGGACCTGGGGTGGGACCAGAAGGAGATTCAGCTTTGGGTGGAACACATGTGCCGCCCCACCAGGGAGAAGAAGGACCAGGCATATAAAGGGCAAGGGGAGGAACTTGATAAAAAGAAGGACCAGTTTCCCAGGCGCCCATTTAAGCAGCCTTTTCGGGGTGGCAGGGGGCAGGGGCAGCGGCAGGGCAAGCGTTTCAATTCTGGGACTTGCCGCCTTTTCAACGGGGGAAACTGCACCTGGGGGAGGTCATGTAAATTCGCACATAGCTGCAGCAAGTGCGGCGCGCAGCACCCTGCCACTTCATGCACCCCCAGCCAGAGCGCACCACAGCCCACAGCACCTATCAGGAATGACGCCCGACTCTGAGACCACACATAGGCCCCCTCCTTCGCCAGTCCCCCCCCCCAAACAGTCCCGTCCCCCGCATTTCTGGGTGCACCACAGAGCACCGCGGCCCCTGTCAAGGGTCCTTCACCCATCATCCTTGGAAACATCCTCCCACTCATTAGGCGGTATCCACTGCTCCGGGACAGACCACTCCTGGCGGGGGGGTTCATTGATGGCTTTAGGATTCCCTACAACGGGCCGCTGGAGTCCAGAGATGCGAAGAACCTGAAATCCGCTAGGGATATGCCCGGGGTGGTGGACCAAAAGGTGAAAAAAGAGTTGTCAGCAGGAAGGGTCGCTGGGCCTTTTTGCAGCCCGCCCTTGGACCATTTTTTGGTGTCGCCACTGGGAGTTGTGCCAAAGAAACAACAGGGCACCTACCGCCTAATCCACCACCTGTCATACCCTGCAGGCAATTCTGTGAACTACTGGCTGGACGATGGTATTTGTACCGTGGGATACTGCTCCCTGGACATGGCCATTGACATGGTCAGGAGAGTAGGGAAGGGGGCATGGCTGGCGAAGGCGGACATTGAATCCGCGTTCCGCCTGCTGCCGGTTCATCCAGCTAGTCAACATCTGCTAGGCTTCAAGTGGGCAGGGCAGTTCTTTTATGATCGCTGCATGCCTATGGGCTGTGCTGTCTCCTGCGCCTACTTCGAAGCCTTCAGTTCTTTCCTTCAGTGGGCCTTGGGGGATCTCCACGGGATCACACAGGTGACCCACTATCTAGATGACTTCCTATTTTTCGGTGCGAGTGGGTCGGACGAGTGTGCAGTAGGCTTGAGTCGGTTTGAGGAGCTGGCAGAGTTTCTGGGGGTTCCCCTTGCCCCAGGTAAGACCGAGGGGCCGGCGCAGGTACTGACCTTTCTTGGCGTGGAGCTAGATACGGTAAAGGGCGAGTCGAGGCTCCCCGCCGAGAAGGTACTGGGCTTGTTGCAGGATATCCAGGCGCTGCTGGGCAAGGACAAAGCGACCCTCGGGGCTGTCCAGAGCTTGATTGGCAAATTGAATTTTGCAGCACGAGTGATTCCAGCAGGCAGAGTGTTTTCAAGGAGACTGGCGGGGGCCACGGCAAAGGTAACTCAGAAGCACCATTTTGTAAGACTGACCGCCGGCTTGAAGGCTGACCTTGCCATGTGGGCGGAATTCCTCGTGGGCTTTAATGGGACGGTGATTTGGAGGGCCCCATGGATAGCCAGTCAGGAGCTCTGCTTGTTCTCTGACGCGTCTGGAAGGGAAGGTTTTGGTGTGATTCTGGGGGAAGAGTGGTGCGCGATGCGGTGGCCCAACGCATGGCGCAAGAAGAAGGTGACACAGAACGTTGCAGTGTTGGAACTCTTCCCAATCGTAGTAGCACTGCATCTCTGGCGGGCCACGCTGAGCAACATGAAGGTTGTCTTCTGGTCAGACAACATGGCGGTGGTGCACGCCATTAATGGCCTGACTGCCTCGTGCCCGCTAGTCCTGAGCCTGCTGAGGGAGTTAGTCAGGGAGGGTCTGCGCAGCAATGTCGAGTTTAGGGCGCGGCACATTGCGGGTGTACGGAATGTGGCAGCTGACGCTCTTTCTCGCTTTCAGTGGCTCCGGTTCCGGGAGGCCTGGCCGCGGGCAAGGGCGGAGATGGCACCATTCCCGGACCACCTCTGGCGCTTGCTTCAGTGGGGGAGAGACTGAGGAAGATGGGGGAGAGGTCCTTGGCGCCAGCGACGCGGAGGAAGTACGACTCCCAGCTAGCAATGTTCGGAGCGGTAGGGGAGGCGCTGGGTTCCTCAGCCTTGGGGGCGGAAGAACAGGTGGAGGCCTTTGTGGTGTGGGCCAAGGAGAATGGCAGATCGTACTCCTGGATTAGTGGTCACCTGGCAGCAGTGCGCCACAACGTCAGGCTAGATGGTAGTGGCGACCCTACGGGGTCATCCAAGATCAGGGCGGCCCTGAAGGGTTGGGCCAGGGAGGAGGTTAGACAACCTGACACCAGGGCACCCATTGAATTCAGAGACCTCCAGCTCCTCCTAGACGCGGTACCCCTGGTGACTTTCTCCCCGTTCGAAGCTACGCTGTTTTCAACGGCCTTCTGCCTGGCATTCTTTGGCGCTTTTAGGGTCAGCGAGCTAGTGGCAAAATCAAAAGCTGACCTGTCTGATTCTGCGCTGGAGATTGCGGATGTGGCCCTCAATGCATCACTGGAGCTACGGATCCGCAGATCAAAGACAGACCAGGCAGGGAGGGGGAAGACTGTGGTGTTACAGACCCTAGGGGACAACAGGTACTGCCCGGTTCACATGGTCAGGGAATACCTGGCTTTGCGTCCAGCATCCCCGGGTCCCTTCCTGGTTCATGCGGACGGATCCCCCCTCACCAAATTTCAGTTCGACCGTCTACTGGGAGCCTCGCTGGCTAAAGCTGGCCTAGCGGGGTGTGGGCGCAGATTCTCCTCGCACTCCTTCAGAATTGGTGCCGCCACTTCAGTGGCCAAAGCCGGCCTGGGCCCGGAAGGGGTAAAAGGGGTGGGGCGATGGGAGTCGGACTGTTTCAAGAGGTATGTTCGCCCTTAATGCTGTATGTGCAGCCCCGACGTTTGTTCCCGCTCTGGCTTTTTGTCCATTATGATGAACGTATCGAATTTTTGTGTGTAATAAAGATACGACTACCTAAAAGCCGTTTCATCGTTTTATTGACAGGTTACCAGGTCTGGTTGATGGGCCATTCCTACATCACGAGGCTGGAACGCTGGGCAGCACACAGGAACTGGTCGCAGAACTTTGCTAATACACAGCTTGTGTGGTTGGGTTCCCCGGGCATGAAATGGAGTGAAGCCCGTGGCACAATTGAACAGCGCCTGGCAGTCGTAGGGGTTCCGCCCTCTGTTATCATCTTGCACCTAGGGGGTAATGACCTGGTTGCCAGGGGGAGGAGGGCTCTGCTCTTGTCAATGCAAACTGACTTGCAGGCCATTAGCTAGGCCGGGGGGTCATGCGAGGTTTGGTGGTCTGAAATTGTCCCCCGCAGGATTTGGCGAGGGGCCAGGTCCCCGGCGGCAGTGGAGCGGTCCCGTAGGAGGCTCAATAGGTCCATGCAGAAATTTATGGAGCGCAGGGGCATGGGCTTCATCAGACATGCTTTGATCCAGGAGAAGGTTGAGGGGTATTACGAGGCAGATGGGGTGCACCTGTCCAGGGTAGGGATGGACATGTTCCTGCTCGACGTACAAGAGGCACTGGCTAGCAAGGGACATCAGTAACACCTATTGGGAGAGGGGGGCTCTGGCAGCGACGGTAGCCTCCCCAGAGCTGTGGCGGAGTTACAGGGCGATCTGGAGGCAGACGGGTACAGTAAGGGTACCTCTGCGACAGGCGGTACAGTAAGGGTACCCCTGTCCGGCACAGTAAGGGTGCCCGAGCCAAGGTCCAGGAGCCGAAGGGGGTTCTGGGAAGACCGCGACGGCGCCCCGTTAGTCCTTCGGGCGGTTGGGGGGCCTGACCAACCGGGGGTGTGCCACAACACGCTCCGCCCCTGCCGGAAGGGGCGGGAGTAGGAGACAGATCACGTGACCCAGTGGATGATCTGAAAATAATTATGTGCCACACTGCCGGGCATCGACCCACCGTGTGTGCTGGCTCACCAGGCGGGCGGAGCAGCTAGGGGCTGCTTGCCCTGGATCGCCCGTAAGATAACCCAATTTTATTATCATACTATGTTGTATGAAATAAACCTGCAGCAGTTCTTCACCCACAAAGAAAGTGTAAGTGTAATCATTGGGTGACGTCTGTGTATGCGTGTTGACTGAAGCGGATGACGGTGTGGTCACTATGCCGCTGCCCGCGTCCCAAGCAGTGGGACATCAGCAGGGCAGCCCTCTAGTGGCCGCCCGTCGGAGCTTCCCCCCCTTTCCTGCCTCGCGCGCGAGGCTACGCCCAGGGAGGAGACCTCCCAATAGTGTGTAGGTGGAGGCGGGCCGTTGGGGGTGGGGGCGAGGCTTGCCCCCCTACTTAGCAGCCCCGCTCACCCAGTTCCTCCTCTGTTTCCTGCGCGCCGCTCCAGCCTGGACACGCGTAATCCCACCCTTTCCACTTACCCTACGTGTCAGAGGCGGCGCGTTATTGGAATGTTTTAATGTTTTCTTTTTGCGTTGCAGGCGGAGTTACAGGGCGATCTGGAGGCAGACGGGTACAGTAAGGGTACCTCTGCGACAGGCGGTACAGTAAGGGTACCCCTGTCCGGCACAGTAAGGGTGCCCGAGCCAAGGTCCAGGAGCCGAAGGGGGTTCTGGGAAGACCGCGACAGCGCCCCGTTAGTCCTTCGGGCGGTTGGGGGGCCTGACCAACCGGGGGTGTGCCACAACAAGCTCCGCCCCTGCCGGAAGGGGCGGGAGTAGGAGACAGATCACGTGACCCAGTGGATGATCTGAAAATAATTATGTGCCACACTGCCGGGCATCGACCCACCGTGTGTGCTGGCTCACCAGGCGGGCGGAGCAGCTAGGGGCTGCTTGCCCTGGATCGCCCGTAAGATAACCCAATTTTATTATCATACTATGTTGTATGAAATAAACCTGCAGCAGTTCTTCACCCACAAAGAAAGTGTCAGTGTAATCATTGGGTGACGTCTGTGTATGCGTGTTGACTGAAGCGGATGACGGTGTGGTCACTAGAGAGCAGGACATAGGGACAGCTCCCTGACTGACGCTCTTTTACTTTCTTTTCAGGCAAGTGCGGTAAGGGGGGGGGGTGATAGACGGGATTCCCTCTATATACATCCTGGCAGTGAAAGGGGAAACGCTAATATGTACCAGCAACATCCATAAGGAGTGCATCAAGAGTATCTTCTCCCCAAAAGGAGGAATGCATATACAGACTATTAAGCACCACACTTTTGAGGCGTCATAAAGACCTTCTTTAAGTGAGCTTGAAATGATTACATGTGGGCTTTGAGCATATATACGTAAGATGCAGAGACAGTACATCTAGAAAACCAGATATGTTATCAGTATCCTGAGATCACATTTACACACCACTAAAAAGTAATTTTACCCTTCACCCTTCACCCTTCACCTCATGTGTAATATTGTGACTGTCGCGGGTGCAGCGACCTCACAACGGTAATTGCTTAAACCATGGTGGGGGTAACTGTGGCACAGGAATAATCACAGGAGCCGGTATTATGGTGCCTGCTGGCCGTGCTCGCCGTTCGCCTAACTGGCGTTCGTATGTGCTGACCATATTTATTAAACTGGGGTCACATGACCCAAACGTGGCGTGCCTGTTACGTCACAGGCACGACACTACACTCATGGTCAAAAACGATTTGCTCTTTTCATTGCCTTGTGCCCAGAATGACAATCAAAACAGACACAATTCAAGCCTGATTGTTAAAGGAAGATTTGAAACCTTCACCCAAATGATTTGTGCAAAGAAGACCGTGACTGTGATCATTTAAATGCCCTGTTGGTTCATTTTATTGATCGAAAAGGCTGTGAATGGATCCAATAATAGATGTTCTCCACAGAAAAGGCGCAAAAGATGAATAACCATTAAACCACCCATTGTCTGGGTTCAGCTTTCCTCAATCCCCCACTCCACACATTGTAACAATAATCTCCTTTCCTACAGTGCAGTACCCCATACAAAACGAGCAGAGGCGGCTGGTGATATTTGACATTAGGGGGTCATTGTTGGGGCATGCTTCTTGCTCTAAGTTCAGGGCAGGGGGGGCCCGACTTATCTATGATGGAAGACGAGGCACAGGCAGTCTTCGTCTGCATGACCAGTTCTCGCAGCCTTGTTTTTGGCGTCCTCCATAGTGCCAATATCGGCAACTGTTGTCACAAAACATATAGTAAGTACATAAATAAACCACACAACACTTTTGTAAGTGGAGAAATATTGCTGCAGGTTTATTAGCATAACCAATATGCAAACATGGTGGGTTATCTTACGGGCGATCCGATCCCAGGGCAGGCCAACCCCAATGCAGCCTGCCCGTCTGATAAGCCTAAATTACACCGTGGCAGTCGCCAATTGGTGCATACCAAATCTTGGGAGGGGCCACCCCTCCCATTCGTGGACCACCAGTCCACGTGCTTACTCACGCCCCCCCCGAAAGAGGTGGGCGGAGCGTATGCTGGCAGCCCCCGGTTGCTCAGACCCACAACCGCCCGTAGGACTAACGGGGCGCCGTAGTTCTTCCAGGGGACACTCTAGACATCCCTGGGTATCCTGGCTTAGCACCACGCTGTGCTGCTGCATGAAGTACCCCTTGGTATCTGCAGACTCTGGATCGCCCTGTAACTCCTCCTGCAACACAAAATAACATGTTAGAAAGCCAAACCCCCCCCCCTTGGACCTCCGTCTGCTGGGTAAGCGGAGGGGCGGGCAAGGCGAGACGAGAGGAACAAGAGGGCGAGGAAGGGGCGGGGACAGCCTAAATACCCCTGCCCCCTCCGCCGGAAGTAACCATATGCCGGACGTCTTCCCTGGCGGAGCCTAGGGACTAGACCGGCTGCCCCCAGTGCCTTCATGCGGCACTAAGGCGGCCGCCCTGTTAGGGGGGGCTGCTGCGCAACCCCCCCCCGGGCAGCCTTGCAAATGAGAGGCATAGCAGCAGCGAGGAGAAAGTGAAAGCAGGTCTTGTTTAAACAGATACACTGTGCGTGCACAGCTAAAGCATGTGAAGTGTATCTGTTTGCCACATGCGGCCCGACGTCACAGAGCTCATGACTCTGTGACCCGGGTCACGTGGTTATAAACTTTGCCACCGCCAGGTTGCCTACACAGGACCGCTCTGGGATTGGTAGGCAGCCCCAGAATGACAGCTAAAGCGCCCGGGGCCACAATAAAAAGAGACTCTTGCCGAGTCATCGAAGGGTGTGGCGAGGAGGCCCTGCAGAATGGCAGGCCAGGGCTGCGGTTTAGCCTGCACAGTTACTGGAGATGGCATACGCCCTAGCGCACGTACCAGCATGTACCCTTAAGCGAGGGCCAGAAAATGACAGCCAGTCAAGCTTCACTAATTTTCTAATTACTATTATAGCCTTGTAATAGTAAATAGAATATTCGTGTGTTTGTGAGGTAGGAAATTCAGTGGGCATCGCCACATACCCCAGGGTAACCAGCCACCCCATGAAAATGAGGCTTCACCTGGACTCTCCTATCTTCATCACTATCTTCCATCCAATTTATGGCCCTTCTTGTCCTTGTCCGGATAATTGCCATAAACGCAGACGCTGACCCCCACACAATATTTGGACTCTCCCTAATTGATAACCGTCCTCATCTGGAGTCTCTGGCCCCGCTTCCCATTCACACACGGAGAACAGCTCTCAGTCTTGGAGCACCGCTGCATCCCACTCACATTCCCCCGAACTACAGGCAACATCAAACAGTTCCTCAAAATCAGAGAAAGAGAGGTCATAGTTCAGTTACACGATTTTATTTTATTGAATCCAGCAACTTCTTACATGAAAACAACAAGGCTTAAGACCTGATATGGCATTGAAACTGCACTTGCGGAAATCAGAGGACACCACCTGTTCTTCCAGGATGCTGGCCAGTCAGACATTTTGATCTTAACGACTCAGTGGCATACAGCACACTAGATTATAAAATCCTTCTCAATTGTTCGATAAACTGTGCCTTGATAAATGGTAGGGCATTTCAATGATGCAACTCTTTCCCATCAAACGGCAGCCAGCAAATCAAAATGGTAGAGAAAGGTTGGGATGGGTGTGTCCCCCTGTCGGGTCCGAAAGGGAGTAGCATCATGAGTCTCAGGCATTGGTGATAGGAATTGATGGGGGAGGCAGGTGTGCTGTGATTGGAGGGGTGATTCTGTGGGTTCATGTGGGGGAAATGTTGGGTGCTGCTGAGGATGCGGCATGGGCAGTATCCCTGAGGAGGAGTTCGGTGCACCAGACTGTGAATGTGCTATAACAGCTGCCCATACAGGGTAGGGAGAGTGGGTGTCTGCCTCTGTGTCCAATGGTGGGGGAGGGAGCTGGAAGCTGGGGGGTGAGTGTAAAGGGGTTAGAGAATAGCGTGGGGGAGGGAGAGGTGGGAGGAATGGTGGGAAAGAAGGGGAAGGGTTGAAGGGAGCACATGGGGAGGAAAGGAGGTGGGAAGGCAGGTGGGTAAGGGGGGATGTGTGGGGTTAACCAGGAGTTTCTGTAAGGGATGAGGAAGTGGGGGGGAGGGAGGCTGAACTGACTGGCATTTGCCACAATCTGGACAGGTGGGCCGATGACATCTGGAGAGGACATTAGTGTGGGGCCTCCAGAAGAAAGGGATCCAATGTCTGTGCAAAGTTGGAAACACCTCCATCTGATCCCGCATGCTGTAAATAGCGCGTTCGTGGGACGCTGTTTGAATCATCCCCACCATCCAGTCCTCTTGTGAGGGGTGAGTGGGTGACCTCCATTGCCGAAGGATGCACAGCTTGGCTGTGGATAGCACCGTGTGCAGGAGGCGGTGTTGTGGGTGAGTGATGTTCGAGGAGTCTCTGATATCATGCAGAAGGATGAGTGGAGGGGTGAGGGAAGGCGTAGAGGCATGGACCCTCCCAGGTGTTCCTCGATATAGAACCAGAAAGGTTGAATAGAAGGGCATTCGTAAAGAATGTGGGGAAGGTCACAGCGTACATCCGGACATCTCTAAGACCTTTAATCAGGAAGGAGGCCGGCCCTCTGCCGCTTTGTAGGGGTCCAGTACCACTCATGAAGGGTCTTAAAAAGACAGAATTTCAACCTGACCTCACGGGTTCCCTTGTCCAGGGCCTCTATAACCTCCACCAAGTCCTCTTCTTCACCGGTGAATTGTAGGCGGGCCTGCCACTTTACGTGGAGCCCGTGCAAGAGAGGTTGTGAGAATAGGTGGTTCATAAGTGTGCCATATAGTCTAACATTGTCCCCTTGTGCCGGCCCCCCTCCGACAGATAGTCCACTATCAGAGAGTATTGCAGGGCCCAAGGGCGAGGGCTAAAACATCGCCTCAGGCAGTGATGTAGCTGCAGGTCTTGCCAGGCCTACTGCGGGTGTAACCCAAATTTCTCGCATAGAGGTTTCAAATCGCCGTCCAGTAATACCTGATACAGGGACTTTACGCCAGCTACCTTCCATCAGGGTGAATTGAGTTTCTGGCCGTTTATGCGGATGCTGTCGTTGCCCCATATTGGTGCCTTGGTGTGTAGACGGTGGTCCATGCTTAGAAGGCGGTGAGCACAGTACCATGACTTATGTGTAGCCTGTATCACTGGATACGAAGGGGATAGTTGAGGGGTGTGGTCCCCGTATAGGTAGCCAAGGCCATCACCACAGGTAAGGAGTGAGCGTTCCATTGCGACCCACAGCAGGGGGTCCGGCATATGAAATTAAATGAAATGAAATGAAATGAAAAGGCAATTTATAAAGCGCGAAACAATCACCCGAGGGTGTCAAGGCGCTTACTCTTTTGGAGAGGAAATACACATATCTCAATGATTATACAGCCAGGTCTTTAATGCCTTCCTGAACACCTACAGATTGTTCTCATGCTTTAAATAAGACGGAAGTGAATTCCACAGCCTAGCAGCACCTACCAGAAAACTTCTCCCTCCCCAAGAGCATCTTTTTACCTTGGGGACAACCAGATCATTGGACAAGGAGGAGCGAAGATTTCGTGCTGGGAAATAGCGTATCAGATTCTGTTTTAGGAAACCTGGTCCTATATCATGGATGGATTTAAAAACAATACAGAGGGCCTTAAACTCTATACGTTTCCTTATTGGCAACCAGTGGAGGTCTTTCAATGCCGAAGAGACTGATTTATACTTCGGGATGTTCAATAGAAGCCTGGCCGCAGCATTTTGAACAACCTGAAGTTTGGCCAGACATTTTATACGAAGATTAATGAAGAGCCCATTGAAATAATCGGCTCTCGAAAGAACAAGTGCTGAGACCACCAACTTACGAAGCTCGGCAGGAATGAAAGGAAGAACTTTTCGCAGAATTCGTAATGTATGAAAGGAAGAAGAAGTAACCTGATTAACATGATGCTCAAAAGACAGTTTGGTGTCAAAAATGACTCCCAAATTCTTAGCCTTGGTCACTGGTTTAGGAAGTGGACCCAGCTCTAGGGGCCAGAGATCTGGTGACCAAAAATTAGCATGAGCCCCGAACAGTAGAACCTCCGTCTTACTAGAGTTCAGCCTTAAATAGTTAGAAGCCATCCATTTCCCTACCTGACGTAGGCAAGAATGGAAACTCTTCACAGTGTAAGTGGGATCTCCGGACACTGAAACAATGATCTGCGTGTCATCCGCATAGGAGACAGCAGAGAACCCCAGAGATCTAATCAGTTTCGCCAGGGGTGCAACATAAATATTAAAAAGTGTGGGGCTCAAAGATGATCCCTGCGGAACCCCGCAGGGTAGTGTAAAATTTGGTGACCTAAAATTATCTAAGGCCAAAAACTGCTCTCTATCAGACAGAAATGACTTAAATAGCATAAGAGCCTTCCCTTTGACGCCGATCCCCCTCAAAACTTCCAAGAGTTTCTGATGGTTTACAGTGTCAAAAGCCGCCGAGAGGTCTAGCAGCACAAGTGCTGCATTGCCCCCCCGGTCGACAGTTTGCCTGATCATTTCCGAGGCTGTGATTAGGGCCAACTCTTTGCTATGATGTTTACAAAATCCAAATTGAGTGTTGTCAAGGAAATTGTTCTTATCAATATATTCTGATAGGCTGTTATTCATTACTTTCTCCGCTATTTTAGCCGGTAGTGGCAGCCTAGAAATTGGACGATAGTTTTTCGGATCGGTAACGTCTAAATTTGATTTTTTTTAAAAGAGGGAGCACAGAGGCCAGCTTCCAGCAAGTGGGGAAAATGCCAGATGAAAACATTTTATTCAAAATAGGCGTCAAATAAGATGCGAAAGTCTCCGGCAAAAGATGAAAGATTTTCGGTGGGCAAGGGTCCAGAGGAGAACCTGATTTGATCGATTCTATCAATTTTATTGTTGCTTCCAATGACAAAGGACCGAACATAGATAACTCAGAGGTATTTTTGCTATAACCGCCCACCGCACAAAAACCTGACTCAGTGTAGGCAGTCTTAGTTTTAGCTGAGTCTGCCGACAATGTCATTAGTTCATGCGTTGTCGCTTCAGCAAGGCTATCATAGACCTCCTTAACTTTCTGTTGAAAGTGAATGGCCACTCTATCGCAAAATAACAGAGTTTTCGGAAACTCAGTTGCCACAACACATTTGGCCAATCTTTTCACTGTTGAGAAAAGCTCTTTAGACAAATTTTTAGCTGTCATTATCGCCGTAGTATAAAACCTCGTTTTTTCTTTATTAATAAGATCTTTATACTCCAGTAATGCTACTTTATAGTCAGCTTTATTTTCCATACTGAAAGATAATCTCCACCTCCTTTCCAGGCGAGGATATTTTTGTTTTTTGTTCCTGAGCTGCTCGGTGTACCATGGGTCAGAGAGCCTGGATCTATGGCTCGAGATACACTTAGCCGGCAGGCTATGATCGATTGACTTCCTTAACCCTTCCTCAAATGTTGCCACAGCTTTATTAGGGTCGTCTTGAGGTGGTGGGATATTTTTAGCCAAAACATTTTGAAACAGATACACATTAGTTTATTCCAAGGGCGGATCAATCTCCACTATCTGTTTATTCTATTTTTTGAATGAGACTTTTGAACTGGGAAGGAAAACATGACAGCTTTATGGTCCGGCCAGACAATTGGTAAAGGTGGAAAACACTCCAAAAGATCATTATTTGAAAAAATACCATCCAGCAAATGCCCGGCCAAATGTGTGTCCCCGGATACCCGCTGGGTGAGCCCCATACTGTTAGCAATGTCTAAAAACTTTACTGCATCGTTGTCTAGGGGGTCCTCCAAGTGAACATTAAAATCACCCAAAAGAGTGAAGTCTCGTGATTGAGCCAGGGTATCTAAAGACAGACCAATGTCCATTAAAAAACTAGCCCGTGTGCCTGGAGGCCGGTAACACAACAGGCCATTGAACGTATGACGACTATCAATCAACAATTTAAAAAGTAAGGACTCCAAATGGTGATCATTATGTTAGGAGGTGAAAACTCCTTTCCAGGTGCAGGGAAACAGAACTGCCAGACCTCCCCCTCGTTTGCCCACTCGGTCCTGCCTGTGTAATATATACCCAGGAGGAACTGCCATTGCTAAATCTGGGTCAGATGAGATGTCTCCCCAAGTCTCTGTAATGAATGCTACATCAATACCATGCACCTCAATAAATAGGGCATATTCAGATGCATGTTTACACAGGGAGCGTGCATTAATCAGACATCCTAGTATAGGCACAGTGTTGGTTCCTCAGTGAGCGTTTGTTTAAAGTTAGCTGAGGCCTGGTAGCAATTTGGACTATTGTAAGTGCAACCGCAAACTTGACAAATAAAATGATTGATACAATCCTGTGTATTTATATCAAAAAGTGCACCGCACCTACCATAGTCATTCAACGCTCATAACTGTTGCCTGTTATGCACAATCCTAGAGGCAGAGACACGGGTGGGATTCACCCCGGCAGCATCCCTGGCCCTAGGCATGGGCCAGGCACGGACGGGCGCAGACGGGCTTGCCTTTGGAACGCCTTTGGCGCACCCACTGCGCGTGTCCGCTCCGCGGCCGCTGTACGATGACGTTTAAATCCCCCCGGTGTACCATTGAGGCGGGAGGGACACCCTACCAACATCCGGCCCAGGCAGATGTCCCAAAAGCCAGGCGGAAGCAAAGTCACCAATGAAGCAGCGCGAACACCCCCACAACACAAAAAGGCTGCCCTAGTGAAATCAAGCTGCCTACCCGCAGCGTGGATTAAACCCCCTGAGAATGCCCAACAGACATTTAAAAAGATTAAAAAGATTAAAAAGAGATTTGTTTTTTATTTTTTTAAATTTCCCCCCGTTTTTTAAACAAAGTAGCAAAAAATAAAACAAGAGAGCAATCAATACAGTAGTTCGCTGGGTTGGCGTCCTATTCACCCGAAACCTAAGTTAGAGTAACGCACGGCCGCTGTGCAATGACGTTTATATCCCCCCGGTCAACCTTAGAGTCGGGAAAGACAACCTACCAACTTCCGACCCAGGCAGATGTCCCAAAAGCCAGGCGGAAGCAAAGTCACCAATGAAGCAGCGCGAACACCCCCACAACACAAAAAGGCTGCCCTAGTGAAATCAAGCTGCCTACACGCAGCGCGTATTAAACCCCCTGAGAATGCCCAACAGACATTTAAAAAGATTAAAAAGAGATTCGTTTTTTATTTTTTAAGGTTTCCCCCGTTTTTTAAACAAAGTAGCAAAAAATAAAACAAGAGAGCAATCAATACAGTAGTTCGCTGGGTTGGCGTCCTATTCACCCGAAACCTAAGTAAGAGTCTAGAAGCAGATAGTTGAGCTGAGAGAGATAAAGAGCTAAAGAGTAGTGTTCTACAGACGGTAGGCCCAGGCCACCACAGGAGCGGCGGGCCATACGTTTGGATGCAGCTAAGTGGGGGCGGCTGGAACCTCAAATGAAGGCCCATATTCGGGTGTCAATGAGGTGTAGAGTAGTTAGAGGCACTACTATAGGTAGTATTCCCAAGGTGTAGGTAAAGCGCGGCTGTGTAACCATTCTTACCACCTGTACTCTGCCCCACATGGAACTTCCCAGGAGGGGCCATCCACTATGTTTTAATACCTTTTGAGACCATTGGCACACATCATCTCCCTGTTCTAACTTAAATTTCAAATGTACACAGACAACATTCTAATCAATTTCTGCTTGGGGAATCCCATGACAATACAGAAACAATTATATCAACATGCCTGAAGCACATCTAACATAGAAGAAGAGAGCTATAATCACCCGAATAGAAGAAAAAAACAAAAATTCTGATACCGGCAATATTAATATAAGCAGTCTACCTTGCAAGTGATCAAAGGAGGTACAAGATTCCCCACATCCAGCTCAACCAGTGAGAAATCTCTAAATTGATCATCATCATCCAGTCCTCTTGCGAGGGGGAAGTGGTTGACCTCCATTGCCGAAGGATGCAAAGCTTGGCTGTGGATAGCGCTATGTGTAGGAGGCGGCGTTGTGGGTGAGTGATGTTTAAGGAGTCTCTGATGTCGTGCAGAAGGATGTATGGACCCTCCCAGGGTGTCCTGGATATAGGACTAGAAAGGTTGAAAAGAAGGGTATTAGCAAAGAATGTGGGGAAGGTCGCAGCGTACACCCAGACATCTCTAAGACCTTGAATAAGGAAGGAAGCCGACCCTCTGCAGCTTTGTAGGGGTCCAGTACCACTCATGAAGGGTCTTAAAAAGACAGAATTTCAACCGGGCCTTGTCCAGGGCCTCTATAACCTCCACCAAGTCCTCATCTTCAATGGTGAATTGTAAGCGGGTCTGCCACTTTGCGTGGCCGCCGTGCAAGAGAGGTTGTGAGAATAGGTGGTTTGTAAGTGTGCCTTAGAGTCTGACATTGCCCCCTTGTGCCGGCCCCACTCCGACAGATAGTCCACTATCAGCGAGTATTGCAGGATCCAAGGGCGAGGACCAAAACATCACCTCAGACAGTGCTGTAGCTGCAGGTCCTGACAGGCCTGCTGCGGGTGTAATCCAAATTCCTCGCGTGAAGGTTTCAAGTCGCTGTCCAGTAATACCTGATCCAGGATTTTTATGCCCGCTACCTTCCATCATGGCGAATTGAGTTTTTGGCCGTTTATACAGATGCTGTTGTTGCCCTATATCGGTGCCTTGGTGTCTAGATTGTGGTCCACGCCTAGAAGGCGGTGAGCACAGTACCATGCCTTATGTGTAGCCTGTATCACCAGATGTTGAGGAGTAGTTCGGGGGGTGTGGTCCCTGTATAGGGAGCTAAGGCCATCACAACAGGTGAGGAGTGAGTGTTCCATTGCGACCCACTGCGGGGGTTTCTCTGTATCTGGAAACAGATAGGTGAGCTGAGAGAGATAAAGGGCTAAAGAGTAGTGTTTTACAGATAGTAGGACCAGGCCACCACAGGAGTGGTGGGCCATAGGTTTGGACGTGGCTAAGCGGGAGCAACTGGAACCCCAAACGAAGGCTCGCATTCGGGTGTCAATGAGGCATAGAGTAGTTAGAGGCACTACAATGGGTAGCATTCCCAAGGTGTAGGTGAAGCGGGGCTGTGTAACCATCCTTACCGCCTGTACTCTGCCCCACATGGAAATTCGCAGAAGGGATCATCCACTATGTTTTAATACCTGTTTGAGACCTCGGGCACACTTCATCTCCTTGTTCTAACTTAAATTTCAAATGTACACAAACAACATTCTAATCAATTTCTGCTTGGGGTATCCCATGACAATACAGATACAATTATATCAACATGCCTGAAGCACATCTAACATGGATGAAGAAAGCTATCATCACCTGAATAGAAAAAAAGCCCCTAAAATTCTGATACCGGCAATATTGATATAAGCAGTCTACCTTGCAGATGATAAAAGGAGTTAAGAGATTCCCCACATCCAGCTCAACCAGTGAGAAAATCCTAAATTCACACAACTCCTGTAGAAACTAGACTGCAACAGTATCAAAAGCACCAATGACCAACTTATGTTGCTGAAAAGGATCACTCTTCTTCTCAAACACAGACATTTTATTTTGAAAAGTTATATGACACAAACCAGACCCTGAGGGGTATCAGGCTGAAACTCACCACGACTTCAGTCCTATCATGAATCAAAGCCTGCAATACAGTCTACACAGGAGAATGCAACAAGGGCATAGTTAAACTTCAGAGGATTCAAAATCAATCAGCCAAACTCTACCTTAGGCTCAAGGGATCTGAGCTCATAACCCCAGTTCTAAGAGAACTCCATTGGCTCAAATTCAAACAACCATGCACAATATTCAGAACATGAGAACTTGGAAGGAAGAGGGCTTGAAATGGGTGTGAACTATCTACAAAATCTAACTTCACCTTACACATCCCCCGTGAACTTCTTCAAAGCAAATCTGATTATCCAAACTAGATACATGCTTGTGTAATTCGCTAATGCCGCACCTAAGAAACCAAATAGGCTTGATAAATTTCAAAACAAAACTGAACATGAGCCACTTCAGAGATGTTTTCCCTACTTGCTATAAGTGTCATGGACCACTCATCCCTCTGTTCAAAGGACAGGGCCCAATATAGAACCTGTCGCCTGGGAAACTAATATTGTATGCACACCAAAATAATCCTCGGAGCTTGCCAGCTCTCAGTTTCCCTTTGATGCAGAATGAGAACTTCTTTTCGAAAAAGATTGACCCTGAAAGATCTAGTGCTAAGAAGTGGATCTAGTTAACAACCCAGAACTTAACAAATTACTCAAATAAAATAAGTAGGTACTGGTCTAATGTGCATTTTAGTGATGACCGCTCTGAGAGCAGGAACAGGACTTGTGAATGTGTTCTGCTCAGGTTCTAAATGCACCCATTGATTCTGCAGATGTTTTTTCTGACAGAGCTTCAGAAAAGAGTATGACCACTATGGCTTGAAATATGGGTAATCAACTTCTTCTGAGATGATCCTGCCACAGTGCTATAATTTTCAATGTCAGAGCCTGCTGAGACTCCGCCATCAGAAACCTGGTGGATCCTTCACCTCTAAATGATGATTGGGAACTCTGAGTTTGGCGGAATGGGATTAGTGCTGATTTACTGCGGTTTTCCCATTCTACTAAACTCTATATGATGCCCTCAGTGTGGAGGGTGTGATGGTTTAACTTGGACCTTGAAGTTGCACTAAGTGAATATTCTTAGATCAAACTGTTACGGGTGTGGTGTGTTCCAGTGAAGGGGCGTGAAACAGCAATGGATGGGGACAGGCAGTGTTCTTGTAGACAAGTGTACCAAAAACGTTAGGCACAGCCCAAGAAGAAGTGTCATATGTTATTTTTTGCTGGTTCCTAGGCATGACCAGAAAATTATTATTTAAGGGGACAGTGAATATACAAATGCAATAAATGCAACCACAAGCTATATAGAAGTACATATCAACAGACATAAATTAGTAGAAAAGCAAATTGCTAGGTACCAACATACAGATAGTTTTCTTTAATACAAACTATGGACCATGCTTTGGTGAGTGAATGGGTGACAAACTGTGGTTGAGGCTCACAAGTGACTCAAACAAAGTATTCAGAAAAAATCAAGTGTAAGAACAAGGGGAACTCCAAAATATAATCAAAATATGGCTTTGTATAGACTGTTTACAGAATACAAAAATACTGTTTTGAGTATGTTTTCATTTAGTTTATCGAGTACAAATAGATGGTGTGTCGACTAAACTCAATATAAAGTTAATCATCAGGGCTGCTGAATGAAAACATCCAAAGAATGGACTGAAAGCAGGTCAGAGGACACATTTCAACTGATAGAGATGCCAGATATGAATGGAACACCAGTGCAGGCGTCCAGTGGTCAACACCATTAAGAGGTGTAGGAGGTTAAACAGGAGATGGCCAGACAGAGGATGAAAATGAGCTCATCAGGTAAATAGGGGACCAAGCCAAAATGTAATATCTTAAGTACAGCAGCCCCTATGCAAATAACCACAGGAAGAGTGCTTGTCCAGAAAGATACATTAGTAGGCAACCAAAAGTTTGCACATTCAGAGAATGAAACAACCATGGGTGCAAACCTCCAGGGCCGGCTTTAGGGCAATGCGACCAATGCAGCCGCACTGGGCGCTGACCTGGCGGGGTCACTGACCTCAAGGGTGGGTGGGGACGCTATGTTTAGCAATAACTTATGATTTAAAAACACCTGCTGCAGAGCTCCTTGTTAGTCCAGCTTTCAGACAGCAACAAAAATGTCAAGATAACTCTTGTGGCTTATATTTCTGCTAGAGAGAGAGATCGGAGTTTGTCTAGTGGCAGTTTTGACTCACCATTAATTAGCACTGAGGGTTAATATGCCTACTGCAAAGAACAGATCTGTATTTTATGTGGATAGCTGAGTCTTTGCCAGTGCTTAAAAACAAACAAAATGTATGTGAGAGAGGGGCTATGGAGAGATGAGGGTCACTTTTGCCGGGCGTTAGTGAGAGAATCTGAGGAAGAGGTCAAGGGGTCCAAAAGAGATTGTTGCACCGGGCGCCACCAGTGCTAAAGGCAGTCCTGCAAGCCTCTGTGTGAATAATGGAACCTGCCGGAAGAGTGGCAATTGGGAAAAAAACAAGCTGCCTCCAAGGACGGAGATCAGTGGTGCATTAAGGTGCAGGCATGCAGGAGCGGCAGAGCAGACGGTCTGTGTTCGGTCTCTGTTAGAGCTTTGTAATTTTTCAGACAATTATTTAAGTGAGTTGAGATGCATCATATTGCAAGGGACTAGATCACAATTTGGAACAGTGATCTAATGATAATGGTTTCCCGATCCTGAGCTGGCTAAGATGGGTCAAAATTGCATTTTGACACCCATCTGAGGCGGGATTAATGCCACTGTAGTTTATTAAAGGTGTCAACTTAAATAACTAATAATCGACTCCTGCTCATTTCCTTGGTTTGAGGGTGGAGAGAAACGGAACTGTCAGGATCTGAAGAACATGGAAAACTTATATCAGTATCTCCTCTGCGATACACTATGCCTCATGAAAGGTCTCTATTGATTTGATGTTTAGTTTAGGAACAACATTGCGGTATCCATCAAGGCCAAACCAACCCCACTTCAATTTAGGAAAGAGTGGAAAATGCACCTCTTTGAAGATCACTACATCACAATGCATTAACCATCTTTAACCCAACTATCCCACCTGTTGACTTTTTGCATGCCTTTGAGCCTGTACAACTGCCTTTTGGATAGGTTCACGCTACAGAAATAACCCATACATAAATACATACCTAGTTTATGTAATATCAAGTCCTTCCTGCAGTAAAGATTTTGACGGCCTGATGCCTGGGGGTGTAGGGGAAGTTTAACAGAGGGTTGTGTGGAGGAGCAGCACTTATAGTGCACTATACACACTCCACTATCTCACTAGCGTCTTAAAGAGGAAGACCAGCATCATCTGTTCATCGATCTGAAGGAAGCCGACGGACCACCAGTCTATTGACTGTGTAGAAGAATCGCCTGATGTTAAGTTATTATAACTGCAATATAATCTACAATATTTATTTTTAAAAATCCAAAAATCTAGTCATAGCACAATCTAGAACTTCAATAACTAATGAGCTTGCAGTTTAAACTATTTCTTTGGTTGAAGAACAAAACCAAAAGTAGCATAAGTCCTTACTAAATACATCTGAGACCACACACGCCTGGTAAAATATTGAATATTACATAAGTGTCTAGTAAGTGGGAGTGCCGCACAACAGGTACATTTTGAACTGGGAGGTATTAGAACATGTACTGTAAATGTGTAGGCTCTGCAGTCATGTACAAAACCACAATGTGACAAGTCATCATTGTTCACTGTCACAAAATTACTCAGTGACTTACGGTGTCCTCAATCTGTACATTTTGGAGTGCTATAGGGTAAATGTATGACATTCGTGTGAAATTGTACGTGGTGTGCCCTTTGAATATCAAACCCACAATATCGGTGGGACAAGAAACTGAGGAAAAATATTGAAAAACTATGTCTACAGGCAAGCAAGTCTAGATTTTTAATACCTAACTCCTCATATATGTACCTACGTGGTACATATGAATGAATGAATGAAATTGCATTTGTATAGCGCTTAGCTACCCTGAGGCCTCCTAGCGCTTTGCGGAGTGGAGAGACATGAAAAGAGAGAGGCTCATGTTAGTGTGCTGAAAGAAAGAGGTGTGTCTTAAGCAGTTTCCGGAAGGCCGACAGATCAGGTTCTCCCCGAAGAGTGGAGGGGAGGGCGTACCAGAGGTTGGAGGCATTCAGAGAGAACGAGCGTCCACCCCACCTAGATCTTCGGACTTTTAAGGGAGTGGCAAGAAAAGCAGAACTGGAACGAAGAGTCCTAGAGGAATGATAGGGGGTGACCAAGGACTGAATAATGGGAGAGCCGGTTTTCCAGATAGCTTTGTGGGCCAGGCACATAGCTTTGAAATGGATCCTGGCTCGGATGGGCAGCTGTCGTACTTTAATATTCGGGACCGCGTAGGGGACAGGGCCCTACCCCTGTCTATCTTGGTATTAGCAAACCGCAAATCGTTAATGCGGCATGTACGAGTGCTTTATATATCGTTCTAGCTATGAATGCGCTGTGTACACGTTATTCTGCTTCACTACGCGGGTTCCATTTTGGAAGCAGTGGCCATCTTGTCATTGCCCTCACATAGGCTATAATGGAGTAAATACGGGCCTCACAGTACATGGGCTTCTCCTCTGACTTCTCTGTGACCTGGGCAGCTGGCTCTGCTGCCCCGGGTCAAACCGGTCTCACGAGCTCCCCTTCCTCCGTCCACCTGTGATTAGCATCAGGGCTCGACCCGTCATAAAACCCTTTCATTCTACACAATCCTCCGGCTAATCTCTTTCACACCTGCTTGTTCCTGCTTTATGACTTGTTTCCCAAAACAGGAGATGCTCATGTTTATTGGGGGGGGTCTATTGACATCCGATGTGGGATCTGAACCTTACTGTGTAAATCATTGTGGGCTGGCCGAACTGGAATGTGGGATGGTCATCATGACTCTGCTTTTTCGTTTGTAATGTATACTTGTAATGGCCATATCGTGAACCAAGGAATGTGTGCCTGAAGCATGATATTTTGTATTTAAGGAGAAGCCCGTTCCTATGATTTTCAGCAGTCTCCTGAGAACATACACGCTGTTGTACTTCTAGGATACCTGTAATTGGTCTGCAGCCAATAAACGAATCTTTGACTTCACCCAGAAGACTCTGTGTTTCTGTAGGTCTGGAACAGGGTGAACCCAGAAGTCATAGGGTGTGTGCCCCTGCACCGCTGGGTCTAAAATACCCAGTACTTCACAGCCAGTGGAGGTACCTCAAAGCAGGTTTTGCTGTTTGTCTACGGGGAATTTGGAGCAATTGGCGCGCCGCACAGTTTTGGATTACTTGAAGTCTGTGGAGAGTAGACTGAGGGGCACCTAGATATAGTGCGTTCCCGTAATCCAGGCGGGACAGAATTAGGGCCTGAACCATAATCCTCCTAGCCTGAAAAGGGAGCAGAGGAAGAATTTTCCTAAGCATCCGCATCAGGCCAAAGCAAGTAGCAGAGAGCTTGGTGGCCTGATGGTTGAAGCAGAGGGAGTTGTCAAGCCAAATGCCAAGGCTTTTAATCTGTTGCTTAGGGATGGGCATGGGGCCAAGACAGGTCGGCCAAATGAGTGACGAGGTGGGTGATGGAATTTTACCCAGGAGCATAAGTTCAGTCGTGTCCCCATATAGCTTGAGATGGGAACGGTCCATCCAATGGGCTACTGCCTCTAGGCAGGAACCTAGAGCGCAGGAAGAGCCCTCAGGGTGGTTTAATGCCACCACCAGTTGGGTGTCGTCTGCGTAGGTAATGATTTTTATACCGAATGGGAGGACTAGCTCAGCTAGTGGTGCCATATAGGCATTAAAAAGCGTGGGGCTCAGGGACGAACCCTGTGGAACCCCACAGCTGAGTGGCTATCGATTGGATGTAGTGGTCCCCTCAAACACTTGGAAGAATCGATCCTTTAAGAAGGACTGAAACCAAGTGAGTGCCATCTTTCCCACTCCCATATCTGCCAGCCGCTCGAGCAGGATGTTATGGTTAACAGTGTCAAAGGCGGCACTGAGGTCTAGCAGGATGATAGCTGCCGAGCCGCCGTGGTCCAAAAGTCTTCTGGCTTCTTCAGTCACTGCTAGCAGGGCCGTCTCTGTGCCTAACTGAGGGCGGAACCCTGTTTGAGAGACATGAAGCGGGTTGTTAGCTTCCAAGTAGTGGACTAATGTGGAGTTAATATGTTTTTCATTAAGTTTGCTCAGCCAAGGGACGAGAGAGATGGGGCGGTAGTTAGCCATATTGGAATGATCGAGGTTGTTTTTTTTTAGGAGGGCTCTAACCTGAGCACATTTCCAAGCCCGGGGTACTGTGCCGGATGTGATGGAAGAGTTTAATACGTCTAGGATAACTGGGCCAATTGTATTGTATACAAGTGAGAGGTGTTGTGGAGGGGCGGGGTCCGTAGGGGAACCAGAAGTTACTCTGGACAGAAGAATGTCCAGGGAGTTTGCAGTAAGTAAGGGGAATTCTCCTAGAAAGCTCTTTGTTTTAGCTTCTGTGCAAGGGACGATGGGTAATACAACCAGTGTACATGACATTTTCTCAATTTGTATGCTAATCAGGGAATTAACTTCATGTGTGCATGTGTCAAGACAGATGTGCGCAAAAAAACTTTTGCACAATTGCCCCTTTGTCGATGTCAAGTAGGCTCCACAATATTCTTAAAAGCCCTGCATGAAAACTGGCTTTGCCATAAAACTTCTCATTGTGAGCTCTCCTCTTTCTTCCCTCTCTATCCTCTCCTTTTCCAGACTCTGCATGCCTCCTCTCTCTGACCACAGCCTAATATAAATCACGTGCCTGTTTGCCCTAATCCCTATTATTGTCTCTACAAATGTCCCACACCTCATTTCCGAGATTACAACATCTCCTTTAAAATCATACTCCTGCAACCTAACAATACCTCTTCGCCTGTAGCTCATCCATTAATACTGCCAGCCAATGCTTGAACTCATATTCCCCCAGCTTCCATTAAAGTTCATCCCTAACTCCTATTAATTTTATCTACGACATAGAAATTGGAGTAAATTGCATGGCATTGTTTCCTTAAGAGTAATAACAATAATCAACAATAGTCCAAAAAAACTCCTAACCCTGGGTTCTGGAGAAGCATTCTGTCAGAGGTAAACCACTACAATACCTCTTCAGACCTGCAGAGTTGCTCACAGCTGCCAGCTTACTAAATACCATAAACTGTGTGCCTGTCTCTCATACTTCCTCATCCATCACACTGCTAAGCGCTGTGTCCCATAACACAATAAACCCACCTAGGTGGTCCTCACACACAACATGGAAACACAGCCCACACAGGATCAAAACAAAGACATCTCCCTTCCAACCACACACCATACACAGTGTAGCGTGCTACGCATGCAGGCAAGCGCTTCTGCACCCCACATACAGGTAGTAAGGGCCATATAGTTACAATACAATACAATGTGAGCTTTATAATACACTTGTATTTCATTGAAATATATTGTAGTGTGTGATTGTAGAGCAGAAGCCTCGGGCGCTATTTTCTTCGCCAGTGACAGACTGCCTCTCTAATGTCGCGCTTTTGGTCCCGCTTACCTCATCTATCACAAAACATCTGTAATTTCAGTGCATGTTTGCTGGAAAGTCTACTGAAAGGGCACATGAAGTATTTTAAGATAGACGCACGACAGCAAGAGAACAGCGGGAAAGGGCAGTTCGACTGATGGGACTGCAGTGTGTACTTTTCTGATTATGTACTGAAAGAAGCAATTAAAACCTGAGACCCAAATGTATTCTCCACATAAAACAGCCAGAGCCTCGCCATTCGTTCCTTGCGTACAGCATGTACTGAAGCAAAAAGCAAACATTCATGTTACCAATTTTTCAATATGTCTGCTTTGTTTTCAATCCCAACATTCACCTTTCAGCAAAAACAGCTGTGCGTGGAAATCGCTGCCTAACTACCGCGTGTGTGTTTAAAGGTGCAGGTGGTGGCGGTGACAGCTAGTTCTTCCTAAGCTTGACCATCCTTTCATTGCCGACCCAAACCCCCTTAAAATGAGGGCTCCTGAGGGTGGCATTCGCAGAATGTCCACCACCGAGCTGCTTCGGGCGAATAGTTCAAGCCAGGGCAGTTATAGCGCGATTGGTGGCGCGTGAGCTTGGTTGTTAGAACGTTGACCGTTGGCTCTTTTGTCAGTTAGGCGCAGGCAGTTCAGGTAGGGCTAAGCGCTTTTGCTGTCTCCGTTTGTTGCTGTGGGCATTTCTTGAAATTTTAATTATCGCCGCGATGGCTGAACGGCCACTGCAGTCAGGGAAGCCTTGAAAATATTATGTGACGCCGGGCGGAAGATTTGTTGCAGCCCGACGTATTATCGCAAGCCTGGGCAGGCTTTTGAGCGCGGGAAAAGAGCTGCGGCCCACGGCGTATCTGCCGCAATTATGGCCTGCTCTTCGAGTGACGCTTCTCCCAGCGGTGCGGTTTCAAATATTATTTCACAAAAGAAGGGGGAGCACGCTTTTGAGCCTCTTACTTCTGCCCCGATGGAAGTCTCTGTGGCTCTGAGGCATGGGAGGTGCCAGGCGCCTATACGCGCATTGAGAAGGAATAGGGCAGGCAGAGGCAAGCTCCTTAAAGGGGCTAAAACGATTTAAGGGGAGTTTAATTGAACTCTAGTCAGCTCCGCTTTAACCCCTGGTGGTCTAATGCCAAATGAAATGAATTTAGACAAGTTTAATACTCGTCAGATAATTATTTTTGAGAAAAGGCCCATTCATATTTTTTGGTAAGTCTGCTCAGATTAAGGAAATTCGTTTTTCACCAGTTTCTTTAGAGAGAAGCTTATCCCCCATGTTGTGTCGCAGTTCAGGCAATATTGCATTAGGGCATAATGTTTTGTCAGCTGTTTTGTCAACTGCTGAGGATTTCATTAAGGGAAAAATCAAAAAAGGAGATAAAAGTGGGCAAAATAAGTCAGATGGACATGAGTATAGCGCAGTGTTAGCGAAGAAGGTTTTAGATAGTGATGGTGTAATGACCATTAAGAGCTCTAGTCCCCCAGAAACCACAGGAACGTGGGTTTGGGTTCCTAGTGAAGTGGACAGGGTCCCAAGCTTACACAAGGATAAACATTTTCCGAAGTCTGCAAGTTATAGTGGCTTGCAGACCCACGATGGAAGAACACCGCAGAATGGCACAAAGTGCGGTGAGAAGTCCCTAAGCAGGTCAAAAACGCCCTGTGAGTATCAGGCTGAGGAAAGGGAGGATGTTGGCGCAATCTTCTCATCGTCGTTGGATCCCAAGCTTTCATTATTTAATGCAAGACCAATTGATTGGTGGTCGTATAATGGTGATGTGGGGTATGGCGAATTTCCGTTTGGGGGCTAGTTAAATTCTGATCGGCGTTTGGAAGGGGTGGTAGATTATGATGAAGTCGAAGATTTTGAAGAGGGGGAAATTGATGATAATAAATGGAGTTTTTTCAAAGGGGATATCAGAATGGTTTGGGGGGCGCTAAAAATGTGTCCAAAGATCATATTTTTCAGGAAAAAGAATTGGGGAATGCTTCAAATGGTCGCAGAGGGGAAAAAAGAAGTCAAGACTGGGTGAGAAAGAAAAGACCAGCATTGGAAATGGGCAAAACAATAGGAACAGGTGAGACCCAGGGTTGTTGTTTGGATAAAAGATTAAATTTTAAGAAAGCGAAAATGGCAGAATTCAATGTTGCTGACAAAAATGTAGGAACTGATGGCTCATTAGCAAACAGTGAAACAGAAAAATGTCATATCAATAGTAAACCAGATAAAGACCACAAAACAAATGGGGGTAAGGTTGATTCTATTGGGGCGAAAGAGAGCTCGGAAAAATGTAATGAAGATAAAGAAGAAAAATCGAAAATGGAGGGTTTAAAGTAGCTGCCTTATATGGGTCTTTCTATGCTATGCCCTTGGGGGCTCATTTGAGTGAAAATTCCAAAGATAAAATTTGAAAGGGAGAGTTTATAGATGTGTTTAAACTGCTCCATAGAGAAATTCCATCAAAGGAAGGGTCTAGAGAAGAGGCTTGGGAGCTAGCGAAAAGGCCTAGGGTGCCTACTAACATTGATACGTGGATATCAGCATTCTTGATTTTTGATAGTGTCTATTGCGAAAAGTTTCCTGATAGAGCAGTATCAATTTTTAAATACATGTATACCATCAGAAAAGCTCATATGGAATTTGGGGGTTTTGCTTGGCTTCATTACGATGAAGAGTTTAGAGCCAGGTGAATGCTTATCCCTGACAAACCATAGGGGGAAGTTGATGAGCTATGGGTTCAGTGGATGTATCCTCATAGACCTCCCCAACTATGCACACAGCCAATGGTTTGGCGGTTTCTCACCGCCCATTTCCCTCTAGACCCACCCCGGGGGGGGTGGGAGTTTGGAACAAGCCACAAACAGCTAACTCAGGTGCCTGCTGGAATTTAAATCGAGGATACTGCCAAAAGAACCCTTGCAGGTATAAACACGAGTGCTCAAAATTTGGAGGCAAACATACCATTTTGCAATGTTTTGGAGAACAGGCAAACTGGTGAGGTTTTGGCCAAGGTAGAGGAAGGGGCAACAATTTCCAATCTGGTTACAAATGCTTTTACACCAATTAATATAGAGACCCTGAGTTTTTGCTGAAATGTTATCCCTGCAGAGAGGAAGCAGCTAAATTGGAATGGGGCTTCAAAGAAGGTTTCAGATTGGGCTATCAGGGGCCTAGTTGTCGTACGTTTGCTAAGAATCTTAATTCAGCATACGAGTACCCGCAAGTAGTTAGGAAAAAGCTACAGGTAGAAGTAGTGGAAGGAAGGATGGCCACCCACTTTTCTTCATGGCCTTTATCTGACCTTATGGTATCTCCTTTGGGGGCAGTTCCCAAGAAGGCTACTTGTGAATTTAGAATGATACAACATCTTTCATGGCCACAAGGATTTTCTGTTAACGATTTCATTGCAAAAGACAACACCATGGTCCAGTTTGCTTCTATAGACATAGCCTTAAGTCTGATTAGGAAAGTGGGTTGTAATGCACTGCTAGCTAAGTGCGATATCAAATCAGCCTTCCATCTCTTCCCAGTTTACCCTTTGGATTTTGAATTGCTAGCCATTCATTTTGAAGATAAGTTTTTTGTGGGCAAGGTATTACCTATGGTTTGTGCCATTTCATGCAAGCTTTTTGAAATGTTTAGTTCTTTCATATAATGGCTTTTTTCATTCAGGACTGGTCACGAAAATGTTACCCACTATTTAAATGATTTTTTGTTCATTGGTGCAGCTGATTCACACGAATGTGAGGCAGCCTTGGAGAATTTTGAGGCGTTAGCTAGGGACCTAGGTGTACCACAAGCAGCAGAAAAGACTGAGGGTCCAGCTAATTGCCTCTTGGCATTGAAATTGATACTATTAAAATGGAAGCAAGATTAACAGAGAAAAAGGTTAATGAGATCATAGTTCTTTTAGAACATGCAAGCTATCACCAAAATTGTCTTTACGTCGAATACAATGTCGGTTGGGTCAGTTAAATTTTGCTTGTAGAGTGGTAAAAGCAGGAAGATCCTTTTGCAGAAGGCTGGGTTTTGCAATGTCTGGAGCTACTTTGCCACACCATAGAATCAGAATTTCTGCAGACATGAGGGCTGATTTTGAAGTTTGGTTGCTGTTTTTGAGAGCTTTCAGTGGTGTTACTATTTGGTCACGAAATAAGGATTTTGTGTGGTCTAGTCAAATTTTATCAGATGCTTCAGGTGCCAATGGTTTGGTCTTTTCTGGGAAGGCAGATGTTGTGCAGAGAAATGACCAGACAAGTGGATTGCGGGAAAAAGAAGCATTGCCTTTTTTCTACTTCATTGCATTATTGGTAGCTTTAGCATATGGGGCTCTAAGCTGGCGAACAAGACAGTTGTTTTTCACGTTGACAATACAACAGTGGTCGATCTAGTTAACGGACAAAAAGCAAAAAAAAAAATCTGCTGAAGTTACTCCAAAGATTTATGCTAGGTTGCTTAATGCATAATATAATCTTTAAAGTAAAACATCTACCAGGAGCAGATAATAATTTCGCAGATGCATTATCTCGTTTTCAGTGCCAGAGATTCTGTGGTTTGACGCCCGGAAAATTCAGGTTCCTCAAGAGGCATGGGATCTAGCAGATTAAAAGTACAGCACCTAGTTGAGAAATCACTGGCTGATAGTACCAAACTAGTTTACAGAAGAGCATGGGAAGAATTTCTAGCTTCAGGTGCTTCTTATAGTCCTTACAGTGTGAAAGGCCTACGAAAACGTAGAGAGGATGTTATTGATTTTATCATGACCAATATAGAACGTATCATTTCAGCTACAACAATAGCTGGTAAACTGGCAGATATAAATGTTTATGGTTAATGTTTTTGGCGGCCAAACAGGCAGGAGGCTCCTGCAAGGATGGGCAAAGGAGAAAAAGGGAGGACAATTCATCTGGGAACCTATTTCCCTGAAGTTATTTTACAGAATTTTACAAGTTTTACCTGTTATTTGTTTCTCTCATTTTGAATTCTTGCTTTTTAAACTATGCATATGTTGGCTATTTTGGGGGGCTTTCAGAATTTCAGAACTGTTAGGCAGATTTAATACTGTTGACCTTAAAGTTTGGAATGTGAAAGTTTCCAAAGATGCAATTGTAATTTTTCTTCAAAAATCCAAGACAGACCAGGTGAGTAAGGGAGCTAAAGTTATCCTACACAAGCTGGGAGGTTTGTTGTGCTCGGTAAGAATTTGGCTTGATTTCAGAGCAACAGGCTTCGTCTGCGTTTGTTTGTAGGCACCAAGATCAATCCCACCTTAAGGCTTCCTAGGTTCTGGCTGTATTGAGAAAAGCTTTGTTTAAGTTTGGAATTAACCCTTATTGTTTCGGTACTCACTCTTTTAGAATAGGCGCTGCTTCCGAAGCAAACAGGTTGGGTTTTTCCATTAAAGAAGTTAAGAATTTAGGCCGTTGGTCTTCCGACTGTTGTTTAAGATAAATCAGAAATCTCCAAGCTGTTTAATTTCAGCTCAAAATAACCTTGTGTTTCTTTTTAGGTCAAATTCTGTGTCATACAGGGGCTTCCAAGAACATTTGGATAATTAGACACTTTTTTGTAACGTGGGCTGCGAAACAGGCAGAGAAAAGACATTTTGGAAAAAATCTAGGTTTTCGTTCCGACGAGATAAAAATTGATTGGTGGGATAAAGGGGCCATGAAGTGGGGCCAATTAATGCCTTGTTTAAATGAGTTAATATCAATTAAAAGCCACCCTGATGTTTTACTCATTCACTGGGGGGAAAACGACCTTGTTCAACTGTCAGGTCTAGGTTTATTGATAGAGATGAAAGTTGATTTAGACTTGATCATTAAATCATGGGCCGGAACGAAAGTAATCTTAACAGCTTTAGTGCCCAAAAGAGTCTGGAGGGGAGCAGAAAAATTCACAGCCGTGGAAAGAGCCAGGAGAAAAGTAAGCAGAGAGTTGCAGCGCTTTTGTAGCATCAATGGTTTAAGTTGGTTAGCTCATAGTGACATAAACAAAGAAGATTTTCAATTCTTTCAGCATGATGAGTGGCACCTTTCTTTTATTGGTAATGAGCTATATATTGTGAACATTAAAGTAAAGTTATCAAACCTGTTGGAATAAAAAGCTTGGTGCTAGCAAGGCTGTTAGGCGACAGTCTCTTCTCTTTTTCTCCCCCCTTCTCCCCCCATGCTTTATGATTACAGTTGCTGCTGACTCTTAGTCTGAGCGTACGTTGTTTTAACTGTTTTGGCGACAGCGCTTTTTTTTTCTCTTCTTAACAGATTTAGTACATAATTTATTATGTATATACAGCTAGAAGAAAGGGGGGGCAGGAAAAACGCCTGTGCAGGGTTTTTCTGGTGGCAGAATATGAGGAGTTTGAGACAGGCAGGAACAGTTGGGGGCATTCAGATTAGCTGCAGACAGACATAAACAGGAGAGCGAGGAATAAGGCAGAGGATGAAATGGCTGGAACAATGTTTGGATAGTTTTATTGGGGGGATCGATTAAGAGCGGGGGGTGTTAGTAAATTAACTTTGTATTAGTGAGGCTTTGTTTCATTATTGTAAATCTGAATGTCTGCATACCTGCCCAATAAAGCGGCCTTTTACCCCTAAAATAACCTGGTTATTGTGTATATTGCCCAATGAGGGCTCCTGGGGGTGGCATTCGCAGAATGTCCACCCCCGGGCAGCTTCGGGCAAATGGTTCAAGCCAGGGCAGGTATGGCGCAATTGGCGGCACGTGAGCTTGGTTGTTAGAACGTTGATCATTGGCTCTTCTGTCAGTTAGGCACAGGCAGTTCAGGTAGGGCTAAGCGCTTTTGCTGTACCTCCTACCCTCCCTATGTTATTATTTACCCGTCAGTGATGTTTTCATATCCTTATGTTTACTATCTGGGGCTGTCCCTTGGGCAGGTGGCAGAATTTGAGGAGTTCGAGACAGGCAGGAATGGTTGGGGGCATTCAGATTAGCTGCAGACAGATGTAAACAGGGGAGCGAGGAATAAGGCAGGGGATGAAATGGTTAGAACAATGTTTGGGAAGTTTTATTGGGGGGAATCGATTAAGGGCGGGGGTTGTTAGTAGGTTGACTTTGTATTAGTGAGGCTTTTTTTCATTATTGTAAATCTGAATGTCTGCATACCTGCCCAATACATCGGCCTTTTACCCCTAAAATAGCCTGGTTATTGTGTATATTGCCCGATCTGTGGAAAAAGAAGAGTTCGCAAAAAGTCCGCGTCCTGCACCTGATTTACACACATCTTTAGAACCCACCTGCTCCATGCATGGTCAGAGGGAGATTTGGTGAGTGGAAGTGACTGCAACATCAAGACACCCCCTCGAAGGGAGGGACCAGTAACATTGCCAAATCACAGACCAGTAAAAGGGATTCGTGGGAAGATGGGCCAAGTGTGAGAGAACAATCTGAAGGCGCCAGTTCATTATAAGAAAGGGAATAGTCTCTGAATGTTCATGTATCATAAACATTGTGGACATAATCAATCACGTACTATATATATAGAGGCCGCATAGATGCTGTCTGCTTTGCAAAAATGAGGTCTCGATGACCTGAGAAAATACTGCAATGCAGTCTACAATCCACCAATGTTGCACAGATGTGTAGCATGGGTTTCCAGCGCCCGGGGCAAGGCAAGTATCCATACACTTTTTAAAAAAAGAATTGCGTCCCTAAGTAGTTTGTGCCTGGGCCAACAGCCCCTGTGCCCCCCCCCCACACCCCACATAACACCACTAAAAAAATGGATCAGCGCATAGAACACATCAACTCAACAATAAAAAATGAAAGGTAAATACATTAATCACATTACAGAAGCATTATCATTCAAAAGCCAGCTGGCTCCAAGTACCCTGTCTGGAGATCCACCTTACTAGAGATGGGGAGTCGCTGAAAGCTCGCACCAGGCCCAAGCAAAATGTCTGGCTCTGGCACAGCACAAGGTTCTCTGGAAACCTCAAGTCAAAAAGCACGAACCTTTCACAGCAGGTGATGTGGTCTGGTGGCTACAGATGCTGACCATGTATCATTGGGGGCTGGGTTTCTATCCTGACCTAGGCTGTGAATCCCAGCAAATCTCCCTGTGCCAAAAAACAGAAAACCTAACTTAGTCTGTATCTGTTGTGAAGTACTGTTATGTCCTTGGGCAAGGTGTACTCTATGCAAAACCGCCCAAATTAAAACGTGGCTTCTGCCTTTCACCCAAATTCTAATTGCATGCTCCAAGAATTAAGCCTGAAGCAATACCCTATGACGGCAGAAAGAGATATAGATCTAGTGGCTGATTGCATAGTGTGGAGCTGGAAAATATGGGATCAATCCCAGTTTCCCTGCTTGACCAAATTGTGTGACCCTAGGTAAATACTTTAGTTCACCTTGTATTTTTGCTCATTATCGCATTCGAGAGCACCTTCAAAGACTTGAGTTTGGGATGTGTACCGTACAAAAAGCTGTCTTGTCTTTGATTCAATAGCCTATAAGGTTGCCCCACATATAATACAAATCTAGGCCATCTATTCTGCATACATGGCAACTCACTTGCCTCTAAATTCACTATTAGCATTGTCACCAAGGGCAGGAATGTTTCTCAGTCATGTTTAAAAAGTTCCTCTTTTAATAAATAGTTTTCAAATTGTCTGATGTACTGAGGTGAAACGCTTCCGCATGCTAAAACAATACGCTTTCTTCAATTTGGAGTATAACCTATCAGACTCTGGGGTGATTTTTGTCACATGATTTACATCAATCAATCAATCAATCAAGGAATTTATATCGCGCACTACTCACCCGGAAGGGTCTCAAGGCGCTTGGGGGAGGGGGTTTGCTACTGCTCGAACAGCCAGGTCTTGAGCTGTTTCCTGAAGGCGAGGTGGTCCTGGGTCAGCCGCAGGTGGACGGGCAGGGAGTTCCATGTCTTAGCCGCCAGGTAGGAGAAGGATCTTCCTCCGGCGGTGGCTCTCTGGATGCGAGGGACAACGGCGAGGGCGAGGTACGCGGATCGTAGCTGTCGGGTGGGCGTGTAGAAGGTCAGGCGGTCGTTGAGGTACCTTGGGCCCAGGTCGTGGAGGGATTTGTGTGCGTGGGTGAGGAGCCTGAACGTGATCCTCTTGTTGACAGGGAGCCAGTGCAGGTCTCTTAGGTGGCTCGAGATGTGGCTGCGTCGGGGGGCGTCCAGGATGAGACGGGCGGAGGCGTTCTGGATACGCTGAAGTCTTTTCTGAAGCTTGGCTGTTGTACCGGCGTAGAGGGTGTTTCCGTAGTCTAGTCTGCTGGTGACGAGGGCCTGGGTGACAGTCTTCCTGGTCTCAGTCGGGATCCATCTGAAGATCTTGCGGAGCATGCGGAGGTTGTGGAAGCAAGATGAGGAGACGGCGTTGACTTGTCTGGTCATCGATAGGGAGGAGTCCAGGATGACGCCCAAGTTGCGTGCGTGGTCCGTTGGCTTGGGTGCGGTGCCCAGGGCCGGGGGCCACCAGGAGTCGTCCCATGCAGAGGGCGATGGTCCCAGGATGAGGACTTCTGTCTTGTCCGTGTTCAACTTCAGGCGGCTGATGTTCATCCATTCGGCGACATCTTTCATCCCTTCGTGTAGGTCGGCTTTGGCGGTGTCGGGGTCTCTGGTCAGGGAGAGAATCAGCTGGGTGTCATCGGCGTAGGAGATGATGTTGAGGTTGTGTTGGCGTGCGATGGCAGCGAGGGGTTTCATGTAGATGTTGAAGAGAGTGGGGCTGAGCGATGATCCTTGCGGGACGCCGCAGATGACTTCGGTGGCCTCAGAGCGGAACGGAGGGAGGCGTACTCTCTGTGTTCTGCCGGAGAGGTATGAGATGATCCATTCCAGAGCAATCCCCTGGATGCCGGTGTCGTTGAGGCGTTGGACTAGGGTGCGGTGGCAGACAGTGTCAAATGCTGCGGAGAGGTCAAGGAGGATGAGTGCCGCTGTTTCACCTTTGTCGAGCAGGGCCCGGATGTCGTCGGTGGCTGCGATGAGGGCGGTCTCTGTGCTGTGGTTGGCTCTGAATCCGGATTGCGATGGGTCGAGGGATCCGTTCGTCTCAAGGAAGGCGGCCAGCTGCTTGTTGACGACCTTCTCGATGACTTTGGCAGGGAAAGGAAGGAGCGAGATAGGGCGGAAGTTCTTGAGGTCGGTCGGGTCCGCAGTTGGTTTCTTCAGTAGTGCGCTGAGCTCGGCGTGCTTCCAGCTCTCTGGGAAGGTGGCTGTGTCGAAGGAGGCGTTGATGATGTCTCGGAGGTGGGGTGCGATGGTAGAGGCGGCCTTGTTGAAGACATGGTGGGGGCATGGGTCGGTCGGAGATCCGGAGTGGATGGTGTTCATCATGCGTGTCGTGTCTTCGAGGGTCACTTTGGTCCATGTCTGGAGGATAGCGGTGGGGTGCGTAGGTTCGGTCGATGGGTGCGGGGGTGGAGCGCCAAAACTGTTGTGGATGTCGGCGATCTTGCGGTGGAAGTACGAGGCGAGGGAGTCGCAGAGGTCCTGCGAGGGAGTGATGTCGTTGTTGCTGGTGCTGGGGTTGGAGAACTCCTTGACGATGTTGAAGAGCTCCTTGCTGTCATGGGCGTTCTTGTCCAGTCGTTCCTTCAAAGATTTCTTCTTGGTGGTGCGGATGAGCTGGTGATGTCTGCGGGTGGCGAGTTTGAGGGCGGTCATGTTGTCGGTGGTCTTGTCGAGGAGCCAGGCCTTCTCGAGGGTGCGGCAGGCCTTCTTGGAGTCCTTGAGTTCGTCGGTGAACCAGGGGGCCTTCTTGCTTCTGGGCCTGGTGAGTGGGTTCTTCAGTGGGGCGAGGTCGTTGGCACAGGAGGTCAGCCATTGCGTGAGGTCGAGGGCTGCTGTGTTGGGGTCCGTTGTCCTGACCGGTGGGTTCTGGCTGAGGGAGGTGGTGAGCTGGTCGACGGTGATCTTGCTCCAGTTTCTGTGGGGAACCTGCTTCGGGTGGTGGTGGACCGTGTTCTTCTTGAAGCTGAAGTGGACGCAGCTGTGGTCGGTCCAGTGGAGTCCGGTGCAGTGGCTGAAGGTGATGTGCTTGCTGGATGAGAAGAGGGGGTCGAGCGTGTGGCCGGCGTAGTGGGTGGGGGTGTTGACCAGTTGCTGGAGTACGAGGTTGGCGAGGTTGTCCAGCAGGGTGGTCGTGTTGCGGTCGTTGTTGTTCTCCAGGTGGAAGTTGAGGTCTCCGAGGAGGATGTAGTCGGTGGAGGGGAGGGCGTGAGGGCTGATGAAGTCCGTGATGTCTTCGCAGAACTGTGCGCGTGGTCCCGGGGGTCTGTAGATGAGGGTGCCTCTGAGGGTAGTCTTGGGGTCGGTGTGGATCTGGAAGTGCAGGTATTCGGCGGTGTTGAATGCGTCGGTGGAGTCAGTCGAGATGCGAATGGTGCTTTTGTGAACGATGGCGATGCCCCCTCCGGTCTGGTTGTTGCGATCCCTCCTGATGATCTTGTAGCCGTCCGGGATGGCTATGGCGATGTCGGGGGCTGAGGAGTCGTTCATCCAGGTTTCCGTGAGGAAGGCGACGTCTGGAGATGCGGTGTCGAGGAGGTTCCAGAGTTCCACGGCGTGTCTGTGGATGGAGCGGGTGTTGATCAGGATGCACTTGAGGTGGTTGCTGTTGTCCGTCTTGGTGGGCGTGGTGCTTGTTCGGAGGCAGGAGAAGTTGCAGGATCGGCAGTCAAAGGGTCCATGGGTGCGTCGCGGGGACGCTCGGTGGCATCCGGGGGCTCGGGCGGGTTTGAGTGCGATGAGCGTAGCGAAGTCGTAGGTCCTGCGGGGGGGCTGGCGGCCGTGGGGGCCAGGGGGTCTGGCGCTGGGCGCGGTCCAGGCGCGGACGGGCGCAGACGGGCTTACCTTTGGCGCACCTTCGGCGCACATAAGGCGCTCCCGCTGCGCGCGTCCGCTGCGCGGTCGCTGGGGGGGCGTCATAAGTAAGGAGCCGGGAGGGAGGGTCCGCTGGGAGGCGGGAGGCTGGGTGGCCAATGGGCAGGGAGGAGAGGCGGGACTGCGGGCTCAGCGGCGGGATACCAGGAAGGCGAGTGACCGGGGCAGTGGCGGCGGCGAGGAGGCGAGGAGAGTGGCCAGCAGCAGCAGGAGGAGAGCGGCGTGAAGCGGAGGTCAGCGCAGGTGAGGAGGGAGCGGCGTGAGCGGGGTCGGTACCAGCAGGTAGGCGACAGGCAACAGGCAGCAGCAGGCTGTCACATATTTTGAGGGCTTGGCTTGTGTACCAGCTCTTAATGCCAGGGCTGAGGCTCGGCTCTGGCTCGGCTGTTAATCTGTTGGCTAGCCCACCTCGACACCTTACTTCACCTCAGCATAGGTGGAACAGACACCCACGATCAACAGTGAGGCAGCTGGAAGCAGGGATTCATTTGAAAAAGAGTGCCCAATACGGCAGACGGTGCAATTAAACATTGGTGCGCTGAATAACAAGGCTGGTAGCTTTAAATATACCTCATGACTCTTTAATCTATCATCAGACACTCCCTGCCCCTTTAACTCGCTCTTGAGGGGTTCTGCTGTGACGGTTTTGCTGTCTTTCTCTCGCTTCGTTTTACCAATCTGTGTGCTTTTCCCTCTTTTGCACTCCGTAAACATTTGTGGCCATATGTAGGACATTTGTGATGCAAGACAATGCAGCAAGTCCCCTTGCTGCGCTGCCCTGCATCACAGAGAAAGGGCAGGAATGCACCATATTTATCCATCACGGCGCATTTTTGTCCTCTCTCCCTGCGCTGGTCTAGTTTTGGCAGCCTAGCGCGAGTGTCTGTGTTGTAGGCAGTTTTGTTTTTGTGCAGGAAGGAGAACCCTCCTGCTCAAAAACAATCCTGAGAGGCTTTTGCCTCTTTCTTTGTGTGCTGCAGAATATTTAAAAAACCAAGTAGAAATAAAGTTATTTCTCCTAGTTCCGCCTCTCCTGGGGAGACGTATCTTTTTGGTGCATTCCCAGGTTTGCAAGTCGTTTTAAATCTGGGAATGCATCAAAAACCATGGGAGTTGCGTGGGAAAACACACCGCAAAGCCTATAGAACGCCTCCCTTGTGCACAGTAAGTCAACACAGTGATTTGTGCTGCGTTGCCTTGCTCCAGATATTTTTAAGCCACGCAAAGTGGCTTTGTGTGCGCTTCATAAATCTGGCATAGAGGTTTGCGTCACATATATACCAGGTTGCGTGGTAAAAGCGTGACGCAAAGCTCTCATAAATATGTCCCTTGATGCAAAAAAAAAAGAGTTGGTCCCCTACAATAAATGCCAGTGGCTCCCATCAGCAACCACCGGCTCAAATTAAGCACTGGTAAGCATCCTCAAAGCGAAATTTGGAAAAGTCAGTGTCATGGTCCAGAAGGGAAACCAGTAGCCCCAGCAGAGGCAGAAATCCTGAAATAGGCATGTTAAACCAAAGACTGCATTTTGTTATTTTATTTTATTGTCTGATGTCCTACTAGGTCATGGTGGTAAAATCACACAGATCACAGCAAGTGTTTAAGAACAAATTAACGAATGAATGTTTACTTCTTAGGGACTGTGACACCTGTGTCTTGTTGAGACTTTTATTTTTGTGAGACCCCATCCCTTAACAGAGGCTGACAACAAGTCCCTAAGAAGTTGGAGTGGCCCTGTGAACCTACTGAATTCCTTCTCACAAAAGGAATGCGCATATCTAGCAAGTTAAAGTATGTATAGATATTTCTGTGACAAATTCCCTATAGAAACCCTCTTAAATTGTGGTGTGCAGAACTAGAGATTGAGAGATTAAGCCCATATCCTATACTACAACACTAATATTATCAGTAGTGCAGAAACTATAGTTTATTTACTAATAAGAGGTACAGTTCTGCTCTAAAAAATATTTGTCAAATGAATAGATGGGGATTTGTTTATTTACAATTCGGTATAGTGTCTTTGTTTTTAACAGAAGCAATTCTCTTCACCCATGCCTGTTACAGTAAGCCACAGCCCATGTGATAACCTCTCTCGACCCATCAGCTGTTCTTTCCTTACATTGTTCAGCTGTCATATGTTATAAGGAAGTCTTGGCATCTATCCATGGCCTTCAGAGCAGAGCCAGGGTGGAGAGAGCTCTTCTTCAACAAACCCTGCTGTTTAGTGGCATGGAGTGTGTGGAGACATCGCCCACCTGCCTTCAGTGTGATGCAGCAGAGTTTTTCAAAAAGAAACCTGCTCACATTGACACATCCCCGTAATATATACTAACAGTGTGCCGTGGAAACTAACATCTAAATCACATGAAACACAAGGTAAACCGCTTTACGTATGTGTGCACTAATGTGAACTAATGCATGAAAGAACTAAGCCGCATTTTTACATTGCGCTTCAAAAGAAACAAGAAATAATGCATGACTAGGCCGCATTTCACATCTTGCAGTTTGCTTTAAAATTTATAATAAATAATGCCACTTTTGCTTAAGGCTTTGCTAAGGAAATTACTAACATGGGATAGTGCAAATGTGGGTGGTAAACAGTGAAAAGTGCATTTCTATGTAATTAATGAATGCTTATGTTTCATTTGTCATTAGTGAGCCGAATGGGCCTGCATTTTTCTAAAATTGACGTGATAGATGGGGGCTGGAGAGAGCATGAATAACCCGACAAATAGACAGAAAAGCTGAGCGCTGCAGAAATGCCTGAAAAGTCAAGGTTGTTCAGCTACAGAGAAGATTGTTTGTCTGCCAAAAGTTGAGACTGGCCGTGGGACCCAAGACTTCTTCCGCGAACGCAGCTGAGAGACACATGAAATAATGAAAAAGTTACAAGTATTAAAATGAATAAACGAGTGAAGAAATTATGTCACGTGAAAGGATGTAAAACAAAAGACTAGAAATTTTGAATGAAATCATGGTGGTGTGACAGACCACCCCTCCCAACCCGTCCAATAGGAAGGAGAATTTTATGAATTGTTTCAACTAATGTGGGTTGGACATGTAGGTTTTAGGGTATAACTGGGGTGCCTTTGGGGGTGTGGTTTGAGCATCAGTAGGAGAGAGAGAGAGCAGTGAGGGGTGATTTGTCGCTGTCCATCGGTTTTACAGAGAGACCTAGCTATTCCTGTCCCTGTCCCATTCCTGAGTTCTGAATCCTTGTTCCCTGACTCTATTTCCGGGGACCTCCACTACCTCCTTGGCCAAGGGGGTGGAATTTCACTGATCTTTGGGTTAGTATTATCCTTCTGACTCATACTTTGCATAATAATTTGCAAATGTATTTTTGTCTCTGAAACTTATGTCTCTTCATCTATCCCCTCCGTCACATGTATATCATTTCACATTATTTTGCTGAATCTTATGTCTCTTCATCTATCCCCTCCATCATATGTATATCGTTTCACATTATTTTGCTGAAAATTATGTCTTTTCATCTATCCAATCGGTCAAATGCATATCGTTCATTTGATGATGAGTATGACACTGTTTGCAATTTGCTGATTTCTTCCTCTCCCTCTTGTGAGATTTTTTGTTTGCATTTGTAACCTGTATGCGATGAGCATTAATTATTCACATTTATTTTGAGATAAAATTCATTAAACTTACCAAGTGTATGTGATTATTTAGCTAACTAGATAGATAGACAGATAGTACTATTATTACCATCAACTACTCAACCAATTGGTTCATCAACCAGAGGAAAGAGAGTTGATATACAGGTTAGTTATGTATTTAGAAATATTAGACATGAACTTGTGATGGAAACAAATTTTGACGTCATTAAAACGTGACCCCCAGCGCATCAGGGATATGGGTGAATGTGTATGGGCCAATTATGTGTGATGTTATCGAGTATTGATCCCTGATTAGGTGTCGCGCTGGAAAAGTGTGTGATCTGTCTTGAGTGCCTCTCTGTGGCCTTTGAGTGCAGTCCCAATACACCGATAAGATTAGGATGTAAATGTTTATTAAATACCGGTCAGATATAGCCTACATGAACCACTGTAAGGGCTGGTATACTATTAATCAAGGGGCATGCATGCGTACCTCATTGGTATAGGTATTGGTAAGGGCAATGACCTCAAGATGGAGATGTATACACCATTGTATGTAGGTCGCAGAAAGCTCAGAAGGTGACCAGGACAACTGTTTATATTATAAAAGACGGGCCTGAGGGGTTTGCAGAATGTCGAGGAGGCACAGCAAGTTAATTGGAGGTCATCCTGTCCATGGGCTGAAAACAGATGGTCAAAAGAGATGTAATGGCTACTTGTACAAAGAGCTCATTGGCAGGGAGTTTTAAATGAGATGTGAAGGCCGCCTGCTTTGCCGGTCTTACAGCTTAAAAGGTTCCATGTATGCCCATCTACGTACTAATGAATCAGGAGTCAGGTGCGGCCTCACCAAGGAGGCCGCGGTCTGCAGTGCCTACATTCATTGAAAGCTGTAAGTGCCATTTAGCGTTTCATCTCACATCATTGAAATATTACTGAAAAGAATGGCAGCAGGCTTACTCTAGATGGATGGAAAAACAAGCAGGTGCAACTTGAGATGCCTATGCATACATGAATACATGAACACAAAAATGTATGCTTTCATCAAACTCACTAAAACAGCCTAAGTCACGTGCAGATGTTTCAGATGAGCACCTCAAAACACTAATGCCTCCAGGGCCAGGTTTAGTTCTGGGGTCACCCGGAGCGACAATCTTTTTTCAACGCCCCTCCCAATGATATCCTTTTCCATGGATTCCCTCACTACCACCCTCCCACAGTGCCCCTCATCTCTCTACAGCTCTTCTCTCACATGCATTTCATTTGTTTTATAGCGCTACTCATACCAGTGCAGAATGTCAGAGCATTTTACATCACTCACACACTACACAGAGGCAAAGAATTAAACCTGTGTAAATTAGTCTATAGGAAAAATTACATAAGACAATGAGGATTGCAGAGTGTAGAAGTCACGTCATTCATACTAGTAGGTCAGTATATTTTAAGAATGTTTGGTCTGGTGAAGCACAAACTCAGGATTTAAAACATACCTAAATGAACCCTTTTTAGCAACATTATAATAATGAAAGATTGGCGAAAAACATAACTTTCTAACCTACACCATGCAGTTTGCATGCAGCTATTTGATGATAGTTCTTAAGTCATTGTGCTATATAAGGATTGTAACTTATGAACTGCAAGTAACAAAATGATCTCTGTGACAAAAGCAGGAACCCATGGAGCTATTCACATAAAATACCGCTCCGTGATCTGCATGTAAACGTTCTTTGCACCAGGCATATTATCCTGCGGCAGTACTTTACTTTGATGAGTCAAAACTGCCACTAGAAGACAGCATTCCGACCTCTCTCCAGCAGGAACATTAATTACCAGAGATATTTTGACATTTTTATTGTTGCCTGAAAACTACCGGACATACAAGGAATTCTGTAGCAGGTGCTTTTAAACCCATACTATTTTTCAACAAAGTGCCTCGCCGAGGTCAGCATCATGTGCGGCGAAGTCGCACTGCCCTAAAGCCTGCCTTACCACCACCTGCAACATATACCTTCTTAAAGAGTCCCAGTGTTGTGGAAGACTAAGACCACGTGCCATTAGACTGTCTTCAGTCATAATCCTACAGATGGTATCTTTGCCCAACTGACTCCTGAGCCCAGCCAGCCAAGCAAATGCAGCAGATATTTGAACATGAGCTTCCTTTCGTTCTGAGTATGAATACTATGACAGCAATATGAGAAATTCTGACTGGCGTCTTATTTAGAGTTTGGCGGATGGGTACTTTGTCACAAACATGACAGATAACCTGTCACTCTTATTACAAGTGCATTATATTCTACAACTCGTCCGCAAACTTTAAATCAGGCTCTTCCCTTAGTGAATATAAAATATAAGAATACAAATGCATTTGACAAATCAACATGAGCACAGAAGTGATATGTCTAAAATGCTTAACAGCAGCTCTTCAAACATTGAAGGTATCATGCACAGAAGTGCTAATAGTGTTGTCTTAAGTCAGTTGGCATGTATATAAACACAAAAATCTGAAGCGTCCTATCTAGGACTCAAGTATGATGTATGGGTCTCATTCAGACGTAAGTTCCATTTGCTCAGCTAACTGAGGTCACTTGTCAAATGTAGGGCCAGATGTACGAAAACTGGATTTGCAAAAAGAGGTCACAAATTGTGCACCAACAATTTGTGGATCCAATGAGATTTTGAGATCTGACCTATTTTCTAATAGGTCAGATCAAAAATCACCATTCATAGTGAGTTGTGATTTGATCTAACTGAACAATATTCATAAAGTAGTTCGCAAATTGTGACTTATTCCGATTGGATACCATCTAAGGCGTGGTGGCCTGTTGGGTTCGGCAGACCACCATGTTAGTGATCACATTTAAAAATGACACTACTTTAACTCAGCCCATTTTCTTTAAAAGACATGGATCTAAATTTAGGGCCACTGCTTACCCCCAAACAAGCTTTCTTGACATTTACAAACCCATTCACACAAATTGCGAATGTATTACCACTTCATTTGAGGAGCTGGTAACCTATCCATGGTTTGCAGCCAAAGCTGTGGTTGCAAACCAATCATACATAACATTGCAAATTGCAGGTTGGAAGTGATTTTGTGATTCAGTAAGTACTTACGAAATAAAAAAATGTTTTAGTATATTTAAATAAGCCATTTAGTGATTGCAAACCCTCTGATTTAGCGAATCACAGGCTTTGAAAGCACTAACAGGCACATGCATCAACCAAAAAAAGCGTCGCAAAAATTGCGATTCGCAAAATAAGGCAGTTTGCGAACGCAAAACAACACTTTCCAATGCAGGAACACAATTACCGAAAAACAAACATAATCGCAAAAATAAGTACTCGCAAATTTTGCGAGAAACAATATTGCGAATCCTCATTAGCTAATCTCACAACAGCCACCACAAATAGCGATTAGCTAATAAAGAATCGCAATCCAATGCATATAAACTCGCAATTTGCGATTTTCTGGAAATTCGCAAATTTGCAAGTGCAGGATAAGTGGGATCACAATCAGGTGGTAATTTTTTTTTTTTTAAATTGCACAGGTGCACCCGATCACAAACCTATTTAAACTGTGCCAGAAGGCCCCTGAAGTCTTTCACAATGGCAGCACTCTACGTGATGGCGAGGAGGATGAGGATCCATGCAGCAGCCCAGCGCAGAAGGAGAGGATATTCAGAGTGCGCATCACATTGCAGGGACAAACAGAGGATGAAATCTACGATAACTAATGGCTGAATGGTACAATGATCATGCGCCTAATTGCAGAATTGGAACCCCTAATGCAGCACCAGACCCGTAGGACCCATGCTATCCCCTCACATGTACAGGTCCTATGCTGCATGCACCTACTTGCCTCAGGCAGTTTCCAGGGGGTAGTAGCTGTAGCTGGAGGTGTATCTCAAAGCTCACTTTCACGCTTCTTCAAAACCTTCCTTGATGCCATGATGACAAGGCTCCACACCCACATCACCTTCCCCACAACCCCGTAGGATTTGAATAAGACAAAACTGGACTTCTACAAGGTAGCACAATTCCCTCATGTGATCGGCTGCATAGATTGCACGCATGTCCCTATTTGTCCCCAAGCAGTGAATGAATACATCTTCAGGAACAGGAAATCCTATCACTCAATCAATGTGCAAGTAGTGTGCAATGCAAAGCATATCATGACGGACATCGTGGGGCAATCCCCCCGGAAGCACCCATGACTCATTCGTATTCCGACACAGTGGCATCCACACGCATCTGCTCAGGGGTGAATTTGGCGAAGGACATCTACTTGGTACACACATATACCTATTCGCAACATTAATCAAACAAATGGCAATGCATAACTGTGGCTAACCCTTTGCTTTCCACCCCGTAGGTGACAGCGCATACGCCGTGCGGAACTACATATTGACACCATACCTCAACCCAGCCACACCACATGAGCAGAGGTACAATGCAGCACACATCAGCACATGGAATTTGATTGAACGCTTGTTTGGACTACTGAAAAGCCGCTTTCAGATTCTTCACAAAACTGGAGGAGTGTTGCAGTACCGTCCAGAGACCTGCTGCCGGATTGTGGCTGCATGTGCCATCTTGCACAATATTGCCACCAGGAGAGGCATACACATCGCACAAGTATAGAAACAGAGCAAGGATATAATTCGTTTATTGGGCGACAGGAAGAAGAACTCAGGTGAGACTGACTCTGTATGAGACAGGTAGAAAAGATGTTTATTGAGATCTATGTAGGGAGCGTTAGAGGACTAAGTTTACTTAGACTTTTGAATTACATTTTAGGTCAGCGCCAACGACTCGTTTTTGGACTTGATTAGCAGATATTACTGAGGATATCAAAATAAGCGTTAAGGTACGTTAATGTGGTGAGAATTGTGTTGACGTGAACAGCCTTTGCCTCATGTGCTCCGCAGTGACTAATGCGGTTCTACATGGTTTTATCTTTTTAGGTGATAGACACAAGAATTAAGGTACAGAACTTTCATTCAGGATTTCTATTAGAGCATGCGCCTCATGGATGGGATGGTGTTATTACAAGATTTGTTCAAGGCACACACTTCTTATATTGGCTATGTGGGTGTGACTTATTTTTTTGTGGAAATGTTGACAATGAGTATTAAATAACATGCTAAACACGAGATACAGCAGGTGTGATATTACACAGCATGTTCATTTCCTTTTGCACATGGAGGATTGTGGGCTCATTTAAAAAATGAATAGTAGTGTCTGTACTCCAATTATATCATTTATCACTTCCAGCCCTGAGGAAGTCGTATGGGTTAATCCCTTATCGACGAAACGCGTTGGGGAGTGGAGGAATGTTTGCAAATTAAGGAATTTGAAGATCCGACTTGGAAATAAAGAAGAAGAGAAGCCCACACTTATTGTTCTCTCTTTTGTTGTTATTATCAGGAGACTGTAATTATTAATTTTACGTGTGCTTCATCATAAGAAAATACATGATTCAATCATTGATTGTTTTTTGGGGGTATGGGGTGTTTAACCTCAAGTTGAATGCACCGTAGTGAAAATTGTTGGGCGCGTTGTTATTGATTGTGTACTTTTGCAGGTAGCGCATGTTTTTCCCTTGACACCCACTGCTATATATCCCCACAGTAATGGCCCAGATCGATTTTCATGGCCACGGAGCAACGTGCCAGCAGCGCAGTGGTGTTGCAGAGCTTGTTATTGGACCTTGTATAGGCTGACATGGGCATCATGCTCTGGCGATGCCTTCTCCTCCTTGTGCTTTGTCCCGCAAGCATCGCCCGGGTGAGCTCCTGTAGGTTTGAGTTGGTCTGCCTATTCCCCTCAACAACAGCTGTGGTCAGCTCACGCACACTGTTTGTCATTATGCTGATGTTCTGTTCTTTGCAAGTTTGGATATCTGTAGCTTTATTGAGTCCATGTGTCTTCCCTGCAGGTGCTGCACGTGCAACATCTGGGACTCGACTCCACCAAACACATTCGGAGCCGGGTCTTCATGTGCAGCAATGCGGACCCTTGAACTGCACCACCACCCACGTTGGACCTGTGCCTGTGGTGTAGGTGGTGTTGTCACACAAGGCTGGCTGGTCCCTGGAGTGGGTGCAGGAGCCAGCTCGGATTCCATGGGCTGCAGTGAAGGGATCTGGGCCCTGCATTTTGTGGGTGCGGGTGGTGTGCATGCTGGGGCAACTGGAGTCTCCACATCAGTCTCAGCAGGTGTCTCAGAGATGTGTAGGTAATCACTATCTTCAGAGTCTGCCTTAGCTGTATCTGTGATGTGAAACAGTGAAATGTTAATTTGTGTTAATCTTACTATTGTGTTACATTTTGCATACTTGGCTCATATTAAATCGCTGACTGCAAACACTGACTGCCATGCAGTGTTGGCAAGTTTTGCTTGCCATTGTTGGGTTGGAATGCCCACTTGACTGACATGCCTACAACTCCCATGATGCATTGGGTGTATGAGAGATAACGTAGACTGGAGTCTGACCTGTGCACTGGATTTGGCCTGGGTGTATGTGCACAATTAAACATTACGTAGAGGTGTATGGTTGCATGCATCTTACCTTGTGGGGTACTTGCGTCCAGCTGAATCACTCCAACCACTGCATCAGGCTGAATTGTCGCCTCCACCATGTCCTCTAGGGCTGTGTTGTTGGGTACATTAGATGGGCCCCCTCCTGTGCCCCTTGCCTCCTTCAGCCTTTCGGCAATTCGCTCCTTGGCACGGCTCCGCAGGTCGTACCACCGCTTTTTAGTTTATCGATGCTGCGGTGTGTGACACCCACAGCATTCACCTTGCTTTTTATGCGCATCCATATCCTTCTTCTTCTACCTCTGGCACTTTGCGTGACATTTTCCCAAAGAGCTTGTAATGGCTCTTGGACACCACCTCAATGAGATTTTCGAGTTCTCTCTCGCTGAATTTCATCTTTCTCTTTCTCGTTGTGGCCCTATCCGCTGATGCTGTTTTGTCCATCCTTGTGCACAGAAAGTTGCAGGAAACAGACTTGGGTGTGTTTCAGCTCAGCTCCAGTACTCTTCCTCCGCCTCCGACCTCCTCTGGGCACTGAATGAAGCATGGGCTGGATGACTTCCTGGTTGTGATGTCATCAGCATGCTTCCAATGCGACACGCTTTTTGCGATTTCGCATTTATCGATTTCGATATTTGCGATTTCGCAAAATGCGAAATTGCAATTAGTATTTTCCAGTTTTAGTGCGTGACATTTGGGATCTCACAAATCGATTTTGCGATTTTTCACGATTCCTTAATTTTTCGCGAACGGCTTCGCTATTTAAGAATCACTATTATGATTTTGTTGCATGTACCCATTAATGACTTTGTACATCAAGCTCTTAGATGAGTAAAACACACATAACAAAAAGCACTACTTAGAGAAAATTACCTAACTCAGATAAACCAAGCTAAAGCTTTGTATGACATCCTCAAGGGTCAACAGAAATGAAACCATCCAAGAGAGTGCCTCACATATAACGTGAAAATAGGCAAGGTTCTAAATATTATCAGCTATCACGGTAACAGTCAGACTCTTGAACATGAATGCTTTATAGTAGCCAATACCTCTACAGCAAATGCCTCCTCAGTTTAAATAACAAAACCAGAAACAGCACTGAACATTGACCGCAAGTTACAGAACAAGCAACTTCTGTAATGGTAAACGAAAACACAGGTGCCTTGTTGGAAGATCACAGGTTCTAGAGTATCTATTATTTACATTGCATCTAGTGGACCACACCTGTGAATCACAGCCAGCAAGCACTTAGTCTGAGTATCACGCATCATGCATTTTTGCTCAACTAACAGATACTATACAACCATGCAATGAGTTGGGAATGACGAATGGTATGATGAATGTAACAGTATATTAATTTGTGAAAACAGCCAACAGGGCAAAAAGTTACAGATGAAGGCATTGTCAACAATTTCTATTTTTTTACATATTTGTTTTATTTCAATAATAGTTTTTTTTAAGAAAAGCTAGAGTGAGGTGCACAAATCACGCAAGGTTTAATTTGAAATTTTGTCTACATTTAGAAATGTGTTGCTTTCCGGGTTCACCCATGGTTTTCACACCTTTTTCCACCAACAACTGAAAACAGGTAGAAACAATAAACAAATAGGACATATAGGGCCCGATTCACAGAGCAAACTTAAGACTAAATCCTAAACTTACTACCATTTTGGCATTCACAGAATGCACCTACTACTACTGGTATTCACAGAGTGAACTTACTACTTTTGCTATTCACAAAATGAACTTAGGACTTTTGCTATTCACAGAATCCATTTACGACCACTAAACTTACGTCCACACTCGGGCCGGAATTTCCACCCCCGGAGCGGAATTTCCGGGCCTGGAGCGGAAAGTCCGCTCGCGGGCCGGAAAGTCCGCTCTGATGGCGGAAATTCCGCTCCCGGGCCGGAAATTCCGCTCCCGGGCCGGAAATTCTGCTCCCGGGCCGGAAATTCCGCTCCCGGGCCGGAAAATCAGATTTGGGACCAGACTACATTAACTGTGGCCATTGATCATTTGAGCCAAGGGGAAACACCTGTTCAAGTCCCTACCATCCCCCACCATGCATCAGCTGACGCACTCCAGCCAATCCCAGCCAACAGCTCCAGTTAGCCATCATGTTGCTAGTGCCTACCATCCCCCACCATGATCCAGCTGAAGCCAATTAACACTCATTGACCAGCAGCAAAAAACATTTAAAAGCAGCACACAGTGAAGGAACAGGTTTGGCCACACAGAGTTTGTATTTGCAAGCAGAGACCGGCTAATGAAAATGGACATCCTGAAGAGAAAGAGGAACTACACAGCAGAGGAGACCACCATGCTTGTGGAGTTCATTGTCAGGCACCACAAACGCCTCTATGGACTCCCACCCTACTGCACCAGTGGGACACAGAAGGCAGCCCTGTGGCAGCAATTATCCACTGCTGTCACAGCATTGGGGGAGGAGAGGCGCACTGTCCAGGACCTAAAAAAGAAATGGCAGGATGAGCGGCTGAGGGTAAAGGAGAAATACTCCAGGATTGAATTACAACGGATCCTCCCAGCCGCATACTCTGGACCACGCTTCCGCCTCACCCCACTGGAGGAGGATATCCTGACAACCATACACCCCCACTTGGTCCATGGGCTGCCTGTCAGTGACGTCCGCCACGTGGTACCAGGTAAGTGGGATGAAAAGATAAAGTGCATGAATAGAATGTCTGTGTTGCACTGTCAGTGTGAATAAGGAAGTAGTCCAAAGTGTATAAATTCATCCGTCAGTCAGAGACTCCTGTGTCACCCTGTGTATGTAGCACTACAAGTCCCACAATCCTTAGCGATGGAAATGGCAAATCTCTCCCCCACTTCAGAAAACATGGCCACTGTCCAGTTGCAGTAATACACCAGCCCGCTAAGTAGCAATTGACAAATATCAGCAGAGATGCGCCAGTAACAATGCCACACGCATTTTGGCATTGTGCAACCGCGGATGCGTCACATTTACAATGCGGTGCACTGTGGCGCTGGGATAGACAGATGGGTGTCGCAACTGATGGCATTAGGGGGATGCTCTGCTGGAGTAGTGTCGCAAGTGTGACGCAACTCCAACAATGTCCATGGACCGCCTACACCTAACGTTCAGGGCAACTCATTACATGTGCCTCAAGCTGGTTTAAGTTTGCATGGCACCACCCTATGAAAAGTGACTACATGAAATGCCGTCGATTACAATGCATCACTTGTACGAGGCATAACCAAATAAACACACACCCTGCCTACATCACAGCTGATGCATGTTTAATGTTGCGCAGGACCGCACACCGTGAGGCATCCCCATAGATGCATAACATTGGGAATAAGTCTAAATGTGTCACCTGTATTACCCCACCGCTGTGTCACAGAAGTGACGCAACTGCGGTGTAAATGTATTACAAGGGGCGTGGAAACATGCCACTAAATATTAAAGAAGTAAATCACCCCGTGCAAGCTTAAAGCACAAAGCAGAAGGTGAGAGAATCATCAAATCCAAAAGTCAGACACCTATTCTGTTGTACATTTCCCACCCTGCCACGCCATTACGACCCCAATGCACCACTGCTCCTACCTGCCCAGTCAGCGGCAGTACTGCATAACACTGTTAGCATGCAGAAGAAATGGGGAAATCACAGAAATGTTCCACAAGCACATATTCCAGATGTTTAGTTTTCTCTCTTCTCACCCATTGACACATTCAGCCAGAGCACAGACAACTGCCGCAGCAGAGGTCCCTGCATCGACTGGGAGGAATCGCCACCGTACACCCTCACCGACTGGTAAGTCAAACTGGCCAGGAGATGGTCAAAATGCATACATTGTCAGGAGTGACCGAGGGACATATAGTGCCCACATATGAAAGTCAACCAGAGATGAACAAATAGCTGCATTACTATTGGAGTAGTCAATGGACATCCACCTTTAGCTAATTATAATTGTGAACAGCTGAAGACAATATATTACATGTCTTGGCTCATCAAACCTTCGTAATTGCGGAACATGACATGTTTTACAGCAACAGCCCCAGACCTGGCAATCCAATCCTGTTATCGAGTGCCACAACTACTCAAAAGGGTGCCCCCACTATGTTGTAATGGTGTCTGTAGACGTAATCAATCAAAGTAATTGACTGAAATATGGCAATGATGAACAAGTGAGATCCCAGGGTCATTAGTATTGACCATGCATACACTGTCCAACTTTGAATGTTTCCAATATAGATCAAATTCCCAGTCCACACAGCTGGTCATGTACCACTTCCATTGTCTGGCGTTTGTGTTGCCCATCAACAAAACACGATAGTGGACCTCACATCAGGATCCGTAGACATGTCATTGTGATATTGGTTGCATCCAGGTAGTGGGCCCATTCGAAGTCATGTGGGAGCAATCATGAAATTACGTATAACACACTTCAGCGACGCTGGTGCCCACAACTGCTTGTGCTCATCCTTTGTGCCAGAAATCTAGTGCATCACATGTGGCTGCAGGAATGTAAAGTAGCAAAACACACTTATCATTGTAGGTACAACGAGGTCCTCCCAGAATCAAAGACACACACTGACTTCTGTTACAAGGTTGGCTGTGATATCTGTTCAGGGCCCACACACTGTTCCCGTGCTGGGCCAAGGGAGGGGAACCCAAGAATATATCAGGCTGACTGCTCATGAAATGTGCCTTTCACGTCCGCCGTATGTTGTATGTGTATTACAACACTGTTGTTCTGCATCACAATATGCTCACATATGGCATTTGAACCCATGCAAGATCAGACCCTGGTGGCTAATGAAAGGATCACACAAAATGTATGCCAAGTGAGTGCAGAATGGACATTCAATAGTACCATGAGTCATATGAAGTGACCAAAACACAACCGGCTTGCAATTCAATGATAGGAAACACCATGATGAAAATAGCATGGCTGAGGCCAACACTGATGCCAGTAGTGTACCTTTGAGATGAATGTAGGGGCTGCTAAGGTGAATCTTCATGCAGTTACACCTGCTAAATGACTAGGCAGAAGAGCAACACGCTAATCCAGTGCAGGCAGAAGGCATCAAAGCCTCTCAGCCTATCCGCAATGTGTGAGTATAAACCAAATGTTACATTCTGCTTGCCTCCTCTCCTACTGTATTCACATGTATAGGTGAGTGTTTGACATATGAGGTTTGGATGTCTGCTGTAAAAGACACCAATCGTTGTCAGCTAAGTAGTACCATGATCTGGGAAATAGAGTACGCAAAGAGAGGACACTCAAAGGATGGACATAAGACATCTGTGTTCTCTCATACAAATATGTGTGACTTCATGCTTGGGGAAGCACAAATGAGCAACATCATGTCCCTGACTATTGCAAATCTCACACATGAAACCCTTTCTGACTTGACAACAAACAACATGAGACTCTGGAAATATGTAAGTCTGAATGGCAAAGGTGATAGCAGTTTAATGGGGAGGAATCCGTGTCATTTATCCCTTCCTATCAGTAATCTTCTCATACATGTGTGTCTGTTGATGTGTCATCTTATTGATGTCACTGCTGTGTGGAGGAAACTGCTGGCAACTGCTGCATGTGAGCAGGTGCCCAAATGGAAAGTTCAGGAGCTAAACATGCTGCACATAGTTCTGGATTACCCACAAATGGACATTGAGAATGACATGTTGGCTCAGAGCTACAATCTGTGGTAGCAAAATATAGACCTGTATGTCTTATCACAGCTGCTGACCGGATTACACCCCAGCAGCGTGCACCATCCCGGGCACTGAATGACATCCTGGCTGCAGCAGTTCAACCCTCGCGCAGCCGTCCTTCAGGTAATTCTAGCATGAGGTGTCTGTTGATGTGTCATCTTATTAATGTCACTGCTGTGTGGAGGGAACGGCTGGCAACTGCTGCATGTGAGCAGGTGCCCAAATGTAAAGTTCAGGAGCTAAACATGCTGCACATAGTTCTGGATTACCCACAAATGGTAATTGAGAATGACATGTTGGCTCAGAGCTACCATCTGTTGTTGCAAAATATAGACCTGTATGTCTTATCACAGCTGCTGACCGGATTACACCCCAGCAGCGTGCACCATCCCGGGGACTGAATGACATCCTGGCTGCAGCAGTTCAACCCTCACGCAGCCGTCCTTCAGGTAATTCTAGCATGAGGTGTCTGTTGATGTGTCATCTTATTGATGTCACTGCTGTGTGGAGGGAACGGCTGGCAACTGCTGCATGTGAGCAGGTGCCCAAATGTAAAGTTCAGGAGCTAAACATGCTGCACATAGTTCTGGATTACCCACAAATGGTCATTGAGAATGACATGTTGGCTCAGAGCTACCATCTGTTGTTGCAAAATATAGACCTGTATGTCTTATCACAGCTGCTGACCGGATTACACCCCAGCAGCGTGCACCATCCCGGGGACTGAATGACATCCTGGCTGCAGCAGTTCAACCCTCGCGCAGCCGTCCTTCAGGTAATTCTAGCATGAGGTGTCTGTTGATGTGTCATCTTATTGATGTCACTGCTGTGTGGAGGGAACGGCTGGCAACTGCTGCATGTGAGCAGGTGCCCAAATGTAAAGTTCAGGAGCTAAACATGCTGCACATAGTTCTGAATTACCCACAAATAGTCATTGAGAATGACATGTTGGCTCAGAGCTACCATCTGTGGTTGCAAAATATAGACCTGTATGTCTTATCACAGCTGCTGACCGGATTACACCCCAGCAGCGTGCACCATCCCGGGGAATGAATTACATCCTGGCTGCTACAGTTCAACCCTCGCGCACCCGTCCTACAGGTAATTCTGGCATGAGGTGTGTCACTGGCTTCGACTCCAAAGCCATGACAGAGATCCTGATTCCCCTCTGCATGTAATCAGCAGTTGTTGTGTACAAAGTGAAATACAAATCAGGAGTGTCATGTGCCTGTCTGACAATTGGTTATGCAGATAATTGAGAATGTTGTCACTTCCCTCTACAGCTGCTGGTTCAGTGACAGCTAGGCCCGTGAGGAGACAGGTCCAGCAGGTGACACTAGGGGGGAACACCAAGGGACAGAGAGTTGTGGCTGGAGCTGGTGAGTTTGCCTGTATGTGTGTAACACCTCAGTGCTATGGTGTGAGCTGTCATTTGTGGTGGTACCCTACACAGGTCACATGATCCTCATCTGTTGATGCAAAGTACAGTTAATACAAACCCTTGTGTTGCACCACATGTCATACCAGGTCAATCCCTAATTCGGTTGCAACCTCTGTTCCAGGGGAGGCTGATGACGAGGATGACAGGCCTATGACCAGTGCGGGCCGACGTGGAATCAGAGGGGAGAATCCCCTGATCCTCCAAGCTGTGATGTCGGCTGCAAGCACTGCTCAGGAGGAGGAGGATGATTTTCCTGAGGACGTCTATTTGGTGGATGATGAGGACTACATGTCTGATGACGATGAAGATGCCAATGCGCGATATCGTGCCAGATTGGCTAAATCGGTCAGGGCATCAACTCCTCTGCCAAGCAACGTCCCTCAGCCTCCTCCCAGGCATACCATGGCCTGTCCCCAGACTCGAGCAAACCAGCCACAGCACACACGCATCACAACACAGACATCACTCCCTCACAGTCCTCACGTCCAGGAGCAACATGGTAGTTCCCCTACCCACTCTTCCCTAGACAGTGTATCCCTGCCATCCTCTCCACCATCTGGGGGTAGTACCAGCCCTGTTGTGCTGCCGGAATCCCCTGGGCACCATTCACCTGCTCACAGGCTTCCACCTCCCACCCCACCCCCTGCCGTAGGACCTGCTCATCCCATCCATGGCAGACAGCTGCAGAGAGGGCCTGCACCTGGCTGTGATGACCAGTGGGAGCAGGACTTCTTCCAACAGCAGAGCGATGTGAGGCAGGACATTAGTGCCATAGGGGCTACCCTGTTCGACATGTCGGACTCCCTGCAGGACATGGTCCACTTCCCTCAGGCGGTGGAGAGGCTGAGCCAAGTGTTGGATAGGATGGATAGGACTTGGCAGGACATGTCCAGAAATATGCGAGACATGCTATCCATCCAGAGGGAAGAGAGTGCAAGACACCATGCCTTGGCCATGAAGATGATGGAGGGCATATTGAGAGTGAGCCAACCTTTCCCTTCACGGTCAACGCAGGGAGGGGAGCCATCATATCTGCCCACAGGACAGCACATCCCCACACCTGTACCAACTGCACACCAACACAGCAAAGGGAGACATCCACACCAGCGGCCTGAACTGGCACTCCCAACACCACCCCCTGTACAGGCACTCCCACCACCTGCACAACCACCACCAACCCCTGTAGAGGCACTCCCGCCACCTGCACAACCACCATCAACCCCTGTACAGGCACTGCCCCCACCTGCACAACCACCAACAACCCCTGTACAGGCACTCCCACCACCTGCACAACCAAAACCACCCCCTGTACAGGCACTCCCACCACCTGCACAACCACCAACAACCCCTGTACAGGCACTCCCGCCACCTGCACAACCACCACCACCTGTACAGTCACTCCCGCCACCTGCCCAACCACCACCACCTGTACAGGCACTCCCACCATGTGCACAACCACCAGCAACCCCTGTACAGGCACTCCCGCCACCTGCCCAATCAGCACCACCACCACCTGTACAGGCACTCCCACCACATGCACAACCTGCCCTTGTCCAGGCACAACCATCAAGTGTGCATACACCATCTGCCCCAGCACATGTGGATGACCCTGGACAGTCCCTTGGACAGTACCCACCTCCACGTAGGCGGCGAGCCAGACCTGAGCACTCCGAGCGGTCATCCCCCCCCAAATTGCAGCGTCGCACTCACCAGTGACAAGAACCCAGGACAATGTAACCACGTGATTGTGTGTGCACCAAATAAACACCTACCAAAAATAAAATTCTGTTGTGTATCATGTCCTGTGTAACGATGTAGGTGGCCTCGAGATGTGAGAAGGTATGTGTGCGTGTGACACAGTTACAAGTGTAACCCATCATTGCAACAAGCCATTATGTGCATAGCAGATGACTCACCAAATATGTGTCCATATTCAGAACCAGACATTCAGAATGAAGTCAAACAAGTGGAAGTTATTAGTATTCCTAATTGTATTTTAAGAAGGTACAAAAGAACAACCGTCCGTTTGGTAGGGAGAAAGGAAAACAAATGATGATCTTAATGCAGAGGGAGATGGGAACCTGGATTGGGGTGGGGCAACAAAAATATAACACGTCAGGGAGCGTCAGGGAAAACAGTCTATTTACAAGGGGAAAATGAAATAATTGTTCACGTCAAAAGTCAAGTGTCCTTCTGGTCATCCTCTAGGACCACAATGTCCAGATCCTCAGAGTCGGATGCAGGCACACGTCTGCGGGTGCAGGAACAGGCACCACTTGGGTTCGTGCCACACGAGGAGTACGGGGAGAAACAGTGTGGGGCAACAGACAGGGGGAGACATTGACGGTGGTAGGGGAAGGGATTGGGGAGACAACAGACGACATGGCTGTGGTCAGTGAATTGATGCTGGTGGCGAGGGTGGCCATACATCGGAGCATGCCCTCTCGCATCATGCGTACCTCCATACACACTTGTAGCATGATGCGAGTGGACATGTCTGGCTGACCCTCACATATCCACATCAAGTCCACTGGCACAGCCACAGGAGGAACAACACTGGGAGGGGCCTGGGGGGGACAGGAGGGATGTGGTGCCTGAGGTCCGGAGCCAATGATGTTGGGGAGCTGGCGGCTACGATGAGGGGGACTGGTTGCAGGGGATGCAGCTGGGTCCCCCGATGGAATGGGGAACTCTAGAGGTAGGGAGGGGAGGATGGCAGGCCCAGATTGTTTCTTGGCCTGCCCCGAGGACACCTCTTCAGGGACCACAGGTGAAGAGTCCTGAGGAGATTAGCTCTCCAACACCTCATGGTCCGAGGTGTCGTGTTCACCCCCCCCCCCCGATTCAATGTCTGCAGCCTCCACCCGGGATGTGGCACCAGCATCAGGGTGTCCCTTGTCAGTCCGGGTGGGTGCAATCCCTTTGCCTCGTGATGTTGAGGGTCCCTCCTCATCCTCCTCTTCTTCGCTGGTGGAAAAAAGGGTGTAGCCGCTGCCGCACTGGTGGCCTCGCGCTCCGGACCTGGTCCTGCTGCCCTTCTGTTTCGCCAGCTGTGCCTGCTGAAATGTAAGCAAAATCCGAATGTTATGTTTGTGTCATGCAGGACGAGACACATTCATAGAGGAGCCAAGGTCAGACTTATTTTCCTCTGATCACACTCAATAGTTGTCAGTGTCTATGAGCTGACATCACGTGTATGTTCACCATCATTTACTGGATTGAGTCTGACATGGCCATCTCACGTGGATGTGTGTGGCTTACACAACTGTATTGGCCAACCCTCAACCTGGCAATCTGGTGATCTGTGTGTCCTGCCAGAGCTACATGTTCAGGTTCCAAAAGCAGTCCACCAATGGAGAACATGAAGTCCAGAATCTCAGATTATGGCCATTCATAGGGAGTCGCAGCAATTTAAGGTCTGGACAAGTGTCATCTGCTTTGTAGCATTGTATGGGACACAACAAGTGGCGAATGTGGGTCAAACATACACTGAGGCTCTGGCCTATTTCTGTAGCTAAATTGTGAGTCTAGCCTTTGGCTGTCCTCACATGTTCTGACAATCCAGTGGCACATATTGGCTTTGGTGACTGATATGGTAATGCAGTACACCGCTGAACACTGGGGGAATTTAGTGACAGCTACCTGTACATGTGAAATGTGAAACAGGCCACTGAGGCTGAGACGTCTGTCAGTGGACACCCCTTGCAAATTTAGAAGCGCTTAAGAGTGATGCAAGGATATCAAAGTCTGTCTTGACTCCATGGCACATGATGTTTTGTCACAATTGGAACCCAAACTCTAAAACATGCAATGCAAGTCATAGCATCCAATACCCTTTGGCCTGCCATGCGCACACTGGACAGTGTCTGTACCATTGCTCATCCAATGCACACATGATTTCCTAGTGCCAATTGTAGTGGTGCGGGAAGAGCAGATTTCAGTATAAATGCACAATTATGGCTCATTTAGCCTGTTGTCATGACGAAACTCCAACTCCCAAAATGCACTCTGCCCTGTACAGTCCATATGCCACAGTGTGCCTTTTTAAGCTTGGTGACTGCTGCATGGACACGGAATCTGTGAATGGAGGCATCGGACACACAATGGTACAGCACTGTTTCACTCACATCATACTCCCAGACACATTTAGCATATGATGCACTTACCATGTCCCTGCTGCTCATGCTCCTCCAGCTGAGCATGGAGGGTCGGCCAAGCTGATCGCAGGACCCTCCTGTACAGTGGGGATAGGCGAGGACGATGCACATGGTGCTGGCAAGACTGGCCCACCAGCTCCTCAGCCTTGTGCCGGGCCCACCATTTTAGGTCCTCCCAACGCTTGCGGCATGCCCTCGCACTCCTGGTGTGGACTCCCACTGCACTGCAGTGCTCGGCGATGTTGGCCCACAGCCTGGCCCGGGCTGCATTGCTCAGCTGGTGTTCAGGGTCCCCATATAGCTGAGGAAATTTGGCCAGCACCCCCTCAGCCAAGATGTTCAACTCACTTTCACTGAAAGGGGGTGCCTTCTCTTCGTATCCCTCAGCCATTATGGGGATAATAAGAAGGATGAGAGCAGCAGGATGTCAGAGGATCTGTCTGTGATAGAGGATGACTCAGAATGAACACATTTTCGGAGTTTACGGCCCGTAAGCGCAGTTCCCGGTTCTGGAGCGGGGGGTCCGCACACGGGCCGTACGCTCCGTAATCGGAGCGTCCGCACACGGGCCGTACGCTCCGTAATCGGGACTTCCGCTTTTTAGCCGTAAACTCCGAAAATGACCCGGAACATATAATTCCATACAGGAAATGTTTGACAGGGAGTGGGAGGCAGGAAATACATCACAGGAAATAGTTGGCAGCCATATTGTATTCATCCATATCCATCCACAATCAGGAATCAAATCTACTGCCATCCTGCTGTTCTGTTGTGGATAAAAAAGAAAAGACAGTGCATGTGAAAATTATTAAAATGAGACAAGAGGGGGAAGAGACCATTTCAAGACATATCTGCAGTTTCAGTTTCAGTTTCTCCTGCTTTGCATTATGGTACATGTAGTCCATATTAGGTGCTCATTTGCAGAGTTGTGTGATGTGTTACGGAACATTGGGTTGGAGAAGTGTGGATATATCACAGACACATGGGGCAGATTTACGACTTCTGGCGCATCTCTGCTAATCAGCAGAGATGCGTCAGAAGAGTTGCGATGCATCTGCCCACCCGTGCGCCAACACAGATGCGCCGCATTGACAATGCGGTGCACCGTGGTGCTCGGATGTGCAGATGCGTGACGCATCCCCCGTTGGAAAGGCGGCGCATTGCTGGAGTTGCGTTGCAAGCGCAACGCAGCTCCAGCAAGGCTCAGGGGTGCCCTATCCCTATGATGCTGCGTCAATCCTTACGTCTGCTTCAAGCAGGCGCAGGGTTTTGACGCAGCATGGCCTTAAAAGTGACTGAGTGAAATATTGTAGATTTCCCCCAGCACTTTTAGGAGGCGTTCCTGCGCGGGAAGGCCCCCCCCCTGCGCCAGAACACCTACATGTGGCGCAGGCCTTTACAACGTGACGCATCTCCCAGATGCGTCATATAGTACATACCCCGCAGCATGGCGCTGGCTTTGCACCGCCGCTGCATCCCAAAAGTGATGCAACGGCGGCGTGAAAGGGGCGCAAGTCCCACATTGACCTGCCCCATAGTGTCTGATTGACCCATTGCATCACTCACGTCGTGGGCGCATCATTTGGGGGGAGTCACATCTGTTGATGGCACAGGGCCGACAATGCTATGGTTATGGCCTTTTCTGATTAAGTGACCCATCCTCATGAGGCCCCGCAAGGTCTCTCAGTACATGTATCATCTTCCATCTGCGGCAATAGATTCTTTAGGGACATCCACTACACTGATCGCTGACATGGGCACATGTGCTGAAGCAGGCTCAACCTTTTGATTACTGTCAAGAGCTGTGATTAACATGCAGTTAGTGTGGCTTGCAAAGTTGCCTCAGGAAGGAATTTATTGACACAGTCGTGTATATCCAAGTTTCATCATTGGCAACAGACAGCAATCCGCATTTAGTGCATTCCACTACAGGTTGCTCATGTGAAAAACGTGGCAACGAGCTGCTCACGGACTTGCATGCCCTGACCTCGGTTATGTGCCATGGCCCGGTTTCCCAGATTCATAGCTAGCCGAGGTTCCAGCGGTATCTGTAAGCCATGCGTTAAGGCAATGTTGTGCAAGACACAACAGGCTAAAATGATCTTGCACACTACTTCTGGGGAGTACTGCAGCACCCCCCCTGTACGGTCGAGACATCTGAATCGCGACTTCAACAGACCAAAAGTGCGCTCTATGATGGCTCGAGTCCGTATGTGTGCCCTATTGTACCTACGCCGTGGTACAGTGTCTGCACGCCTGTAAGGGGTGAGGAGATGTGGGGTGAGTGCATACCCAGCGTCACCTGAGTAGAGGGGAAAGGGCAGTTGGTTACATTTCCCTCTTTGAATTGCACAGGACATGATCTATACTGTATTACATGCATTGTCAGTTGGGCCCTGTATCTAGCTTTATGATTCTTAAGTACAATTGTTAATGTTGGTGGGCATTCAGACATTTCAAAAACACATATTCCTCCTTTCTAACGCTTGGTACTTACCCAGTAGCCACATGTTGCCAAATTCTCCCGCAGCCATCCGCCGGGCAAGAGGTGACATGCGGAATATGAAGCTGTCATGGGTACTGCCGGGGAACACCACATGCACATCAATGAACCTCCCTCTGGCATCATAGACAGCTTGTACGTTGATGGAATGCCATCGGTGTCTGTTGCAGAAGATGTGTGCAATGTGGCGGGGTGGCTGAAGGGCCACATGGGTACAGTCAATTGCACCCAGCACACGTGGGAATTGTGCAATGAGAAAGAAATCTCGTGCTGCCCTTTGTCTCAGGGCCAGTGTGGGTGAAATATGTATGTGGTGGTGGGATCTTGCAGTGATGCATTGCAGTACCTGATGCAGGTACCGCGACTGGCTCGCCTGGGATATGCCCACATGGTCACTGGAGACCCTTTGGAATGAGCCAGTGGCAAAGAAATGGAGCGCAGATAGGATCTTTAGGTATGCTGGTATTGCATGTGAGCAGCAGGTCACTGAGTCAAGTTCCTGCTCCCACTCACATACCATATCCAAGATGATTTCTGGAGGGAAACGGTACCTGGCCCTTACATCTTGACTGGACATTCCAAATAAGTTGATCCTCTGTCTGAAGATCCTCTCTGCTCTGGCTCTCCTCCTCCTCCTCCTCAAGTCTTTTTGCCGCATGGCAAGGGGCAGTGCAACAAACACATTCAGTGACATGTTGAAAGGGTTTGTGTGTGTCTGCTCTGCAGTTATACATGCTGCCGAGCTAGGATTGGCTGGAGTGTGTCAGCTGATGCATGGTGGGGGATGGTAGGGACTTGGACAGGTGTTCACCCTTGGCTCACATGATCAATGGCCACCAAATTGGACATTCCGGCCCGCAATCGAAACTTCCGGCACGTAGCCGGACTTTCCGGCCCGTAGGCGGAACTTCCGGCACATAGGCGGAACTTTCGGCCCGTGAGCGAACTTTCCGGGCCATAAGCGGACTTCCCGCTCCGGGTGCGGAAATTCCGGCCCGGGTGCGGAAATTCCGGCCCGGGTGCGGACGTAAGTTTAGTAGTCGTAAATCCATTCTGTGAATAGCAAAAGTCCTAAGTTCATTCTGTGAATAGCAAAAGTTGTAAGTTCATTCTGTGAATACCAGAAGTACTAGGTGCATTCTGTGAATACCAGAATGGTACTAAGTTTAGGATTTAGTCTTAAGTTTGTTCTGTGAATCGGGCCCATAGACTACCACAAAAATAATGGTAAAAAATGTTATTTTCCAATTCTGCTTATTCATGAAAGCTTGGAAAAGGGTGATCAGAGCACAACAAACCTTTTGTTGATGCCATTTTTTAGAAAAGAAATACACTTTCTTGCACAGCACTTTTCCCCCATTAATAAAATATGTTGCTATATTTTGGATATTGTCTAAGTCCCGTTGGAAAGGATCCACATACCCCGAATACTTTTAGAATCACCAACATATGGAAAAGACATGCAAATATAGCCTTGATACCTTTTGTGGAAAAACCGCTATGCAGGCTTAACCGTGAACTGCCCCAAGTATCAAAAAAGAGTTCCACACTGGGGGTGGAAATGTTTCAGGGGCTAAGAGGTTAATTAAATAATAGAATATATCAGAGTACATAATGATCCACCTTCAATGCCTGAAATAAAAATAAGAGGGATGGTATATGACCTAAAAGTCATAGCATCAACCTCTACAAAGTTTTCTAGCACTATAATAAAAGACAATGAACCCCAAACCCATTAACCAGTTGCTGTCAGTAAAAAAGCTTGAAAGAACCATCAACAGAAAAAGAAGAAATATACACCCCCTTATCTAACACACACTACGATAAAAATGGGAAAAAGATAATAATATATACTAGCATTACCCTAATTACCAATTTTGTTGATAGATGGAGACTTTTAAGTATTGCCCCCTATCGTCGCCAAAAGTACACTAAAAATATAGCAACAATATTCCCTTAGCCCCTTCTACCAACGAAACAATTCTCAACCTACCAATCAGGCCATTAGTTCTCTCTTCTGGATGACACCATTAATTGCATTTTCTCCACTGTATGATGTGTCAAATATAAAGGCCAATAAAGATGTATTTAAAAAAACACAACAAATATTGTAGTTTAATATATATATGGTTTAAAATAGTAAATCTTGAATATTGAATATTTTAATATATAACAATTATTAAATGTCCATTAAATAAATGTAGGTAACATTTAATACTATATTTAAATATAAAATTATATAAGCATATACACATAAATATATATGTGTGTCTATGTTTATATATACATAAATATAATATAACATTAATCTTATATTTTTTTTATTTTTTGCTTTTTTAATTTATTACTATAAAAAGCATATATATATATATATATATATATATATATATATATGTTTCAACTTTGCAATCACTTCTGTTATTCTCCCTGCATCCTGCACCCTTTTCTTTTAATACAAATTTGGGTGTGTTGACAATTGGGGGCAGGTCCAACCGACCCCTTCTTAAACACCGTTCACTGTCAATCACATGACCCGGACGGAGGCCGTTGGCCGAAACACGTAGGTCATTCTTTTTGTACCTGATGCATTCTGCACTTTGCTTTTTACAACCAAAAGAAAGAAGAAAATAAATATCAATTGAGCAAACTTCAAAGAACTGACCTGGATTTGCTTGTTGGTGTGCTGCCTTTCTGTGACCCTCTGAAAATTGGTGGACACTCTTTGGGGGCTCTACACAGGAAAATCCTTTCCCATATATATATATATATATATATTTATACATATAGATAGATCAATAGCTATCATACAAGATATTACTAAATCAAATGCAAAACATGCAATAAATTACCAAATTAACCCCTTCGCTGCCAGGCCTTTTCCCCCTCCTGTACCAAGCCTTTTTTTGGCTATTTGTGGTAGTGCGCGCTTAGGCCCCTGTAACATTTTGACCACATTAGGTATCCACGCCAAATTTGCGTCCTTTTCTTCCAACATCAGGGGGATTCTAAAGGTACTCAGGGTTTGTGGATTCCCCTGGAGAGGTCACAGAAATTAGCCAAAATATAGCAAAATGTAGTTTTTTTGGGGAAAAATTGGAAAAACGGGCTGGAAATGAAAGCATCTGGGTTTTTCCCTGCAAATGTTATCAAAAAAGGGTTTGTGGAGTTGAAACCACCATTTTCCCAGCTTTTTGGGGATACCAGACTTTTGTCAGAAACCCAACATTTTTTACACAGTTTTGGCATTTTTCTGGGACATAGCCTATTTTTGCTATTTTTTGTGCTTTTGACCTCCTTCCAGTTAATGGCAGAAATGGGTACAAAAGCAATAATGAATCCTGGAAAGCTATACATTTTCGAGAAGAAGACAAAATTCTGAATTCAGCAAGGGGTCATTTGTGTAGATCTATGAAGGTTTTTTTTATAGAAACAAACAGTTAAATATAGGATAAATTGAAAATTAGTTGAAAAAAACAGCCTTTTGTGTCAACGTTTTCACCTGTAACTTCTTCTAATTATGACAGCTCTTTGAAAGCAATATACCGTTGCATCCGCTGGACATTACTGGTTGTGGGGATATATAGGACTTGTAGGTTTACCAAGAACCCGACGAGCCCAGAGCCAAAAACTGAGCAGCAACTTGCAATGGTTTTTTATTATGTACCAGGTATATAGTAATTATTCTGTAAAAATGTGTACATGGAAAAATTGGTATGAAAGACACCTATGTATTTCTGAAATGGGAACAAAATATAGAGTTTAGAAACAGTAGATATTTGCACATTTCTGAAATTGGGAATACTCATACTAGCATGAGAATTATCAGTTATTTTTTAGAATGACTTATTTTTTACACAATGTCTTTCATTTGGAGGCAGAAATGCATCGAAAGTCAATAGATAATAACAGATCTTTTACAAATCTGAATTACCCTAAGTCTCCCGAAAAAAATGGCACCTCACTTGTGTGGGTAGGCATAGTGCCCGCGACAGGAAACGGCGCAAAAAGCAACGTGGTCACAACACAATATCGCAGTGAAAATTGACCCTTTTTTGGCAAAGTGCCTAGCTCTAGTTTTTTAACCCTAGCTCTGCAGGCACCTTGGGAAACCTAGCAAACCTATACATTTTTGAAAACTAGACACCCAGGGGAATCCAGGATGGGGTGACTTGACTGCCTCCTACCAGGGTATGTTACCCAGAATCCCTTGTAAACCTAACAAATTGTCGAAAAAAACACATTTTCCCCACATTTCTGTCGTGGAAAGTTCTGGAATCTGCGTGGATCGACAAATTTCCACCCACCCCGCGTTCCCCAAAGTCTTATGAGAAAAACGGTACCTCACTTGTGTGGGTCGGCCTAGGGCCCGCGACAGGAAACGGCGCAAAACGCAACGTGGTCACATCTCAATTTCGCAGTGAAAAATCACCCTTTTTTGGCAAAATGTCTAGCTGTAGTTTTTGAACCCTAGCTCTGCGGGCACCTTGGGAAACCTAGCAAACCTATACATTTTTTAAAACTAGACACCCAGGGGAATCCAGGATGGTGTGACTTGACTTCCTCCCACCAGGGTCTGTTACCCAGAATCCCTTGCAAACCTAAAAAATTGTCAAAAAAAACACATTTTCCCCACATTTCTGTCATGGAAAGTTCCGGAATCTGCGTGGATCCACAAATTTCCACCCACCCCGCGTTCCCCAAAGTCTTACGAGAAAAACGGTAACTCACTTGTGTGGGTCGGCCTAGTGCCCGCGACAGGAAATGGCGCAAAACGCAACGTGGTCACACCTCAATTTCGCAGTGAAAAATGACCCTTTTTTGGCAAAATGACTAGCTGTAGTTTTTGAACCCTAGCTCTGCAGGCACCTTGGGAAACCTAGTAAACCTATATATTTTTGAAAACTAGACACCCAGGGAAATCCAGGATGGGGTGACTTGACTGCCTCCCACCAGGGTGTGTTACCCAGAATCCCTTGCAAACCTACAAAATTGTCAAAAAAACCACATTTTCCCCACATTTCTGTAGTGGAAAGTTCCGGAATCTGCGTGGATCCACAAATTTCCACCCACCCCGCGTTTCCCAAAGCCTTACGAGAAAACCGGTACCTAACTTGTGTGGGTCGGCCTAGTGCCCGCGACAGGAAACCGCGCAAAACGCAACGTAGTCACACCTCAATTTCGCAGTGAAAAATGACTCTTTTTTGGCAAAATGACTAGCTGTAGTTTTTGAACCGTAGCTCTGCGGGCACCTTGGGAAACCGAGCAAACCTATACATTTTTGAAAACTAGACACCCAGGGGAATCCAGGATGGGGTGACTTGACTGCCTCCCACCAGGGTCTGTTACCCAGAATCCCTTGCAAACCTAAAAAATTGTCAAAAAAAACACATTTTCCCCACATTTCTGTCGTGGAAAGTTCCGAAATCTGCGTGGATCCACAAATTTCCACCCAAACCGTGTTCCCCAAAGTCTTAAGAGAAAAACGGTACCTCACTTGTGTGGTTCGGCCTAGTGCCTGTGACAAGAAACGTCGCAAAACGCATCGTGGTCACACCTCAATTTCGCAGTGAAAAATGAGCCTTTTTTGGCAAAATGACTAGCTGTAGTTTTTGAACCCTAGCTCTGCGGGCACCTTGGGAAACCTAGCAAACCTATACATTTTTGAAAACTAGACACCCAGGGGAATCCAGGATGGGGTGACTTGACTGCCTCCCACCAGGGTCTGTTACCCAGAATCCCTTGCAAACCTAAAAAATTGTCAAAAAAAACACATTTTCCCCACATTTCTGTCGTTGAAAGTTCCGGAATCTGCGTGGATCCACAAATTTCCACCCACCCCGCGTTTCCCAAAGTGTTACGAGAAAAAGGGTACCTCACTTGTGTGTGTCGGCCTTGTGCCCGCGACAGGAAACGGCGCAAAACGTAGTGAGGTAACATCAAAATTGCCTATCTCAAAACCACCTGGTTTTGCAAGGGGGGTCACTTGGGTTTTTGGCCCGGTGCTCGGCGGCCATCTAGGGAAACATACCAAACCCATACATTTCTGAAAACTAGACACCCGGGGGCTTCCAGGGAGGTATGGCTTGCGTGGATCCCCCAAAGTTTCCTTACCCAGAATCCCCTGCAAACCTAAATTTTAGCTGAAAAAATCACTTTTTTCACACATTTTTGTGTGGGAAAGTTGTGGCATCACCGGGCTCACTCAAATTTCCCACCTCCCAGCGTTCCCCTGGGTCTCCCGGTAAAAATGGTGCCTCACTTGTGTGGGAGGCTCAAGTACCCGCAACAGGCAAGGGCCCAAAACGTAGTGAGGTGACATCAAAATTGCCTATCTCAAACCCACCTGGTTTTGCAAGGGGGGTCACCTGGGTTTTTGGCCCGGTGCTCGGCGACCATCTAGGGAAACCTACCAAACCCATACATTTCTGAAAACTAGACACCTGGGGGCTTCCAGGGAGGTATGGCTTGCGTGGATCTCCCAACGTTTCCTTACCCAGAATCCCCTGCAAACCTCAATTTTAGCTGAAAAAATCCCTTTTTTCACATATTTTTGTGTGGGAAAGTTGTGGCATCACTGGGCTCACTCAAATTTTCCACCTCCCAGCGTTCCCCTGGGTCTCCCGCTAAAAATGGTGCCTCACTTGTGTGGGAGGCCCAAGTTCCCGCAACAGGCAAGGCCCCAAAACGTAGTGAGGTGACTTCAAATTTGCCTATCTCAAAACCACCTGGTTTTGCAAGAGGGGTCACCTGGGTTTTTGGCCCGGTGCTCTGCGGCCATCTAGGGAAACCAACCAAACCCATGCAGTTCTGAAAACTAGACACCCGGGTGCTTCCAGGGAGGTATGGCTTGCATGGATCCCCCAACGTTTCCTTACCCAGAATCCCCTGCAAACCTAAATTTTAGCTGAAAAAATCACGTTTTTCACACATTTTTGTGTGGGAAAGTTGTGGCATCACCGGGCTCACTCAAATTTCCCACCTCCCAGCGTTCCCCTGGGTCTCCCAGTAAAAATGGTGCCTCACTTGTGTGGGAGGCCCAAGTACCCGCGACAGGCAAGGGCCCAAAACGTAGTGAGGTGACATCAAAATTGCCTATCTCAAAACCACCTGGTTTTGCAAGGGGGTGCACCTGGGTTTTTGGCCCGGTGCTCGGCGGCCATCTAGGGAAACCTACCAAACCCATACATTTCTGAAAACTAGATACCTGGGGGCTTCCAGGGAGGTATGGCTTACATGGATCCCCCAACGTTTCCTTACCCAGAATCCCCTGCAAACCTCAATTTAAGCTGAAAAAATCACTTTTTTCACACATTTTTGTGTGGCAAAGTTGTGGCATCACCGGGCTCACTCAAATATCCCACCTCCCAGCGTTCCCCTGGGTCTCCCAGTAAAAATGGTGCCTCACTTGTGTGGGAGGCCCAAGTACCCGCGACAGGCAAGGGCCCAAAACGTAGTGAGGTGACATAAAAAATTGCCTATCTCAAAACCACCTGGTTTTGCAAGGGGGGTCACCTGGGTTTTTGGCCCGGTGTTCAGCGGCCATCTAGGGAAACCTACCTAACCCATACATTTCTGAAAACTAGACACCCCGGGGCTTCCAGGGAGGTATGGCTTGCGTGGATCACCCAACGTTTCCTTACCCAGAATCCCCTGCAAACCTCAATTTTAGCTGAAAAAATCACTTTTTTCACACATTTTTGTGTGGGAAAGTTGTGGCATCACCGGGCTCACTCAAATTTGCCACCTCCCAGCGTTCCCCTGGGTCTCCTGGTAAAAATGGTGCCTCACTTGTGTGGGAGGCCCAAGTACCCGCGAGAGGCAAGGGCCCAAAACGTAGTGAGGTGACATCAAAATTGCCTATCTCAAAACCACCTGGTTTTGCAAGGGGGGGTCACCTGGGTTTTTGGCCCGGTGTTCGGCGGCCATCTAGGGAAACCTACCAAACCCATACATTTCTGAAAACTAGACACCCGGGGGCTTCCAGGGAGGTATGGCTTGCGTGGATCCCCCAACGTTTCCTTACCCAGAATCCCCTGCAAACCTCAATTTTAGCTGAAAAAATCACTTTTTTCACACATTTTTGTGTGGGAAAGTTGTGGCATCACCGGGCTCACTCAAATTTCCCACCTCCCAGCATTCCCCTGGGTCTCCCGGTAAAAATGGTGCCTCACTTGTGTGGGAGGCCTAAGTACCCGCGACAGGCAAGGGCCCAAAACGTAGTGAGGTGACATCAAAATTGCCTATTTCAAAACCACCTGGTTTTGCAAGGGGGGTCACCTGGGTTTTTGGCCCGGTGTTCGGCGGCCATCTAGGGAAACCTACCAAACCCATACATTTCTGAAAACTAGACACCCGGGGGCTTCCAGGGAGGTATGGCTTGCGTGGATCCCCCAATGTTTCCTTACCCAGAATCCCCTGCAAACCTCAATTTTAGCTGAAAAAATCACTTTTTTCACACATTTTTGTGTGGGAAAGCTGTGGCATCACCGTGCTCACTCAAATTTCCCACCTCCCAGCATTCCCCTGGGTCTCCCGGTAAAAATGGTGCCTCACTTGTGTGGGAGGCCCAAGTACCCGCGACAGGCAAGGGCCCAAACATTTTTTTGGAGAGGCAATGTTGATGTCGCATCACTACGTTTTGGGCCCTTGCCTGTCGCGGGTACTTGGGCCTCCCACACAAGTGAGGCACCATTTTTACCGGGAGACCCAGGGGAATGCTGGGAGGTGGGAAATTTGAGTGAGCCCGGTGATGCCACAACTTTCCCACACAAAAATGTGTGAAAAAAGTGATTTTTTTCAGCTAAAATTGAGGTTTGCAGGGGATTCTGGGTAAGGAAACGTTGGGGGATCCACACAAGCCATACCTCCCTGGAAGCCCCCGGGTGTCTGATTTTCAGAAATGTATGGGTTTGGTAGGTTTCCCTAGATGGCCGCCGAACACCGGGCCAAAAACCCAGGTGACCCCCCTTGCAAAACCAGGTGGTTTTGAGATAGGAAAATGTGAAGTCACCTCACTACGTTTTGGGCCCTTGCCTGTCGCGGGTACTTGGGCCTCCCACACAAGTGAGGCACCATTTTTACCGAGAGACCCAGGGGAACGCTGGGAGGTGGGAAATTGAGTGAGCCCGGTGATGCCACAACTTTCCCACACAAAAATGTGTGAAAAAAGTGATTTTTTCAGCTAAAATTGAGGTTTGCAGGGGATTCTGGGTAAGGAAACGTTGGGGGATCCACGCAAGCCATACCTCCCTGGAAGCCCCCAGGTGTCTAGTTTTCAGAAATTTATGGGTTTGGTAGGTTTCCCTAGATGGCCGCCGAGCACCGGGCCAAAAACCCAGGTGACCCCCTTGCAAAACCAGGTGGTTTTGGATAGGCAAATTTGAAGTCACCTCACTACGTTTTGGGCCCTAGCCTGTCGCGGGAACTTGGGCCTCCCACACAAGTGAGGCACCATTTTTACCGGGAGACCCAGGGGAACGCTGGGAGGTGGGAAATTTGAGTGAGCCCGGTGATGCCACAACTTTCCCACACAAAAATGTGTGAAAAAAGTGATTTTTTCAGCTAAAATTGAGGTTTGCAGGGGATTCTTGGTAAGGAAACGTTGGGGGATCCACGCAAGCCATACCTCCCTGGAAGCCCCCCGGTGTCTAGTTTTCAGAAATGTATGGGTTTGGTAGGTTTCCCTAGATGGCCGCCGAGCACAGTCCAAAAAGACAGTTGACCCCCTTGCAAAACCAGATAGTTTTGACATTGTTTGTTTCTACAGCGTGAGAATTTCGGCACAATATTGCAAGGCAAATGTGACAGACATTTTGAGGTTTGCAGGACATTGTGGATAAAATAACTTTTTGGAATTCACAAGAGAGACATCACCATGAACTCCCGTGGGTTTACGACAATATCTACAGTTGGTGGGTTATTCTCACATGGAACATACACCTTGGCAGAGAAACTAAAATGACAAAGATTCCTGCACAGCCATCTATTCCTCAAACGCACACACATACTCGTTGGATTTGGCACGTGGGCGAGTGATGGTTCAGTATATTAAATTTTATTAACAAGAGATTTCACAAAAATGAAATGCACTGTCAATAATTCAATGGAGAAAAAACTGAACCAATGACTCGCAGCTTGTGAGCTGTAATGCCACGGCAAGGCACCAACCGCTTTACAGGCCATTCACACACCTTTCATACGTGATACACACAAGACCATTCGCACCACCAGGCACAAAAACAACACATTACAAAATTCACAAAAGGGACAAGGTACACCCTGCTTCAGAAAGGCAAATATTACTGCACAGCCATCTATTCCTCAAACGCACACACATACTGGTTGGATTTGGCACGAGGGTGAGTGATGGTTCAGTATATACAATTGTATTAGCAAGTGATTACACAAAAATGAAATGCACTGTTAATAATTGAAAGGGCGAGAAACTGAACCATTGACTCACAGCTCGTGAGCTGTAAAGCCACGACAAGGCACCAACCTCTTTACAGGCCATTCATACACCTTTCATACGTGTGAGACATACAAAACCATTCACACCGCCAGCCGCGGGCCCATCACATAACAAAACTCACACCAGCACACAGCGCCATTCAAGGGCCCATCACTTTCACACGCCCACATTCCTGACACAGCAACTACACAAGCTGATGGATTGCGTGGAGTGGCACTCAGCTAGCAGTGTGTGTAGTGACCAGCAGCAAGTCACTACTCACACACCGCCAGCCAAGCACCATTCCACGCACACCGCCAACCAAGTGCCAGTCCACACACACCGCCAACACATTTAGGATTTTTTTTAGACAAAAATAAAACCACAAACAAATCGCAAATCGATACAAATCTACAAACACAAAATCAGAAACTAAAATAAGTAATAAACAAAAAGCACCATTATCAAAAACTCATATATACTCCAAAACAATACCACTCACTTGCCAGAGGCAGCTAAACTACTCACCACCACCTACTCTGTACAGACACAGTATGGATCAACAATATCCCACTAAAAAAGAAAGAGAAAAGCAATTACACATAAGACTATGCAAAACACATTGCAAAGAATTTCATGCTCAAACCACTAACTAAATATGCCGCCATTATGACATCACTTACCAAAAATTTCTTACAAAAAAATTCATTCAGACATCACTTACAAAAAAATTCATTCAGACACTGAGAGAAACTCGCACTGCCTTCAGCTATAACCTAATTGTGCCCGCTATAAACACTTGGATGTGGCTCAATTCAAATTATGCACTTGATAAGAGTAATATGCTGCCTAAAAAAAAAAAAAAAAGCAACCACTCATAGGGAAATGTAAGCAGAAACAACATGGTTACCTAAACAATCTCTCACTAACTATTCAGAAATCAGCGAGTGGTTTCACCTGAAAAGTTATGGACATGACTAGAGGGCCCTGAAGGGAACCGTTTCACTGTCCATTGCTTACATCCTTACAAAACGTAAGCAGTATGGTATAAATAGACCACATCCATAAACACAGAGCCATGGTACACATTGTGTTTTCCAATCCACCCATCATCCAGGTATTGCAGTACCATTCAGGAATCGTTCACTCTCCCAACCTGGAAACAACAATGCTCTTCAAAGAAAGACGAGAAAATGAAAGTAGCACTTCACTGGCAAACTCTGTAAAGTGATGCTGGTATATTTGGATGTAAAAAAAAACAGTCACAGCCACTTTGCAGCCCCTCTGTCTTGCTATTAGTTAGGTATTTAATTCTCATATAAGAAATTCTATTTCTCTACATGCTGCTGCACTTTGGATTTGAAAAATTAAAAAGAAGGGCATTTCTCTGCATTTTTGGATCCATTTCACAGGGAAGCAACTAGAAAGACAAGCGTTTTTCAAATTTGGATCCATTTCACAGGGAAGCAACAACAGGCACACACGAACGAAGCCGAGCCTCGTGGCATGCCTGGGCATACCAAAGTGCCCCCACCCTAACCCAAACCCACCGATGCAAAAATCATGCTGCTGCACTTTGGATTTGAAAAATTAAAAAGAAGGGTATTTCTCGGCATTTTTGGATCCATTTCACAGGGAAGCAACTAGAAAGACGACCGTTTTTCAAATTTGGATCCATTTCACAGGGAAGCAACAACAGGCACACACGAACGAAGCCGAGCCTTGTGGCATGCCTGGGCATACCAAAGTGCCCCCACCCTAACCCAAACCCACCGATGCAAAAAAAAAACCCCAAAACTCACCTTTACTCTCCGACGCGCAGGAAGCAAATGGCTTCCTGCGCCTCGGAGAGCAAAGGGGAAACCTCCAATGACGTCAGCGCGGCTCGCGCGCTGACGTCATTGATGACGTGGGGGGGCGGGGGGGAGGCAGGGGAAGGTCTTCCCCTGCCTTCCCAGTAAAAAAAAAAAAAATCGACCACTCACGGGGGGAGCGCCAGCGCTTCCCCCGTGGGTGGGTGCCATGACGAGCTGGACTCGTCATGGGCACAGCGCGACTGTGCTCCATGACGAGTCCAGCTCGTCATGGGCACAGAAGGGGTTAATTAAATAAAAACAAAAACAGAAAAGACAATTACTAAAAGTAGTTTGAAAAAATTAGATATAAACATATATATATATATATATATATATATATATATATATATATATTACCTACTGGCGGTCGCCAGTAGGTAGTTATAGTTAGGACCCTGTTTCCATAGGAAAACCGCAACATTCTATTTTGAATAACTTTGGCGCCGGTCGACGAATCCTCGCCAAATTTTCAAAATAGGTGGGGCGCTGCGCTCCGCTCCTACCCTGAAAGTCTCGGGGGGATTCGTCAAGCGGGGGCTGAGATAAAAGGGGGGTCCCAAAACGCGTTTTTCCCATGCATTTTTCCATAGGACCTTTAGACACAGCCACAGCCCGAACGGCTGAACAGAGTTCCTTGAAATTTGGCATAGAGGTAGTCTACAGGTCAAGGAAGTGCCTTTTGTAGGTTTGGTGTAAATCTGTTCAGTAGATTCTGAGAAAATAGCCTTTAAATCAATATATATATCTGAGCCAGCTTACGGTGCGCTTACGGTGCGCTTACCGTACGCGTACGGTGACGTGCGCGAGCGCGATTCTGATTGGCTGTTCGATCTAAGTAAACATTCGAATCGGTCGAAACCAGGAAGCGGCGGCCACCATTTTCTCTCTCGCACTCTGAGGGGGGCTGCAAAAACCAAGACAAAAAACATCTACAGGGGGAGTATATTCAGTTCTTAAACACCCAGCATCCATATATGTGTCCCCAAACAACCCACAAGGCCAAAAAAAAAATTTTTTTTTTTTTCGAAAAATCGCCGATTATGCTTACGGTACAATATTTTTTTTTAAAAAAAAATTATCCACACTTTCCCCACCCCTTGTGCAAATGGTGCCTGTAGGGCACCAGTTGTGCATGGCATATTTATTTAAATGGAAAGTACCAAAAAAAAAAATTATCCACACTTTCCCCACCCCGTGTGCAAATGGTGCCCGTAGGGCACCATTTGTGCATGGCATATATATTTAAATGGAAAGTACAAATGAATAACGTTCACAACGAAGCGCATAATATGTCCCCCATGTGCGCACGGTGCGCGAAGCGCATCGTGCGTACATGGCCCATCCCGCGTAACGTGGGCACGCGGTGCGCGCAGCGCACCGCGTGACCACCGTGCATGCACGGCACTAACTGCGTAAAGTGGGCGCGGTGCGCTAAGCGCACCGCGTGCTCACTGTGCGCGCACGGTGCGCGAAGCGCACCGTGCGGGCACGGAACGAACTGCGTTAACTGGGCGCGCACGCCACGAATGGCGTAAAGTAACTTAGCATTTAAAAAACCGTACAAATTCACTGAAAAAACCATAGGTTTCACACACGTTATAGTTAGGAATTAGCATTTAAAAAACCTTGCAAATTCACTGAAAAAACCATAGGTTTCACACAAGTTATAGTTAGCTGTACATTTCACTCGTAAAAAACCAATGAAATTCCCCCGTTATAGTTAGTGCAGGCAACTATAACTCACGCGACCGCAATCCTCTGCTGATGACATATGTGTCTTTAGGAAAAAAAAATATTTGTAATATATGTATAGCTAAAATTTAATGGAAGAAGACATGGGCAAATAAGTGTCTAAATACAGTATTAGCATCAGCAGAGGATTGCGGTCGCGTGAGTTATAGTTGCCTGCACTAACTATAACGGGGGAATTTCATTGGTTTTTTACGAGTGAAATGTACAGCTAACTATAACTTGTGTGAAACCTATGGTTTTTTCAGTGAATATATATATATATATATATATATATCCAATATACCAAAAGTTCAGTGCGCTCTCAGGCAAGTAAACAGCACAACCAACGAGTGATGGTGACCAGGTTTATTCCATGACGCGTTTCGACTGCAACCGCAGCCTTGCTCACATGAAAACCGTGCATCAGAGCACACATTGCGACTATATACAACAGGTACGTCACTACAGAAAATTCAAAATAGAAACAGGACTGTGTAAATGAAAATGGCTGCCATCTTGCACAGGTCATGAAATGAATACATAATGCAAATAACCAAATCAAGTGATAAATATGACCCAAGCGAAAATACACACTCAGACCAGCATAGTGTTGCCGCTAAGATCAATGTAATGCAATTGCAAAAAGATTAAAACATTAATAGGCTGCGTAGCTCTGATTTTAAATAGATGTTGCAGACACAAGACAGTTTGTCAATAAAGTTCGATATATACAATAAGTAAATGTCTCAATGCGATCAGTGAGGAAGCAGAGTGACAAGGAATGTCATAACATCGACATTTTTTAGTGTTAAGTGGAAGTAAAATAAAACCACTCCAGAATTATGTATAATACGATGTTTCTATAGTGATGTGTCTATATTAATAGCAACTAACCGTGTGGTCTATTGTGAGTATCTCGTCTGGCACATGGCTGATACAAAAGACCTCACTATATATTACCCAGCCTAGCTAATGCATAAGCCAGAGCTGTGTGTGAGTGTGTGAGAGGCAGAGGCTGGGCTTAAAACTGACAAAATGTCAAGTTAGTAAGCATCTGAACATAGTGCTCATACAAGTATAAACCCTCTAAAAGGCAAAATTCTGGGAGTATGTTCAATTACAGGTCTCGGCATAATGCCCATAATGAATCAATAAATCATAGCTCCGGAAAGTAGTCCACAAAAAGGAGAGGGGGTATATAATGTTCATAATACGTGATGTAGCCCAAAAATCACTTATCCTGTTGTTGATAGGTGCCCATCTTAGAAGTATCCAGTCGCAATACAGTGCTCAATATCGTCGTGATAGTGAAAGAGTGGCATTGAAGAAAAGGTTAGGTAGCCTGTGAAGTGGGTAGGTACCGTCCTTCTCTCCTGTGAAAAAACCATAAAATGCAAGTATTAAAATACAGAATTGTAAAATTACAAAACACTGTATGACTAAGGTAAAACATAGAAATGGAAGAATCTATTAATGTTAACCAAGCAACAGAGATTAGATAGAGGATATAGAAAACCTGGAAGGAAAAACATTGTTATAGAGATAGGGACTACAAAACTCCAGATCAGATCTCATCAGGAGTGAAACAGTCCTAATATTACAGTGATAGATTATTCTTTTTTCAAATGGATCGACAGTTCCTCATCTTGGTTCATTCCCCCCGGAGCCTTGGTCTGTAGATCTATGATATACCTGGACTCCCTCTGTCTGAGTTTTAATGTTCTGTTACCTCCTCTGTGATCATTAAGTACTTGTTCTAAAATAAAGTACTTAATAAGTGAGGAATCTGAATAGTGTCTCTCCTGGAAATGGCGTGCTACAGGATATTTCGGGTCTTTGTTATTGATTGCCCGCTTATGTTCTAATATCCTTTTCTTGGCCATAAGGGTAATGCTCCCTATATAATATAGGTTGCAGGGACATTCAATGGCGTATATCGCAAATGTGGTACTGCATGTGAGGAATTGGTTATTTCTCTGCGGTTAGAGCCTTGTTTGTATTCTTTGCGACAGGTGCTGGCAGAACACGCTTTGCAATGACCGCACGGAAAAAATCCCATAAGGTTCTGAATCCCTCTCTCAGGTATTGAGGTGATGTCATTGCGTACCAAAATGTCCCTCAAATTTCTACCTCGCCTGTAAGTGATGTTGGGTCTGTTCTTAAACGTGTGACCTATGCTGTTGTCGTTTCTGAGGGTATTCCAGTTTTTGGAGAGAATGTGTCTGATGCTGTCAGATTCTGCGTTGTAGGTAAGGATCACTCTAGTCTCAGTTATACTGGTTTCCTCCACACTGGTAGAGTCTTCTCTCAATGTCTCTTGTCTATCCACCCGTTCTACTCTACTAATGGCTTTCTTAAGTACCCAAGTAGGGTAACCACGGAGTTTAAATCTCTCAATCATCTCTGCACTTTCCTTGTTGAAAGCTTCAGTGCTACTGCAGTTCCTTTTTGCCCTCAGCAGTTCACCAAAAGGAATGCTCCATTTGAGGGTGTCAGGGTGACTGCTGAGGGCATGTAGGATGCTGTTACCTGCGGTGGTTTTGCGGAAAAGAGAGGTGTGAAGTGTGTTGTCCTTGACCTCAACTCTGACGTCTAGATATTCGACCATATTAGCACTGATGTTACCTGTGAGTTGTATATTGCGATCATTGCAATTCAGTTCTTCAATGAACGCTTGAGCCTCTAAGTTGCTCCCTTTCCATATAATGAAAAGGTCGTCGATATACCTAAGCCATAGTTGCACCTTGTTGAGATCTCTGATGGTAATTTTCTCCGAGAATATCTCTTCCTCCCAGAGGCCCATGAATAGGTTCGCAAAGCTGGGGGCGAGACAAGAACCCATGGCGGTACCAATCAGTTGCTTATAGATGGTACCATTGAAAATGAAGATGTTATTCGTGAGACAAAATTGTATCATCTCGATAATCATGCAGTTGTGTTCCCAGTATTTCATCTGTCTAGATTTGAGAAAATGATTGCATGCAGTGAGTCCCTGCTGATGATCTATTATGGTGTACAGTGAATGTACGTCGAGGGTGATGAGAAGCAAGCCTGTTTCCCATTTGGTGTTTTCCAATTTACTCAGAAAATCCTTAGTGTCCCTAACGTAGCTAGGGAGTTTGATCACATGTTCTCTGAGAAAATGATCCACATATTTAGAGATATGTTCTGCTACGCTCCCTATGGAAGACACTATAGGGCGTCCAGGTGGAGTCTCTGCATTTTTATGGACCTTGGGTAGAAGGTACAGTACTGGTATCTTGGGAAAATCCCTTTTGAGGTAACAGTACTCCTCCCACTCAAGAATCCCTTTGTCCCTCCAGGTCGTCAATTTGTCCCATATGGTAATAACACTCTCGTTATACACTTCTCTGTTAATTTGCATGTAGGAATCAGTATCACCTAGTTGTCTAAGGGCCTCAGTGATGTAATGTTCCTTATCCTGTATGACCACATTCCCGCCTTTATCTGCGGGGCGTATGATTATGTCCTTATCTTCGGCCAATGATTTCAGAATCTGTCTTTGCTTAAAAGACAAATTATTGTTAGATTTCTGTTTGTAGTGTGTTTTATTTCTTAGCTCAATGAGGGCTTTGGTGACGTTATCGTGGAAGGTGTCTATACCATCGTGTGGTAGGGTAGGTAGAAATGTCGATGGGGGTCTGAAACCTGTGGTGGTGGCTGAATCATGAGTGATATCCATCTCATGCAGAATCTCTCTACCATCCCTGGTTGTCATGTCGTAATCAGTATCATTATTCAGTTCAAATAATGTGGTCAAGGTGTCTAGATCCCCTATTACCAGGTTGTCATTCCGTACCTCCTGTATGTCTATGTTAGTATCCACCCTGGGTTGTTGGCGGCGTAATATATGCCATTTTTTAAGCTTAAGTTTTCATACATACTTAAACAAATCTATCCTAGTTTCAACGTAGTTGAAATAGGATGAGGGACAAAAGGAAAGGCCTAAGCATAGTGTATGTTTTTCCATATCATTCAAATGTCTCTTAGAAAGATTAATAATAGTTTTATTAACCATGCTAGGGTCCATTAGTATGTTCGTTTGAAGCGTGTCTTGTTGCTTCCCATGCCGCCCCTTCCTCTGCCTCTTCTGCCAATGTTGTCTGATCCGTTGACGTCTGTTTCTCCGTCCCCTCGACGTGTGGATTTATAAGTGGCCTTCCCTGGTCACAGGCTGCCCCGCTGCAGAAAAAGCAGGTCCTACGCGCAGGGAACTGAGCGCAAATGGAACAGCGTATGCCTGTTGGATGGACATCAAAAGTAAAGGTAACAGCGCTATACCAGAAGGAGCCACCCACTGTGTTTTTTTAATTGTACAGCGTTTTGGATGTAGCGCCACAAACTTTGAAAGAATAATGTGTTGAACTATTTCAACCAGAATGCACAGCGTGCACATGCCCACTGAGGCAGGATATTTAAACCAGTCGCAGGTGTGACGTAGATTTTCGGCTGCTGCACTCCATGAATGATGCCTTGATCAAGCGCGAAGGATTGCTCGAAACATGTTGGTTGAAAGAACTTGAATTAATGGGAATGCTGTAAGAAGGCTCGATGGATAATGCTGAACCTTTAAAAACCAACCAATAAATAAGGTGAAAAAAGTACGCTGTGTGAGGCGCCTAAATGTTGGGAGCTTTTCGTGTGGATTTATAAGTGGCCTTCCCTGGTCATGGGCTGCCCCGCTGCAGAAAAAGCAGGTCCTACGCGCAGGGAACTGAGCGCAATTGGAACAGCGTATGCCTGTTGGATGGACATCAAAAGTAAAGGTAACAGCGCTATACCAGAAGGAGCCACCCACTGTGGTTTTTTAATTGTACAGCGTTTTGGATGTAGCGCCACAAACTTTGAAAGAATAATGTGTTGAACTATTTCAACCAGAATGCACAGCGTGCACACGCCCACTGAGGCAGGATATTTAAACCAGTCGCAGGTGTGACGTAGATTTTCGGCTGCTGCACTCCATGAATGATGCCGTGATCAAGGGCGAAGGATTGCTCGAAACATGTTGGTTGAAAGAACTTGAATTAATGGGAATGCTGTAAGAAGGCTCGATGGATAATGCTGAACCTTTAAAAACCAACCAATAAATAAGGTGAAAAAAGTACGCTGTGTGAGGCGCCTAAATGTTGGGAGCTTTTCGTGTGGATATATATATATATATATATATTCACTGAAAAAACCATGGGTTTCACACACGTTATAGTTAGGAATTAGCATTTAAAAAACCTTAGAAATTCAGTGAAAAAACCATAGGTTTCACACATGTTATAGTTAGCTGGACATTTTACTCGTAAAAAACCAATGAAATTGCCCCGTTATAGTTAGTTCAGCTAACTATAACTCGCGCGCCCGCAATGCACTGCTGATGACGTCACATATTACATCACTCATGACATGGTCAGTGACATCACTCATGACATCACTGATGACATCTCAAATGACATCACTGATGACCTCACTGATGACATCATCCAGTGAATGTGTGTTTTTCTGAAAATTAAATATGTTTTATATATGTATATCTCAAGGTCAATGGAAGAATAAATGGGTATATAAGTGTCTAAATGGATGCTTTGTTTTTGAAAAATGTATTGTGTAACTGACTGATTAAGTGTATCATAGTGAATACATGGCTTACTGTGTAATGTTTAAATATGAAAATATCTGTATCAGTCTCTCACTTTGTGTATAAGTGGTTGCATGGGTTGGTGAGTAGCTACATGGGTGTCTATATAGGTTATTAGTTGTTTTTTGAGTATCAGTCTGAGTGTCTGTATGGTTCGGTGGGGGGTATTATGTAGTGCATAGGTGCATGAATGAATGATTCACTCTTTGTGTGTGTTGAACACAGCATGTGTGCAGGACTGTATGGGTGGATGAGTGTGTGTATGGGTGTGTTAGTGAGTGAATGACTGTCTCAATAGTGTCTTTATGAGTAACTACATATGTTTAAAACTAGTATATGTGACTATTGGTGTATATATGTGAGTATATGTGAGAGATTGAAAGAGTTCCTGTATGAATAAGTATGTGTTTCTATAAGTGATTGTTTAAAAGACTAAGTATGTGTAAGTTTCTGTAGAAGTAAGTGTGGTGGTGTGTGTATAACTGTATATGCTAGTAAATGTATGTTTGATTCTTTATTAGCATGAGTGACTATGTGTGTGAGTAACTCTGTGGATGAGTGGCATTGTGTAACAGGATGTATAGGTGTATGAGTACATGTGTTGAGTGAGTACATGTATGAGTGACTGTATTGGACTGTTGGTGAATGAGTGGATGTTTATGTGGATCTTAGAATTACTGAATAGGTTGTTGTAACTGGTATTGGTATGTCCATTGTTTTGAAAATTTTAGTCTCTATTTTTGAATGTGTGTATCAAAGGTTATATTAGGGTGAGAGGAGGTCTGCCACTCTATCACAAGGATGATGTCATCAGTGAGGTCATCAGTGATGTCATTTGAGATGTCATCAGTGATGTCATGAGTGATGTCACTGACCATGTCATGAGTGATGTAATATGTGACGTCATCAGCAGTGCATTGCGGGCGCGCGAGTTATAGTTAGCTGAACTAACTATAACGGGGCAATTTCATTGGTTTTTTACGAGTAAAATGTCCAGCTAACTATAACATGTGTGAAACCTATGGTTTTTTCACTGAATTTCTAAGGTTTTTTAAATGCTAATTCCTAACTATAACGTGTGTGAAACCCATGGTTTTTTCAGTGAATTTGTACGGTTTTTTAAATGCTAATTCCTAACTATAACGTGTTTGAAACCCATGGTTTTTTCAGTGAATTTGCAAGGTTTTTAAAATGCTAATTTTTTTTTTATTCTTCAATTTTTTCTAACATATTTTTAATTTAATTTTCTTACCTTTTATAAAGACTATGCTTAAATTTTTAAAATTCTTTAATATGTTTTTTTTATATATTTTTTAAAATAAACGTAAAATTTATTTCCAGTTTTTTTTTTTTTTTTTTTTTTTTTTTTAGTACGCGTACCGTAAGCTCACGGTAAGCGTACGGTTTACGCAACGTCCGTAATCTTTCTACGCTGCTTGCGTATAGTTACGCACTTTGCGTAGCGGCGCGTACTGCGCGTGGGACGCGTGCGCGCTTACGCCACGCGCGCACGTTACGCGGAAGTGTCGGGGAGTGACTGTTATGCGCATGCGCGCAAGCGCGTGTCTTTTTTACGCGCATGCGTACTTTTTGCCGTAAGCGTACCGTAAGCGTACCGTAAGCGTACGGTAGGTCATGTGATCATGAAACACAACTTTTGATTGGTTGAAACTACTTTCAGTTCTAGAACTCTCCTACACCACACCCATTCCCCTCATTTCTGCTTGTGATCCCTTGGGAGAAGGAGCTGGTTTGTCTTTGGGATACGATGGCAGAACAGCAGAGCCCTTCTGAGAGTGAGGCTAGCACCAGCAGCACTGTCTTGAGGCAGAGAGCGAGGAAACAAAAGCCTTCTTATGTTTGGGATTATTTTACTTTTCCTGAAGGCCAGCAAAAGGTGAATGCACCCTTAGTTACTTGCAGGCTGTGTCAGCGTGTACTTTCTAGAGGTAATCCTGACAGGAAATATTCCTTTGGGAATCACACCATGAAGAGACACCTCCAGGATGTACACAGAAGGACACATGGTCATCTTTTTGGAGGTAACTCTTCAGAAAGACGAGCCAGTACATCCACAGCAGCTCAGCCTGGACCATCATCTGCAGGGCTGACGCCTTCTTCTGCAGGTCAGGTGAGCCCTTCATCTGTGGGGGGAGAATCTCCTTTTGCTGGCCCTCTGGAAATTAACCCTCGGTTTGCGAGGGTTGAAGTACGGTGCGCCACTTGTCACGATCTAATTACTTATAGGGAGACCAGTGTTTCCCTGGTGAACAGTAAAATAGATCAGCACACTTGTCGTACCGTCTAATATTCCCAATCTTTCTTTCCTCTGTCCCTGCATGAACACAACGGTTCTTTTAAGAGCCAACCTTATCTTTCATCTTTTTTTTACATATGTTTTTTAAAACTTTTTTTTTTTTTTTTTTTTACCGTACGGTGCGCGTACTTTTTTTTTTTTTTTTTTTAAAAACACTAAAAATCATTTATGACATTACATTGACCTTGAGAGACTACAATTATTATTATTGACTTACCATACTCACTGAAAAAATATTTATTCATTTCTTTTTTTAAAAAATAGTTTTAAAAATGTTTGTAGTTTTCGTAAATTTTCTATATCTATCTGGAAAAAAAGGAAAAAGTATTAATATTTTAAAAACTTTTTATAATACAGTACACATATTTACATTTTTTCCCAAAAAATATTTTTGCCTTATTTTTGCTGTTTTCAGAATATATTGCATTTCACTATAAATTGTGAAAGCAATTGCATTCATCATTTTACAGCGGGCAAAAAAAAATACCAATCACAAAGATTGTATTAAAAAAGCCCTGATTCTTTTTTTACTTAAACTTAACATCATAGAAATGCATAATATTGTAAAAAAATATCATCTAATACCAATACTTATTCCTTTAAAATACCGTCTGATATGTTTGTTTCAGAAGTATAATCACAATATTATATCTCAAATAACTCCAAAAAACATCTGATTTCATTTCCTTTAGGCCAAATAGTAATTTTAAATTTTTGTTTGGATTAAATTACCAACGGTAATCCAATAAAATTCTAAAGTTTAATTTGTCCAGATCTCACAGATTCTCTGTAACATTTTGGTTCATGAAAATTTTTTGATTAATTTATTTAGTCCACAATAGAATTGGTTACTTTTCCACATGGCCAAATAGTAATTTTTTAAATCATTTTTGAAAAAATTTCCAATGGCAGTCCAATAACATTCCAAAATATAAAATGTGCAGAAGTTACCGATAATCTCAAAATTATTGGTTTTTCAAAATTTCATTAAAAATTAAAAAAGTCCACATTACAATTGGTTATCTTTCCATTAGGCCAAATGATAATTTAAAAAAAAAATTTTTTATAAAATTGCAATGGTAATCCAGTAAAATGGTAAAATTGTTTTGTCCAGATCTTGCCAAGTCTCTCTAAAATTTAGGTTTCAGGAAGATTAGATATGAATTTGCTAAATCAAAAGGCAAACGTTGTTTGAAAATCAATTGAGAATCATTACACAGTGTCCAGCCTTTTTCACATTTAAGATAAACTGTGTAATGTCCAGAAGTAACAGTAGGTCCATCATGGAAAATTATTGCAACAGTTACAAAAGTTTTTCCTGAAATTGATAATTGCTGTCCTGTAAACTTCTTTATTAAAGTATCCAATTTTGAACCATCAGCTCTACATCGTTGCATCATTAAAATTACATACTGTCCGTATTCCTTTAAAATTAATGTTGAAAACATGTCAGAATTACACTCACCACATTTCATGCTATGATTAGCATCTTTAACTAATTTTGCAAAAGTGACTGTTTTACTCTCTGGCAATGTCAAATAAATAAACCTTTCATTATCAACAATAGAGCCACTTATATTATAACAATTATCACAACTATGTTCCCATTTATAAGAGAGACCAAAAAAAATGTCAATGGGAACTCCTTCTTCTTCCACTACCTGAAGAAAATACATCAAAAATTCATGTGCATCTTGCTGTTCATTTTGAGAAAACTGTGTTCGTCCTGAACATACATCTAAAAGTTTTCTAATGTCAGTAGCACTTTCTATTTGAGTTTTATCTTTACTCAGCTTTTGAAAAAGGAGACTCAGCTCTGAACAGAATCTTTTTCCCTGATTTACTATTATCTGCTCTTGCAAACTTTCCAGATAAAATGCAACATTCAGCACTACATTTGCGTAGCAGTTGACACCAGAGCTATTTTCAAAATGACATCCTACAACCTGTTCTTCATTTTCCTTTTTCTTTTTGCTTGCAATTACATCACTCCTCTTTTTTTTCCTCTTCTCTACATCTTCACTACAGATATTCTCATTTTTCCTTTTACGAGAAACTACACGTTTCTCCAACACAGGATACTGACCTAAATGAGGAGCATAGCTTCTTCTTAATCTATTATACTCCTTTACACAATTTGTATCAGCACTAACTTTTGATTCTTCAAAGTCTATCATGAATAAACCTGATAATGTTTTGACTCGTGACAAAGCAACATATGCCATACCTTCTTTGAACACAGTTGAACCAATGTTCACAAATGCACAATCTACAGTCAATCCTTGAGACTTGTGAATAGTTACAGCATATGCTAGAGAAAACGGAAACTGCTTCCTACGTACATATAAGTCTTTCACAAGCATAAAACGAACTGTACAACGACAAATATCTTTAACTTCATCTATCTGATCAAATTTTATTTTTAAACATTCAATTCCTTCTTTTTTCTGATAATTAATAAAACCCACAACTCTTCCCATCGCTCCATTAACTAAACCTTTCTCAACATCCAAATTTCTCCTTAAAAACACTCTACAGTTCATGCAAACATATAGATTTTTTTCTAATCCAGCTGTTTTGGAGATGTTCTTCTCTAGTGAGTCCAATTTATTTTTCAGTTTGCCTGTTACTGTGACAGTAATTCTTCCATCCTCAATTTTGTCCACTGCTTCCAATTTCCTGATCTCTTCCTTTTCCAATTTCAAAAGCTCCTCATTAAATATTGAGCATTCACGTAGAGTTGGCATTAAGCAGATGACACTTTTGTTTTCTGCAATATTCTTGTATATTTTCTCTGCAACTATTTCTTCCTTTGGAAATAAATTATGTAGCAGCCGACTCTGTAATGCTTTTTTGCCAACTTCTGTGAGTAGTCCAATTCTGATATCTTTCAGAATACTTCCATATTCTTCATCGTTTGCTTGCCTCATATTAGTTGTAAGTTCCTTGTACTCAAAGAAGGACCAAATATTTGTATTTCCGATGCTTCCCAATGACTTCTTCGTGTCTTCATGTGTCACAGTATTAAACACTGGTTGTCCTTTAACTGGAGTAAGTTGCAAAAGATCTCCAAAAACTATGACGTGTTTTCCACCAAATAACACGTCATAGTCTGTCTTCAAAATTTGCTGCATTCTTAAATGCACAAAGGCAAGCATTAAGTTTGATACCATGCTCACCTCATCAATAATGAGAACTTGCATCTTCTTCAATACTCGTGAAACTTCCAAGGATGCTTCTCCAGTTAGCTTGTTGAATTGTATTTTGTTCTCATGCTCCACTGGTAACATTAGCAAACGATGTAAGGTGATTCCTTTTATGTTATATGCTGCTAACCCAGTTGGAGCAGTAACCACACAAGACAAAGTAGAATCCGTTTTTTGCTTTAGGTAGCTTCTGATGACTTTAATTAGGAAACTTTTTCCAGTGCCAGCTTGTCCGCTTACATACATCCTGATTGGATGAAATGATGTGCATGAGCACTCTTTTTTTACATGTAGAAATCCGTGATCAATTTTGTTTTTGATCTCTTCATAAATTTGTTGCTGCTCTTGATTCAGTTGTCTTTCCAAATTTTCTAAGTCTATAAATTCTTCTTGAGCTTGATTCATAGCCGTTTCCACTTCATTCATGGCTATTGATGCTTCATTTTCAACGATTGGTTGTCCTAGGGGATCTTGACTGTGTGTTCCTGAACTTTGGCTGTCCTGAGAACTGTCTCTAGCTATTTCTGCTGCAATTGTAGTTTCCTGTTCAATTTCTTCATTTAACATTTGCAGATAAGTTGTGAATGTATTGCATTGTATGCTGTCTTTGCAAGCATTAAATGAATCCTCATAGCTTTGAAATTCTCCCAGTAGTTCATCCTCTGTACGCCATGGTTTAAACAACTGTAAAAGAGCCAAGTAGTAAAATTCTTTCTTGTCGGTAGTGTCGCAACTCAGCTTCCGGTGATTTATCAAACTTCCTTTGGTTTGCTTCACCAAACATCCTTCTTCACCAACAACTTTATATTTTCCATTATTAATGTCTTCTGCAGCTTTCCGTGAATAAATGTAGTTCTGCAACACTTCATAGAGACACATGTTCTCCAGATGATGACTTCTCTTGGGATAATATGTGTCCAACATGTTTGTTTTCAATATATCTGTACTTTCTGGGTCATTCTCGGCCAAATATTCAATTTCTCCAACAGATTTCAGTACCCGATTTCTCATTGCTGCAAGGCCTAAACTTGCCCAAATTATTCTTCTTGACTTCGAGTAGAGACTTGCAGAAGATAACCTATCTGAACATTCGTAGGATCCAATTTCTCGATGCGATAACATCTTCAAACTGAAACTGTACAGCTTCTTACTGACAGTCTTCTCGTGAGAAATCTCTTCCCACATTTCCTTCAATTCTGTTTTTTCTGATTTCGTAATGTAAGACGTTACATATCGTGCAACAGCAATGGAATTGTCAGCTACATACTGTATATCCATGTTAGCGTTCCACATGGATAAAATGACTGGGTTGTAGTCATTTATATTTTTTGATTCTTCTTTTCTTTTAAGGTTGTAGGTATTCTTAGGTGATTTTCTTGTGATAGTATGTCTCACAGCTGACATAAAACTGTTTACTCTTCCATTTGAAAGAACAGGTCTAGGAAATCCAAATCGACATTTAGAGTAGTATTTTTCTTTGCTCTTGTATTTCCGTCGACAGTATTTTCCACACCGATGACTTTGGAAACGTAAAACTTGCTCCTTTAACTTGTTCTCTTCTGTGCTTTTTGGTATACCACATGTTGCATATTCTTCAATGTAAGATAACACTGCTTCATCAGTATCTGTTCCAAACTTTGGGGCATCCTTGATCCACAACAGCATATGAATATGAGGAGCACCTCTTGCCTGGTACTCTTTTCTCCAAAAGAAATCCACTACTTCTCCAAGGGGTGGATTTTTTTTATTGCAGATGAAGGACATCATAGCCTCAAATCTATGATTGAAATATCTGCAAACATTAACCGGATCCAATGAGCACAGTTCTCCTGCTGTCTTGTATTCAATGTTTTTAATGTTTGAATTGGCCTCTCGTAGAAAATCCAGTAAATCATCCCAAGCGTACTCGGCACAGCTTAGGGTAAGGAACCATGTTGGTGTTCCTAAATTGCGTAACATGCATTTTAGTTCACCATGGCGTCGGTACCAATATTCATTTGTCCCACGCTGACAAGCCATCAGATTGATCAGTTGTGTTTCCAAATGATCATCTCGGTGCTGCACTTTCTCCATAAAATCCTTAGCAGACACATTTTGTAAATGTACTCCACTTTTTAAAATGTGATTTACTGCATAAGACAGTGCAGACAAGTCGCTTTCAAATAAAAGATGGCACAAATAAGGAATACTTTGTCGAAATCTGGGATCTTCAGCATATAGTCTTGTAGTCCGATACTCTGAAGCTGGAATCTGTTCTGGACGTTCATCGTATCGTCCTCCTTTTCCCGTAGGAAACAGCTGGGGAAAACATCGAGCTTCCAAGCTCTCCTCCCATACACTCACGGGAGTTCCTTTTGCTTTCTTCATCTGAAAGAGATCAATATTGTCTCCCATAACTTCTTTCGAATGAAGAGGATGTATGCTAAAATGTTCATAAATTTCTTCTTCCTTTGTCTTGTCCACTTTTTCAATTTGTCCAGTTGGTGTTTCTGTGTCTTCTTGAAAATCTTCGTCTTCTTCTTCTTCTTCTATATAAATTGATTCATACCATTTGTTATTTTTTTTCAAATACAAATTTGCTCTTTGTACTTTCCGCACATCTACCAGCTCCTGCCAAATCTTCTTATTCTTTGTAGGTACACCATTAACCAGAATAATTAATGGTTCAGTTTCCAAAGTATCCGCATCAATAGTTTCCATATTTTTTTTCAAATCCAAGGGCAAATACACCACTCTACCTTTTACACCTCTCAGTAAATCTGAAGGAGGTAATTTACCAGTTTTGGGCTCCATACGTACTGTGGTCTGGAACGGATGAACACATTGAATGAGTATAGACTCATATGTATTTAATTCAGAAAGTTCAGCAGGAATAGCATCCAATTCTAAATTATTATGTACAGCTCTGGTCGGCATTCTATTTTCCTCTAACTTGTTGTAACAGTATTTACAAATAAGCTGATCTTCACCCAATTCAAAACAATTTTCAAGAAATATATATGTGGCAAAATCCTTCCACTTATAATTATCTTCATTTTCACTCTTTCTGTAGAGATCAACATTCCTAGTTTGTTTTCTATAATGAGTTCTGCGGCAACAAATACAAGTAACATTTGGTCTTTCATTAGAGACTATTGCAAATTTTGTTATGTGATCATTAAATGTCTTACTTACAGAAGGTTCTACATTCTCTTCCACTTCTTCCTCATTTACTGTGTCCTTCTCTGCACTGTTTTGTTCAGGACCAAAGTAACAAAACTGAATTTCATCAACAACCTTCTCTACATCTGATACCGTTCCTCGGAACAGAGCCCTATTCAATTCATTTAACTTTATTGCTGGACTTTTGGCAAAATACAACCGTCTCACAAACTTTCTCATTTCAGTATGATGAACAGCCAGCATCCTAAAATGATGGAAAACACTATTGCACACTTTTCTAGATAGACAAGCCAGAGAATGACCCTGCAAACCAGTATTCTCTCTCACTCTGCATGGATCCAGACTTTGAAGCACCTTAATCTTCTGTTTTACACTTTTTTTGCTATATTCTCTTAGAAACTCTCGAAATCTGTCAATAGATTCCTGACGCACAGTGCAAATACTACTACAATTCCAAGTGTACACTGGGGCTTTAGGACGTCTCCCCATTGCCTCATCTGCCATCACTTGTACCTCATCTCTTGGAACCATTATCTCCTTCTCCATTATGCAACCATTTTTTACTTCGTATGAACGACCTCTGGTGTCAACTGCATGCAGCAAACTATTACTTTGAAAATAGCTCTCTTCATTAAAAAAAGGTTCACTACTTGAACTATGCATCCACTTTCCTAAAAACACTTTACAAAAGTTTGTTCTGTTCACTACTCTTTTGCTTTTGCTTTGTGATTTCAGTACATTAACCATTTTATCTAATGTACGCATCCTATTCAAAATTAAAATGAATAGTTTCCTTTTTAATTCTAATGCTTTTGCTGCAATGGCTTCAATTTCTTTTTTTCTCTTATAAAATTTAGCCTTTTGCTTATATTTCTTCACATCCTTTATCAAATTGGACATAACTCTTCTCTGAAACATTTTTCTACGTATCTCTTTAAACGCTGTTTTTCTGTTTATGTAAAACTTTTCAGTTGCAGAAGGTATATTTGCATTAACTAAATTCTCAATTTTTTGCTGTTCTCTTCGTTTTGTTACATTCTTTCCAGGACAGACATTTTGTACATTTTTCTTTGTTTTGAATATTTTTTTAAGAAATTGTTTTTTCTGCTTACCAGAAGATTTTTTCTTTTTCCCAACATGAGCATCTTCTACTAACTTTGGTCCTCCAGTTGTCTTCAAATATAGTTTTTTTTTTAGCGTTTTTTGAACTCTAGATTTTGTAGGCATCTTAAATTTTGTTCACTGTTCTTCAGCAATACCTGAAAAAAACTAAAAAAAAATCCTTTATTGTATTTAAATATATTACTACATTTCTTTTCACAATAGTCACAAAACGAAATTTCTTTGCCAATTTGAATGCACACAAACTGCTCTTTTTTTTGGGCAAGTGAAAATCACTTTTACAAACTGTCACATTATGAAACCACTTTTCAGATTTTTTAAAAAGCCCATGTCCAGAGTGCTACACTCCAGCAAGGGCAACCAGCCTTAGTGAAGCTGAATGTATTTGCATTACAGACTGAAACCTGAAAACCCCACTCGCTTGTAAATACTGTGCATGACTATACATGGCAAGCACATGGGTGTGTGCTAAGACTCTGCTTCTTCCCCCAAAAATTCGCTCCCCCTTTCCATCTAATGCAACTGTGAAATCACCAGAGCAAGACGCAATAAATCTCTGCCTATAATTCCTCTATGCACACAGAGTCATGTTTTCACATTAGTCCCAAAACGAAATTTCTTTGCCAATTTGAAAGCACACTTACTGCTCTTTTTTTTTTCGGCGCAAGTGAAAATCACTTTTTACAATTGGAAATCACTTTTACAGACTGACACATTATGAAACCACTTTTTTTGATTTATTTAAATGCACATGTCCAAGCTGTTTTTTCAGACCACCACCATGTGTATTCTCGGTGACTGCCTACACTCCAGCAAGGGCAACCAGCCTTAGTGATGCTGAATGTATTTGCATTACAGACTGAAACCTGAAAACCCCACTCGCTTGTAAATACTGTGCATGACTATACATGGCAAGCACATGGGTGTGTGCTAAGACTCTGCTTCTTCCCCCAAAAATTTGCTCCCCCTTTCCATCTAATGCAACTGTGAAATCACCAGAGCAAGACGCAATAAATCTCTGCCTATAATTCCTCTATGCACACAGAGTCATGTTTTCACATTAGTCCCAAAACGAAATTTCTTTGCCAGTTTGAAAGCACACTTACTGCTCTTTTTTTTTTGGCGCAAGTGAAAATCACTTTTTACAATTGGAAATCACTTTTACAGACTGACACATTATGAAACCACTTTTTTTGATTTATTTAAATGCACATGTCCAAGCTGTTTTTTCAGACCACCACCATGTGTATTCTCGGTGACTGCCTACACTCCAGCAAGGGCAACCAGCCTTAGTGATGCTGAATGTATTTGCATTACAGACTGAAACCTGAAAACCCCACTCGCTTGTAAATACTGTGCATGACTATACATGGCAAGCACATGGGTGTGTGCTAATACTCTGCTTCTTCCCCCAAAAATTCGCTCCCCCTTTCCATCTAATGCAACTGTGAAATCACCAGAGCAAGACGCAATAAATCTCTGCCTATAATTCCTCTCTGCACACAGAGTCATGTTTTCACATTAGTCCCAAAACGAAATTTCTTTGCCAATTTGAAAGCACACTTACTGCTCTTTTTTTTTCCGGGCCAAGTGAAAAACACTTTTACAGACTGACACATTATGAAACCTTTTTTTTAAATTTATTTAAATGCACATGTCCAAGCTGTTTTTTCAGACCACCACCATGTGTATTCTCGGTGACTGCCTACACTCCAGCAAGGGCAACCAGCCTTAGTGATGCTGAATGTATTTGCATTACAGACTGAAACCTGAAAACCCCACTCGCTTGTAAATACTGTGCATGACTATACATGGCAAGCACATGGGTGTGTGCTAAGACTCTGCTTCTTTCCCCAAAAATTCGCTCCCCCTTTCCATCTAATGCAACTGTGAAATCACCAGAGCAAGACGCAATAAATCTCTGCCTATAATTCCTCTCTGCACACAGAGTCATGTTTTCACATTAGTCCCAAAACGAAATTTCTTTGCCAATTTGAAAGCACACTTACTGCTCTTTTTTTTTCCGGGCCAAGTGAAAATCACTTTTACAGACTGACACATTATGAAACCTTTTTTTTTAATTTATTTAAATGCACATGTCCAAACTGTTTTTTCAGACCACCACCATGTGTATTCTCGGTGACTGCCTACACTCCAGCAAGGGCAACCAGCCTTAGTGATGCTGAATGTATTTGCATTACAGACTGAAACCTGAAAACCCCACTCGCTTGTAAATACTGTGCATGACTATACATGGCAAGCACATGGGTGTGTGCTAAGACTCTGCTTCTTCCCCCAAAAATTCGCTCCCCCTTTCCATCTAATGCAACCAGCCTTAGTGATGCTGAATGTATTTGCATTACAGACTGAAACCTGAAAACCCCACTCTCTTGTAAATACTGTGCATGACTATACATGGCAAGCACATGGGTGTGTGCTAAGACTCTGCTTCTTCCCCCAAAAATTCGCTCCCCCTTTCCATCTAATGCAACTGTGAAATCACCAGAGCAAGACGCAATAAATCTCTGCCTATAATTCCTCTATGCACACAGAGTCATGTTTTCACATTAGTCCCAAAACGAAATTTCTTTGCCAATTTGAAAGCACACTTACTGCTCTTTTTTTTTCGGCGCAAGTGAAAATCACTTTTTACAATTGGAAATCACTTTTACAGACTGACACATTATGAAACCACTTTTTTTGATTTATTTAAATGCACATGTCCAAGCTGTTTTTTCAGACCACCACCATGTGTATTCTCGGTGACTGCCTACACTCCAGCAAGGGCAACCAGCCTTAGTGATGCTGAATGTATTTGCATTACAGACTGAAACCTGAAAACCCCACTCGCTTGTAAATACTGTGCATGACTATACATGGCAAGCACATGGGTGTGTGCTAAGACTCTGCTTCTTCCCCCAAAAATTCGCTCCCCCTTTCCATCTAATGCAACTGTGAAATCACCAGAGCAAGACGCAATAAATCTCTGCCTATAATTCCTCTCTGCACACAGAGTCATGTTTTCACATTAGTCCCAAAACGAAATTTCTTTGCCAATTTGAAAGCACACTTACTGCTCTTTTTTTTTTCGGGGCAAGTGTAAATCACTTTTACAGACTGACACATTATGAAACCACCATGTGTAACTACAACAAAAACAATTCCCATTTCTATTATTCATTTCTTAAGTTACCACATACATCCCCTCTCAAACTGTAAACTCACCTTTAAAATTAGTTAGTTGTGAAAGAAATGTGGCACTCAAACAGCAGATTATCAGAGCCAGGATCTCTGTTGTGTTCACCTCTCTCCTCTCAGCAGAACCAGATAATGGCAAACTTTCCCTCTTTTTTTCCACACATATACTTGTAAGTTTCAAATCTCAGTGCTTCCCCCTTTTTTTCAAATGTAATCACACATTTCTATTGGTTGAAAACCAACCCTTTTCCAAAAGTACCCTTCCCCCAACTTGACTTCTGCCTAGTACCCTTCCCCCAACTTGACTTCTGCCTGCTACCATAGCAACAGCTCATGGAACACTGCTGTGTGGAGTTAGGTCAGAAGTTCGCCACACAATGTTTCAATTCCACAGAGCAAGAGTGCTTGACTTTTCAAACCTTACAGCAAATCCATAGTACTGTTCTTTGGTTACACATTTTTTTGTACCAATACAAAACATGCTTCTATTAATTTACACATACAGCCTAGTTTTTTTTCTAGAATGGTATGAAACAGCCAATCAGTTCTTTTTGTTTTGTTAAAAATATGTATGCCTCCATTTCCAAACTGTCTTTCTTTTCATATTGCCATTCTACTGAAAGACACCTCCTGAGTGCATCCAGTTCTCCTTTGAAGATGTTCACAGTGTGGATTGTAGGGCACAGCTATGTCTTCTGGAGTGAAAAGTTTGCAGAGAAAACAGGTATGGTGAGAGACCTTGCTTTGCCAAATGTAGACATTAAATGGATTGGTCAGAGAGGGTTAAAGTGGCACCAATTGATGCCATTGGTGAAATCCTTCATTCAAATCCAACACCCTGACCTCATAATAGTGCACTGTGGTGGCAATGACCTAGGCACTTTGACTGGGGTAGGTCTGGAAATGCTTATGAAGGACACCTTTGCACAACTGTTTACACTTTTCCCTAAAACTGCCTTTGTGTTTTCCAACATATGCCAAAGGCAAAAATGGAACTGGTCCAATCATTTCTGTCCGCAGATTGACAAAGCAAGAAAGCACGTCAACAAATCTGTTTCTGCTTTCCTCCGTGACTATGGTATGGGTGCCATTTACCACAACAACTTGCGTTATGACATGCAAGACATTTATAGAGGAGATGGTGTGCACTTCAATGATGAAGGGAACAGAGTCTTCCTCTTGAACCTTAGACTCTGCATCGGTACTTACTTGTAGGTACCACTAAAAAAATGACTTCATAAACACAACAGCTCTTTTTAGAGCTCCCTAATTTCTAAACTCTTAATTCGTCATTTCATTTATTCATTTTTATTTTTTTTAACCGTACGCTTACCGTAAGCTTACCGTACGCGTACCCCGTGATTTTTTAAAAAATCAATAAATGTTTTTTTTGTACTTTTCTGTCCTTCTTTGACCCCCTTACAAATGTTAGGGGGTCTGTAACTCTCCTCCTTGCCCCCTTTTCTTGTTTTCACTCTTTTTTTTCAGAGTGAAACACAGAAAATGGCGGCCGCCGCTTCCTGGTTTCGGCCGATTCGAATGTTTACTAAGATCTAAGAGCCAATCAGAATCGCGCTCGCGCACGCCACCGTACGCTTACGGTAAGCGTATGGTAAGCGTACCGTAAGCGGGCTCAGATATATATATTGATTTAAAGGCTATTTTCTCAGAATCTACTGAACAGATTTACACCAAACCTACAAAAGGCACTTCCTTGACCTAGGGACTACCTCTCTGCCAAATTTTGAGTAATTCTGTTCAGCCGTTCGGGCTGTAGCTCGTTCTAAAGGTCCTATGGAAAAATGCATGGGAAAAACGCGTTTTGGGACCCCCCTTTTATCTCAGCCCCCGCTTGAAGAATCCCCCCGAGACTTTCAGGGTAGGAGCGGAGCGTAGCGCCCCACCTATTTTGAGAAATTCGCGAGGATTCGTCGACCGGCGCCAAAGTTATTCAAAATAGAATGTTGCGGATTTCCTATGGAAACGTGGTCCTAACTATAACTACCTACTGGCGACCGCCAGTAGGTAATATATATATATATATATATATATATATGAACAAATAATATAGAATTAAACAAATAATAATATTAAATATATTTGGACAATATTAAAAAAAGTATTGATGTCTCAGAATAATAGATATATTATTCCCACTCCAGTCTGCAACAGTAGGGAACACGTTGGACTTCAAGGAGGTAATATTTACTATTCCCACTCCAGTCTGTGCAACAGTAGGGAAAGTGTTGGATTCCGGAGGGGTAAAATGTACTATTTCGACTCCATTCTGTGCAACAGTAGTGAAAGTGTTGGGCTCCAGACGAGTAACATTTGTTATTACCACTCCAGTCTGTGCAACAGTAGAGAAAGCTTTGGACTCCGGATGGGTACAATCCGCTATTTCCACTCCAGTCTTGAAGTCTCAGAATAATAGATATATTATTCCCACTCCAGTCTGCAACAGTAGGGAACACATTGGACTTCAAGGAGGTAATATTTACTATTCCCACTCCAGTCTGTGCAACAATAGGGAAAGTGTTGGATTCCGGAGGGATAAAATGTACTATTTCCACTCCATTCTGTGCAACAGTAGTGAAAGTGTTGGGCTCCAGACGAGTAACATTTGTTACTACCACTCCAGTCTGTGCAACAGTAGAGAAAGCTTTGGACACCGGAGGGGTACAATCCGCTATTTCCACTCCAGTCTCGCCAACAGTAAGGAAATGATCGGAGGGGTAAAATGTTGTATTTCAAAAAGAAGGGGGAAAGAGAGGTTTTTTAGCGGTTAGGTTCACCCTCCCATTGTGTACATGACTAAATAAATAATCCGAGTCTTCAGATTATGAGAACCTAACCAAAGGGTGTGAGGAAAGCACTTGTTTCCCGAAAGAACACCCAAGAAAAAGAAAGAAAGGGCAATTCCTTTCTTTAGTCCCCTCACTCACCAGGGTTTCCCCACGGTGACATGCTTCATCATTGGGGTCCTCTCAGTCCTCTACGGGCTGAGGCGTGCTGCGACTTGCGGATTTACGTAGGAGCACTGAACAAGACTATGTGTTGTGCAAGTGTTGTGGTGTGGAGTGGTTTAAAGTGAGTTAAAATAATCAACTAGTGGGCCAAAATAAATTTTATTATTGCTCCTAGCTAATTGGTTAAAAAGTGGGTGATATGCTAGAGAAAACTACTATAATGGGTAAGTGTACCTAGCATACGGTCGACTAGTTTCAAGCTTCCCAAGCTCTTCATCAGGACTACACTGGGACCAGCCCAGTGTAAGTACCACTCCTAGAAGACCTGATTTGGTGCATACTGCGGTCAGCGAGGCAGGTTACCAGTAGGTGTTTCCGGCGGGTGGCTTGAAGAGTACAAGTGTACGAGTGTCCAACCCCCCCTCAGTCGACCATGAGGCACAGTTTTGCCTTTTAAAATATTCTAATTAGACGTACATTACGTATGTATTTTGATTAACGTATGCAAATTTTGCGCAGCGTTTGTGTGTTTTTTTCACTTATTATTGCACCAAATCAGGTCTTCTAGGAGTGGTACTTACACTGGGCTGGTCCCAGTGTAGTCCTGATGAAGAGCTTGGGAAGCTTGAAACTAGTCGACCGTATGCTAGGTACACTTACCCATTATAGTAGTTTTCTCTAGCATATCACCCACTTTTTAACCAATTAGCTAGGAGCAATAATAAAATTTATTTTGGCCCACTAGTTGATTATTTTAACTCACTTTAAACCACTCCACACCACAACACTTGCACAACACATAGTCTTGTTCAGTGCTCCTACGTAAATCCGCAAGTCGCAGCACGCCTCAGCCCGTAGAGGACTGAGAGGACCCCAATGATGAAGCATGTCACCGTGGGGAAACCCTGGTGAGTGAGGGGACTAAAGAAAGGAATTGCCCTTTCTTTCTTTTTCTTGGGTGTTCTTTCGGGAAACAAGTGCTTTCCTCACACCCTTTGGTTAGGTTCTCATAATCTGAAGACTCGGATTATTTATTTAAAATGTTGTATTCCCACTCCATTCTGTGCAACAGTAGGGAAAACATTTGAGTTTGGAGAGGTAACATTTACAATTCTCACTCCAGTCTGTGCAACGGTAGGGAAATTGTTGAGGCTTCAACCTCCCCGGTAATTTCAATATATTATGATTGAAGGAAGCATTCTACATACCTCTATACACTTGGAATAAAACAATTTATTAATTTCCCAACATACTCCAAAGGCAATACACTGGAACTTATCTTATTAGAATCCACTGCCAAACATCTATTGTCCTAGATTGGACCAGCCATTTTGCTATCCCCTTTAACATCTCATTTTCTAAATCTCATAATCAAGGGCTCCCGAGAAAAAGAAAAATGACCTTCTACTCCATCAGACATCAATCTTGAAAAAATCCATGAAGAACTAAACAACCTTTTAGAACACTTCTAGCCTGCAGCAAATGTAAATACTATCCTTGATATCTACACCACCTCTATGAAAACTCATGAATGCACCGCTCCACTGAAAACCTGATCCTCCATAAATAAGCCCTCAGCAGTCTTGTACGCTCAAGTGCTTAACAAAAATAAAAGTACCATGCGAAAACAAGAAAAGAAATAGAGAATATCAACTCTCCTGAATGACATCAGTCTACTCAAAATACTCCACTCTAATCTCCGTCCCTCACCATCATCACCACTTCCACAGCTCCCTCACTTCTAGCCATTTCCCCTCACCTCAATATCAAATGGACTTCCTTCAATCTATTCTTTCATATCATAGTCTTTCCAATATCCTGAATTCTCTCAAGGTAATCTTACATAAAAACAACACCCTTCATTTTTCTCTCATACATAAAAATGCTCCATAAAGAGGTGTCTGCGAGAATTCACTTGTAGAAATAAAACGTTGGGGCACGCTCCACCCGGGCGAGATGGCAGTAACATGGCTCAGAACTTTGTTTGTTTGTTAATTGACTTTCCCTGCACTGAGGGGTAGTTTGTGCGGCGGAAGCAAAAAAGTGTAAGTGTTCACCGAAAGTGGAAATTTTGCACTTAGAGAGGGAGACTACATTTATAAACATGGAGGAAAGTTCTTAGCAAACTCAGATACATACTCGCCTCTATCCATAACAATACAGGAGGCACAGAGAAACTAAAACAGTGACTTTCAATTCAGTGCAGTGTGAGTAACTAGAGGGGTAAAAAGTGCTCTTTTATTAAGAAGCAGTCCCCCCAACAATTTCTGTCTAACACTACAGGAACATGCTGCAAAAAGCCGGTCTCTCTTAAGCAGGATGTGTAGCCCCTTCCTCCCCCTCACTGACAGCGTCCAGCACTGTGTCCATCAAGCACCAGACCCGGTGACCACAACACCCCAGCCCCGAACCTTCTTTACCTTCAGCCTTCATCGGATGACCCGCTTACGATGTGTTGGAAAACCAAAACTCCAAGCTGGCAAGTGAGTGCATACAGGTGGCTATACAAGCCCGCTGCGACAAGAAAACCAATTAGGAGAGGGGGACCCCTAGAGCACAATAAAGAACCGGTATATGCGGGGTAAATAGCAAAAACTCAAAAGGAGAACCAAGACCGGTTCAATAGATATATATTAGGGCCTAATAAATAGGTACCTGGTAGAATGCAAGTCTAGACTGGAAAGGAATGGACAGATTGGAATATATAAAGCACTCAACAAGAGTTATAGATATAAAAATAAATCTTTTATATTTGTTTTATTTTTTAGTTGAATTATTCATTTCAATTTTTTACAAAAATTCAGTCAGGTGAGTACATATATAGATATTATACAAACAATCAAAACAAATCAATATGTATATCTGTTAATCAAAAACATGGTTCAATGCCCCACACAAAAATCAAATTCATACATCCACACACTCAATCCCAACCACATTCATCACACCAGATCAAGTTAGGGGTGGAACAAATTATCCTTGGATGTTCAAATGAATGTAGTGATTGGTATATCATCCAGAAGAAGCCAGATGATACTTTAGGAAGAAGAAGGTCATCGAATCAAGCGCCAACGCGCGTTTCGGTATAGGACCCACACGGGGGCCCCACCTTCATCAGGGCGTAGACCAAGGATAATAAGGGGCAAGAACAAGACCTAAAAAATTAATCAAATAAACATGTATAAACAATACAATAAAATAAATTCAACAAACAATTCACTGTGTTGACATACATTCTTATTCAAAGGAACATTCATATACATATGTCCAGAACAGTTCCAGTTAATAGCCAATAGCGGTCAATCAACAACAATCGATAAATATGGCCCAAAGGGTCCTGTAGTAGCTAGAAAGAGCGAGTCACCCCTGATATGTCAGTGTCAAGTGATAGAAAAATGGTGAAACCAAACACCAAAGTAAAAGCAAAGGGATAAGAGGAAGGGAAGAAGAAAATGGATGATACATCGTAATAGAAAGTCACGTACAAAATAGGCAATAACAAAGGGAAGCGCCAACACCGATATTACAGGTTCTAGGGTGCATAGGGTAAATATTGCGCCAGTGAATGGGGGAAAAGGAAAACCAATAATGGTACATACTAAAAACTAAATCCTTGATGGGCCGTAGATATCAGTCTGCCGAACCTATATGCAAGCGCAGTCAGGTGTCAGGAGGGAGCATCCAACCGTATTCAAAATAAAGAAGATTCACTTCGTATGGCTGGAGGATAGACGTTTAGTATATGCTCAAGTCGAGCGCACCAGAGACCTAAAGAAGGCAGTGTATACAATTAACGTTAAACAGAATTTGCCGCAAGCAGGATTCACCTTGAAATAAAATAGAGGGACATGACTGCGTATAGCGCCAAAGAGTATATACGTAATAAACAGCATACTTGGATCAGCGGTGGCGCCCTATAGCGCCAAAGAGTATATACGTACTAAACAGCATACAAGAATAAGTAAAACATACCATGTTTTTGATCAACAGATATACATATTGATTTGTTTTGATTGTTTGTATAATATCTATATATGTACTCACCTGACTGAATTTTTGTAAAAAATTGAAATGAATAATTCAACTAAAAAATAAAACAAATATAAAAGATTTATTTTTATATCTATAACTCTTGTTGAGTGCTTTATATATTCCAATCTGTCCATTCCTTTCCAGTCTAGCCTTGCATTCTACCAGGTACCTATTTATTAGGCCCTAATATATCTCTATTGAACCGGTTTTGGTTCTCCTTTTGAGTTTTTGCTATTTACCCCGCATATACCGGTTCTTTATTGTGCTCTCGGGGTCCCCCTCTCCTAATTGGTTTTCTCGTCACAGCCTTGTTGCAGTGGGGGTTGTGTTTCTTTTGAGTTTGGTAGCTCATCTTCTTCACCCTTGATTGTATGTGTTGAATGAATTCTCCTTGTTCTTTTGTTCTGATTGTTGTTTCATTATTTTATGGCCTGGTTATATACTTTTTCTTATTTGTAGGTTTTATGGTACCTTATTACGGGTTGTTCACCCATTGGGCCATACATTGCTTATAGCATTGCCGCTTTTTCACTTATATCATGGAAAGCATTAAAACCTTTGGGTTTTCTGACGAGGACTTTGCTCGAATGATTGGTCTTGCAGCTGGCAGTGATGGTCAATTCTCGCTGTCAAAGGGCCTTGAAGGCGAATGGACGAAACTACTTAATCTTAAGAAAAAATCAAAACGTACAGAAGCTCACGCCAATTTTATGCTCGAATACCTTAAGGCTGGAACAATACCTTTTGGGTTACGTGTTCGTAACGTTCCCGGTTTGTTTGTAGAAATAAGATTATTCTTAGAGAAATGGGCACTCATCTCCAATAGATGCTCTCGCGACTGGATGATGTTAATCATCGAGACAGCCAGAGAGGTACTAGCCATCATGTCTAAAGAAATAGAGGCTCTTGAAGATAAACTCAAGAAAGACAACTCAATCGAAATGGCAACTAAGAAACTAGAAGAGATTGCCCAAGAGTTAGACTCTTTCTCTACCTATCTCCTTAAAAGGAAAACAGACAAACTAAAGAAAGATATGAGGCTATTTTCACAGGAACGCACTTATCCCTATCTCATGTCAAACTTTTACAACATGGCGGACCCCAGTGGACCTGGTGATAGTAACATGAGATGGGGAAACAATAAAAAAGTGGTAACATTCTGTGACACTACTGACTCGGAAGGGGAGGGATCTGGTGATTATGAGTCTAATTACAATTCCAACTATCAACCACGACAGGAACAATTTGATAGACCAATGACCCCGGATCATTTTTTAGGCAATCGCAGGGGGAATTATCACCCCAGACCCCGAGCACCTCGAATGAGGAACTACCATCAGGCTCGTGGTCAGCCTCAGATGTATATACAAACCAGACACAACCAGTATTGGAAAACACAGTAGACATCCCTGTGTTTAATCTGTCTGCGTCTGAGGTTGACCCGGAATCCTTGAGTCTCTTATCCAGATGCCTTACGTTTGTTCCCAACACGACCCTGAATAATTTTGAGTTCCTAAAGGATTTACACTCCTTTTTTAGGAAAATTAGACTGAAGAAATTCTTTTCCAACAGACCCTCTCCCGACGCTGTTAACAACCTGTCTGGATTAAAACCCCCTTCAGACTTCACCCCTGGACTTGGTCTTGTCCGTCCAGAGGTAAATATCTTTGAGAAAGCGGTAATGTCCAAAATTTCTAAAATCATCAAACATGTGCCTAAACCGATCGACAACTTACCCCCTGCTGAACAGAAAGCTCTAGTATCTCTCCAAAACAACAAGTCACTGACTATCAAGCCATGCAACAAGGGCGGTGGTATTGTCTTGTTCAGTACCGCCAACTATATTGAGAAAATGAATATGCTGTTATCTTCCACCAGAGACTACAAACGGATCAGAGTTAATCCTGAGACTAACCTCAAAACCCGCATCTTGTCCATGGTTAGAAATGCAGTAGATCGGGAATTCATTTGCACTAAAGAGGCAGAATACCTAACACCTAGCTATACCCGTATGCCCATCATATACGGGGTACCCAAGACCCACAAAAACATCTTGGACCCGCCCCTACGGCCCATTGTCTCTACCATCGGTTCGGCCCTTGAACTCCTGGTGAAATATGTGGATTGTTTTTTGAAACCCTTGGTGAGTAATTTGGAGTCGTATGTGAGAGATACTGGCCACTTTATCTCCAAGATCGAAAACATCCCCTTTGATCCAGATAGGGACCTGTTGGTTACCCTAGATCTGGAATCCTTATACACTAATATTCCGCAGGAGGGAGCATTATCGGTCATACAAGAAGTCCTTACCAACGAAAATCGAATCACCAATTCTTCATTCATTATTCAGTGTCTTGAGATTGTCTTGAATGACAACTACTTTGAATTTAATGGTGATTTCTTTCATCAAATCCAGGGCGTCAGCATGGGGGCGTCTTGTGCTCCTAGCATCGCGTGCCTTTATATGGGCAAATTTGAACAGTTTAACATTTATAACAACATGGCACCCTTCTACGAGAACGTCCGGGCATGGTCACGCTTCATAGATGATATATTTTTCATCTGGAGCGGAGACCATAGCTCCTTAGGCGAATTCGTGGCCTGGTTAAATGCAGCAGATATCAACCTCAAATTTACTGTCCACTCTAGCAATTTGAAGGTTGAATTTTTAGATGTGTGGGTCAAACACCACGAGAACAAAGTAAGTGTGTCCTTATACACCAAGCCTACGGCCAGAAACACTCTACTTCTATATGGCAGCTATCATCCGAGGAGTCAGAGGGATAGCATCCCCTTTAGCCAATTTCTACGTCTCCGTAGAAATTGTTCACACATGAAAGATTTTCTGGTTCAAGCAGACATCCTCAAATCCAAATTCCTTAAACGAGGTTATCCCCACAAACTCATCAAAGACTCTTTCAAAAGAGCACGATATTTTAACAGGGAAGCCATGTTTGAGCGAAGGGAACCTGACCCGATGGATAAGTTGGTTTATGTCACCAAGCATTCCAACATTAATCACAGGGTCAGACAAACTATCAATTCTCTCTGGTACCTGTTAAATATTGGTAATGACGGGATGAGTATTCCCAAACCTCTCTTTGCTTCCAAATGGAACAAGAACTTAAAAAACTGCTTGATTAGAGGTAAAATCATGGAGAAAAAAGCACCTATCCAAACTGCCATTGTCGGAACCAAACCGGTTGAGGGTAACCATCGTTGCGGCACCTGCCAGGCATGCCCCCAAGCTATCGTCGGCAATACTATTCTTGCCAATAATCGGACGATTACCCTTCATGGAATGACCAATTGCCGGTCGTCCAATGTGGTTTATATCATCACTTGTCCGTGTAACCTTCCCTACATCGGGGAAACGAGTCGGGAGATAAGACTGCGGATTTGTGAACATAAATCTAACATTCGCATCAGCAAAACATCCGCCCCCTTAGTCAATCATTGGCTGAGTATGAACCACAAAGACACTGATCTGAAATGGACAATCTTGGAAAAGATATACACCCCCCCTGGAAGGAATCCCACCTCCATCAGGAAGAAAAGGGAAACATTTTGGATTTTCTATCTGGACTCTGTCCAGCATGGCTTAAATGAGATTATCTTATGGGAGAATGCCATCATATAACCTCTCTGCTCTGACTCAGTCTCTATTTATAAGATTATGTATGGCCCTATTCTCCCTTATGGAGTAGGGACCTTGTTTATTTATTTATTTATTATTTTTTTCTTGTTTGACCATGGACCTTGTTGCGCAATTTAAAAAAATCTTTTTTGTGGTGGTCAGTGATATATTTTGCCTTTAATATTCGTTAGGATTCACCTTAGTGATTGCAGGTTCTTTGTGCATCCACTGTTTATATTTTCATTTGCAACCTCCCCAATGCCTTTTAAGTTTAAGACACGTATTCGCCATACTTGTAGGATTTAGGGTCTCGAATTTGCTATGGATGTGGGTACTATATCTCATTGATGCCTAACTTATATTTGTTCTATTTTTTGAGTATCTGGCTGAGATAGCCTTCCTTTATTATTATTATTATTTTTTATGAATGATTGTTATTCTTTATTTGTTTGTTATTTGATTATTGGCACCATTATTCATTTAATTCGAGGATCCCTTCCAAGATGGCGTCATTTTTTTCGAACAGTCTGTTAAGCTTCACTTACACCAGTCCCCCTTCTATGTTTAGTCACTTCCCTCTCACCAACGGCCCTATTGGTTAGCGGCTAATTGGCGACATGTATTTGAGAACGGCTGGTTTTCCAATGCCTCCAGCGAAGGTATTATTGACGCCGACTTTTGCCGTCCCTGTGGAGCTGAGGAATGCGGGATCTGGACCTTTCACTAGCCAGTAAGTGTGCTGTGGCAGCATTTCATTTAGTAGACGCTCCCTCCCTATCGCTGATGTACGTTACTATAACCCGTATTATGCCCGCCCCATATTTGTATCTTTTGTGGGCCTACTGATCATGGCGTCCTTTACGCTGCTGTCCTTGCTGGATTATTCTTATCCGGTAATGTTGGTATCACCACTGCCCAGTACGAGATGAATCAGGTTGTTCCAATGCTGCTCCCTATGAGTATCAGGGGCCGTTTTACTTATTCTTGCCTGTTTATTATTTTTTCTTATAGAAACACTGTTTACGCGTTCCTGTAACCACCCTGGTTTTTGCTAATTGGTTATCCTTCCATCGGTGCAAAACCGTGAACCCTTACACTCCGAATCCCACGAGACCAGCTTTGAAGCATTTGTTGCTCGTACCTATAGGGCGCCACCGCTGATCCAAGTATGCTGTTTATTACGTATATACTCTTTGGCGCTATACGCAGTCATGTCCCTCTATGTTATTTCAAGGCGATACCTGCTTGCTGCAAATTCTGTTTAACGTTAATTGTATACACTGCCTTCTTTAGGTCTCCGGTGCTCTCGACTTGAGCATATACTAAACGTCTATCCTCCAGCCATACAAAGTGAATCTTCTTTATTTTGAATACGGTTGGATGCTCCCTCCTGACACCTGACTGCGCTTGCATATAGGTTCGGCAGACTGATATCTACGGCCCATCAAGGATTTAGTTTTTAGTATGTACCATTATTGGTTTTCCTTTTCTCCCATTCACTGGCGCAATATTTACCCTATGCACCCTAGAACCTGTAATATCGGTGTTGCCGCTTCCCTTTGTTATTGCCTATTTTGTACGTGACTTTCTATTACGATGTATCATCCATTTTCTTCTTCCCTTCCTCTTATCCCTTTGCTTTTACTTTGGTGTTTGGTTTCACTGTTTTTCTATCACTTGACATTGACTCGCTCTTTCTAGCTACTACAGGACCCTTTGGGCCATATTTATCGATTTTTGTTGATTGACCGCTATTGGCTATTAACTGGAACTGTTCTGGACATATGTATATGAATGTTCCTTTGAATAAGAATGTATGTCAACACAGTGAATTGTTTGTTGAATTTATTTTATTGTGTTGTTTATACATGTTTATTTGATTATTTTTTTAGGTCTTGTTCTTGCCCCTTATTATCCTTGGTCTACGCCCTGATGAAGGTGGGGCCCCCGTGTGGGTCCTATACCAAAACGCGCTTGGCGCTTGATTCGATGACCTTCTTCTTCCTAAAGTATCATCTGGCTTCTTCTGGATGATATACCAATCACTACATCCATTTGAACATCCAAGGATAATTTGTTCCACCCCTAACTTGATCTGGTGTGATGAAGGTGCTTGGGATTGAGTGTGTGGATGTATGAATTAGATTTTTGTGTGGGGCATTGAACAATGTTTTTGATTAACAGATATACATGTTGATTTGTTTTGATTGTTTGTATAATATCTATATATGTACTCACCTGACTGAATTTTTGTAAAAAATTGAAATGAATAATTCAACTAAAAAATAAAACAAATATAAAAGATTTATTTTTATGTCTATAACTCTTGTTGAGTGCTTTATATATTCCAATCTATCCATTCCTTTCCAGTCTAGCCTTGCATTCTACCAGGTACCTATTTATTAGGCCCTAATATATATCTATTGAACCGGTCTTGGATCTCCTTTAGAGTTTTTGCTATAGAAGCCCGCTGCGCCAGAGCATAACGTGGACACAATATCTACCGCCACAACCTATTTCCTGGTGCAAGGTTTATCGCTGTTTGTCTGATAATACTTTCTTTTCATTTTCTTGCCAACAAGGATGGAGTGGGTTTGGTGCGTAAATCATTTTTTGGCTAAGTTACTTGAGAAAGTTGAGTATTAAAAATTACAGAACTTTATGACAACCTGCTGAGATACATCATTACATGCCAACCTACGTCACCCAAACATGTTAATGTTGTACAATATTAAATGAAGAATACGATTCCCAGGCTGAATGTGGCCGTTACACTTGAAACAGACAACAAACAATATTGGGGCTGTGAATTGAGCCACTTTAAAACTACCCAAACACTCCGAAAATACACTTACCAGGGAGGTGCTGAACACCAACAATGGGAGGGGGGCAGGAGCAATGGCAACACGACATATCGCAGATATGCTTCAGGGGAAACAAGAGCGGCCAGGGGGCAGCCAGAGGCGGCGAGGCCCATTCCATGCAAATTAAAGAGTGCCTGAACAAACAAAACAAGCGAAAGCACAGCGCGTTGTGTGTAACCTGACCCACAAGGAATGCAGCTGCCTCCCTGCGGGCCTCTGCTCGCTCCCGAGAGCAAAACGCAAAATTCTATTTTGAATAACTTTGGCGCCGGTTGATGAATCCTCGCGAAATTTTCAAAACTAATGGGGCGCTCCGTTCAGCTCCTACCCTGAAAGTCTTGGGGTGATTCGTCAAGCGGGGGTTGAGAAAAAAGGGGGGTCCCAAAACGCGTTTTCCCCATGCATTTTCCCATAGGACCTTTAGTCGAAGGTACAGCCCGAACGGCTGAACAGAATTACTTGAAATTTGGCAGAGAGGTAGTCCTCAGGTCAGGCATGTGCCTTTTGCATATATGGTGTCAATCTGTTCAGTAGTTACTGAGAAAATTGCAGTTAAAAGTACATAAATATCTATAAGCACACACCGTGCGCGCACCGTGCGAGCACGGTACGCGCACCCAAACGTGCGCGAGCATAATTCTGATTGGTGGTTACATGTCAGTCAACGTTCGAATCGGTCGAAATCAGGAAGTGTCGGCCGCCATTTTCTGTGTTTTGGTTGTGTGATAGTGAAAAAGAAAGGTGGAGAACGTGAAAAGGGGGCAGGGTAGAGAGTTCCTGACCCCCTAGCCTTTGTCAGGGGGTCCCTGAAGGACCCGAAGGATGAAAAACATTTTTTTTCAAAAAATCACGGCGAAAAACCTTTAAAAAAATATATATATTTTAAAAAAGCCATTCGATATTACAGGATACAGTCAATCTATAACTATATACATAGGTAGTTTATTGTAAAATAAATATATAAAAAAGATAATAATACATACATAACTTAGCATTTAAAAAACCTTACAAATTCACTTAAAAAACCATAGGTTTCACACACGTTATAGTTAGGAATTAGCATTTAAAAAACCTTGCAAATTCACTTAAAAAACCATAGGTTTCACACATGTTATAGTTAGCTGGACATTTCACTCGTAAAAAACCATTGAAATTCCCCCGGTATAGTTAGTTCAGATAACTATAACTCGCGCGACCGCCACTCTATCACAAGGATGATGTCATCAGTGATGTCATGAGTGATGCCACTGACCATGTCATGAGTGATGCAATATGTGATGTCATGAGCAGTGGAATGCGGGCGCGCGAGTTATACTTATCTGAACTAACTATAACGGGGGAATTTCAATGGTTTTTTACGAGTGAAATGTCCAGCTAACTATAACATGTGTGAAACCTATGGTTTTTTAAGTGAATTTGTAAGGTTTTTTAAATGCTAATTCCTAACTATAACGTGTGTGAAACCTATGGTTTTTTAAGTGAATATATATTATCTACTGGCGGTCGCCAGTAGATAGTTATAGTTAGGACCATGTTTCCATAGGAAATCTGAAAATTCTATTTTGAATAACTTTGGCGCCGGTTGACGAATCCTCGTGAAATTTTCAAAACTAATGGGGCGTTCTGCTCAGCTCCTACCCTGAAAGTCTCGGGGTGATTCGTCAAGCGGGGGCCGAGAAAAAAGGGGGGTCCCAAAACGCGTTTTTCCCATGCATTTTCCCATAGGACCTTTAGTCGAAGGTACAGCCCGAACGGCTGAACAGAATTACTTGAAATTTGGTAGAGAGGTAGTCCTCAGGTCAGGCATGTGCCTTTTGCATGTATGGAGTCAGTCTGTTCAGTATTTCCTGAGAAAATTGCAGTTAAAAGTACATCAATATCTATAGGCGCGCACCGTGCGCGCACCCTAACGTGCGCGAGCGTAATTCTGATTGGTGGTTACATGTCAGTCAACGTTCGAATCGGTCGAAATCAGGAAGTGTCGGCCACCATTTTGTTTGTTGTGGGTGCGAGAGTGAAAAAGAGAGGTGGCGAACGTGGAAAGGGGACAGGGTAGAGAGTTCCTGACCCCCTAGCCTTTGTCAGGGGGTGCCTAAAGGACCCCGAAGGGTGAAAAAACATTGTATTTCTTTTTACAAAAAATCGCGGGGTGCGTGCACGGTGAAAGACCTTTAAAAAAAAACATACATAACTTAGCATTTAAAAAAACGTACAAATTCACTTAAATAACCATAGGTTTCACACACGTTATAGTTAGGAATTAGCATTTAAAAAACCTTGCAAATTCACTTAAAAAACCATAGGTTTCACACATGTTATAGTTAGGTGGACATTTCACTCGTAAAAAACCAATGAAATTCCCCCGTTATAGTTAGTTCAGATAACTATAACTCGCGCGACCGCCACTCTATCACAAGGATGATGTCATCAGTGATGTCATGAGTGATGCCACTGACCATGTCATGAGTGATGTAATATGTGACGTCATGAGCAGTGGATTGCGGTCGCGCGAGTTATAGTTATCTGAACTAACTATAACGGGGGAATTTCATTGGTTTTTTACGAGTGAAATGTTCACCTAACTATAACATGTGTGAAACCTATGGTTTTTTAAGTGAATATATATATGCATAAATATATATAATTAAACTGAAAAAACAAAGGTTACAGGGACATTATATTTAGGCTCAGATTTGACCCGTACAAAACCAAAGAAATTTAGCAGTGATGGTTACCTGGGCTAACTATAACTTACACCCCCACAAATCACTGCTGATGATGTCACATATTGCATCACTCATGACATGGTCAGTGACATCACTCATGACATCTCAAATGACATCACTGATGACATCATCCATGGAACCACTGACACAACCACTCACACCTCCATACAGCCTCTCATAGCACACTTACACACCCACTCATATACACATAAACGGACCCAGAACAGAACTCACACACCCACTCACTCCTCCATAGAGCCACTCACATACCCACTCAATCACTCATACAGCCTCTCCCACAACCATTCACTCACCCCTAAAGCCACTCAAACAATTCTTTAATTTAGGGGAGGGGAGCCACACAGCCCCCTCCCCAGGCTGTTTTTGGCCACAGGGACCCCATTCCCTCGAGGGCCTGGCCTACCTGTAATAGGAGAGGGGGGCTGTGCAGCCCCCCCGAGCTGATTTTAACCCCAGGGACCCCATCCCCGTGGCCCGGCCTTTTTTTTATTTTCTGTTATATTTTTAAGGGAGTGGCCTGCGCGGCCTCCCTCTCCGGGTCGATTTCAGCCCGGGGGGCCTCAGCCCCCAGGGCCTGACCTTTTTCGAATGCAGGAGGGGGCTGTGCAGCTCCCCTCCATGGGGCAATTTTGCCTCGGGGACCCCAATCTCCTGGGCCTGCTCATGCCTGATGGGTGTCCCCAGTCTCTACTGGGATCACAGGGGGAGCCTGAATGCCCCCGCAATCCCTGCCGGCTGCCCACCTCCTGTGGGAGTGTCAGGGTACAGAGAAAAGGAGCTAATAAACTCCAATGCTCCTCCGTATCTACAGATGAGCCGGTCTTGAAAAGATCACCCGCTCGTAAAAGGTCGCGGGTGATCATTGCGCGCAACAGAGCATTTCACCCAGTACTCCCAAAAGGGAGAACAGCAGTGGCAGTTGCCGGTCTAGTCTCGTGCACCTGGCCACTGGCGTGAGGTCTAGACCAGGTGTGAAGTGCGTTGGTTGATTTCTAAACCGCGCACTTCACCAACAGAATTTCGGAGAGAAGATGCTTGAAGTCAGGTATCCAGTTAGATAGGAAATAGAGTAGTATATTCGTGCCAGGCTTAGGCGTAGGTTAGAGTGCCTCATAGCGTTGGTTAGCTAGTCAGGATTTAGGACTTTTTTAGGGAAATTTACAGTCACAGAATAAATAGGTATTAGTTATTAAGAAAACCACTATATGGACAGGAAATGGTCCAAATGGAATATATATCGTGGAGACATTTGTATATCCCCAATGATGGAGTTGGAAATGCGCAAAAGTGAGAACAGAGATGTATTCGATTAATGTATATGCTTTACTGACCCCTGCATAATATACAAAAGTATGAGTAACTGTACTGTCTACTAATCGGTGTTGCATATATGATTTCTATTGAACTCAATAAAAAGATTAATAAAAAATGAAAACCACTATACTCACCTCCCGGTACCTCAGTTCCTGATTTCCTCCGCTGTCCTGTTGACGGCAAAGGCTCACGAAGAACATCTATGGAAGAAATTTAAAGGAGAATCAGAAGGAGAAAAAGTAAGGCAGAGAGTGAGTGGGTGTATTAATGAATGTGTGTTAATAAGGGCAAAACAGTTACAGTAATAAAGAATACTAAAGTATTGTTTGTAAATACAGGACACAGATGTAAAAATCTTGCATAGAAGAATACAAGAGGAGCAAAAGCCATAGGCAATCTGGGTAAGGAAGGAGTGAGAGAGTGAAGGAGCTAAGAGGGAGTTGAGAGGGGAATTCAAGAAGAATTATAATTATGTGCTTTCTGTTTCAGTAATATCCACTTATGCTAAGAAGAGTGAGAGAGAGACTAAGAAAAGAAAAGAGCATACTGCAGGAGGAAGGAAGCAGAGTGGGAAAAGGCCAGGAAGCCAGGCTGTCTCTTCTCAGTCCCATTCCCCTTTGCCCCTACGGGGTTCGCATGGCCACTAGTTTTAGTTGGTGGCTGTGGGAAACCCAGTGGTGGAATATAGAAAATCTCTTCATTCTGCTCCTGGGAGTGTCGGCATAGTGAGTAACAATGAACCTTGACAGGGAGCCAGCATTGCTTTTATACATAGGGGGCTGCTAAACATGCAGCTCCCTCTGTCTTAAAGCAATTCTGCTTTGCTTCCAGTAAACTAGAGCATTTTAATGCGCTTGCTTGCTGGAAGTGGAACATTTCCTGTGGCTTGGCGGGAGCCTTAAAGGTCCCACCAAGGCACAGCAAACAGTCGGGGGTGGGCACCCCTGGACATAGCAGAAGCCGACCCAGGGGGGTGGCAGTCCCCATGGCCATCTATGGCTCCAGGAGGGGGGCTACGTGGCCCCCTCCTAATTTAAAAAAAGTAACTTGGCCCTGGGGAGGTGGTGGTGTCTGGGGGGTTCTCTGAGGCCCCCCACTACATATTTATTATGGCCCAGGGCCATGGGGGTGTCCAATAGCCCCCCATAAAAATGCATTTGCCCCGGGGAGGTGGTGGTCCAAGTTGCCACCCAATTTGTTATTGGAATGTGGCCCTGGGGAGGTGGTTGTCCCCGAGGGACAGAGGGTGGCTCAAGAGGCACACCGCATTTAAAAATAAATAAGCCCTGGGGAGGTGATGGTCTCCAGGCCAGTGGGGGAGGTCCTACTGGCCTCCCTGCATTAATTTGCACAAAAGCCCCGAGGAGGTGGCGGTCCCCAGGGAATTAATAAGCCCCAGGAGGGCACTACACTAGTTCCACTCGGGTAGAATACAATAGCAACATTACCAACATCTGGGAGATACTCAATGAATGGAAAGATAAGGGACTGCTAGTATGGGAGGAATTTTGTTTCCTGAAGAAAGATCACCCCATTCTACCAGTGATGTACCTCCTCCTGAAGATCCACAAAAATAGGGATAACCCCCCAGGAAGACCCATTATTTCATCGAAAGTTGGCACCCTGGAAAATATCTCAAGATATGTGTTTCATTTCTTGAGGGAATTTGTGTCCACTCTCCCTTCCTACGTGAGGGACACAAAATATTTTTGGAGTAGGATTGCCAGTCTAGTGTGGAAAGAAGACTACATCCTTATAACCTTGGATGTCAATTCACTCTGTACGGTAATAGACCACGAACAAGGGATACAGGCACGTATGAAATTCCTCAAACGCAGAAATGTTAGCTTCTTGGAACATACCAATATGATCCTAGAAATGATCAGGTTCTGCCTCACGAACAATTTTTTCATTTTTAATGGGGAAATCTACAAGCAAAAGCATGGCACCGCGATGGGCACATGTTTTGCGCTGAGTTTCGCGAATCTGTTCATGGGGGCATGGGAGGAGGACAACAGCACCAACACCCAACTAAAAGAAGCATTCACTAGGGCAAAACTGTGGCTGAGGTACATAGATGATATCTTTGTGGTATGGCACGGTAAGGAAAGTGAGGCACTGCTTTTCATTGGAGAATTGAATCACAATGAAAGAAATCTCACCTTGACCAGTACCATTAGTAGGGAGGAGGTGGAATATCTAGACACATGGGTGTTAGCTAAAGACAACACCATACACACAGTCCTCTACCGAAAATGCACGGCAGGCAACACCCTACTACATGCTCTGAGCAGCCACCCAGAGAATCTCAAATGGAGTATACCGTATGGGGAGCTGCTCAGATCAAAGAGGAACTGTAGTTTAACATCAGACTACCTCAAGGAAGAATCAGTAATGATTGAAAGATTCAAGACAAGAGGGTATCCTACTTGGGTCCTGAAGAAGGCAGTGGAAAGGGTAAAAGCAGTAGAGAGAACAAGCAATCTGGTAACAACAGAAAAGATGACCACCGACAGTGAAGATGGGAACATAACACGCATGATCATGACATATAATGGCAACTCTGATCAGATACGCAAAGTAGTTAATCAACATTGGGGGGTTTTAAAGAACGACCCCATCATAGGCAAGAACCTATCCGAAAGACCAAACATCACGTACAGGAGGGGACGTATTTTGAAAGACCTATTGGTACACAGTGATTTGGCACCCAATACTGACAGAAGAGGAATTGATCTACAAGGCTTTTTTCCATGTGGCCATTGTAAAGCCTGTGGAAATAGTAAAATGGTCAAAGAATACTGGAATACCAGCACAAACACCATGATTAACATATCCCAATTCCTAACTTGCACTAGCACATTTGTCATCTACGTATTAGAGTGCCCATGCAAGCTTAGATATGTGGGTAGCACAACACACATGGCAAAGAAGCGTGTTTTAGAACATATGAGGGCGATAACAAACAAAGACAAACAGTACCCCATTGCTCGTCCCTTTACTAGCCACCATTTTTCAGATTACACCAAATTGACATATTATGCTATTGAACAGATCTTACCAAAAGCCAAGGGAGGCGATCGAGTTTTGAGACTTAGACAGCGGGAATCTAGACACATTGTAGGTATGTGTATCCGTTTCCCAAACGGACATAATCTGGATGATGAAATGGCCGTACACTTACAGGAAGAATAATGACCAGCAAATTTGATATGTATTTTGACTTTACAGGTTTTAAATATGTATTTACAGTCTGTCTAATAGCAAACATGTATCTATTTCCCACAAGGAGGAAAGGAAGTGAATACGTCTCAAGCCGGTGGAAACGGGATCCCTACCCTTTTCTTCAGACCATCCTTCAGTCACACCCCGAGTCACAGATAAGATTTTAAACTTGCACGTTTTATCGAATTTTTGAGAACACTAGGGGTATGACACAGGGGGTGAGCAAACCAGAGGCCATTTAGATACACATGACATAGATGTCTACGACATAACAATCCCTAATGATAAGTACCATGTATGATCTCAACAATAGGGGACATATACTGATCCATAATCACCCACTAACAAGGGTTGCTACTACCTATTTCTCCACCTGGGTAAAACATCAGGGAGCTTACATTGTTCCGCAATCACCCACTAACAAGGGCTTATTGTTACACGACAACATTTTAGCAGGGTTTCATAGACATACCTAGCAATTGTGGTCCGCATATTTAATCACTAAATTAGTAATGCACAATGTGCATAACATATACAGGACCCCAATTTCAGGGACACACCTGTTCCGGTCACAAGAATATCCCCTGTGTACATACAAAGTACGCGGCCCTACCGGGAGGGGAATGAAACCACAATGACCACAATCCCCTGCGCACATAGGATAGGAGCATATCCCGACCGGGGGAGTTATCTGAATTTATCCGCAACAAATCCGGATAAATATAGATGAGGCACACTGAGAAACGGATAAATATGAAAGGGAAATACATGTTAGGCACTTATATACGTGTATATGCTGAATACATGGTGACAATCGGTTATTATCTGTATTACAAAATGGCGCTCATAGTAAAGAGGTGAATTTTGTGTTACACTTCCTGAAGTCCTTTCACTATGTTTATTGTCCATGAAAATGTATGTAATGGCATGGTTATGTTTGCTAACGCTGTGTGAACAAGCCACTTCGGTGGTGAAACACGTCACGGCGGGTTTATGTCTTGAATAAACCTCCAATTTTATTGAACAAACCTGCATCTTTCTGCGTCAGTTGAGCTCTGAGAGCGCGAGTGGAATTTCGTTTTGCAAGGATATATATATATATATATTCACTGAAAAAACCATAGGTTTCACACATGTTATAGTTAGCGGAAATTTTACTGATAAAAAACCAATGAAATTCCCCCGTTATAGTTAGTGCAGGCAACTATAACTCACGCGACCGCAATCCTCTGCTGATGCTAATACTGTATTTAGACACTTATTTGCCCATGTCTTCTTCCATACATTTTTAGCTATCCATATATTACAAATATTTTTTTTTCATAAAGACACATATGTCATCAGCAGAAGATTGCGGTCGCGTGAGTTATAGTTGCCTGCACTAACTATAACGGGGGAATTTCATTGGTTTTTTATCAGTAAAATTTCCGCTAACTATAACATGTGTGAAACCTATGGTTTTTTCAGTGAATTTGCAAGGTTTTTTAAATGCTAATTCCTAACTATAACGTGTGTGAAACCTATGGTTTTTTCAGTGAATTTGTACGTTTTTTTAAATGCTAAGTTACTTTACGCCATTCGTGGCGTGCGCGCCCACTTAACGCAGTTCGTTCCGTGCGCGCACAGTGAGCACGCGGTGCGCTTCGCGCACCGCGCGCCCACTTTACGCAGTTAGTGCCCACGTTACGCTAGATTGGCCATGTACGCACGATGCGCTTCGCGCACCGTGCGCACATGGAGGACATATGATGCACTTCGTTTTGAAAGGTAATATTTTAATTTTTCGTATATGTTATAAGCCATGCACAAATGGTGCCCGAAGGGCACCATTTGCACACGGGGTGGAGAGAGTGTGGATAATTTTTTTTTTTATTATTTTTTTTTACGGTAAGCGTAATCGGCGAAATTAGCAAAAAAATAAAAATTCCGTTTTTGGCCTTGGGGGATCTTTGGGGACTCCCTCAACATTGCTATGTGTGTGGGAGCTGTCTAAACAGCCCCTTTACATGTTTTTGTGCTTTATATTTTAAACATCACTCTCAGTGCGAGAGAGAAAATGGCGGCCGCCGCTTCCTGGTTTCGGCCGATTCGAATGTTTACTAAGATCTAAGAGCCAATCAGAATCGCGCTCGCGCACGCCACCGTACGCGTACGGTAAGCGTACCGTAAGCGCACCGTAAGCTGGCTCAGATATATATATTGATTTAAAGGCTATTTTCTCAGAATCTACTGAACAGATTTACACCAAACCTACAAAAGGCACTTCCTTGACCTGAGGACTACCTCTCTGCCAAATTTCTAGTAATTCTGTTCAGCCGTTCGGGCTGTAGCCCTGTCTAAAGGTCCTATGGAAAAATGCATGGGAAAAACGTGTTTTGGGACCCCCCTTTTATTTCAGCCCCCGCTTGACGAATCCCCCCGAGACTTTCAGGGTAGGAGCGGAGCGTAGCGCCCCACCTATTTTGAAAAATTCGCGAGGATTCGTCGACCGGCACCAAAGTTATTCAAAATAGAATGTTGCGGATTTCCTATGGAAACGTGGTCCTAACTATAACTACCTACTGGCGACCGCCAGTAGGTAATATATATATACAGGAGTTCGGACCATGATTTGGTGCTGTAAGTATTATTTTATTGTCTGCTCCAACAAAGCACAGCCATGACGCGTTTCGAGCCCAAAGGCCCTTGATCACATGATATATATATATATTCACTGAAAAAACCATAGGTTTCAGAGACGTTATAGTTAGAAATTAGCATTTAAAAAACCTTAGAAATTCACAGAAAAAAACATAGGTTTCAGGGGTGTTATAGTTAGCTGGCCATTTCACTCGTACAAAACCATATAAATTCCTCCATTATAGTTAGTTCTGCTAACTATAACTCGCGTGCCCGCAAACACTGCTGATGATGTCACATATTGAATCATTCATGCCATGGTCAGTGACATCACTGATGACATCACTGATGACATCATCCAGTGAATGTGGTTTAGTTTGAAATTTTAATATGTATTATATATATACCAATCTGTATTGAAGAGTGAGTGGATATATAACTGTCTGGATGGAGGATTTCGTAGCTGTCTGACTGTCTGTTTAAGTGAGTAATTAAAAGTGTCTCACTTAATACATGGTTTAGCAACTAGACTATGTGAATGTGTGCAGCACTGTCTCTGTTGTTGTATAACATGCTGCATCAGTTGGTCGCTAACTACAAGAGTGTGTATATTAGCTATCGATTAGTTGGGTGAGTATTTGTATGGGACACTGAGTTTGTGTGTGGTTGGATGGGGTGTGTGTAACTCTATGCATAGATGTGTGAATGGTTGATTGACTAGGTGTATAGGTTTAAGAGTGCATGTGGAAACAGTTGTTTGGGTGACTGAGTGTATTTATTTGTGTGTTGGTGAGTGAATATATGTTTTAGTTGTACATCTTCAACAAAGTAAAAAAATAAAAGGCATTGTATGTGAGAGTTGGTGTATATAAATAAGTATATATAAGAGTCAGTGATTGTGAGAGTCACTATATGAATGAGTGTATAATTGTAATGGTGATTTTTTAACATATAAACTATGAGTTATAATGTGTTTGAATAAATGAGGTGTTGTTGGATAATTGTGTAAGTGAGTAAATATAAGTGTGATTAATTTTTTTCATGAGTGAGTAGGATGACTGCATAACCGACTAAGATGACTGCTGATGTGTCAATGTCTATATATGTGTATAAGTGCATTTGATAGTGTTCTATTAATTAGTGACTGCATGTATAAATGATTCTGTTGTTGTGTGTGTAGACTTAGGAATCAGTGAGTGGGTATGTAGTAACTGGTATTGGTGTGTCAATGGTTTCAAATATGGTACGCAGTATTTTACAGTGAGTGATGAAAGGTTATACTAGTGTATGATGAGGTGTATCAGATTGTCACGTGGATGAGGTCATCAGTGATGTCATTTGAGATGTCATCAGTGATGTCATCAGTGATGTGTCTGACCATGTCAGGAATGATGCAATATGTGACATCATCAGCAGTGCATTGCGGGCGCGCGAATTATAGTTAGCAGAACTAACTATAACGGAGGAATATCTATGGTTTTGCACGAGTGAAATGGCCAGCTAACTATAACACCCCTGAAACCTATGTTTTTTTCTGTAAATTTCGAAGGTTTTTTAAGGTTAATTTCTAACTATAATGTCTCTGAAACCTATGGTTTTTTCAGTGAATTTCAAAGCTTTTTTAAATGCTATCTTCTAACTATAACGTCTCTGAAACCTATGTTTTTTTCAGTGAATTTCAAAGGTTTTTTAAATGCAAATTTTTAAGTGTGATAGTAGTTATACCTATTTTTTTGCACTGATTTTCTACAGTTTTTTAACTGTTTATTTATAAATATTTTATTCATTAAATAACATTATATATTTTTCTGAAAATTGCAAAAAAAATACTAAAAAAATCAAACTGAAATATTGATTAATTTTCTTGTTTTCATTTTTTATTTTAATATATTTATATTATTTTCTTTAAAAAAAAATCCTATTGTTTTCGGAGTCGCGCACTCAAAGCGTACACATCACGGTGGGTACACGCATTCTAGCCGCCATTTTAGAAAAGTCGTGAAGTATCCGCGTACGGTGTGCGACGGCTGCATGTTTTTCAGTTACATCATATACATTCAATATTACGTGATGTGCGCGATTGGTATGCGACCAGTCCGCGACTCCTGCTCCCGCGCAATCGCGACACATGCGCATTATGGTACAAGATGCTTGCGCAGTTGCTGGTCCCGCGTGACATCATATACGTCCTGGGGCGCGCTGGGTGCGCGACTCCCGCAAAAAAAATGTATGTCCCAAAATGATATGTATGTGTCTTTAATATACATATTAGGGCAAGAGATTATCTAAGATATTCATAAAAATAATATATTTGTACTTATAATAAACTTATATTATTTTTAAATATATTTTCGCGAAGTCGCGTGTGTGCATCGAGAGTGCAGAGAACCAGGTCAGCAGAGCTGCTGTAGAGCCAGAGAAACCAGGTCAGCAGAGCTGTTGTAGAACCAGAGAACCAGGTCAGCAGAGCTGCTCTAGAGCCAAAGAAGCAGGTCAGCAGCGCTGCTCTAGAACCAGAGACCCAGATCAGCAGAGCTGCTCTAGAGCCAGAGACCCAGGTCAGCAGAGCTGCTCTAGAGGCCCAGAACCAAGTCAGCAGAGCTGCTGTAGAGCCAGAGAACCAGGTCAGCAGAGCTGCTTTAGAGGGAGAGAACCAGGTCAGCAGAACTGCTTTAGAGCCAGAGAACCAGGTCAGCAGAGCTGCTCTAGAGCCAGAGAACCAGGTCAGTAGAGCTGCTTTAGAGCCATAGAACCAGGTCAGCAGAGCTGCACTAGAGGCAGAGAACCAGGTCAGCAGAACTGCTTTAGAGCCAGAGAACCAGGTCAGCAGAGCTCTTTAGAGTGAGAGAACCAGGTCAGCAGAGCTGCTTTAGAGCCAGAGAACTAGGTCAGCAGAGCTGCTCTAGAGACAGAGAACCAGGTCAGCAGAGCTGCTTTAGAGCCAGAGAACCAGGTCAGCAGAGCTGCTTTAGAGCCATAGAACCAGGTCAGCAGAGCTGCTTTAGAGCCAGGGAACCAGGTCAGCAGAGCCGCTCTAGAGGCAGAGAACCAGGTCAGCAGAGCTGTTCTAGAGACAGAGAACCAGGTCAGCAGAGCTAATTTAGAGCCAGAGAACCAGGTCAGCAGAGCTGCTCTAGAGCCATAGAACCAGGTCAGCAGAGCTGCTTTAGAGGGAGAGAACCAGGTCAGCAGAGCTGCTTTAGAGCCAGAGAACCAGGTCAGCAGAGCTGCTATAGAACCAGAGAACCAGGTCAGCAGAGCTGCTTTAGAGCCATTGAACCAGGTCAGCACAGTTGCTCTAGAGACAGAGAACCGGGTCAGTAGAGCTGATTTGGAGGGAGAGAACCAGGTCAGCAGAGCTGCTTTTAAGCCAGAGAACCAGGTCAGCAGAGCTGCTCTAGAGCCAGAGAACCAGGTCAGCAGAGCTGCTTTAGAGCCATAGAACCAGGTCAGCAGAGCTGTTGTAGAACCAGAGAACCAGGTCAGCAGAGCTGCTCTAGAGCCTAAGAAGCAGGTCAGCAGCGCTGCTCTAGAACCAGAGACCCAGATCAGCAGAGCTGCTCTAGAGCCAGAGACCCAGGTCAGCAGAGCTGCTCTAGAGGCCCAGAACCAAGTCAGCAGAGCTGCTGTAGAGCCAGAGAACCAGGTCAGCAGAGCTGCTTTAGAGGGAGAGAACCAGGTCAGCAGAACTGCTTTAGAGCCAGAGAACCAGGTCAGCAGAGCTGCTCTAGAGCCAGAGAACCAGGTCAGTAGAGCTGCTTTAGAGCCATAGAACCAGGTCAGCAGAGCTGCTCTAGAGGCAGAGAACCAGGTCAGCAGAACTGCTTTAGAGCCAGAGAACCAGGTCAGCAGAGCTCTTTAGAGTGAGAGAACCAGGTCAGCAGAGCTGCTTTAGAGCCAGAGAACTAGGTCAGCAGAGCTGCACTAGAGACAGAGAACCAGGTCAGCAGAGCTGCTTTAGAGCCAGAGAACCAGGTCAGCAGAGCTGCTTTAGAGCCATAGAACCAGGTCAGCAGAGCTGCTTTAGAGCCAGGGAACCAGGTCAGCAGAGCCGCTCTAGAGGCAGAGAACCAAGTCAGCAGAGCTGTTCTAGAGACAGAGAACCAGGTCAGCAGAGCTAATTTAGAGCCAGAGAACCAGGTCAGCAGAGCTGCTCTAGAGCCATAGAACCAGGTCAGCAGAGCTGCTTTAGAGGGAGAGAACCAGGTCAGCAGAGCTGCTTTAGAGCCAGAGAACCAGGTCAGCAGAGCTGCTATAGAACCAGAGAACCAGGTCAGCAGAGCTGCTTTAGAGCCATTGAACCAGGTCAGCACAGTTGCTCTAGAGACAGAGAACCGGGTCAGTAGAGCTGATTTGGAGGGAGAGAACCAGGTCAGCAGAGCTGCTTTTAAGCCAGAGAACCAGGTCAGCAGAGCTGCTCTAGAGCCAGAGAACCAGGTCAGCAGAGCTGCTTTAGAGCCATAGAACCAGGTCAGCAGAGCTGCTTTAGAGCCAGAGAACCAGGTCAGCAGAGCTGCTCTAGAGCCTAAGAACTGGGTCAGCAGAGCTGCTCTAGAGCCAGAGAACCAGGTCAGCAGAGCTGCTGTAGAGCCAGAGAACCCAGGTCAGTAGAGCTGCTTTAGAGCGAGAGAACCAGGTCAGCAGAGCTGCTTTAGAGGGAGATAACCAGGTCAGCAGAGCTGCTTTAGAGCCAAGGGACCAGGTGAGCAGAGCTGCTCTAGAGCCAGAGAACCAGGTCAGCAGAACTGCTTTAGAGCCATAGAACCGGGTCAGCAGAGCTGCATTAGAGCCAGAGAACCAGGTCAGCAGAGCTGTTGTAGAGCCAGAGAACCAGGTCACCAGAGCTGCTCTAGAGCCTAAGAACTAGGTCAGAAGCGCTGCTCTAGAGCCAGAGAACCAGGTCAGCAGAGCTGCTGTAGAGCAAGAGAAACCAGGTCAGCAGAACTGCTTTAGAGCCAGAGAACCAGGTCAGCAGAGCTGCTCTAGAGCCTAAGAGCCAGGTCAGCAGAGCTGCTCTAGAGCCAGAGAACCAGGTCAGCAGAGCTGCTGTAGAGCCAGAGAAACCAGGTCAGTAGAGCTGCTTTAGAGGGAGAGAACCAGGTCAGCAGAGCTGCTCTAGAGGGAGAGAACCAGGTCATCAGACCTGCTCTAGAGCCAGAGAACCATGTCAGCAGAACTGCTTTAGAGCCATAGAACCGGGTCAGCAGAGCTGCTTTAGAGCCAGAGAACTAGGTCACCCGAGCTGTTGTAGAGCCAGAGAACCAGATCAACAGAGCTGCTCTGTAGCCTAAGAACTAGGTCAGCAGGGCTGCTCTAGAGCCAGAGAACCAGGTCAGCAGACCTGCTGTAGGGCCAGAGAAACCAGGTCAGCAGAGTTGCTTTAGAGTTAGAGAACCAGGTCAGCAGAGCTGCTCTAGCTGACACTGACTGACACTGACTGATTGACCCTGACTGACACTGACTGACACTGACTGACTGACACTGACTGACTGACTGACACTAACTGACACTGACTGACACTGATTGACACTGACTGACACTGATTGACTGACACTGACTGACTGACTGACACTGGCTGACTGACACTGACTGACACTGACTGACTACTCTCTATTACTCTCTACCACTCTCTCTCTACTACTCATTCTCTACTACTCACTCTCTACTACTCTACTACTCTCTACTACTCTCTACTACTCTACTACTCACTCTCTACTACTCACTCGCTAGTACTCTCTACTATTCACTCTCTACTACTCACTCTATACTACTCTCTACTACTAGTCTCTACTATTCACTCTCTACTACTCACTCTACTACTCTCTACTACCCCCTACCACTCACTCTCTACTACTCTACTACTCACTCTCTACTACTCTCTACTCCTCTCTCTCTACTACTCACTCTCTATTACTTACTCTACTACTCTCTACTACTAACTCCCTACTACTCTCTCTCTACTACTCACTCTCTACTATTCACTCGCTACTACTCACTCTCTACTACTCTCTACTACTCACTCTCCACTACTCACTCTCTACTATTCACTCTCTACTACTCTGTACTACTCACTCTCTACTACTCACTTTCTACTACTCTACTACTATCTACTACTCTCTCTACTACTCACTCTCTACTACTCCCTCGCTACTACTCTACTACTCTCTACTACTCTCTCTACTAATCACTCTCTACTATTCTCTACTACTCACTCTACTACTCTCTACTACCCCCTACCACTCACTCTCTACTACTCTACTACTCACTCTCTACTACTCTCTACTACTCTCTACTACTTTCTCTCTACTACACACTCTCTACTACTTACTCTACTACTCTCTACTACTCACTCTCTACTACTCTCTCTCTACTACTCACTCTCTACTACTCTCTCTCTACTACTCACTCTCTACTACTCACTCTACTACTCTCTACTACTCACTCTCTACTACTCTCTCCCTACTACTCTCTCTCTACTACTCACTCTCTACTGCTCTCTACTACTCACTCTCTACTACTCACTCTCTACTACTCTCTACTGCTCACTCTCCACTACTCACTCTCTACTACTCAAACTCTACTACTCTCTACTACTCACTCTACTACTCACTCTCTACTACTCTACTACTCTCTCTTACTCTCTCTACTTCTCACTCTCTACAACTCTCTCTACTACTCACTCTCTACTACTCTCTATTACTCACTCTCTACTACACACTCTCTACTACTTGCTCTCTACTACTCTCTATTTCTCACTCTACTACTCACTCTCTACTTCTCTCTAGTCCTCACTATCTGCTACTCTCTACTACTCACTCTTTACTACTCCACTACTCTCCACTACTCACTCTCTACTACTCACACTCTACTACTCTACTACTCTCTCTACTACTCACTCTCTACTACTCTCTACTACTCACTCTCTACTACTCACTCTCTACTACTCACTCTCTGCTACTCTCTACTACTCACTCTCGACTACTCTCTCTCTACTACTCTCTACTACTCTCTACTACTCACTCTCTACTACTCACTCTACTACTCACTCTACTACTCACTCTCTACTACCCACTCCCTACTACTCTCTACTACTCACTCTCTACTACTCTCTCTCTACTACTCTCTACTACTCACTCTACTACTCACTCTCTACTACTCTCTAATACTCTCTCTCTACTACTCACTCTCTACTACTCTCTACTACTCACTCTCTACTACTCTCTACTACTATCTATTACTCACTCTACTACTCACTCTCTACACACTCTCTACTACTCACTCTCTAGTACTCACTCTCTAATACTCACTCTCTTCTATTCACTCTCTACTACTCACTCTCTATTACTCACTCTACTACTCTCTACTACTCACTCTCTGCTACTCTCTCTACTACTCTCTACTACTCTCTACTACTCTCTACTACTCACTCTCTACTCTCTGTTACTCACTCTCTACCTCTCTACCTCTCTCTACCTCTCTCTAGCACTCTCTACCTCTCTACCTCTCTACATCTACCTCTCTACCTCTACCTCTCTACCTCTACACCTCTGCCTCTCTACCTCTCTCTACCGCTCTCTGCATGCACACATGTGCGCATATATATACATGCATATATATGCACATGCATTTATATATATGTCTGTGTATATATATATATACATACATATATAAACATATATATAATCTGCATATCTATATAAATACAAATATAAATGCATGCATGCATATACATATATGCATACATATGCATGTTATGTACATGAAAGTTTGAAAAACACTTTTACAAGTAAAGCTAAAAAGCCACCTAATTACAAACAAAATTGCTTTAACTTAAACGAGGGCGAGACCTATTGCATTTTCAATGCTTGTTTACTTTGGTTCCCTCAAGAAGGCATTCAGATGTGTCACAAATTTGCCATAAATTCTGAATGGTAGCACTCTAGTTGCTCATTAGATCACTGTAGTAAAGCTACTGCTCACCAGGGAAGTCTGCTGCTGGTATTCAAAGTGCATGTTTCAGTCTGAATGTCAGAATGTTTTAATGAAATAGAAGAGGATTTGAGAAGTCAAAATTGGCCTTAATTTTTCTTTCTGCAGCACTAATCATAATTTCTATGGCAAAATGAACCCCCTCATTTTGTTCCTTTGCAAATTAAATGTTTTAAGTGTTATCACTTTATTCCAATCAAGATGGCTTCAGGTGTGCCATACTTTTGTCATAAGTAAGACTGTTAGCGCTCTAGTTGTTCTTCAGAACACTCTGGGACATTCTGTCATTAGGCTATACTTGGGCTACATCTGGGTGATATTTGTGCTACATTTGGGCTCTTTTGTCTCTGGTGGCCATCTTGGGAGACTTATTATGAAGTTTCCTAATTTCCTCATTTACTACAGTCTCCTAAGTAGGAATACTTTCAGTTTTTTACTTTGGTTCCATCAAGAAGGCATTCAGATGTGTCACACATTTGCCATAAATTCAGAATGTTAGCACTCTAGTTGCTCATTAGATCACTGTAGTAAAGCTACTGCTCACCAGGGAAGTCTGTTGCTGGTATTGAAAGTGCATGTTTCAGTCTGCATGTCAGACTTTTTTAATGAAATAGAAGAGGATTTGAGAAGTTACTCAAACTGTGCCCTAATTTTTCTTTCTGCAGCACTAATCATACTTTCTACAGCAAAATGAACCCCCTCATTTTGTTCCTTTTTAAATTAAATGTTTTAAGAGTTACCACTTTATTCCAATCAAGATGGCTTCAGGTGTACCATACGTTTATCATAAGTAGGACTGTTAACGCTCTAGTTCAGTGGTTCCCAAACTTTTGACTCCTGAGGACCCCACTGAGTCACCACTGGAAGTCGGGGACCCCCAAGCAATTTGCATGATTTAAATTTCAAACGTTGAAACAGTAATTCGAAAAAAATAAACACATGTGTGCACACAAAACAAATACTCGAATTACTAAGGATTTTGGGAGCATATGTACAAACCCCTACCACCATGGAAACATCACTTTTTGCAACGTTTGCGTGCCGATAGGGGGTTCGCCTTATTTACAAGGCAGCGGTAAGCCACTTAACATGGCTTAACGCTGCCTTGTAAATAAGGCCACCTTTCGCGCAATGCTTAGCGTGAAAGGGGTGGGTTGTGGGTTTTGCAGTGGGTGTTCCACCGCAAAACCCATTGATTTTGATGCTGCCCCCTATTCACAGGGGCAGCGTAAATAGAAGGCAGCGACAAAATTAACACCAGGGAAAACCAGATCTTAACTTGGCGAAACGAGGAGGAATGCTTTATTTCTCCTCATGTTTGCTTTTTCCATGTGTGTGCTGCCTTGTGCAGCACACATGGAAAAACCAAAACGCCTTGCATTATTTATGTTCAGGAAGGTGACCCTTCCTGCACATAAATAATCATTAAAAAAATGGCATTTTGTAACTTCCATGTGTGATGCATTAAGCAGCACACATACAAGTGACAAAACCCCATTTCAAGATTGTTTATGTGCAGGAAGGGGGGACCTTCCTTTACATAAACAATCTTCCCCTTCACGCAGACACTCTTGCACTGTGTTGCAAGGGTGCCTGCATTGGCGCTACACCGCTAAGTATAGCACCAGCACAGGGCGAAATGTAGGGCTGCACTATATTCTTGTAAATATGGTGCAGCGCAGCGTTTCTGAAGTGGCGGCACGTGTCGTTAAGCCACAGAGGCTAACGACACGCTCCACCACTTCTTTTGTAAATATCCCCCTTAGTATTTTATATTGAAAGAATTTGCAAAAAACTAAAATTTTAATGGGAAGGTTGGTGCTGCATCTCTGTGACTAACTTTTAAATGGTGGTTTTATTTCGCAGTACGAGGATCCTACTCCTGCCAGGGCCAGACTGGGAACCCAAAGCAGCCCTGGCAAATGTTTTCAGACCAGTCCCCATACGGTGCACACCAAGTGCATTGAGTGTGCCTGACCACTACAAAGGGGGCTTTGGGAGGCTCTACCCCCAAAGAAATTTAGGAAACAATGGTGCAGTCTACAACACGTTTATCACTTTACATCACACACATATAGAGATAATTAATCAGAAGTGTAACTCAGTGTATAGAAAATGTTACATAAGGCAAAGGGGACTACAAGGTGAGGATTCACATGTCATTTATACTGGTAGGCATTTTTAAAGAGTGCTTGATCTGGAGAAGCACAAAAAACTTGGGATTCAGAACATAAGACAGTGGTTAGCATTGACTTTAACAATACAAATCTATTTTCACCCTGGTAAACCTTTTTAGCAGCATCGGGATAATGAAAGACAGGGAAAAAACATAAATTACTAACTTGTACCATGCAGTTTGCAAGCAGCTCTTTGATGACAGTTTATAGGTCACTGTGCTAGATTATGGTTGTCACTTATGTACTGCACAGTAACAAAATAATCTTTGTGACAAAAGCAGTAACCCACTCACCTATGCACATAAAATACTGTATTTAAAATGCATGGTACACATTCTTTGCAATAGGCATATTAACCCTCTGTGCTACATTAGATAACTCAAAGCTGCCACAGGACAAAACTAATCTCTCTCCAGCAGGTACATTAATCACTGGTGTTATCTTGACACTTTTATTGTTGCTGGAAAACTGCTAATTATACAAGTGCAGTGCTTTTTAAATTGCTGCCTGCGGACCCCCTGGGAAAGTGTTAGGGACCCCTGGGGGTCCCCGGACCACAGTTTGGGAAACACTGCTCTAGTTGTTCTTTGGAACACTCTGGGAAGCTGCAGTAGAACACAAAGGAATCAACTGACAGTCTCCGCCCTTGTTGGATATACATGTTTTACCGCGAATGTCAGACTTCATTCTCACATGACTGAGAAAGATAATGTGAATTTACAGAAAATATGCTCTTAGTTTAGCTTATAGATCACCTTCCAAACCTCTGTGGGAAAAGCATGAGAAAATAGTTTTCTCTCAAACATGATTCATGATATTCCAGCAGAAGGCTTTTTCACATGGTAAAATCACCTTAGAACATACCACAATTCCTAAAATGAGTATGGTACCATCAACAAATGATTTATAATGTAACTTAAGTCTTAAAACCTTCGATTAACTGCAATGCTTTTTAATGAGATGCTATCATGTATATTGGTCCCAAGATGGCTGCCAACACTTCTTGGATGAAGGGGTGATAGCCAATCAGATCTCACAATGAGATGTGTGGTTAGGCTCTGCCCAGATATATGTGATTTTATGATTTTCTCAGGAACTACTGAACGGATTTACACCATTTAAGCAAAAGTCACAACTGTGAACCAAGGTCTACCTTTCTGCCAAATTTGGTGTAATTCCGTTCAGCAGTTCGTGCTGTAGCTGCGACTAAAGGTCCCTATGGAAAATTGAATGGGGCAAACACGTTTTGGGACCCCTCTTTTTTCTCAAACCCCACTTGACGAATCACCCCGAGACTTTCAGGATAGGAGCGGACCGGAGCGGGCCACGAGTTTTGAAAATTTTGCGAAGATTCTTCAACCGGCACCAAATTTATTCTAAATAGAATGTCGCGAATATCCTATGGATAATAGGTCCTAACTATAACTACCTACTGGCGACTGCCAGTAGGTAAAAAAATATATATATATATATATATTATCGCTGCACGCCTCCTCTCCACTTCAGAAAAGACACAGCACTCGCGGGGGAGAGTCTCCCCCGCGAGTGCTGTGTCTTTTCTGAAGTGTAGAGGAGTCGTGCAGCGATAATATTGGTGGGAGCACCCCCCGCCGTACAGCACCCGTTCGTGAGTGCGAGAATTTGGTGCAAGCGGAGCGACTATATACATAATATATCTATATTCACTGAAAAAACCATAGGTTTCACACAGGTTATAGTTAGGTGGACATTTCACTCGTAAAAAACCAATGAAATTCCCCCGTTATAGTTAGTTCAGATAACTATAACTCGCACGCCCGCAATCCACTGCTCATGATGTCACACATTACATCACTCATGACATGGTCAATGGCATCACTCATGACATCACTGATGACATCATCCTTGTGATAGAGTGGCGGTCGCGCGAGTTATAGTTATCTGAACTAACTATAACGGGGGAATTTCATTGGTTTTTTACGAGTGAAATGTCCACCTAACTATAACCTGTGTGAAACCTATGGTTTTTTAAGTGAATTTGCAAGGTTTTTAACTGCTAATTCCTAACTATAACGTGTGTGAAACCTATGGTTTTTTAAGTGAATTTGTACGGTTTTTTAAATGCGTAGTTATGTATTTATTATAATTTTTTATTTTTTTTCAAGGTTTTTCACCGTGAGCGCACCGTGCGCTGCGCGCACCGTGCGCACGCTTTGGGCGCCCGGTGCGCTGCATGCACCGTGCGCGCACCCCGCGATTTTTTGCAAAAATTATAAAATGTTTTTTTCACCCTTGGGGGTCCTTCCGTTACGGACCCCCAAGCCCTGGGGACCACCATCCCCCCGGGGCTTTAACTTAAGTGGGGGGGCCGTGCGGCCCCCCCCTGGAGCCAAAATGGCCCTGGGGACCGCCACCCCCCAGGGCCGGCTCCTGCAGTGTCCCAGGGTGCCCATCCCCGGGACACTGCTGTTTGCTCTTCCAAATACCAAAGACGATTGCTTTTCCACACGGGGAGCAGCATGTTAGCTGCTCCCCATGTGGAAAAGCAATGCTGGCTCCCGCAGGACGCAGGGAGCCGGCGGGGCCTCGGGGGGATTGGGGACCCCCCCAAGGCCCCCAACGGAGGCCAGGCCCCGGGGGATGGGGTCCCCGGGGCCATAAGTGGCCCGGGAGGGGGGCCACGCAGCCCCCCTCCCCAAACTTTTTTAACATTTTTTTTTTTAAATGGCCCCGGGGGATGGGGTCCCCGGGGCTATAGGTGGCACAGGAGGGGAGCTATGCAGCCCCCCTCCACAAAAAATATTTTTTTTTAAAAGGGCCATGCCCCGGGGTGATGGGGTCCCCGGGGCAAATTATGGCCTGGGGAGGGTTGCCACGCGGCCCCCTTTCCGTTTAAAAAAAAAAAAAAAAAAAATTGGGGGTAGGCCCTGGGGGATAGGGTCCCCAGGGCCAAAAAAAAAGAAAAAGAAGGGGGGCTACACAGCCCCCCTTCTAAAAAACAGAGGGGGGGAAAAAAAAGGATCGGGCCGGAGGCCACGCCCCTCCTTACACCACTCTGCAAACGCGCCTCCTGGCGCGTTTGCAGAGGGGGAACGAATTCCCCTTCAATACTGGGGGTCCCTGGGGCCAACTAGCCCACCAGGAACCTCCAGTATGCGCAAGGGGGCTGCGTTGCAGAGAGCTGTAATGAGGCCACGCCCCTTTTTACACATCTCTGCAACGCAGCTCCCTGGCGCTTACTGGAGGTACCTGGTGGGCTAGTTGGCCGCCAGGGGACCTCAGGATTCAAGGGGACTTAATCTCCCAACTTATAACGCACCACAGGGCGCGTTTGCACAGTGGTGAAGGTAGGGGGCGGGGCCTGAGGTGATACTGTGCAAACACGCCCTGTGGCACGTTTTAAGTTGGGGAATTCATTCCTCTTCAATCCAGAGATCCCCTAGGGGACAAATAGCCCACCAGGTACCTTCACTAAGCGCCACGGAGCTGCATTGCAGAGTGTTGTAAAAAGGGGTGTGGCCTCTGAAGACCTCTCTGCAAGGCAGCTCCCTGGCGCATACTGGAGGTACCTGGTGGGCTAGTTGGCCGCCAGGGGACCTCAAGATTCAAGGGGACTTAATCCCCCAACTTAAAACACCCCACGGGGCGCGTTTGCACAGTGGTGAAGGTAGGGGGCGGGGCCTGAGGTGAGATCTGTGCAAACACGCACTGTGGCGCTTTTTAAGTTGGGGAATTAATTCCTCTTCAATCCTGAGGGTCCCTGGGGACCAACTAGACCACCAGGTACCTCCAGTAAGCGCCACAGAGCTGTGTTGCAGAGTGTTGTAAAAAGGGGCGTGGCTTCTGAATACCTCTCTGCAATGCAGCTCCCTGGCACATACTGGAGGTACCTGGTGGGCTAGTTGGCCCCCAGGGGACCTCTGGATTGAAGAGGAATTAATTCCCCAACTTAAAACGTGCCACAGGGCGTGTTTGCACACGTCACCTCAGGCCCCTCCCCCTTCCTTCACCATTGTACAAATATTCGATTCCGATTTACTCACCTGTAATCAGGAGAGAACCCAGTGCTGCATCTTTTAGCCCAGCACTGACCCTGACCCTGAAAAGTAATTCTAAGCGTACTTACCAGTAACTTATATTTCCTTCCATAGGAATCCATTGTGTGGTTTTCACCAGAAAATTTTCAAAGTGGCCATTTTTGAAACGTACAAATATTCCTCTAAAATCAGCCGAACTACGAATTCTGATTTACTCACCTGTTATCAGGAGAGAACCCAGGGCTGCATCTTTTAGTCCAGCACTGACCCTGAAAAGTAATTCTAAGCGTACTTACCAGTAACTTGTATTTCCTTCCATAGGAATCCATTGTGTGGTTTTCACCAGAAAAGTTTCTAAGTGTCCATTTTTTAAATGTACAAATATTCCTCTAAAATCAGCCGAACTACGAATTCCGATTTACTCACCTGTTATCAGGAGAGAACCCAGGGCTGCATCTTTTAGGCCAGCACTGACCCTGAAAAGTAATTCTAAGCGTACTTACCAGTAACTTGTATTTCCTTCCATAGGAATCCATTGTGTGGTTTTCACCAGAAAATTTTTAGTGTCCATTTTTGAAACGCACAAATATTCCTTTAAAGTCAGCCAAACTACGAATTCCGATTTACTCACCTGTTATCAGGAGAGAACCCAGGGCTGCATCATTTAGCTCAGCACTGACCCTGAAGAGTAATTCTAAGCGTACTTACCAGTAACTTGTATTTCCTTCCATAGGAATCCATTGTGTGGTTTTCACCAGAAAAGTTTCTAAGTGTCTATTTGCACAAACTAAAAATATTCCTAAAAAATCGTCTGTATGACTTAAACACATTCTTTCAGCTGTTTACAGGAGGTTGGCCAGTGCTGGATCCAGGATCCACCACTGAGTAAGAAAAAGTAACGATAACACTACTTACCTGCTAAGTGAATTTTCTGCCATAGGATAACATTGGTGATTCTATGGGAAAATGTTTCTAAGTGTCAACTTTTAAAATACAATAATATTCCTTAAAAATCACTACTGTAACCAAAGCGCTTTTACTCAACTGTTTACAGGAGATGTCCAAGGACTGAATCTAGGATCCAGTCTTGTGGTTAGAAAAGTAATCCATAAAGTAACTAATTGCATTTAACTAGAAATTCACATTGAACTCAATGTTGCTTTGTGTTTGAAATTGTGTTGCCCATTGCAACAACTGTAACTACTGTGCTTAAAAATCTGTTGGCTATTTGCCAAGTATTTAAACTAAAGTAATTCATTCTGAGAAAGTAAATTTTGCATTGTAATGTATAATGTAATTATAATGTAATTAAAAAAAATATATCTAAAAATAAATAGTTTAAAAAATGTAGTAAATCAGTATCAAATAAATCAGTATAACAATTAATACATTCAAAATTGTCATTTAGAAAACCTTTGAAATTCACTGAAAAAACCATAGGTTTCAGGCCTGATATAGTTAGGAATTAGCATTTAAAAAAACCTTTGAAATTCACTGAAAAAACCATAGGTTTCAGGGGCGTTACAGTTAGGAATTGGCATTTAAAAAACCTTAGAAATTCACTGAAAAAACCATAGGTTTCAGGGGCGTTATAGTTAGCTGGACATTTCCCTCATACAAAAACCCTAGAAATTCCCCTGTTATAGTTAGTTCAGCTAACTATGACTCGCGCCCCCGCAATGCACTGCTGATGACATCACATATTACATCACTCATGACATGGTCAGTGACATCACTGATGACATCACTGATGACATCTGAAATGACATCACTGATTACATCACTCATGACGTCATCCATGTGATAAATTAGTGCATCTTCTCACACCCTTTGATATACTCAATAAAAATTTCAGACGTCCATTCTCAAAACCATAGATACTCCAATACCAATAACTACATACCCACTCATTGACTCTTAGATCTACACACACATCCACTCACTCACCTGTACAGTCACTGATACTTACAGTCACTCAGTACAGGACTATCATATGCATTTATACACCTACATAGACACTCACACACCACCAATCATCCATAGAGGTACTCTCACACCTAGTCAGTCATGCAAATAATTAATCACACTCCCATTTACTCACCTATGCAGTTAAACACACACAAGTTCACTTACTCATAAAAATAGTACCACATTCTTAAGCTCTTATACAATCACTGATACAAGCACACACTCATCCCTACAGCCACTCTCACAATCACACACTCTCACATATACCCACTTATATACTCTTACACACATATATACTGCCTTTCACATATGTAGTTACTCACACATGTACCACTGAGATATACACACTAACACACCCATACATACACTCACCCAACCATACAGTCCATCACAGATGCACTCTTAAAACCATGCACCCATAGAATCACCCACTCACACATGTATGCACAGAGTCACACACACCCCACCCACACAAACACTCAGGCACCCAAACAGATACTCTGACAACCAATCAATAACCCATAGAGACACTCATATAGCTATTCACAAAACCATGCAGCCGCTTATACACCAACAGACAGACAGATACAAACATTCACACAGTTTAGTTACTAGTCTGCAGTAAGATACGTTTAATGACTCACTTATACAGTCAGTCACACACCTACTAAATCATCCATTCACACACTTATACACCCACTCATTCTTCCATAGGTTTTTCCCTATATATATATATTAAACATATTTAAAATTTACAGAAACACACACTCACTGGATGACGTCATCAGTGATGTCATCAGTGATGTCATTTCAGATGTCATCAGTGATGTAATCAGTGATGTCACTGACCATGTCATGAGTGATGTAATATGTGACGTCATCAGCAGTGCATTGCGGGGGCGCGAGTTATAGTTAGCTGAACTAACTATAACTGGGGAATTTCTAGGGTTTTGTATGAGGGAAATGTCCAGCTAACTATAACGCCCCTGAACTGAAACCTATGTTTTTTTCAGTGAATATATATATATATATATATATATATATATATATATATATATATATATATAGAGAGAGAGAGAGAGAGAGAGAGAGAGAGAGAGAGAGAGAGAGAAAGCGATAGAGAGAGGGAGAGAGAGAGAGAGAAATCTCTCGCTCACTATATATATATATACTATATATAGCTCAGGAATCAGGATCTCTGCAAAGAAAAAGTCAAATGTAAGGAGTAGAGGTGCAAGTTATTTAACATCCTTCTTTGTTTTAAATTGTTAGATGCTAGAAGGACTCTAAAGCAAACATTGTGGTTCAGAGAAATGATTGAAGAAATGCGATGCCAAATCCTTCAAATTTATGTGTTTCAATGCACAAAATGTGCGACAGAATGATCAGAAGTTCCCAATTTAAAATGGCCACCGCTGCATTGTGCGTCCGGACGAAGGTTGCTGCCGTGTGACGTATACGCAGTATGTCAGATTGCAATGGTCACTCGAATCAAGGGGCATGCCACACAGCTGATTGTGCTGAGGAGGCTGAGCGCTCAAGCATTGAGTACATCAAGGTTTATGGAGAGCTGTGAGCGACTTGTGCTGAGCTTGAAGAATGGTGAGCAAAAAAGCAAATAAATATCAAAATAAATAACGGTTATGTGGCACTGTGGTCAACATGCAATCACCCAACCAAGGAGGGCAGCGATGGGGAGAAGTGACAGACCTCTAGCAATGAAGTAGTGTTACACCACACTCAGGGGCCGATTCCGATGGCCGGTGGGACAGCTGTCCGTAGCCTTACCGTGCGACCGAGATTTACCCGGAGCCGGTCCGTCCTGTAGAGTCAGTACAATGCGCATAACTGCCAAAAACACGTCCGACACGTAGGCTGTGAATCAAGCCCCATTCTCCGTCCGAGCCATAACTCCTAAAGAGGAACCGAGTCGCCCGGAAGCAGTACCCATAGCAGTTTCCGGCATGACAAGTACGATGCGTACTTCCTACGTGCCGGACGGGTCGTCACGCACGGGACGTCACAGCATCCGGAAAACAAGCATATTAGCTACGATTCGTGCCACAAATCAATACATGGCTATGAGACGGAACAGCTTGCAGTGGGTACGAGACGAAGCAACAAGCAGCGTGTACGACACGAACACATCATAAATCCCATCGCGCAGGTCATACCAGTACTCTACATCTATGACTGGGTCAGGGACTGACGCCGACGGCGCAGACGGTAACTCAGACACCTACAACACAAACAAACGACACGTACCAGCAAAATGGCACACACACAGGGGATCCACATCCTGGCCACTAGCAACAGCGAACCAAAGGGGTTGCATGGTCAGCATCACTAACACCCCCACCCATGGGGACCTGCTGCCCATCACTGCTGCCACCCCCAGCCATAGGGGACCTGTTGCCTATCACACCTGCCACCCCCACTCACAGGGCTTATGTTGCCCATCATCCCTGCCACCCCCAGCCATAGGGCTTATGTTGCCCATCACCCCTGTCACCCCCACTCACAGGGCTTATGTTGCCCATCACCCCTGCCACCCCCACTCACAGGGGACCTGTTGCCTATCACCCCTGCCACCCCCACTCACAGGGGACCTGTTGCCCATCACCCCTGCCACACCCACTCACAGGGCTTATGTTGCCCATCACCCCTGCAACCCCCACTCACAGGCGACCTGATGCCCATCACCCCTGCCACCCCCAGCCATAGGGCTTATGTTGCCCATCACCCCTGCCACCCCCACCCATAGGGGACCTGTTGCCCATCACTACTGCCACCCCCAGCCATAGGGCTTATGTTGCCCATCACCCCTGCCACCCTCAGCCATAGGGCTTATGTTGCCCATCACTACTGCCACCCCCACCCATAGGGAACCTGTTACCCATCACCCCTGCCACCCTCACCCATAGGGGACCTGTTGCCCATCACTACTGCCACCCCCAGCCATAGGGCTTATGTTGCCCATCAATACTGCCACCCCCAGCCATAGGGCTTATGTTGCCCATCACTACTGCCACCCCCACCCATAGGGGACCTGTTGCCCATCACCCCTGCCACCCCCACCCATAGGGCTTATGTTGCCCATCACTACTGCCACCCCCAGCCATAGGGCTTATGTTGCCCATCACTACTGCCACCCCCACCCATAAGGGACCTGTTGCCCATAACCCCTACCACCCACACCCATAGGGGACCTGTTGCCCATCACTAATGCCACCCCCACCCATAGGGACTATGTTGCCCATCACCCCTGCCACCCCCAGCCATAGTGCTTATGCTGCCCATCACCCCTGCCACCCCCACCCATAGTGCTTATGTTGCCCATCACCCCAGCCACCCCCAGCCATAGGATGGGTGATGCGCAACACATCCAGCATACGCAAACATCAGGTATGTCCGCAAAATACATCCCCCATAACATCATGACAACAGTGTGTAGTCTGTGACAAATGCCCACAACAGTGATTATGGCTACGAGCGTACAATGTAAGTAACAGCACATGTGTGACCAACACATGAGTGTGACATACACAAGGCAAGCATCACCATAGCACTGTGGCAATGTAAAAAGAACACCCCCTCACTGTGTCGAACAGAAGTTAAGTGGGGGCTCACAAAATGCAGCAGATGTGAAGCATTGTGGTGATGGAGACCAAACCCCCCTCATCACAGTGACCAAAAGGTAAGTGTCATCATGGTCAAAGCTGCAAATAACAAACAGCATGTATGATCCATGCTCCCAACACATCAAACACTTCTGGGGCAAACTAGTGGTTGTGTCCCATACACACAGAGATGTGGTGAGGCTAACAGTGCTGTGAAAACATAACACTCTCGGCCATGTGCAGACAAGCACCACACATGGGGGCTGACAATGCATACAGCGTACAATGACACAACAGCAGAAGTGACCATCACCAAGCATGCACACATCTCGAAAATAGACACACCAATCAAAACAACATGTGTAGACTGTAGGTGTCAGCTCACAAACTCACATTCCATGACAGCAATGGCACCCAACAACCAGGATGAATGTGCACAATGATGTGAAATGACTCACAGGGACAGCATGCAAAATCACATAAACAGCATCCAGACAAAGGCCCACAACAGCAATACCAATGCACTGGTGCAGATGCACAAACAGGCAAACTCACACTGCACATCAGACACAACATGTGTATGTGTGTGTCACAGTATCCCCAGGCAACTACACAACACATGAGGGGGGCTGAACCACAGTGACACAGATGTTGACACAGTGCCATACAAAAGTAAACCATCATTGGGACACCCTCAGTGGGCAATCAGGCGTTGGGAGATGAGAGGAAGCACAACAGACACATGTGACACAAGCTATAATGAACACCAACTAACACAGCAAGAGACTGACATACAACACCACTACCCCCAGGGACCAGACAGTGGGGTAACACAAGCATGCATGGCACCTTCACTGTGATGACAAAGGCAGATGTTGTACAAACTGGGAAACCCAGACATGTGTCCTGTGCCACAAACGTACATCACACATACACAAACACAAATCACTCAGCATGGCCCCTCATCCATGGACAAACGGGAGCTAGGGGACCATCCATGCAAACATTCACATCAGTCCACCCTCAACACCACACACCTGAACTGCAACAATGTGTATCTGTGAAGTCCACATGGACAGGTGACATTGCACATGCACCCATGACAAACACAGGAATGTTGGGAGGAACTAAGGTGCACAGACACATCACACAAGGACTGTTTACAACCCTGGGGAATGACAGACATACTGCACAGTATGCGGTACATGGCCATGACCTCAAAGCTCATGTACCCTTCAGAATCCCTGCCACAGTCCCAGGACAATGCAGATGCCGAGGAGAAACACAAGGCACCCATGCTGACACCTGCCAGCATCGCAGCAGTGAACCCGACAAGTGGGAGCAGTCACACACACATACAAATGTCTCAATCACTGAAAACTACCACCTAGGGACAACTACATGATATTGCGAACAAACAAGTGCCTTGAGGAACCCTGCCTGTGTCCCATCTGTGTTTGACAACATCATCACCACTCAGAACTGACAAATCACAGTGATGATACACCAATTAACAGTAGTGTGTCATGCACCCACAAATCTGGTAGCCCATTGGAAAAGTAGTGGGATGAACCCAGTACCACTCAGCAAGCATCAACAACAGGAACATATCAAGGGAACACTGTCTGTGTATGAACAGGGATGTGGACACACACACATGCACATACAACACACACCATGGGCCCAGGCCATGTCACTGGACAACACACTAACTTGAGGGGACACAACTCCTGTGGGAGCCCAGCTGTGCCAAACATATTCACCGCAAGTCCCACTCATGTCTGCAGAACACTTGGTCAGTCAGCCATCAGTTACCACACAATGAAGGCTCTGGTCACAACAGCCTGGGAACGTGAGTCTCCCCTAAGTCATCTGCACATACCCAAAACATTTGTCTAGCAAGTTGCACAGAGGTCCCAGTTGCTCCTATTACAATGATGCCCACACCTGTAGGTCCAGTCTTGATGAGCACAAAGTATGTGCAAGTGACAATTTGGACAATGGGAAGCACATCATATGTGCAGGGGTGCAAGCCACAGATGTGACCATGCCAATGAAATGCTCACAGAGAGATGTAAACAAATAGTTGATCCTGACACACCCAGGTAGCTGCAAAGGATGACATGGATACCCACCAGAATAGGATACATATCTCATGGACCACAGGGAGTACCTCACATCAACACATCAGTATGCAACATTGTAAACCAAGCATTACAGGTGCAAGGGCATGTAAAACACCATCAACATGATGTACAGCTAAATCAAGTTCACAGGGACAAAGAAAAAAGCTTTATTCAGCATCTTAAAAGTGAAACGTCTGTTCTAACAAAAGGCCAATGGCCAGTCCATGTCCAAATGCCAAGGAGTGAACTAGAGTGACAAATTCAGTATATGAAAATTTAAACGTCTGTGCAAACAAAAGGCCAATGGCTAGTCCATGTCCAAATGCCAAGGAGTGAACTAGAGTGACAACTGTCACACCTTGCTTGCCTGCACTGCTAAGGACTGAGGTCATCCCCTCGGAAGGGCATACATGGGGGCAGGCCAGGCACCGCAGGGACAGGATCAGGGTACAGCAGAAGTAGGCAGTGAAGAGGTGGGGGATGCAGGCGAGAAACTTGCAACTGCAGTGGAGCTGACTGAGGTGGTGGGTGCTGTCACAACTGTGGGGCACAAGTCAGATTGGGTGGGTGCCGGCACAACTCCAGTGGGCAGGTCAGATGGAGTGGATTGGCTCACCACTGCAGTGCCCAAGTCAGACGGGGTGGTCGTGGACTCCAAAGCAGTGCCTACATCCATAGGAGCGGAATGGGAGACAGGTGAGGCCGGCAGGGCAGGGGGGGGAACGGTCCCCACATCAGTGGCACCAACTGTCTGACCAGGTGTGGAGGAGCAAGTGCTAGGGGGGATGGCCTTAGCATTTTGGGGATGGTGTATCTGTGTGTGGGGAACCTGGGGCAGGGAGTGGCGGGGGAACCTCTGGAGTGGTGGCCTGGGGGATGGAGGACGGAGACTTTGCCTTGGAGCTGCGTGATGGCGGGGGGGTCTTGCTCTTCTTGCGCCGGGGGGACTTGCGGGTGGGCATCTCGGACTGACTGCGCCTGGGGGAGGGTGCCCGGGTGTGAGGGGCACTCCCTTCTGTGTGTGGGGACTTCCTCTTCCCCTTGTAATCAGGATCTGCAGGGTCGGTGGGGAAGAGGCCAAGGTCACAGAGGAAGAGCTTCTGGGGGGATGGGGTTGCAGGTGAGGCAAGGGAAGGGGGCTGGGAGGGAGAGGTCTCGGAGGACTGTGGAGTGGTTGTGGATGACTGTGTGTGTGTCAGCAAACCAGCCCCTGTGAGTGTGGAATCAGTCCCCTGCGCTTGCTTGTGTGCACGTCTAGCCCTTGGTTTGGGGGTTTCTGTGCTTGGGACAGGTAGGGTGCTAGGAATCATGGGTGGTGCAGGGGTAGGAGGGGTGCAGGACTGTTGGAGGAGGGACACTGCTGCCATCAGGGAGGAGGCCACGGACTGATTGGTCCTCTGTAGGGCAGACATGCCCAAGGAAATGCCCTCAATGAATGACACCAGTTGTGTCAACAGACCTGTGTGTGCATGGAGGACCTTCAGCATCGACATCTGCCCTACATGGATCTGTCTAAGTAAGTCCACAGAGTCCTCATTCAGGGCAGCAGGGGACACAGGGGCAGGGGGTGTGGTGCCTGGCACAAAATAGACATGCTCACGAACACGGGAGCCCATAGGGACCTCTGGGATGGGAGCTGATGGGAGGGGGGTGGTGGTGGTGGCAGTGGTGGGGGCGGAGAAAGCTTCACTAGCTGAGGTTTGGTGGCTGCTGACACACGCCTCCATGAGGGAGTCATCCTCAGAGCTGCTGTGGCCTTCAGCTGGGGGGATGGTGCTGACGGCTCCTCTGTGTGGCTCAACTCGCCATCCGTGCCACTGGGTCCACCCGACTCCTCTCCTTCTGTCCCTGTAAGGCTCTGTGGCTCCTCCTGGTCCGTGGAGCTGTCCCCTCCTGTGGCCGTGGATATATCTGGATAGGAATAGGAAGTAACAGAACTACATCAGTCACCTGCACCGACTGCACACACCACAGTGAGTACATACATCAAAGGGCAAGCCCTGGCATCATCAGCTGAACACAGCTCAAAGTGCCAACACTGTGTAGGATAAGACAATTGTCATTCTCAACATCAACCATGGCACACATATCCCTCCTTGACTTTCACACATATGTCCGTTGCATGTTGAATGCTAACACACCAATGTGCCAACATGCACCACCCACACATTAGTTGTACATGCAAGTGAACATGTAGGAGTATGTCACTATACACACAGCACATCTCGTGCGACTGACTCAGTACAGGTGTCCGGATGAAGGGATGGGCAGAGACTCATTTCACATGCTTGGGATGCATGCCAGCAACACACACTATGATGTACTCATGTCCTGATGGGCAAGGCCACAATGGGGTGCATGGTGCACACTTATACACAACGCAGGCTCACTCATAACAAGTTCAATGCCATGGCACTGGGATGCCCTGAAAGTCAGTCAACACTGTCTCCTGTCACAGGGGCAGGGCATCCAGACAACAGCAATATGCACAGACTCACAATCCTAGCTCAGGGGTAAAGCTGACTCTGCAGATGACCGGCGCACTGGCCCATCCCATGCAAACAACATATCCAGGACCCAGAAGACCCCACATCATGCAAATCATTCATATGAGTCTCAGCAAACACAAATCCCTGTACATTAACACATCACAGTCTGCCATGCATGTAACCCAGATGCATGAAGGACACAGTTGCATACACCATTGTGCGCTGTCAGATGATCACACACCTATATGTCACATAGGTCTTGTCTCTCACAGTCACATTGCAGATGTCATGCTGACCCTCTGAATCATGGACACCCCAGTTGTACGTAGCAACAAGCCACACCCTAATGACACAGAGGCAGGCACCTGAGGGCACATGTCACTAAGCACATCCTGCAATTTCATACACTGGAGTGGGATTACAGAGTGTTTCTGAATGCCCTTGAGGGGGCATGACTGGCCAGGACTAAGTGAAACAGTGTTTTGGCCCGGACAGTAGTCAGGTGGCTAAGCAAGTGTGACATACTTGATATACATACTCCTGATGCCCAAAAATTGGAGTCCCCTGCTGCATGGGTTTGTTTGGACTACCCCAGCCACATGTTGTGAGTCAGACCAGCAATTGGTACACATCTCAAGGGCACACACAGATCACATGTCATATCTCAGGCATTGTGTAAACAATTGACCCACCCATGAAACACACAACTGATTCACGGGAACTGATGCTGACCGGTACCTGAAGCATAGCTGACTGCAGGGACACAGTGCCCTAGTGACACAAGCAACAGACTGGAGGGGCCTCACCTGTGGAACAGATGAGGAGGGTGCATCACACAAATGAGGGACCTGAGTTTGGGACTACAAGACCTTCATAATGTGGAAGTGTGACCAGGACAAAAGACTGCTATTTGCATGTAAGACATAGTACACAGATCAGGCATGGACTTACCCCCTTCCTGCTGCTGTCTGGCCTTCAGCTGCCTCTCCAGGTCCGGGAAGACCACCACCAGGATACGGAGCATGTGGGGAGTCAAGGTCCGGTGTCCGCCCCTCCTGCGTGGTGGTGACAGCTTCAGCTGGACTCTAGCTATCCTCCGGGTCCAGCCCCGAAGGTCCTGCCACCTCTTCTGGCAGTTGCGGATGCAGCGCTTGTAGACCCCCACAGAACGAACAGCCCGGGCGATGGTCAGCCAGATCTCCTGCTTCTGGTGGGCATCAACCTGTGAGGATGACAAAGTGAAAAGTACATTAACACACATGCCCCAGATTTGTGCAGCACACATTTGGATATACATGTCATCATCACAAAGGGAAATAAATTAGCAACCATGGGGAATAAAAACTCACATGCATGTCTGACATGTTAACAATGCCTGGATAGTTTAAGCTTGCAATAATGCACTTTAGCAGCAGGAAAACTATTCATTACATGTACCTACACACTTTGGGGGATGAAAGTAGTCAGTGAGAATGCTTGCCACTGCTGTACACACTGCTAGTACTGCTAGTCAGACAACATGCATAATTAGGAAGGCAGTGGACAGCACACTCACCTGCTCCCCTGGTGTCCCATAGAGCTTTCTGTACTCTGGAAGGAGCCCGTCCAGCAGGGCCTGGTTCTCCTCCTCAGTGAAGGCTGGGGCCCTCTCCAGAGTACGTGCCATAGCAGGAGCCAGAGGATGCAGAGACAGCAGCAGTGGTAGCAGGAATGTGGTCCAGTAGCATGTAGTGCTGGCAAGTGAGCTCCCTGGGGGCCAGCCAGCCTTATATCTGTGCTGCAGAGGCAGACTCTGTGCCATGTGCCCCAAGTGATAGGTCCAACACGGTTGCATTCTATGAATCTGGCCAATCCATTCAAAAGTACGACTCGTACACGCCTACATGCCCACTTCTTAACTTAGACGCGCATTCCGACGTAATTTACAAAGCTTGCCCTAAATGCAATCTCAATTGCACCCACTCCTGTACTCAGACACCCCCAATTCCTGGAGCACCACATAAAGATACCATAAGCACTAAATGCGCACTAGTGAATGCGAGATCTATGTGCAAACACAAAGAAGAGGTGGCCGAACTAATATCGGCACACAAATTAGACATTCTGTTCATAACAGAAACATGGGCCGACTTGGCTTCTGACCCCGATCTCGTGACAGCCGTCCCTGAGGGCTACTACATTGTCAGACAAGACAGACCGGCCGGAAAAAAAGGAGGCGGCCTCGCCATAATCCTACTGCAAAATCTAGCAGTAAAAACTGGAACTTCAGCCACTATCCCGGCTGAAACACTATCTTTCTCCATCACGCTTTCCCCCACCCAAGTGTTCAATGGAGTCCTGCTCTATCGCCCCCCTGCGGCCCGAACACCATTTCTCCAATCCATCAGCACTTTATTAGAAACTGTGCCAGAAGTCTCTGACTTCACAATACTCGGAGATTTTAACTTTCATCTAGAAAACACCCTAGACAAAGATACTCTGAGTTTGATTGAGGACCTTAAGGCAGCCGGCCTAAACCAGCTGGTCACCTTACCTACACACAAAGCAGGCCACATTCTTGACGGATTGTTCACGAACAACCCGGCCATTGCCCCCCCTACTGTAACTCCAATTGTATGGTCAGATCACGCAGTGGTGGTTTTCTGCGTTAGTGTTAAAAAACACAAAAATCAACCCTCGGCAAAAAAACAACAGAGGCTCTGCAGGGATTGGAAAAATATAGAAACGATCACCTTAGCCGAAACTCTCGGAAACACTAAACCCCCCCCAGTATCTGACCCTCAACTAGCAGCAAACAATTATAACCAATGGCTTACAGATACCTTAAATCAAGTAGCGCCTCTAAAAAGAGTGCGGTCTAATCGTGCAACACCATCAGCCCCATGGTTCTCCGAACTGATAAGAATAGAGAGACAGAAATGCCGCAATCTAGAAAGGCGTTGGCGAGTCAACTATGACAATAACGACAAAGAAAGATACAAACAAGCGCTATCAGACTACAGGAAAACGCTAAGACAGGAAAAAAGCAAATATTTCTGTGAACAGATAGAAAGAGCACAGAATTCCAGTAAGCAACTATACCAGACCGTGGCTACATTAACAACGATACCAACAGCCAATATCACTGAAACCTCCCAAGACCTTTGCAATAAAATGGCCGACTTCTTCAGGACCAAGGTAACTGAAATTTTCGATAAATTTAACAACATCACGAATGAGGAATTGTCAGACGACACCAAGAACATAGAACTCACGTCCTCATCTCTGAACGAATTTATCCCCCCATCACTAACAGAAATAAAAAACCTCATTAAAACCACTATGTCAGGATCCCCTCTTGATCCATGCCCACCAACCATTATCAAACTAACATCTGATGTAGTAGCACCAATCCTGGAGAACATCTGCAGCACCATTTGTGAGACAGGAACATATCCCCAAAATTGGAAAACTGCAATAATAAAGCCTCTATTAAAGAAACCAACTCTTAACACCTTGGAATTAAAAAATTACCGCCCTATAGCAGCTCTCCCTTACCCATCAAAAATTCTTGAAAAAGCCATAAACAAACAGCTGGCCAACTACATTGATCAAAATAACCTGTTGGATAACACCCAGTTCGGGTTCAGAAGAGGACATGGAACGGAGACAGCGCTCATCAAGGCCTCTGAAGAGATCAGACAGATCATGGACCAGGGCGGTTCGGCTGTTCTGATCCTGCTAGATCTATCAGCGGCCTTTGACACGGTCGATCATAACATCCTGATCGACCGTGTCAAAGCTATGGGCATAAAGGGCAGGGCTGTGGAACTTCTGACCTCTTTCCTAGCCAATAGAGAACAGTCAGTGAAGATGGGGAACTTCTATTCACCAACGTTCGTGCTGCCATGCGGAGTCCCCCAGGGATCCTCGCTGAGTCCGACACTTTTCAACATCTATGTGTCGGACCTGGCGAGGATCATTAAAACCCATGGAATGGGAGTGACTTCGTACGCCGACGATACCCAGTTGGTGTTGGCAGTACATAAGAACGGGATTGAAGTAGCAGCCAACTTTCAGACCGGTATGAGAGCCATTAGTCACTGGATGGACAATAATTGTCTAAAACTAAACACCGACAAGACCGAGGTAATGGTGTTTGGAGACCTAAAACCATCTTGGTCTCCGATCTGGTGGCCATCGGAAATGGGCAATCCACCTATCCCAGTTTCTAAGGTCAGAAACCTAGGAGTGTTGTTCGACAACAAACTAAGTTTCACCAATCACGCCAACGCAGTGGTCTCCTCTTCCTTCTTCACGCTACGGAAGGTGAAAAAGCTACTACCCTACCTACCACTGTCTGCAGGGAAAACCCTGATGTCCTCCTTGGTGTTATCCAAGGTGGACTACTGCAACGGGCTTCTGCTGAACGCCCAGGAGCAGGTCCTTAAAAAGCTACAAATGGTGCAGAACGCCGCGGCGCGAATCCTGACCAGAACACCCAAGTTTGCACCGATTTCATCAGTCATTTACCAACTTCACTGGCTCCCAATAAAAAAGAGAACCAAATTCAAGGCTCTGTGCATTATATACAGAGCACTGAACAGCCAAGGACCCGACTTCTTTAGGGAATCACTGCAGCTGTACGTTCCCAAAAGAGCGCTAAGATCAGCCTCATCTGCTTCACTATGCATTCAACGAGTGAGAACAGTCACCTGGGGAGACAGACGCTTCATGGTGGCCGCCTCGAGGCTCTGGAACTCCTTGCCCCATCACATAAAAACCAGCCCCTCACTATTGCTCTTCAGAAGGCAAGTGAAGACATGGCTATTCACTCAATAATGCACAGGACGTGCCTCCTTGTCTGCCCAGCGCCGAGACACCATTTATGGTATTTGTTCGCGCTTTAGAAATTTAGAAATAAATAAATAAATAAATTCTGCATTGTTCAAATCTTCACCTTCAAGGAACACTTGAAATTGCAACATTGTTGTAGGCATCCAACTGAATTTCCAGTGCACAACTCGTACAAGTGTTGAATCCGCATCCGTCTCCATGACAGTCCTGAGCCAATGGGTGCGCCCGGCTCGTTCAACTGACTGTACAAGGCGTATTTTGAATATACACATGCACCCATCTCCATACGATTCAATGGCCAAGGCGTACGCCTGTCTCGGACCATGCCTGTCCGACGCGTATGCATGATCCGCGTCGGACCTCATTGCATTCAATGACAAAGCGTACGCACCGCTCGGTCATGAACCATGCAATGCGTACGCATTGTCACCCGCGTCGGACCTCATTGCATTCAGTGACAAAGCGTACGCACGGCTCGGTCATGAACCATGCAATGCGTACGCATTGTCACCCGCGTTGGACCTCATTGCATTCAATGACAAAGCGTACGCACGGCTCGGTCATGAACCGTGCAATGCGTACGCATTGTCACCCACGTCGGACCTCATTAGTGTGACTATTATACGGATGCAACACACATATACTGGCCATGGACACCTGCGCACACCTGCCACACTATAGCATTGGCCACACAGTGTCCCATGGCATGTAAGGCTGCATTCCCTGGGTGTTTGGGGGGGCCACATCTGTTTTTTTGGCTGGCACTTTGTGCAGCCACTCCCAGGCTGTGCACGTGTACATGGGGGCAGAATCCTTTGTGTGTTGTGCACATTACCACTGTGATGTGCAATTGGACAGTAATGGGAATGAGTCAAGGCCACAGTGTCATGTTGGATATGTTTAAGACATGTCACATACACCCTGAGTCCTGGGGGTGATGGCATGTACATCACAGTGAGACCTGTAGCCCCAATACTGATGTGCCCCCATAGTCTGTGTGCATGTTGTGTCTCAGATGTGGCTGATCACATGTTACCAATGGGTGAAAGTCTCCACATCCATGTGGTATATGCATCAACCTTGATGGGGTGTGTGTCTGAGAGACGTACATGTAGGGCCGGCAGAAAAACAACAGTGGCCACTGCCTGTGGGACTTACGCTTGCCTTGTGGTGTGTACGTGCTACGCCATGTCCATTGCTGTGTTGATGCGGCAATACAGGGAGCCTGGGTTTCTGCATGGCAGAGATCTGTGATGCCTGGGAGACATGAGGCCTCCATTGTCACTGGGGTGTGTTTTTTTAACGTTGCAGCAGCACATAGGTTGGGTGACACAGCCAGATGATTGGCCCATTGCACTGCATGGCACTCATGTAGACATGTGGAATTGAGATGTGAGGTGGTGGTCTTGTAGGTGACATATGTGTCCATGCCCAACAGCACACACCTCAGTACATTGTGTAATGTCAAGAACTAGCATGTGATAGTGATGGTGATCATGGCCACATGGGTGTATGTACTGACAATCTTCCTTTGTGCATCTCTGTACTGCAGGGCACCAGCTGTCCATCGTCCGTTCCCAGGAACGCGACTGCATCAGATGGTACCGCTTCACCAGGCCACTGATTCCGGAGTTGGCGGAGCAGTTGGCGCCACAGCTGCTACCTGGCCGGACATACCCTACAGCACTGACCCCAGAGGTGAAGGTGATGGCAGCCCTGCACTTCTTTGCTACCGGTACCTTCCAGTACACTGTGGCTACTGCTGGTGGTATGTCACAAACGATGTTTAGTCAGGTGCTACGCGATGTCTTGGAGGGGATGTTGCACTTCCTCGACCTGTATATCAAGTTCCCGAGCCCAAATGAACTCCCTGAAATTAAGGATGCCTTTTATACAATGGGGAGGATGCCGAACGTCATTGGATCTATTGATGGGACACATGTGGCCCTGATACCACCACAGGCACATGAGCAGGCATACCGGAACAGGAAGCACTACCATTCGATCAATGCTCTGGTGGTCTGTCTTGCTGACATGTCGATCACACATGTGTGTACACGGTTCCCTGGTTCGGCGCACGATGCCTACATTATGAGTAGTCGCATTGCAATGCTGATGTCACCGATGCCAGCTCAGCGTGCCTGGCTTGTCGGTGTGTACTGACTGTTTCTCATTTTGTGTGGTTGTCACTGTTGTATTCCGCACTCCTACAAAACTCAGCTACTTGTTCATTTTTGTGTGTGTAGGTGACTCCGGATACCCCAACATGCCGTGGTTGCTGACACCGCTCAGGAACCCTGTGACACCAGCCGAGCTGCGCTACAATGAGGCACATGGTCGGAGCAGGAGGGTGATTGAGCGTACATTCGGCCTCCTGAAAAGCCGCTTTCGCTGCCTGGACAAGACCGGAGGGGCCCTCCCATATGAGCCAGCAAAGGTGTGCAAAATAATACTGGTCTGCTGCATGCTACACAACATGGCGGTGCGGAAGGAGGTGCCTCTCATCCAGGATGACGGCCAACCTCCGGCACCTGTGGAGGATCCCGGCCTGGGCCAAGATGCCAGTGATGATGAAGATGACGGTGATGTCCGCTCCCAGCTCATCAACAACTTTTTCACCTGAATGTGAGTTTCCAGGGTTGTTATGTGAATGTATGGAGGTAGCCTGGAATGTGTTGAGCCAGCTCTGTTGCTGCCTGAGTGTGTCTGTGTGCCACTTGACTGGATGCGTGCTGTGATGTGTCCATTCAGCTGGTGTGTACTCCACAATAGGGTAGTACTGCTAACTAGTGTTTGTGTAGGTGTTTTGCAACATGTTTTGTGCATGTGTATTGCATTTCTCTCCTGATCTTCTGTGCTTTTGACTGTATCTTGTCTGTCCTTCCCAGGGTACTTTGCCTGTTGTGTGGTCAACACTGACCCCCAACACCCAGAAGCCAACACCAGTGTGGAAGTTGACAATTCCCATCAACTGATGTACCCCACATCCCTGGACTTCCATTCTCCAACACATTGTGAGAGTGTATCCACTCTTACGTAGAATTACCGTGCAACTAGTGTGAAATAAACGTGTTGCTGATGTGTAATGAACCTGTGCTATGCTTTGTTATGTGCGTTGTCTGTCTTCCCACATCTGAGTGACATCTGCTTACCTCACCTGTGGACTTGTTACCACTGACTGGGCTTGGTGTTGTGTCTGTGCATGCCAATGTGTTTCAGGTCAACATCATTGTGTGTGATGAGTAACATGGCCATGGTGAGTATGTTTTGTGTTGCCATAGTGGTGTGTCTCCCTCACATGTGTCACATCCCCATGACTCACCTTACGTTGGTCACATTGTTGCCGTATTTGGCATGCACTGTGTTGTGTAGCAGATCGACATCTCCCTGAACATGACAAGTTGGAATCACAACAGAGGCAAGTCTGGTGTACTGGTGAGTTTATTTACAAACATGTGTGAGGGAAGTACACAGGATGGTGGGTGCTGTACAGTGGTTTGGGAATCCAAAGTTCACATTGGAGTTGGAAGTGCTGGTAGATGAAATGTCCAGAGTAAAGTCCACAGCCATCTGATACATTGGCCCAACATGCACCCTCCATGTCATGTGGGTGAGTTGTGTGCGATTGGACAAGGTGTACGGGTTGCGCACAAAGAACATTGTCCAGAACAGGTTTGGAGGCCCTGGGGGATGTGCTGGGACATCTGCCTCTCACATGTCCTTCTTCGGACGACGCCTCTTCTTCCGGGGGAGGGGTGAGATCCTCATGTGCAGGCCTCTGCCGTGCAGGGGACTCTCCGCCAGAGTCCTCCTCCCTCCCTGTGGCGCTGGCAGATGGTGTTTCGACAGATGTTGTAGGCACACGGGGGTGTGGACAGGTTGGTGTTGATCTGGCGGAGGCATTGTAGTTTGTCCCGATGCACCGCAGTGATGTCATCCCACTTGGTCTCTATGCTGGCATGGTGGGTGACCTGCTCATGTTGCCTGTCCTTGAGGATCCCCACTACCTGGCCAAATCCTCCAGTGCTATCCTGGTACGCATCTAAGATGCGTGCCAGTTGGGGGTCATCATGCAGTCCAGACCCCTCTGCAAGGCGTGCCCTGTGCCTCCCACCCCTCCCAGCACCCCTCTCCACACGGGCAAGACCAGCGGTGGTACGCACAGGTGACACTGGGACCCCTTGGGTGGTGTTGCTGGTGGTGTTGGCTGTAGATTCCGGGGGGTCCTGTGTCCCTGTGCTGTGGGTGTTGATTGTCCTTGGTCTGTCTGTGTTGGCGGGGGTGCCCTGTCAGTGTTTGAGGTGTGGGTACAGGGGGGCAGATGTTGATGTTGCTGGTGCTGCATGATGGCTCACACCGGAGGGGCCAGGTTGGTCGTCGTCATCCAAAGAGGACAGTGAGAGAGTCAGACCAGAGAGCTCAGTGTCCACCAGAGTCTGGGCCTGGGTATCCTTGTCCTTTGGAGCTGGGTGCCCAGCACCACCTGTGTTTGGAAAAGACACACAATGTGATTTATGTTTCTACATGCATCGTTGGTTCACAAACATGACATTTTCTACTTTTCAAACAGATGCCTGCCTGTACACTGCTTTTTCCCAGCTTGTCACGGACAGAGTTTGATATTGTTGTTGGCCATTTCCCAGCATGGCCTTGTGCTCCCCACAACAGAGCCCTGTGTCAGACATCTTGTCAGTCCCTTCCCACTCCCTGTGAGGCAAGTATGTTTCAGTTTGATCTTGCTGGGCCATGTGGGTGGGTGTAAGTTGTCTGTGACTGCGACTCCCATCATACTCTTGGCTACACCCCCCTTCCTAGCATGCCCATGCTTCCTCCCTCTTGACTCTGCTTCCCTGTGAGGGGGTGTGACAGCAATGGCAATATGGCTGACTGTGTAGTGCTGATGTATGATGTTAGCCATTTCCGAGCATGGCCTTGTGCTCCCCACAACAGGGCCCAGTGTCAGACATCTTGTCAGTCCCTTCCCACTCCCTTTGAGGCGAGTATGTTTCAGTTTGATCTTGCTGGGCCATGTGGGTGGGTGTAGGTTGTCTGTGACCGAGACTCCCATTATACTCTTGGCTACACCCCCCTTCCCAGCATGCCCATACTTCCTCCCTCATGACTCTGCTTCCCTGTGAGGGGGTGTGACAGCAATGGCAAGATGGCTGACTGTGAAATCCTGGTGTTTGTTTGGCTACAAGTCCCAAGTGAGCCTTTGTGCTTCACACAGCAGCACCCAGTAAGGGGTATCTTTTGCTGATATTTCAATGAGGTGTGTGTCAATGCATTGTACCCGGTGAGTAGTGTGGAGTTTGTGTTGAGGGAGGGTGTCTCCCCATGCTGAGTAGTCTGGTCAGGGCTGTCAGTTCTCCTTCCCATCATGAAACGTGCTTCCATTGTAGGGCATGCAAGTTGTCTTTCAGGATGTCAGTCAGTGGTGTCCTGCTTGTGATTTGCACACAAGCCCTAGCAGGGCCTTGTGCTCCCCACAGCAGGAGCCAGTGTCAGCCATCTTGTCAGTCATTTTCCACTCCCTGTGATGTGGGCATGTTTCTGAGAGGTCTTGATGGGCCAGTCAGGAGGGGGAGCATTATTTGTGACTACAGGCCCCATCATGCTTTTGGCTACACTCACTTCACCTGCATCCCCACTATTCCTTCCAGACAGTCAGCTGCACTGTGAGGTGGTGTGTTTGTGGTGGCAAACTGTCTGGCAGTGTCTATTTGGCTTAGTGCCACTGGCTTGCTCTATTTGTTTGTAGGTTGGTACATGTCATGACACAGTCCCCAGTCACTATGAGATGGCAGGTATTGTGTGTGTCTGACTGGCATACACATCGTGGTATGTTTATCTATTGGTTAGTGTAGCTTTGCTTTTGGTGCATGGTTTCACTGTCCCCTTGCCACACAATCTTGGGTATGTTGTTTGTGTACTCACCAGGCTCTGGGATGTCTGTTAGGCCATGGACGCTCTCTGGTGGTAGGATGTCCCGCACCTTCTCCTCCCAGGTCCTGAAGTAGACTGGTTTGGCAGGAGGGCCACCGCCGGTGCGCTGACTCAAGGCGTGATCTTTCTCGATGAGTTTCTTGACCCTCCTGCGCACGTCATACCACCTGTTCTGGATATCGTCCTTAGTGCGCAACGTTGATGCTTGTGCATTCACCTTGTCCACAATCCTCGCCCACATCTTGGTTTTCTGTGAGATGGGGGTCCTTTGAACCAATGTACCAAACAAATGTGGCTCTACTCTGATGATCTCGTCTACCAGCACTTCTAACTCACTGTCTGTGAACTTTGGAATCTTCTTTGGAGGCATGGTGATGGGTGGTGGTGGTGGGGGATGTGTGTGTGAGGGTGCAAGTGATGTTGGGTTGGTGTTGGTTTTACTGTGTGTATGTGTGTGTGCTTTTGTATGAGGTGCTGATGGTGTGTGAGTTGTGTGATGGGTGAGTTGTGAGTGTGTCTGTGGTTGCTGTGTACTGGTGTTTGCTGCTGGCTGTGTCTCCTGTTTGCAAGGGATGATGGTAGTGATTGTAGTCCTTTATATAGTTGGAGTTGTGGGTGTGTCTTTGTCCCATGTTTTGTTTTGGTATTTATTTGCTTTGTCATTGCTTGTTTGGTCCTTTTTTTGTCTTTTTTCCTTTGTGTTTTGTAGGCATGAAGGAGACGTTCATGTGACGGAAACGGACGCTGCTGTAGTCTCGTGTGGGCTTCTCCGCCTCGTTCACGCTGCCTGTCTTCTGTGTTTGGTACGCGTCGTTCTTGGTGGTCCCTATTGCTTGTGTGCCCGGTTGTCTGTGCGTGCCGGTCGTGCGGCTTAGTCTCCGTGCGAGTCGGTCTGGTTTTACACACATTGCACCGTACTGCGTTAATCGTACATCGCGGGTACGGGTCGGTCGGGTTCATTCCGGGATTGTGTCGGTCGGTGAAAATCGCGTCGGTTTTCCGGCCGGATCACTATTTTCCCTACGGCTCGGTCGTACGGCTTGTATTCCATACGTGTCGGTTGTAATTCACACGCGTTGGGTCGTACGGCGCTGGTCCGTGTCGGTCGGTATTCGGTCCGGGTCCGTGTCGGTCGGTTCGTTTTGCGGCCGGAATCGGAATCGGCCCCTCAGTGTTGACTGCAGTGTTGCACCAAAGTTTGGTGTAACACTACAGTCAACACTGAGGGGAGCGCAAATTGTGGACCACATGTACCATGATGCAAAGGAGCAACATTTTCTGGGATGCGATATAGTCTCTGGCCACACCCTTTTCCCTGTCCAAACTGATTTTCATGACCTCCTCTACCATTTATCTCACGTTCTTAATGCTCCTTTTTTTTATTACACTTTGCCGGCCCCAGCCTGATATTCCGGGCCGAGCCGGAAAGTACAGCTTGAACTGGAGATTCAGGCCCGACTGTGGATGTAAAGATATGACTCGCAAATGATCTTGAAAGTTAGAATTTCGTCTCAGATTGCCTTTGTGAATCGGGCCCGTAGTCTTTGTGAGAAACAGCTCACTGGCTATCAGGAATCCAACATAGATCAGAAAAGAATGGGAATTTCAGAATATTAGCTAAGAGACTGAACTCAGTTAAAGTATATCAAAGAAGGTAGGGAAGCTTGGTTGAACACTAGAATGTCCCACAGTGAGGCTCCCTAGTAGTGGGCAGGAGAGTGCAGGGATTAAATATAATGGCAAAACAGAATTGGCAGATAGTAGACAGTATGCTTAGCATACTAGTATTTGCACATATTTTACAGCATCCTAACCCGATTTGTGAGATTAAATAAGATTGTTAAGCAGTATACAGCAAGAGGGCCATTCAATACGAGCCTTAACTCCTGTTACCTCATATATCAGAACTCTCAGTTTTGCTGTCATTGCCACACACTCAGCAATGCTCCCCAGGTAAATTTCTGCAGGCACATATCTCACCCCAGAGTTTCGTTATTTACAGGTGCGGTATATACCTGACCCTAATCCGGGGCCCTCGTACTCACGGTTTTAGACAAGTTGTCACTGAAGATAATAATATGGTGAAGCATTAAAAGTCCTATGTCAAGCACTGACACCGTTTCCCATCGGTTATTTAGAAAAGGAAGTGTATACAGAGCTCTGAAAGTGTTTTCAGGTGGAAGGACATAACACCATTGTAATGTCGCCATCTGTATAACCCAACAGATAATTACTCCCGAGGCTTATACTATTAAGGCTCTGCAGTCATTGCTTTCCACAGCTTTGTTCCTGAGTACAGATGCTGGCAGAAATTGATTACCTTAATATGCCCAGGAATGCTGGCGGGGGTGCTTCATAATGGCCCTTCCCTTAATAGTGCTGCTCACACTGTATTCTAACCAATTAAAATAGCGTTGTAAAATGAAGAAAGCAAACTTTGCATTGAAAGCTTCTGAAATGTGAAATCACAGTTGCACGTGTGGAAAGCTTAATGTCATTACAGAAAGGATAAAAGACATGACATGCTTAATACGAAATCGCTGAAAGAAACTTTTTTTCTCGAGTGAATAAATACATTTTCACATGGTTACTTAAAATCCACAATAATACAAATGACAGAAAGACACACAGTTTAATAACTTAGTGGCATACTGCCAAATACCTACACAAAACGGGATTTGATCCTGTTTTAGCTCAGGGGAGGGATCAAAACAATATTGCAAACAAAATGGTCCCCCCATTGGACATCAATCATAATTTGATTGTGTCAAATACACAGGAATTAAACACGGCGTGTGTGAATATATTACTTAATATTGCTTTTATATTATAACATCTCAGCACATCAATATGACACCAATATACATTGATATGTGACACACAAAAATTGAGAAATTGGAACAAACAAAAATGGAACAATTATTTATAGTACTCACCAATAAACACAGACGTTCAATACGTCCTTATCTGCAGTTTATGAGGTCCCACAGTGTAGTGACCTGGGGCAGGGCACTAGAACCCTGCAGTGGACCGTGGGGACACCACATCCGGTCAAGGGTGTGGGAGGAGGCATTGCAGAGGGACGAAGGAGCATGGGTAGATGTGAGTGTGGGCAGCGCAACACATTCTGTAACAATAAAGAATCACAGATCCCTACCTGTCTCCTGTGTGTCTGTGGGGGCTAAGGACACGACACACAGCAGGGCGTTTTCATTCAAAGGCCCCCAAGTCTATTTATGTGATCGTTTTTGGATTTTATAGCAGGGAAATGTTCTGTGGTAATGTCACACTCCTCAAGACTCTCTATATGTGCTGACACATTTTGACCCATAAGGGTCAGAGGGCTTGATTTAGACTTTGGTGAATGGGAATTTACTCTATCAGGGTGATGGAGTAAAGTATTCTCTCAGCCTGAGGGAGTACCTGCCCTGCAAAGTTTTATATGTCCCAATGGACATCTCTTGTTGGCACGATGGTTCCTGTAAATGCTTTGAGAGTTTGATTTATTTAAAAAACGAAAAATTCCAAATCAGGATTTTGTTTTTGAGAATTAAAGGTGCACAGTTTAGATATAACGCAGTAGGATTGTTTTCCAGTAGGTGGCCAACCAAAGCTGCAATCAATGTTTTATATCGAATGTTTTCAATTGAATTCCCACTTTATGTTGTCCAATCATTTCCCTGATTTCTTGATTAGACTAATCGAAATAAGCCTTACCACATTGACACATTACACAGTATAAAACATTTCTTGTTTGACAATTTGAAAATGCCATATGTCTAATAGTAATGATGTTGTAGACAGAATTTCTCATCCTTGATGGTACTTGCACAGAACCTGCAATTTCCACACCTTTGAAGTCCCTTCAATGGGGAAGTCCAAGTAGACTTCTTGTGTATCTGGTTATGTTTTCCTTTTTTCTGTATTGGAATGGACCAAGTTGTTTCTAAGGTTCCTATTGCTTTAGAGTGCATAGAGAGGTTGAAGCTTGAATTGTTCCACTCCTGAGATATTGTGCGAGTTGCTTCCAATAGCCTTCTTAATAAGACTTGTGTTAGCGTTGAAGGTGGTGACACAAACACAGCGGTCAAGTTTGTTTCCGCTTTTGGGCACATGTAAGCACTCTCTCGGCATACCATGCTCTTATTATTGATTGTTTTATTACTTTGTATGGCTATTGCCTCTCTGGGAATTTGTTGAGTATATTGGTAGCATTTCTGAAATAGTCTTTCTAATTTTGTTCCCTGATTCTCTTCCAACTTTCCTCCTTCCCTTCTCCCACTCTCACACTCTCTTCTCTCCTGTTGAAGTGCATTTAGAATGTTGAGGAAGGTTCAGTCAGGAAAGTGCACTGTGAGGCAAGAAAGGAGACACCTCTAGACTATTACTTATTAAAAAGTTCACCTCACCCACTTCGTTTTGATTTCTTCACTAGTGACGAAGATAGGATGCTGTGCATCGGTCTAACTTCACCCTTGTACAATATGAGTTCTCTGAGAACATTCGCCTGTCCTTCCTCTTAGTGAGAACTCTGAAAGAGGTGCATCTTTTTCTGTCAGCCGTCGCCTCCACCTCGTATGTTGTGACTTCGTGGAATGTTCTGCCAACTGCCTGGCTTTGGAGTTCTTTTTTCTTCTGCCTGGAACCGTCCAGTTTTGTAAAGATATGCTTTGGAAATTCCCAGGAAGCTCTTCCCTGACTCCGTTTATTGTCTCCCAGCATTCTCTCCTCTGGGGTCTCCATTAACTTTTCAGGTCTGGTCATCTAGAGACCATGTGATAGGAACAATTGAGAAGCCAGTTATCGAAACAAAACGGACAGTCAGACAATCACCCTTGAATTAGCATTAATGTTAAGAGATATTTGCATTGGAAAGTGGCTATAAAATCAGCTGGGGTTTCTCCATAATTTCAAGTCTGCTTTTCCTTCCAACGCCTTACAGGGTCACTTCATTGTTAGCTAATTGTAAGTTGCCTTGCAAATCGATGTTTTATTGTATTTCTAGGGTCAGTAGGGAATTTACCCACATTTATATTCGTTTTGTTAAGTTCTATTACTTTTTGCCATGGTTTCTCTTTCACCTTTCCATTTATATTCCAGCTTTCATCTCTCCAATATGGCTGTGGCCAGTTTGAATCAGCCTACACCTTTACTGAATGATCAAGGAGAACCAGAATTACCTTGGGAAAGGCGGATCCAAATATTCAAAACGATTTAATTGCAATCGGAGGGGAAAATTTTAACCCTTAATGCAGACAACATATTTTATTACACAATGTGGGGTACAAAGTAGCAAGATCTTTGAAGACATACCTGAACCTACCTTGGCCCTATACGGAAATGGAGGGGAGCCTCAACTAAATGTATTTCAAATAACCTTAAAGAAACTGGAAGATTATTCCAAGTAAAAGAATAATGTTGTTCCAGAGAGGCATACGTTTTTTGATATAGTTCAAGAGAAGAATGAAAAAGTATCATTTTATATTGCAAAAGATTTTGGCCTCATGTAAGTTTCGGTCCCTAACCGATACACTTATGGGATCAGCTAGTCAGATGTACCAATGACTCTAAAATCCAAAGATTACTAGCTGTTCCTAACCCACAAGAAGCTATACACGTTGCGCATAGTACAGAGCAATCTTCAATATGTACAAAAGAAATTAAAACATTGTCAGTTCTTGTAGGTCTACAGAGTAATAATTTCAAAATGGGATTTGCTCCATGTCCATTAAGTGTTGTAGCTAACTACCTTTGAAGATTGCCTGTTAATAATCACAAGAATGAATTTGTAATGCCAGAGGAATCTGTACTTTCTATTGACATTCTGGCAGTACCAAAGAGTGAAAAGGAGGAATGCCTGAGAACTGACAAAGCATTGCTAAAAGAGAGAATCACAAATGGATATCCGGAAGGGTGTAGAGATTTACCCGACACGTTCCACCCTTATTGGAATGGATGAAATGAACTGTCCATGGATGGTAATCTTTTGATAAGATTGGGCAAAATTATATCTCCTGAGGGAATGTGAGGATGCTTTGATGACATACCCCATGAAGGCCACCTAGGAAGATGTTTAACCAAAAGTAAAGTCAGGGCAGATTACTGGTTTCACAATATAGACAAAGCTATGGATGATAAGGTGAATGAGTGCTATGCATGCAGGTTATATGATAAAAACCAAAATTAATCGTACGGCCGTTCTAGTTCCAGTTGACGTACTTCAAAACCACAGGGCAAATTGGGATTAGACATTATGGAATCTATAAACCTACTTATATTAATCACAAATACATATTTGTATTAGTTGACTACAACTCTCATTTGATCACCATTACAATTGTAAATATCAATACCACGACAATAATTGAATTTCTCGTGGATACATTTTCTTCAGATGGAATCGACAGCACCGTTGTCACCAACAATGATGTGCAGTTGGTGTCAGAAGAGATGAAAGAATTTCTAAAGGACTTATCCATTAATCACATTAGGACAACACTCTATTGACCCAAAGCCAAAGGGCATGTTGAAAGAGTAATAAGAATGATTAATGTTGAATAAAGAGGCGAACCACGTGGCCTATATTGCAGACAAGCCCACATCCAAAACCTAACATGATATGTTGTAGCTATATCACTCTTCACCTAATGCAGTCATTGGAATCACACCTTGTTCCTTCTTGAAGGGCAGAAAACCAGGTTAAACATTCTCCCCCATTGTTTAAATGAAAGAAAACTGGTGTTTGTAAAAACAGATAAGACAAAAACGGTAGCTCTCAATCAAATGAAATACAAACACTGGTATGATAAGAAATGAGGTGGAAAGGATCCCTGGTGGAAGGTGGTGGTGAAGAAACCTAATATGGGTCTCAACAAATTCAAGAAGTTCTTTCCACCTTTAACAATGAAACAAGTAAAATGCAATGTGGTATGGGGAAACTTAGAGCATGGATAGGGTTGCCATATACTCTAAAGTCCATGATTCTGGTTATGTATCTAATTCAAATAATGTTAAGTGTGATGGTAGATCAATTCTTGAAAGAAAAAGCACCAGATTTACTTGTTTTCCCAACTAGCACTTGAATTATAAAATGGGGTTATCATGAGATTTGTTAACATACTCTTTCATAGTCTTGTTATTTCCTTAATCTAATTATTTAGGCTTATCTCTATTTTTTCCAGGAAGGGAAATATGTTGTAATGGTCCCCTCTTCTCTACCCACAGAAAGCTTATCTAATCTCCTTGGTCATGATTTCTTTAGCCTTCCGTTTTAGAACTCTTTCTGAGGATACGTAAAAATAGACTGAGGGAAAGATTGTCTCTTAAATCTCTTTGGTGAAAACTGAAGTAGTGAAAGAAAGTATTTATCTTAATTTCTTTTGTATGTAATATAGCATATGAGCGGCCTTCTTCATATGCAATGGTGAGGTTCTCTGTAAATTGTATGTCTGTACTCACTTGTTTAACCATTCTACAAAATTACTTAGTTATACTTCACTTCCCCTCAAGATCATGATAACATCATCAATACGTTGCTTCCATGCAGTACTATGATGTTGAAATGGGTTTGTTACTGTCTAGCCATCTCTCTTCATACTTAACCATAAACATTCTGGCTATCTCTGGTGCACATCATTAGCCCGTTCGTATCCCCCTTCACTTGCACCTAGAAGTGGTGGTTGAAGTAGAAAAATATTAGTCCAATATGAACATGATGGGCACTTGATGGAGCCATGTTCTAATTTCCAGGAAGCTTTCCATTGCTTCTATTGCATCATCTTGAAGAATGTTAGTGTAAAGACTGACAGTGTCCAGTCTCACTAGAATTTCCTACTGATCATTAAATTCCTTATTATTTAGCTTATTTATGATGTCCATGGTATCTTTTATGTAGCTTGGAATCTGCTTGATTGATTGTTTGATGAAAACATGCAAATAGTTTGCCAACGGCTCCAAGACTGAATTAACCCTAGATAATATTGTTTGGCCGGGAGGGTGTAGCTGATCTTTATGTACGTTTGGTAAAGTATACATTTGATACCCATCCTCCTGTTATACCTATTCCAAATGTTTGTTTTGATTTTGTCCTGAATGAATGCTGAGGGATCATTAGATGAATCATTCTGTAATGTTCCTCTTGCTGGAGTTGTTTCATTTCCTTCTTTTCATAATCTGGCCTATTCATGATCACAATTGCTCTGGCTGTGGTTGATAGGTTTAATGATTATATTTTCCAAGCACTTTAGTCGTTTGTGGGTTTGTAGTTTATCAAAGGAGAGGATGCTCTTGACATATTTGTTACTTGTTTTGATTTTGCCCAGTTCTTGTAGAATTGCACCAAACATAAACTTTATGGACTTCACCATTAAACAAGGAGAAAATAACTGAATTGTCTAGTTTGTGTCACCATCTTCGATGCTAATACAAGTCTAGTTAAGAAAGCCATCAGAAGCAACTGGCACATTATCTAAGGGATGGATCAAGGCAAGAGTCAATCTCTCTTTCTACTCAAAAGCAATAGAAACCTTAGAGACAACTTGGTCCAATCCAACACGGAAAAAAATAAAACACAACCAGATACAAGAAGCCTATTTATACTTGCCCCAGTAAAGAGACTTTCTAAGTGTGGAAATTGAATGTTATATGAAAGTACCATCCAGGGCAAGAAATTTACCTACAGCAATATTACCATTATACATATGAAATTTACAAGTTGTAAAACCAAAAATATGGCATTATTGTGTAATGTGTCCATGCGGTAAGGCATATGTTGGTAAGAGTAATCAAGAAATCAGGAAAATGAATGGGCAACATAAATTGAGAATTTGATGTAAAACCTTTACTTCTCCTTTGGTTGGCCACTTTCTTAAAAACAATCACTCTGCATTAGATCTAAATGGATGGTTCTCAGAAATGTAATTAACAATGGTTCTGAGGAAAACGAGAAGCACACATGCTCCCAAAATTACACACAACAGAAACTGGCCTAATTGAAATTTTGTTTGAAATCAGCAATATATTTGCTTAAATTCATTTAGTACTCAATTACTTTTTGTATCTTTTTGTATCTGTGAATATACCTGGAGATGTGTGGTCTCCAAATAATTCAATAATGCGCAGAGAACCCTATGAGACAGGACAGATAACAACATCATTAGCCCCCCTACAATTTCAGCAGAAACAGGGCACCACATACCCCACAATACTTTACACATATATGAAGCAAAAATGGTAAGGAGAAATAGTCAACACATATAGAAGCTGTCCTGTTTTGAATAAATACCCACTTTCTATTTGGGGAAACGGTAGGGGACTATCAATAGGTAAAAAGCAATCTAATTTTGTTCTCTCCAGGGGTATTTTCGAAATACATCCCTCATAATTCCAAGGAGGGAGACAGATTCATAAGATCATCAATGTGGGGCAGTAACTGATGTTTTCTAGGAAAATGAACCAGAGACATGAAAACTAACAAATGAAAGGAAGCAGTCTGAGTCAGCTCTCCAGAGGGGGGTTTTGAACTACATTTCACAGAACTCCTAGGTGGAAGACAGCTAATGATGTCATCAATATGGACAGCAGCCCCTCTGCTGTTCACAACAAAACTGAACTGACAGCATGAGGACTTTTCAGGTGAGCGTTGCGAAGAGTGATTGCTCCATTAGCACTCAATTAAGGCTGAGACTGAAGGATTTCTAGGGGAGAGGCACAAGTAGTTGTCCGACCTGGTGATATCATGAAGGAAAAGCAGATTCGGATGGATCGCCCACTAGTCCTAAAAGGAATAAGAATTTTCCTAAAAGTATAAACAATGCCTCCCACCACAATGAGTAAGAAAGGAATGAACTGCTATAGTGACATAACTGCTCCCATTGAATTCTGAACGTCGCTGCAGGTACAGCCTGAGCTCTGACATATCAGTGAGTGGCCCTTATTCAATGTCCTTAACAGCACTGATAATTATGTAAAATGATTTTGAAATGAATGTTTGAAATATATATCCGCAATAGGTGGGAGCTGAATTATTCTACCACAAAGGGTGTGGTTTGGAAACTATGCATGCCTTACATAAAATCATACTGACCATATTATATATTACTCTTTACTTACAGAATACAAGCACTTTGAAAATACTATTGTTGGGTATGTATTACAATTGATTGACTTGGAAATCATACCTGAAATTATGTTTACATGTACTATTGATTACTATTTTATTTATATCTAGTGTCTCACTGTGAATGCTGGGAATTACTGTGAGGAAGAACTCTGTTTAAGGCTATGTGCCTGATTTAGATATTGGCAGATCTGGTACCACCGTCACTTTTTTTCGTTGGTTTCTCCACTCACCCACTCAATTTAGTTGCTGTCGGGTCTATGGGAGATAGTCCGTCCAAGTACCGCCATCTCTGTCAGAATGTTTGTCTCGCGTTGATGGCGCCATAGGCAAAAGTGGCTGTCGGATGGAGTACACCCAATATTTACCTTCCCGCCGACGTAACTGTGGCGGGGAAAACTCCACACATGAGTTGGCGGTTTTGAGGGTAAATAAGGAAGAAATTTATCTTTTTTACTTTTTTCACTTCTGTTTCCATCATGATCATGAACCTGATTGCCCAAGTCCTTCCTTTGCTGCTGCTACTTGACCACAAAGCAAATCAACCCCATTGTTGCTGGAATCGAAGGTAGGCTTCTTTTCTTACTTGTTTTCTTTTGAATTGTCTGTTTACATTAGCTCTGGACACATGCATTTTGAAATCTCTCTTACAAGCAATATTTTCCTAATGTGTAATGCATATGTGTGTAATGTTGTTGTTTAAGAAATGTAAAGAAATACATCTGTATTTAAAAAAAAATTATTTTCAACTTTGGTACAAGCTGTCTTCATGATAAAGGACACTTACGCAACAATTGACATTAAGCAAATTTCATACAAATTATGAATCTACACATTGCACAATTTTTGAATAATTTCAATTTAAGTAATTACACTAGACAAGGTAAAACATCTTATTACAAATAAATGTAAAATCAATGGTAGTTCTGAACTTAAATCATTTCATATATTTATTTATGTAACATTTTCCCTTGTCTAGTGCATTTTCTGTATTTTATCAAAATTAGTTTCTTATTTTTTTCTAATGTGTAATGCATATGTGTTCATTTATTTAACTTATTAAGTTAAAATAAACACACCGGTTTTAACACTTACACAAAAAATAGGTTTTTTAAGTGACCATTATCATGATGAATGCTTGCAGCAAAACGTTAATGTCCATTACAATTCTTTCATCACTAATGCTATGGCTGTACACATCATTTAAAAAAAAATCCTATTTTTTGTCATAAATCTAAGTAAGAATATGTATTTCACATTGTAAGCATTAACATTTTAATAATCAAGGACTTGTAAATGAATAATAATGTTTAGGACATACTTTGTAAAATGAAAATATTTTTATTTTATAAATGAGTTTTATTAAGATAAAAAGACAAAAGGAGAACAAAAGGGTTTCATGACAGAACAGGCTGTGCCTTTGTTGCCCTTAACATGCCTCCTAAACAGACTCCCTCCAAAGGGTAACCTCCTCAAGAAGGGGTATCTATTGGGGACAAAGCAGGCACCTCAAAGATTTTTTTTTTAAATGGGGTGGATTTAGGTTTGGTAGGAGTTAAGGAAATGTAGTAGGGGAAGTCAGAAGGAGGAGTAAGGGTAGGAGGGCTGTTAGAGGATTGGGTTTTAGAGATAGAAGTTGCGGGAGTGGGTGATGTGGTTGTGTCTATGTTTGGCAGTTGCATGTGGGTTTGGGGTGTGTTGTGTATATTTGGATGTGAGTTTTTTGGCTGGTGTTTGAGCTTTTAGTGAGTGTGTGCATTTGCTTTTGGTTGGTGTCGTTTTGTGTGTAGGTGTGCTTTTGTGTGAGTCTGTTGGCTTTGATGAGTGTGCCGTTGTAGTGTTTGGTATGGCTGTGGTGATTGTGGTGCTTGTGTCTGTATCTTTGGCCGTTGCATCTGGGTCTGGTGTATGTTTGGTTGGTGTTTTGTGTGTGGGTGTGCTTTTGTGTGAGTGTGATGCTATTGATAAGTGTGTTGTGGTGGTGGTTGTGTGGTTGTGGTGCTTGTGGGTGTGGTGGTGGTTGTGGGTGTGGTGGTGGTTGTGGTGCTTGTGAATATGTTGGTGGTTGTGGTGGAGATTGTGGTGGTGCTTGTGGGTGTCATGAGTGTGGTGGTTGTGGGTGTGGTAGTGGTTGTGGTATGGTGGTGGTGGTTGGTAGAAACCCAACATTTAAAACCCATATGTTTTCGCTATAATATAAATACTTTATAGAATTATGACGATCTCCTCCCTATAAATTTGTATGCTACAATTTGTATACATTTTTTAAATCCTTTTAAAATTATTTGAAATAATTGTTATGTATGTGGTATGTATTATGAATAATAATTAATTGAATCTGTAATAATTTTTGTTGATCTCTGTAGAGGTCTAAATCAAAATAAATTGATTGATTGGTGCGGCGGTGGTGGTGGTTGTGGGTGTGGTGGTGATTATGGTGGATTATGAGTGTGCTGGTGGCTGCGGTGGTTGTAGGTGTGGTAGTGGTGCCTGTGGGTATAGTTTCAATAGTTTGTGTGTGTTGTTTGTGTGTTTGTTTGTATTTGTTTGTATGTTTGTGCTTATGTGTGTGTGTGTGTGTGATTGTGTTGCTTGTGTCTGTTGTAGTGGGTGCCTGCAAAGACATGAGTGTGCTTGGGATTGGGGTGGGAGTTTGGATTCGGGTTGAGGAAGGGACCTGCATTTGGGGCAGAATGTTGGGCTGGTTGGGAAGCTGGGGTGAGTGAGGAGGCTGCTAATTTGGCAAACAATCTTTTCATGCCAGACATTAATCTGTGAATGGCATCCAGAAATGTAATGATCTGTTGCATTTGCTAGTAAGACCCTGAATGCCATTCCCTATGGCAGTTTGGCCTACAGAGATGCTGCATAAGAGGTCAATAGCCTCCTCACTGCAGCTGGGGTGACAAGGGCCGGATGTGAGGTACCTGTGGCAAAGCAGACCCGAGCCCTATTAAGGGGTCGGGTTTGGCCAACTAGGGGGTAGCAAGAGGGAGGGTGGAGATGTGTCTCTGGTTGGTAGAAGAAGGATGCTGTCGGTACAGTTCCGGTAGAGTTCACCACCACTAGGGACTGGTCACTTGTGGAGGCCTCCGAAAAAGATGACTAGGTGGTGGCCTCCGTTCCAGTCCCATCACGCTTCGTGCCTCTGTGTCCATCAGTGTCAGATGTTTCACCACCCGAAACACAGTGGCCAGCTGCTTTCCCAACTTTGTGGCCAATGTCTCCTTCACCTGCACTTGAAGATGCTGTAAAGACATATACAATAGTTTTATTGTATCTGTGTAAATATAACTGACCATGAAGTTTTTTCTCAAAACATTTTCTTAATTTTTATACTTCATCTGCTTCAAGGCTTTTAACATCGATTTATTTCATCTTTATCTCCTGCATGTAGAGAACATCTATAGAAATCATTTGGTCACAGTTTTGTAATTTTCTATTATTGCTCCAATCTTATTTTTGATAATTTTTCTTAAACATTTTCGATTCTCTCCAGGAGCTGTTTTCCACCTCTAAATGGTTTTGATTTGTTGTTTTGCATAGTGAATTTATTTCACAAAAATTTATATATGACAGAAATCCCTTTGTACATTGTGTGTACAAAGCAAAAAAAGCTGATTTAATTTTATTTTTAAACATAAAAATATGAATCAATGTGTGTTAATATTTAGTGTGATGTTGTATCAATATTTGCATAATCTGAAAGTCTGTTTATTTTGTTTGGGCCTTTCACAATGGTAAAACTTTCTTCAAGTAAGAAGTACTTTTAAAATGTTAATATTAATTTTATGGATTCAGTACTCAAGTTGCTTATAAATGTATCACGCCCTATGTATTTACTTATGCTATTGAAGAAACCCTAAAATATGTTTTGGGTAGCTTCAAATTACTTCTACAGATAAGTAAATACATAGGGCTTGACACATTTTTAATCCACTTTAGTACAGCTATAAAAGAAAATGACACCAAAATATCTTAAGTTATTTCTAGTTTGTTTTACTATTGTGAAAAATAGAAAAAGATCTGGCTTTCAGTTTAGTCAAACATTGGCACAGCATTACAGTACATTTTAAATACTCTGATCGATATAAATGTTTAAAATTAAAATTCAAAATGCAATTTACAATATAATCAATCAATCAGGGGGTTTACAAAGTGCACTACTCACCTGTGAGGGTCTCAAGGCGCTGGGGGGAGGAGGGCAGCTCTGTCTCATTCAAAGAGCAAGGTCTTGGGGTCCTTCCTGAAAGTGTGCAGGTTCGGGGAGCATCTGATGTTGGCTGGGAGCTCGTTCCAGGTCTTGGCTACGATGTAGGAGAAGGCCCTTCCTCCAGCTCTGCTTCTGCGGATGCGGGGGGTATCTGCAAGGGAGAGGTCGGTGGATCGGAGGTTCCTTTTGGGTGCGTGTAATCAGACTCTCTCATTGAGATATTTGGGTCCGATGTTGTGGAGGGACTTGTAGGTGTGGGTGAGGAGCTTGAAAGTTATTCTTTTCTCGATGGAGAGCCAGTGTAGGTCTCAAAGGTATTGAGTCATGTGCTCATGCCGTAGAGTCGCAAGGACGAGTCTGGCTGCAGCATTCTGGACGGTTTAGAGCTTGTGTAGAAGGGTCCTGTTGATGTCGGCGTAGAGGGCGTTTCCGTAGTCCAGTCTGCGCTCTGTGGGTATCCATTTGAAGGTCTTTCAAAGGATGCGGAGGCAGTTGAAATTGGTGGAGGCGACGGTGTTGATCTGGTGGGTCATGGTGAGGGAGGAGTCAAGGATGATGCTGAGGTTCCGATCGTGGTCTGTAGGGGTGGGAGGACTCCCGAGGGCAGAGAGCCACCAAGTGTCGTCCCAGGCGGAGGTTGAGGGTCCCAGGATGCGGACCTCTGTTTTCTCTGAGTTGAGCTGCAGGCAGCTATCCTTCATCCAGGTCGCGACATTCCTCATTCCTTCCTAGAAGTTGAGTCTGGTGTCTTCGGGGTCCTTCGTGAGGGAGAGGATGAGCTGGGTGTCGTCGGCGTATGACACTATGCTGAGCCCATGCTGTCTGACGATGGTGGCAAGGGGGGCCATGTAGATGTTGAAGAGCGTGGGGCTGAGCGATGATCCCTGTGGTACTCCGCAGGTGATCTCTGTTGGTTCAGAGAGGAAGGGGAGGAGTCTGATCCTCTGGGTTCTGCCTGAAAGAAAAGAGCGGATCAAGTTGAGGTCGGTCCCTTGTATCCCTGCGTCATGCAGTCTAGCTGCGAGGGTGTGGTGTGAGACGGTGTCGAAAGCCAAGGAGAGGTCTAGTAGGATGAGGGCTGCCGTGTGTCCCTGGTCGAGTAGCATGCGGATGTCGTCAGTGGCGGCGAGGAGGGTGGTCTCAGTGCTGTGGTTGCTGCGGAATCCGGACTGGGAGGTGTCTAGGATGGAGTTATCTTCGATGAACACAGTCAGCTGGGCATTTAGGAGTCTTCCTGTGACTTTGGCAGTGAAAGGGAGCAGAGAGATGGGCCGGTAGTTCTTCAGGTCCGGTGAGTTGGCCATGGGCTTCTTAAGTAGGGGCTTGATTTCTGCCCACTTCCTGTCCTCAGGGAAGATGCTGGATGGGAGGGAGGCGTTGATGGTCCATCCTAGTTCAGGGGCGATGGTGGTGGGGGCCCTGTGGTAGATGTGTGGTGGGCAGGGGTCCGTGGGGACTCCTGATCAGGTTTTCATCATGGTCGTGGTGATGAGTTCCACCGTGGCGGGAGTCCAGGTGGTGATGGCCGGCTCGTATTCAGCGGAAGGGGAGGGGGTGGTGAACGGCGTTGGGTTGCTGAAGTAGTTGTAGAGGGCCTTGATTTTCAGATGGAAGTAGGAGCTGAACTTGTTGTAGAGTTCCTGGGATGGTGTGACGTCCATGGCCTCACTGGGGGGTTTGGTGAATTGCTGTATGACGTTGAAGAGTTCTTTGGCATTGGTTGCATTGGTGTCGATTTTGTTCTTGATGAAGGTCCGTTTGGTGTCCCTTACGAGCTGGTGGTACTCCTTCAGGGCACTCCTGTGGTTGTTCAGGTCTTCTGTGGTTTTCCCGCTTCGCCATTTTTTTTCGAGGCGTCTGCAGGTGCGCCTGGCAGCTTGGAGTTCGGTGGTGAACCGGCGGCCTTCAGGGGGAGTTGTTTGGCAGGGTGGCGGAGGGGGGCGATCTAAAAACATTAAACTTTGATGTATTTCAAATATTTCCTCATGAATCATTTTTGTGCCTGATTTTGAGTTTTGCAGATGGGTTACTCCAACATGTATGTGATGCAACATTACATCTGCAAAAGTCCCTTTAAGTAATGTATTTTTGTTCATTATTAATTTATCATCTGGTCATAACAATGGACATAAAATGTATGTTTCTGGATATATGTAACTCTGTCATCAATGTGTTTACATTCCTGTCTGTTTTTTTAAAAAATGTATGCCCATCAAACTAATTTTTAAATAAACAGACTGGCATACATGTACATTTGTGAATGAGTAAGACATCATGCAAAACTGCCATTTTTGACATAAATTAAATTGTATTTTTTATCAAAAACATAATTGTACTATGTTTTCAATCAACAATGTAGCCATTTAATCATATGTTTCCAGGCAATATGCGTCACATGGTTACTATTGTTTGTTTATAATGCTAACTAATAAATGTGACATTTGGAACATTCAATGTATCATTAGTGCATTTTATGCTATGTCACTTGTAATAGGGGTAACATAACATCCTTCACAATTGTGATGGAGCATCACACCTAAAACAAGTAAAAGGTTTGGCCTGTTTGGTCCAACTGTCCCTTATAACAGCAAACAAACTCATGTTTAATAATTTTTTGAGGCATCCATGTGTCTGCTCAAACAGCCCTTTTGAAAATTATCATATATATATTGGTATCATTTTCTACAAATTTAAATAAAAAACTGCAAAACTTACACTTTCAAGAACTCTGAATTTGTCAACCTTAATGTTGATGTCAAAATTTGTTGCTGTAACAAAAACTTATTTAAAATGAAAAACCCCAAAAACAGCTTACCCTCTTCACGCTGCTGTCTTGCTTTGAGCTGCCCATTAAGCTGCGGGCTATTAGGAGGGTCAGGGTGTGGCGCACAAGATGTGAATATTGGTAGGAATAGCCGAGTTCAACTTCTGCTGACTTCTTGGTCCAGCGTCATAGGTCCTCCCATCTCTTTGTGCAGTGGTTGCTGTGCTGCTGGAAGACGCCCAGGGCCCGTGCCTTTTTGGTGAAAACGTTCCATATCTCCTTCTGGTGTAAGTTGACCTGTATGGATACAAAAAATGAAGAAAAAAAAATTGTGATGCTTTTGTTTGTTTGTATTGATGTAACACAATTTTGAGAAATCAATTACAAGCATGTTTTACTAAGTTAAAACAGCAAAGTTTTTTGTTTTTTTAAAACAAAAACAATTTTGTAATAACCTGTTGAGTTAACTTAGCACTTGTTATGTCCTTATTTTACTAATCCAGGTCAGTGACATCATCTAGGAGTTATTTGTGGGATTTTCAAAATTGCAAATATCAATTTTTAAAAATATATATTGAAATATATATTTATATGGAGAGAGAGAGAGGGGCTAGGCAGAGTGTGCTCTGAGACTGTAGTAATCTGCTTTTAGTGTTTAAACTGTGTTTAGAAAGTGATTGTAGCAATCATGTTTTGGCTAGTAGAGTGAGTTTTTAAGTGTTGAAAAAGCAGCATTGTTAGAGGCCTAGTTTAGGCCCTTACCTGCAGAACTCCAGCGTGTGCATTGAGCCTGTCTGTCTCCAAGGAGATTCTGAATTCAGGAGCAGCTCCCAGCCCTCTTCCAAGCAGCCTGTGTTTGAGGTCACACACACCTCATATAAACTGTTATTGAACGTTACATCTGTGCACTGATTAGTGGCTGTATCTGGTGGGCTTAGGGTTAGTGTTCTGATTGGATCATAAGTCTAGGGCTCTGATTGGTCCCTGGTCCCTGGGTCAGTGATTCTACTGGACGTAGGGCTTTGGGTAAAGGTCTCATTGGTGAATAGGTTTAGGGTTTTTTGTTTGGTTTCTGGGGCTAGGGTTTATATTGGACATAGGTTAGGGTTAGGGCTAGCATTCCCCTTGGCCAAAGGGGTAGCCTGACAATTAGGGCTATGTAAGGTCCATGTTCAGGGCTTCTCAGCCCAAGTGTCGAGGCTAAGGGCAGATAGGACAAGGGCGGCTGCCTGTTTGGGCCTGTTTAGTACTGGTCAGGCCTAGGACCTGAGATGCAACCTGTTTTCCCATTCACCAGCACCCACCTTACCCCATCCACATCCACAACCAAATGAACACACTCACAGCAAATCTACTCTACTCATTTACTGCAAACTAACCCTATGCACTTTTCAATGTCAGCACCCACTGCAAAATCCCAAAAAACAAACCTTTGCACCCATCTACCCCACATTTGCAACTTCACTTACACACAAAATATCACTCTATCTTACACCACTAACCAATCCACTCATAAGGACCACAACCCAAATCCACACCATAACTAACTATATCCCATCCAGAAACACACTGCCTTCTCTAATTACTCCTACCAGACCCCTTTCTGTCACCAACAATTCTATACACAGCCTTCCATCTTTTCATCCACCTACATCCTCCTATTCTTTTTACCACAATACCATAACCACACAACACCACACATATTACCTCTTTTAGCTATCAAACACTTTTAACTATTGTTCATTCCCTCTCCCACACCACATAAATTCTTTTACGAAACACATCACCACACCCTTTACCTTGTAGCTTCCACTCACCAACAATACTTTAAATACAAATTCTTCTAACAAAAACAAATACATCATCACCTCCTTTCACTATTCCTCTAAAACAAAACATAACCCACATACCAGCACAACAAAATCTAACACACGCAACACCTCATAATATTTTCTGTCACAAACTAAATACATACACTCACTCCCACCTTCCTTACTACACAAATAATACGCACCATAAACCACTGTTAATGCCAAGCTTTCTCTCTTCCCTCTCGTTTAACTACCTTTCATCCATTGGATAATTTAGAACCTTACAACATGACCCATATGCTGCACCACCACCCCTAACTCATACACCTTGCACCCCAAACAGATGCCAACAAAATAAGCAATATGCCACTCTTCACAACTTCTCATCTCCATGTCTACTGCACAATAAGGAATTTGCTCTGTATTATTAGGGGACCCATAGATTTTTCCTTCTTTTTTCTTGTACAGACAAAGATTCTTATGACAAGCACTGAGTTACATTTTGCTTCAGAATTTCTTGCTAATAAAGTGAGTATGGGATACTATTTATATATCTCATGCACCGTTAGTCTGAAGAAGATGGGCTTACTTTCCTGTTTCTTCTTGGGGTCACACGTTCTTCTTGTGGTGAACTTTATTGTTTGTTTTTGACACAAAGCCCCAATTTTTGTTGGGGACGGTGTGGTCCTTTTATATTTTTCTATTTCTTTTTATTCTTAATTTTCTTCACACATTTGTTTCATTTTTGTGTTCGCCCCGTTTTTAAGAATCATTGATATGGCATTTTTGTACTTTTTAGATTATTTGGTGGGATGCTCAGTTATTTATCAGTCCTGAAGATGACCATGTACTTATGACAAAGGTCGAAACGCCGTCGACGCAACTGTGGCCACAATTTATGGAGGACACATTGTTCTGTATGTTGTAGTTCTAGTATTTGTTTGGAACTCCGACTTCTATGTAACCTCTTTTTGTATGCCACTTGTCTGGTTGTGTATGTTTATTAATTGTTATATGTACCAGCTTATATGTTTGAGCCCCACGATATTGTTTTCTATTTATGAAATAAAAATGTTTTATATGTTTCTATAACTTAATTTGTTTCTTACATAAGGGCCATACACGTTTTCTTCACTTTAGGGTTTAGTGCTGTTTTATTTAAATATTTTGTGACTCTGAGTGAGTATTTTGTGTACGCTGTGAACCATTGTTAGGATAAAATATTAATTGCCCCTGGTTCAGGTGGTTAGGGCTGCCCCTGTGGTGGTTAATTACTTAAGTACAGTTGCTTAACTGTGAGGGCTCCTTGTTTTTACTTTGATTATTGGCCTGAATGTGTTATGGCCAATCTCGATGTACCTACATATTCGGAGGAGTATATTGCCAGAATTAAGAATGGTCCATCATTGCTGGGATCCGTAGAGACCCAGCCAGTTGTCAGCGAAGCCCAGGCACTGCTTGATGAACTAGAACAGTGTAGAAAGAAGCATGTTTGTACCACCTTACATGCTTTAACGATGATGAAATACCTAAAAAAAGATGTTATACCGGTAGGATTATAGGTACGGAATGTCCCTGTGATCTTCATTAATGATCCCAAGTTCAGAAAAGGATTTAGCCATATTGGAGTGACTAGTTCACGCCATTGGCTTGTCCATGGCATTGACACAGCCTTAGAACATAGCAAAAAGAAACTTGAAATAATTGCTGATTTAGAAAGGAGATGGAAGGATGGTGATGCGGTAAATGGAGCAAAAGTAGCCCTTGACAAATTTAACAGGACTATTTTGGAATTTGAGAAGTTTGAACGAAATAAAAAAAATGAATAAAATTCAAAAAGATATAGCAACTTTCAGCCAACTAAAAGCTCACCCATATCTACAAGATGAATGTTATTCTCAGCCGAAATCTCAATATAATGAGAATTATCCTACATGGGGGCGCTTCAGGAATAACAATGCCATCACTGTCTCTGAATCATCGGCAAGTTCAGGAGACGAATCAGACCAGAATACAGATCCAAGACCTGGTCCTTCGTCCGTAGGTTATAATCCATCTTTTTTAGAACAACGTGGCAGAGGAGGGAGGGGACGAGGGAGAACCCAGCCACCGCCCCCCAACCATGGTGGAATTTTCCATCAGGAGAAAGACAGACTCGCCGGAAATTTTATCAATGGGGTCCGCCCCAATAATTGATCTGTTAACATCAGGAACTGATTTTTCAGCCCCACTAATTGATGTAGATTTGAATGCTCCAAATTCCGAATGTATACCAATTTTTAGTTTATCTGATCACTTGTTGTCTACTGGCGAGATTTCCCTTTTGAGTAAGGGCTTGAGTTTTGTCCCCACATCAAAAGTCTTCTCTTTTTGAAATCCAACTAGAATTGTTAAAATTTTTCCGGAAGTTGCACCTGAAGGCGTTCTTCCTGGAACATACAAGCAATGACTATTTGAATCCATCTGGACTGAGACCGCTTTCAAGTTTTAATCCACCTACTAATAAAATGCCGGTTGAGTTGTTGGCCTTTGAATCCATGGTGTTGAAAGAAGTCTATAATTTAAATAATCACTTTGAATATATACCATATAACATCTCTTTGAATGAACTACAAGCTTTAAAAGCTTTAAAACAAAATCAAGATGTGATTATTAAAAGTGCAGACAAGGGTGGTGGGATTGTTGTCCAGTCTATTGATAAGTATAAATCTGAGATTAAGAGACAACTGGATAATACTGAACATTACTGTATTTCCAGAAGTAACCCCTTGATGGATATACAAAAATCCATACTAAAGGTAACAACTGACGCAAACGTAGCTGGGTTTCTCAGCAAAAAAGAATTTGCCTTTCTTAATTCAAAGAACCCAAGGACTGCCTTATTGTACACACTCCCTAAAGTGCACAAGGATGCTGAAAACCCTCCAGGCCGACCCATAGTCTCCGGCTGTGGGTCGGTCTTAGAAACCTTGTGTAAATATATTGATATCTTTATTAGGATCTTCACCACTACAACTAGGAGTTATGTATGAGATAGTGGCGATATTATTGTACAATTGGAGAAAATGATATTTTTTCCTGACTCAGAATTGTTGGTATGTTTGGACCTTGAGTCCTTATATACCAACATTCCCCAAATTCAGGGAATAGAAGTAATTAAACAGATTCTTGACACTCGTCCAGTCCCTAGGTTGGTACCAACGGACTTCATTGTTGATCTGTTGACTATTTCTTTGACACAAAATTATTTTGAATTTGATGGACAGTTTTATTTACAGACAAGGGGCACTTCGATGGGGGCTTCTTATGCCCCCAATTTTGCGATTTTGTTTGTGGATAATTTTGAAAAAAACTTTATTTATGACTGTACAACAAATCCATAGTCCTCTAGGGTACGCCATTGGCGACGCTATATTGACGACATGTTCTTCATTTGGACTGGAACTTGTTTTGGACTGACGGAATTTTTAAATTGGCTAAATTCTTGCTCAGCTGATTTGAAGTTCACTTCTCATTTCAGCAGCACACAAATAGATTGTTGGGATTTAACCATTTTTCCGCATGATCCTTCAACAACTAAACTCTTTACTAAACCTACTGCTCGGAATACACTACTTGAATATTCCAGCAACCACCCAAGAGGCTTGAGAGATGGCCTGCCTTTTGGGCAGTTTCTACGTATTCGTAGAAACTGTTATTTTAAGAATTACTATTTCCAAGAGGTCGGCCAGTTAGCTGAGAGATTACGACAACGTGGTTACACGCGCAAATTGATAAAAAGATCCATGAAAAGGGTGTGGTATAACCACCGTGAATTTTTGCTGATTCCAAAAATAAAGAGACAAACCATGCGGATCCCATGTGTCACTACATTTGGGACCCAAAGTAATCGTATTTCGGCTATTATTAAGAAACACTGGCCTTTGGTGATGTCCACGGGTATTACCAATGAACAACCCCTCTTTTCATATAAAAGAGGAAAAAATCTGCGTAATCATCTAGTCCGAGCAGCACTGCCTCAGGTGGAGGTACCTAATTTGACCACTTTGTGGGGGCTGTATAAAATAGTGGGTCATTACAGATGTGGCGGCTGCCTAATGTGCGACTCTAGTTTGAATACCAAACAGTTCATTCAGGCTAACATATGTCATGACCTGCGGGAACATTCAAATTGTAATACGCAAAATGTTATTTATGCAATTTGGTGTCCATGTGATCTTATTTACATCAGACAGACAACCCAGAAAATCAAAATACGTCTGGGCCAACATAATAGTGGCATTCGCTGTACGACAGAGAATGCACCCCTGGTGTCTCACTTTCTTGAAATGAATCACGCGCCTTCTGATTTGCGATGGCAAGTAATTGAGGTTACACGGACACCCTTGCGAGGTGGCAGTATTGCCAATATTCTAAATAAATGTGAATGCCGCTGGATCCTTCGCTGTGACAGCATAAATAGGGGTTTGAATACTATGGAGGAGTGTCATTCCTTAACCTTTGGATAACACCCTAGTTTTGTGCTGTATCAATAGGTGTTTGATCCTGTCTGGGTGTAGTTATTGTAACATCTATATTGAATGAATAGAATTACCAATATGTATTTGTCTTGCAAAACATGCTCTCGTATAATACTGTTTATTATTATTACCCCTGTGAGTATGATCTGACGGAGTTCTTAATAACTTGACTGATTGTATTTTCAATCTTTTGAGCAGTAACGTGATGAATTGCAATAACCTAGAGAACTGTGATAAGTTTTTATGGCCATGTACTGTTTTGATAAATGTTGTCCGCATATTGTACAAATGCAAAATTTGGGGCATTCATAGATTTTGGTTGAGATCTTGATTTGATCGTTATTGTATTATTTTGATAAATGTTACCTACTTGTTGTACAAATGTAAAATTTGGGATATTCTGAGATTTTGACTGAGATCTTGATCTGACCACCGTATACATTTAGGAATGAAGCTTAATTTGCAAATCATTATTGTATTCTGAGTAGTTAAAATGCTGAAATAGTGAACGGCTGACAATTACTTGTAAATATATCAGCTTTTGATGATCGCTATGTTGACAAATGAATCAATGACTAAGCGATGTCTTATCAACTGTTAATACACTGTTGTCATTATTCTTATTTTTCTTTCACACTTTCTTTGGTGTCGGTTTCAATAGCCCAAATCTTTAAAAACATTTTAATTCTATGAGGTCAATACCGCTTTCCAAGATGGCGCTTACTCAGCAGTTTGTGCGAGTGTTTAGTTTATCTTCTCGGTGCATTCCGCATATAATTGTGGTTTGCACATGAATATGTTGGCGGTTTTTGATGCCTGTTAGTTTAACGATGATAGGATGTATTGCGGCTATGATCATTTGGCAAGTTTTGCCTCATATTGCCATTACGATATTTACTTACTTAAAGATGGCGCGCATTTAGCTGTTTACGCACATTAGTCCTCTTTTGGTTTTACTGAGGTCTCGGCGTGTGCGGTAAAAGGAGAACATTTGTGGCCGCCGAACAGCAGAGACGGACACTTGGCGATTGAGTCGCTAGGATTGTAGTGAATTCACGGATGGTAAGTTTTCTTCAAACTTCTGTGTCCCGAGTTTAGATATGGCATTTAGAACTATTGAGCAACACATGGAGAGATCCAGTACATTTTTTCTTCTCTATGTAGTTTGCGAGTTTTCGAGCAATACATTGAAAGGCCCCTTTCATTTATAGTTGGCTGTAGACGATTAACTTTATACAGGTAATGAATGTTTTTTCATCATCATTCTTTCATAAATCATTAGCCAACCATTGATAAGATCCACAGACGCGTCTCCATTAGGTTGTTCATTCAGGTGTATTTTTTACAGCTGTTGAAATTAATGGTTCAAAGGAAGCCGAATTGTATAGACTGCCCTGCTAATTTCCCCCCCTTTCACACAAACATGTGAGTAATTTGGTTTGTGTTTAATTGTTTGGGGATTTGCTCTGTATTATTAGGGGACCCATAGATTTTTCCTTCTTTTTTCTTGTACAGACAAAGATTCTTATGACAAGCATTGAGTTACATTTTGCTTCAGAATTTCTTGCTAATAAAGTGAGTATGGGGTACTATTTATATATCTCATGCACCGTTAGTCTGAAGAAGATGGGCTTACTTTCCTGTTCCTTCTTGGGGTCACACGTTCTTCTTGTGGTGAACTTTATTGTTTGTTTTTTACACAAAGCCCCAATTTTTGTTGGGGACGGTGTGGTCCTTTTCTATTTATTTTTATTTTTATTTTTAATTTTCTTCACACATTTGTTTCATTTTTGTGTTTGGCCCGTTTTTAAGAATCATTGATATGGCATTTTTGTACTTTTTAGATTATTTGGTGGGATGCTCAGTTATTTATCAGTCCTGAAGATGACCATGTACTTATGACAAAGGTCGAAACGCCGTCGACGCAACTGTGGCCACAATTTATGGAGGACACATTGTTCTGTGTGTTGTAGTTCTAGTATTTGTTTGGAACTCCGACTTCTATGTAACCTCTTTTTGTATGCCACTTGTCTGGTTGTGTATGTTTATTAATTGTTATATGTACCAGCTTATATGTTTGAACCTCACGAAATTGTTTTTTATTTATGAAATAAAAATGTTTTATATGTTTCTATAACTTAATTTGTTTCTTACATAAGGGCCATACACTTTTTCTTCACTTTAGGGTTTAGTGCTGTTTTATTTAAACATTTTGTGACTCTGAGTGAGTATTTTGTGTACGGTGTGAACCATTGTTAGGATAAAATACTCTACAAAAACAACACACTCACCAACTCAGTCTCAAACACCATTTCCACCACCTACACACGCAGACCCATAAAAATGCCTTCTTACACTGCAAGATGAGGAATATGATACAGAACAGCTACACTAGATTGCTATCCTCGTAAAGCAAATACCAGCACTAAGGGCACACCTGCTACAAGCCCAAAAAATACTGCTCACTCTTCTACAAAGCAAAGTCACACCATCACCAAAGCACACTCACTAATCTGCCTACTAATAAATGCTCAGTCACTCTCTAAAAACAAGTATCACATCTACAATCTTCTCACTGACACACAACTTGACTTACTCTTCATACCTGAATCATGGTTGGGAGATTATATGGCTCCAGTCTTGCATGAAGCCATTTTTCTAGGCTATCAAACTATCACACAATTGTATAGGCAAAAGAGGAGGTGGCCTAGCTGTGGTGTTCCAGCAAACATTAACAATATCACTAAAGTTGACGACATCTCCATACAAGGTTGTGAGGCCCTCTTCACCGGATGCAACCCTACACCATCTTCCTCCTGTAACTTCCTGCTCCTTTACAAACCGCCACCTAACAATGCAACATTTCCAGACACACTCTTTACCATATGCAACCCTATACCACCTTCCTCCTGTAACTTCCTGCTCCTTTACAGACCGCCACCTAGCAATGCAACATTCCCAGACACACTTCTAGACACAGTTTCAAACCTTATAACACTACACTCCAACCTATGCATGCTGGGTGGCCTAAACATTTGAAAAACCTAATATGCCCCATCCAAAAACAATCATCACTGGCCTAGATGCACTGAACCTGGATCAGATCATCCACAAACCCACACACATCGCTGGACAAATCCTAGATGTCACTTTGCGAATACAAGAACTAGTTACCTTTCAAACAATGTCTCCAGACACATGGTCCAACCACCATTTGCTTACTTTCCAACATAAAACACAAAGCAACATACCTAAAACCACCTTCGGTGCATCCACCTATCGACAATGGAACAAACTCAAATTTGAACACTTAGAATCACAACTAACGTCCAGTACAGATCTAGACTCAATACACTCTGTTCAAAAACTATATGAGTGGCTACAGGAAGCTTTAGATATCCTAATACCACTAAGAGTGACACAACAGAACAAAAGAAAACAAGCACCTTGAAGAAATACAGAGATAAAAGAGATAAAACAACAAATTAGAAAGCTACAACATACCTGGCTCAAAACAAACACCAATAAAGACAAACTTCACGTACAGAAACTTAACAGATTATACAAGTCAGCAATCAAAAAAGATACTATTCAGACAGAATTAAAAATGTCAAATGTGCAACTAAAGAATTCTATAAAATTCTTACCAAATTTCATAAACCAAATTGCCTAGAAGGAGCTTATCCCATTACTCAAGAATTCACAGACAAATTGGCAAATCATTACACAACCAAAGCAGATATGTTGAACTCCTATTCAAAACAAAGAAAATCCTCCAGCACTGACCCTTTCCCAAAACAACAATCCAAGAGTACGCTAATCCAGTATCTCCATTTCTTTCAACAAATACCACACAATGAATTTATGGACCTGGTCAAAGCAAACAGGCCTGCTGGCAGCCCTACTGAAACCTTCTAGAAAATTATTCTAACTTTCTCTGCTGCCACACAAGTAAGAAGAATCATCAACAATTCCTTAACTACTGGAATATTTCCAGAAGATCTCAAAAGGTCATACATATGCCCATTACAAAAAAAAAAACCTTAGACCCACTTAAAACCGACAACTAAGGACTAATTACAAATGGCCCGTTCCTGGGCAAACTGATAGAAAGAGCACCATTTGCCCAGATGTCACAATTCATTCAAGATAATTCCATACTTTCAGACTTCTGAACAAGATTCCTTCCAGGAAGAGGCACATAATCTGCCCTTGTTGCCATCTGGGATGACCTTAAGAACACAGTTGACTGGTACGGGGATGCTGCACTACTTCTCTTGGACCTCTCAGCTGCTTTCGACGTGGTTGACCATGACATTCTAGTACAAAGACATTCTAGTACAAAGACTCTATGAAGCCGGCATAGAGGGGACTGATCTTGACTGCATCACATCCTCCTACCTTCAAAACAGAACTAGTGTCATCCATACCCTTCCTTTTTCATCCAAACCGTACTTCACAAAAGCAGGGGTCCCTCAAGGTTCTATCATCTCAACCATCCTTTTCAACATTCAACACTTACCTGCACTGATCAATCAATTTCACCTCACATGCTGTAACTATGCATATGACACACAAATACTCGTTAAACTGGAAAGCCCCTAAAACATTGGAAACTCACACATTTTCAGTTGTCTCAAAGCTGTGGATCATGGATGACATGGACCCATCTCAAATTGAATCCCTCCGAAACGGAAATACTCATGTATGGCGATTGGAAACATTATGGCCCACTCGCCACCTGGCCTGACGATCTGGGAACACCACCTAAAGTATCTAAGGAAGTAAGAAACCTCAGAAATTCTGTGGACCCCATGCTATCAATGAATGCCCAAGTTGTCAAAGTAGCAAGATCAAGCTTTGTTACTATAAAAACTCTGCAACGCATCTTCCCCCACCTGGGATTTTAACACAAGGTCCAGGCTACTATCTCTCTTGTTCTGTCTACAGTCGATTACGCCAATAGCCTCTACCATGGATCATCTTTAACAACTATGCAAAGACTCCAACGGATTCAGAACGCGGCTACCAGACTACTCTTACCTATAACACCACAAGCCCACATCTCCCCTGTCTTGAAGGCCCTGTCTTGGTTGCCGGTTGCTAGAGTATCCATGTTCAAGCTGCTTTGTATCACCAACAAAGCAATCAATGGAACAGGACCGCTCTTCAACAGGCATAAAATCAACAAATACATTCAACAAAGGAATCTCCTCTCTAGATTGGCACCTCGCCTCAAATTCCCAGCATACAGGAAAAAAAACATAGGTGGAACCTCCTTCTCTGTTCAAGCAGCATTTATCTGGATTATAGATGTGTACCTACATGTGTGTATTGCTTTGTATAAATGTGTATAATAATTATACTACTCTTTCCAATGCACTACCCTATTCCTCACCCTATACCTCTCTCAATATATCCTCTACCTCCACTCTCGCGCTCATCCCAAACCCCATTCTAGGACTATAATCCACAAAATAACCCTTCCTAGACTCCTGCCTCCTCAACCCTCCTTGCATCATCTCATACCTCTTTTACAATTCAGATCTCCAAAAACAAGCCTTTCTATTCCCGTCCCTCTGAATCTTCCCCTTCACCTCCCCTTTACTCATTTCAGACCTCCCCCTACTGCTATGAGCTCCAAAAATAAAAAATAGATCATTCTCTCGTCTATTCCTCCACTATCCTTTTCAATCCAAATAACAGACTAACATGTCATGTTTTGGCTTCCGGAGTAGCGTGCTACCTGCTGAATAGTGCTTCAACACCTCATCAGTGGTAGCAAGCGCTATATAAATGCAAACCCTTCATTCTTCTGTTCCTCCAATATCCTTTCCAGTCCACATAACAGACTAACATGTTCACAACTCAATAATTTCAGATTTTCCTATACTAATTCACCACTGGTTCCAGAGTGGTGTGCTACTTGCCAAAAAAGAGCATTGATGCCTCATCAATGGTAGTAAGCCCTATATAAACACTAGATATATATATATATCTATATCTATATCTATATCTATATCTATATATATATATATATATATATATATATATATATATATATATATATATATATATATATATATATATATATGTGTGTGTGTGTGTGTGTTCATTTGTATCCCAAAAAGTATGTATTTTTTTTATTAACATAATGTTAATCTTGTAATATTTGCATGAAATTGTGGAATATATGTGTAGATATATATATATATATATATATATATATATTCACAGAAAAAAACATAGGTTTCAGGGGTGTTATAGTTAGCTGGCCATTTCACTCGTACAAAACCATAGAAATTCCTCCGTTATAGTTAGTTCTGCTAACTATAACTCGCGCGCCCGCAATGCACTGCTGATGATGTCACATATTGCATCATTCATGACATGGTCAGTGACATCACTGATGACATCACTGATGACATCTCAAATGGCAAGAGATTATTTAAGATATTCATAAAAATAATATATTTGTACTTATAATAAACGTATATTATTTTTAAATATATTTTTGCGAAGTCGGGTGCGTGCATCGTGAGTGCAGAGAACCAGGTCAGCAGAGCTGCTGTAGAGCCAGAGAAACCAGGTCAGCAGAGCCGTTGTAGAACCAGAGAACCAGGTCAGCAGAGCTGCTCTAGAGCCTGAGAAGCAGGTCAGCAGAGCTGCTCTAGAGCCATAGAACCAGGTCAGCAGAGCTGCTCTAGAGACAGAGAACCAGGTCAGTAAAGCTGATTTAGAGGGAGAGAACCAGGTCAGCAGAGGTTCTTTAGAGCCAGAGAACCAGGTCAGCAGAGCTGCTTTAGAGTCATAGAACCAGGCCAGCAGAGCTGCTTTAGAGCCAGAGAACCAGGTCACCAGAGCTGTTGTAGAGCCAGAGAAACCAGGTCAGTAGAGCTGCTTTAGAGCGAGAGAACCAGGTCAGAAGAGCTGCTTTAGAGGGAGAGAACCAGGTCAGCACAGCTGCTTAAGAGCCAAGGGACCAGGTCAGCAGAGCTGCTCTAGAGCCAGAGAATCAGGTCAGCAGAGCTGTTGTAGAGCTAGAGAACCAGGTCAGCAGAGCTGCTCTAGAACCAGAGACCCAGGTCAGCAGAGCTGCTCTAGAGGCCGAGAACCAGGTCAGCAGAGCTGCTGTAGAGCCAGAGAAACCAGGTCAGCAGCGCTGCTTTAGAGGGAGAGAACCAGGTCAGCAGAGCTGCTCTAGAGCCAGAGAACCGGTTCAGCAGAGCTGCTTTAGAGCCATAGAACCAGGTCAGCAGAGCTGCTTTAGAGCCAGAGAACCAGGTTAGCAGAGCTGCTCTAGGGGCAGAGATCCAGGTCAGCAGAGCTGCTTTAGAGGGAGAGAACCAGGTCAGCAGAGCGGCTTAAGAGCCAGAGAACCAGACCAGGTCAGCAGAGCTGCTCTAGAGCCAGAGAAACCAGACCAGCAGAGCTGCTTTAGAGCCAGAGAACTAGGTCAGCAGAGTTGCTCTAGAGCCAGAGAACCAGGTCAGCAGAGCTGCTTTAGAGCCATAGAACCAGGTCAGCAGAGCTGCTCTAGAGACAGAGAACCAGGTCAGTAAAGCTGATTTAGAGGGAGAGAACCAGGTCAGCAGAGGTTCTTTAGAGCCAGAGAACCAGGTCAGCAGAGCTGCTTTAGAGTCATAGAACCAGGCCAGCAGAGCTGCTTTAGAGCCAGAGAACCAGGTCACCAGAGCTGTTGTAGAGCCAGAGAAACCAGGTCAGTAGAGCTGCTTTAGAGCGAGAGAACCAGGTCAGAAGAGCTGCTTTAGAGGGAGAGAACCAGGTCAGCACAGCTGCTTAAGAGCCAAGGGACCAGGTCAGCAGAGCTGCTCTAGAGCCAGAGAATCAGGTCAGCAGAGCTGTTGTAGAGCTAGAGAACCAGGTCAGCAGAGCTGCTCTAGAGCCTAAGAACTAGGTCAGCAGAGCTGCTCTAGAGCCAGAGAACCAGGTCAGCAGAGCTGCTGTAGAGCCAGAGAAACCAGGTCAGCAGCGCTGCTTTAGAGGGAGAGAACCAGGTCAGCAGAGCTGCTTTAGAGCCAGTGAACCAGGTCAGCAGAGCTGCTTTAGAGCCAGAGAACCAGGTCAGCAGAGCTGCTCTAGAGCCAGAGAACCAAGTCAGCAGAGCTGCTTTAGAGCCATAGAACCAGGTCAGCAGAGCTGCTTTAGAGCCAGAGAACCAGGTCAGCACAGCTGCTCTAGAGCCTAAGAACCAGGTCAGCAGAGCTGCTCTAGAGCCAGAGAACCAGGTCAGCAGAGCTGCTCTAGAGGGAGAGAACCATCTCAGCAGAACTGATTTAGAGCCATAGAACCGGGTCAGCAGAGCTGCTTTAGAGCCAGAGAACAAGGTCAACAGACCTGCTGTAGAGCCAGATAAACCAGGTCAGCAGAGCTGCTTTAGAGGGAGAGAACCAGGTCAGCAGAGCTGCTTTAGAGCCAGAGAACCAGGTCAGCAGAGCTGCTCTAGCTGACACTGACTGACTGACACTGACTGATTGACACTGACTGACAATGATTGGCTGACACTGACACTGACTGACACTGATAGACTGAAACTGACTGACAATCACTGACACTGACTGACTGACACTGACTGGCTGACACTGACTGACTGACACTGACTCACTGACTGACACTGACTGACACTGATTGACTGACACTGACTGACACTGATTGACTGACACTGACTGACACTGATTGACTGACACTGACTGGCTGACTGACACTGACTGACTGACACTGACTGATTGACACTGACTGACAATGATTGGCTGACACTGACACTGACTGACACTGATAGACTGAAACTGACTGACAATCACTGACACTGACTGACTGACACTGACTGGCTGACACTGACTGACTGACACTGACTCACTGACTGACACTGACTGACACTGATTGACTGACACTGACTGACACTGATTGACTGACACTGACTGACACTGATTGACTGACACTGACTGGCTGACTGACACTGACTGACTGACACTGACTGACACTGACTGACACTAACTGACTACTCTCTACTACTCTCTCTCTACTACTCACTCTCTACTACTCTCTACTACTCACTCTCTACTACTCTACTACTCTCTACTACTCACTCTCTACTAGCCGCTCTCTACTACTCTCTACTACTCACTCTCTACTACTCACTCTCTACTACTCTCTCTCTACTACTCACTCTCTACTACTCTCTACTATTCACTGTCTACTACTCACTCTCTACTACTCTCTACTACTCACTCTACTACTCTCTACTACTCACTACCACTCACTCTCTACTACTCTACTACTCTCTAGTACTCACCCTCTACTACTCACTCTCTAGTACTCGCTACTACTCACTCTCTACTACTCACTCGCTACTACTCTCTGCTACTCACTCTCTGCTACTCACTCTCTACTACTCTCTACTACTACTCTCTACTATTCACTCTCTACTACTCACTTTCTACTACTCTCTACTACTCACTCTACTACTCTCTACTACTCTCTACCACTCACTCTCTACTACTCTACTACTCACTCTCTACTACTCTCTAATACTCTCTCTCTCTACTACTCATTCACTAGTCTCTACTACTCACTACCACTCACTCTCTACTACTCACCCTCTACTACTAACTCTCTACTACTCACTCTCTACTACTCTACTACTCTCTACTACTCACCCTCTACTACTCTCTCTCTACTACTCACTCTCTACTATTCACTCTCTACTACTCACTCTCTACTACTCTCTACTACTCACTCTCCACTACTCACTCTCTACTACTCGCTCTCTACTACTCTCTACGACTCACTCTCTACTACTCACACTCTACCACTCTACTACTCTCTACTACTCACTCTCTACTACTCACTCTCTACTACTCTACTACTCTCTACTACTCTCTACTAATCACTCTCTAATATTCTCTACTACTCACTCTACTACTCTCTACTACTCTCTACCACTCACTCTCTACTACTCTACTACTCACTCTCTACTACTCTCTCTCTACTACTCACTCTCTACTACTCACTCTACTACTCTCTACTTCTCACGCTCTACTACTCTCTCTCTACTACTCTCTCTCTACTACTCACTCTCCACTACTCACTCTCTACTACTCTCTACTTCTCACTCTCCACTACTCACTCTCTACTACTCGCTCTCAACTACTCTCTACTACTCACTCTACTACTCACTCTCTACTACTCTACTACTCTCTCTTACTCTCTATACTTCTCACTCTCTACTACACTCTCTACTACTCACTCTCTACTACTCACTCTTTACTACACACTCTCTACTACTTGCTCTCTACTACTCTCTAGTACTCACTCTACTACTCACTCTCTACTACTCTCTACTACTCACTCACTCTACTACTCACTCTCTGCTACTCTCTACTACTCACTCTCTACTACTTCACTACTCTCTACTACTCACTCTCTACTACTCACTCGCTACTACTCTACTACTCTCTACTACTCTCTCTCTACTACTCACTCTACTACTCGCTCTCTACTACTCTCTACTACTCACTCTCTACTACTCTCTACTACTCACTCTCTACCACTCACTCTCTACTACTCACTCTCTACTACTCTCTACTACTCTCTAACACTCACTCTCTACTACTCTACTACTCACTCTCTACTACTCTCTAATACTCTCTCTCTACTACTCACACTACTACTCTCTACTACTCACTACCACTCACTCTCTACTACTCTACTACTCGCTCTCTACTACTCACTCTCAACTACTCTACTACTCTCTACTACTCACCCTCTACTACTCACTCTCTACTACTCACTCTCTACTACTCTACTACTCTCTACTAATCACTCTCTACTATTCTCTACTACTCACTCTACTACTCTCTACTTTTCTCTACCACTTACTCTCTACTACTCTACTACTCACTCTCTACCACTCTCTCTCTACTGCTCACTCTCTACTACTCACTCTACTACTCTCTACTACTCACTCTCTACTACTCTCTCTCTACTACTCTCTCTCCACTACTCACTCTCTACTACTCTCTACTTCTCACTCTCCACTACTCACTCTCTACTACTCGCTCTCAACTACTCTCTACTACTCACTACTACTCACTCTCTACTACTCTACTACTCTCTCTTACTCTCTCTACTTCTCACTCTCTACTACTCTCTCTACTACTCACTCTCTACTACTCACTCTTTACTACACACTCTACTACTTGCTCTCTACTACTCTCTACTACTCACTCTACTACTCACTCTCTGCTACTCTCTACTACTCACTCTCTACTACTCCACTACCCTCTACTACTCACTCTCTACTACTCACTCTCTACTACTCTACTACTCTCTACTACTCTCTCTCTACTACTCACTCTACTACTCGCTCTCTACTACTCTCTACTACTCACTCTCTACTACTCTCTACTACTCACTCTCTACCACTCACTCTCTACCACTCACTCTCTACTACTCACTCTCTACTACTCTCTACTACTCACTCTCTACTACTCACACTACTACTCACTCTCTACTACTCACTCTCTACTACTCTCTACTACTCACTCTCTAGTACTCACTCTCTACTACTCTCTACTACTCACTCTCTACTACTCACTCTCTACTATACACTCTCTAATACTCTACTACTCACTCTCTACTACTCTCTACTACTCTCTATTACTCACTCTACTACCCACTCTCTGCTACTCTCTACTACTCTCTACTATTCACTCTCTACTACTCACTCTTTACTACTCACTCTACTAATCTCTACTACTCACTCTCTGCTACTCTCTCTACTACTCTCTACTACTCACTCTCTACTCTCTATTACTCACTCTCTACTCTCTACCTCTCTCTACCTCTCTCTCTACTACTCTCTACCTCTCTACCTCTCTACTTCTACCTCTCCACCTCTCCACCTCTACCTCTACACCTCTACCTCTCTACCTCTCTCTAACACACACACATATGCACATATATATGCATATGTATGCACATGCATTTATACATATGTATATGTATATATATACATGCATATATAAACATATATATAATCTACTACTCTCTCTCTCTACTACTCACTCTCCACTACTCACTCTCTACTACTCTCTACTTCTCACTCTCCACTACTCACTCTCTACTACTCGCTCTCAACTACTCTCTACTACTCACTCTACTACTCACTCTCTACTACTCTACTACTTTCTCTATACTTCTCACTCTCTACTACTCTCTCTACTACTCACTCTCTACTACTCACTCTTTACTACACACTCTACTACTTGCTCTCTACTACTCTCTACTACTCACTCTACTACTCACTCTCTGCTACTCTCTACTACTCACTCTCTACTACTCCACTACCCTCTACTACTCACTCTCTACTACTCACTCTCTACTACTCTACTACTCTCTACTACTCTCTCTCTACTACTCACTCTACTACTCGCTCTCTACTACTCTCTACTACTCACTCTCTACCACTCACTCTCTACCACTCACTCTCTACTACTCACTCTCTACTACTCTCTACTACTCACTCTCTACTACTCTCTACTACTCACTCTCTACTACTCACACTACTACTCACTCTCTACTACTCACTCTCTACTACTCTCTACTACTCACTCTCTAGTACTCACTCTCTACTACTCTCTACTACTCACTCTCTACTACTCACTCTCTACTACACACTCTCTAATATTCTCTACTACTCACTCTCTACTACTCTCTACTACTCTCTATTACTCACTCTACTACCCACTCTCTGCTACTCTCTACTACTCTCTACTATTCACTCTCTACTACTCACTCTTTACTAATCACTCTACTACTCTCTACTACTCACTCTCTGCTACTCTCTCTACTACTCTCTACTACTCACTCTCTACTCTCTATTACTCACTCTCTACTCTCTACCTCTCTCTACCTCTCTCTCTACTACTCTCTACCTCTCTACCTCTCTACTTCTACCTCTCCACCTCTACACCTCTACCTCTACACCTCTACCTCTCTCTACACACACACATATGCACATATATATGCATATGTATGCACATGCATTTATACATATGTATATGTATATATATACATACATATATAAACATATATATAATCTGCATATCTATATAAATACAAATATAAATGCATGCATACATATACATATATGCATACATATGCATGTTATGTACATGAAACTTTGAAGAACACTAATACAAGCAAAGCTAAAAAGCCACCTAATTACAAACAGAATTGCTTTAACTTAAACGAGGGCGAGACCTATTGCATTTTCAATGCGTGTTTACTTTGGTTCCATCAAGAAGGCATTCAGTTGTGTCACACATTTGCCATAAATTCTGAATGATAGCACTCTAGTTGCTCATTAGATCACTGTAGTAAAGCTACTGCTCACCAGGGAAGTCTGCTGCTGGTATTCAAAGTGCATGTTTCAGTCTGCATGTCAGAATTTTTTTATGAAATAGAAGAGGATTTGAGAAGTCAAAATGTGCCCTAATTTTTCTTTCTGCAGCACTAATCATAATTTCTATGGCAAAATGAACCCCCTCATTTTGTTCCTTTGCAAATAAATGTTTTAAGTGTTACCACTTTATTCCAATCAAGATGGCTTTAGGTGTGCCATACTTTTGTCATAAGTAAGACTGTTAGCGCTCTAGTTGTTCTTTAGAACACTCTGGGACATTCTGTCATTGGGCTATACTTGGGCTACATCTGGGTGATATTTGTGCTACATTTGGGCTCTTTTATCTCTGGTGGCCTTCTTGGGAGACTTATTTGTTATGAAGTTTTCTAAATTCCTCATTTACTACAGACTCCTCAGTAGGAATACTTTCAGTTTTTCACTTTGATTTCATCAAGAAGGCATTCAGATGTGTCACACATTTGCCATAAATTCAGAATGTTAGCACTCTAGTTGCTCATTAGATCACTCTAGTAAAGCTACTGCTCACCAGGGAAGTCTGCTGCTAGTATTGAAAGTGCATGTTTCCGTCTGCATGTCAGAATTTTTTAATGAAATAGAAGAGGATTTGAGAAGTCACTCAAAATGTGCCCTAATTTTTCTTTCTGCAGCACTAATCATACTTTCTATGGCAAAATGAACCCCCTCATGTTGTTCCTTTTTAAATTAAATGTTTTAAGAGTCAACACTTTATTCCAATCAAGATGGCTTCAGGTGTGCCATACGTTTATCATAAGTAGGACTGTTAGCGCTCTAGTTGTTCTTTGGAACACTCTGGGAAGCTGCAGTAGAACACAAAGGAATCAACTGTCAGTCTCCGCCCTTGTTGGATGTACATGTTTTACTGAGAATGTCAGACTTCATTCTCACATGGCTGAGAAAGATAATGTGAATTTACAGAAAATATACAATATACTGTCAGTTTAGCTTATAGATAACCTTCCAAACCTCTGTGGGAAAAGCATGAGAAAATAGTTTTCTCTCAAACATGATTCATGATATCCCAGCAGAAGGCCTTTTCACATGGTAAAATCACCTAAGAACATACCACAATTCCTAAAATGAGTATGGTACCATCAACACATGATTTATAATGTAACTAAAGTCTTAAAACCTTCTATTAACTTCTATTAACTGCAATGCTTTTTAATGAGGTGCTATCATGTATATTGGTACCAAGATGGCTGCCAACACTTCTTGGATGAAGTGCTGACAGCCAATCAGATCTCACGATGAGATGTGTGGTTAGGCTCCGCCCAGATATATATGTGATTTTACTTTTGATTTTCTCAGGAACTGCTGAACGGATTTACACCGTTTAAGCAAAAGGCATGACTCTGAACCAAGGTCTTCCTTTCTGCCACATTTGATGTAATTCCGTTCAGCAGTTCGGGCTGTAGCTGCGACTAAATGTCCCTCTGGAAAATTGCATGGGGAAACACGTTTTGGGACCCCTCTTTTTTCTCAGCCTCCGCTTGACGAATCAGCCCGAGACTTTCAGGATAGGACCGGACCGGAGCGGGACACAAGTTTTGAAAATTTCACGAAGATTCGTCAACCAGCGCCAAAGGTATTCTAAATAGAATGTTGCGGATTTCCTATGGCTAATAGGTCCTAACTATAACTACCTACTGGCGACCGGCAGTAGATGATAAATATATATATACATATATATATATATATATTACCTACTGGCGGTCGCCAGTAGGTAGTTATAGTTAGGACCACGTTTCCATAGGAAAACCTCAATATTCTATTTTGAATAACTTTGGCGCCGGTCGACGAATCCTCGTGAATTTTTCAAAATAGGTGGGGCGCTACGCTCCGCTCCTACCCTGAAAGTCAAAACGCGTTTTCCCCATGCATTTTTCCATAGGACCTTTAGACAGGGCTACAGCCCGAACGGCTGAACAGAATTACTAGAAATTTGGCAGAGAGGTAGTCCCCAGGTCAAGGAAGTGCCTTTTGTAGGTTTGGTGTAAATCTGTTCAGTAGATTATGAGAAAATAGCCTTTAAATCAATATATATATATCTAAGCGCGCTCCGTGCGCGCTGGGTGCGCGCACCTCGCCGTGCGCGAGCGCAATTCTGATTGGTTGTTAGATCTTAGTAAACATTCGAATCGGTGGAAATCAGGAAGCGGCGGCCGCCATTTTGTCTATCGCATAAAGAGGGGGTGATAAACAAAGGGGGAGAACTTGAAAAGGGGGCAGAGTGGGTAGAAATAGACCCAGTAGGCATTGTAAGGGGGTCAAAGTAGGACCTTGTAGGGCAAAAAAAAAGATTAATATTTTGTTAAAAAATATCGCCGAGTGCGCGCACCCAGCGCGCACCCGAAAAAAAACTTAATAAAACAAATTTTAAAAAAATCGCATTTAAGTGTTTAGATATAAGGTGGCTCTAAAAAGAGCCCTTGTGTTTATTGTTTGTTTTTTGGTACCTACAAGTAAGTACATGGCCCATCTAGCGTAACGTGGGCACGCGGTGCGCGTAGCGCACCGCGTGCCCACCGTGCGTGCACGCCACTAACTGCGTAAAGTGGGCGCGCGGTGCGTGAAGCGCACCGCGTGCTCACTGTGCGCGCACGGTGCGCAAAGCGCACTGTGCGCGCACGGAACGAACTGCGTAAAGTAACTTAGCATTTAAAAAACCGTACAAATTCACTGAAAAAACCATAGGTTTCACACACGTTATAGTTAGGAATTAGCATTTAAAAAACCTTGCAAATTCACTGAAAAAACCATAGGTTTCACACATGTTATAGTTAGCGGAAATTTTACTGATAAAAAACCAATGAAATTCCCCCGTTATAGTTAGTGCAGGCAACTATAACTCACGCGACCGCAATCTTCTGCTGATGACATATGTGTCTTTATGAAAAAAAAATATTTGTAATATATGTATAGCTAAAAATGTATGGAAGAAGACATGGGCAAATAAGTGTCTAAATACAGTATTAGCATCAGCAGAGGATTGCGGTCGCGTGAGTTATAGTTGCCTGCACTAACTATAACGGGGGAATTTCATTGGTTTTTTATCAGTAAAATTTCCGCTAACTATAACATGTGTGAAACCTATGGTTTTTTCAGTGAATATATATATAGGCACGAAGTATTCATCAGTTTCTCCACAAACAAGAATACACGAACTCCTCTTCGTCGGTGAAAACTCTTTATTTGAAAAGGTATAAGAGTCTCCCTTCTGTCATGACGCGTTTCGCCACCGGAGTGATATATATATCATTTTCACTGAGTACCAAAGTACTATTGCACTCTCGTCAGGAAGCAATAACCGCTACGAGTCCATCCGTCAATGAAAGATCGTATTTATTTCATTTCATAATACAGAGCATCAGCCAGATAATTACCCAACGCGTTTCGGCAAAACTCGTCTTGGTCACGGGTAAGTGAAAGTCTCAAAAACACAAATTTAAGACTTCATGTTGCATACAACGTCATATACATAAACATAGACGACAGACTTGCACATCAATCTGTAACATAAAAGTGGCGGCCATTTTGGAACAGTCTTATTTCCATTGTAACCTAAATATTTAGTAAATAAAGTTCTAGTTGAAAAAATACTAACATTTATACACAAACTGGATTTCTCCACAAACTCAAGTGTATCTAATGCGATCTTCACCAATTCTTTTACCCATTTATTCATAAAATTGCTGCCTCCAATTCCCAGTGGTTTTGTATGCCGTGTTTCTCCTCGTAAATAGTTACATATTAATAAATACATAATGTATCAATTAACGGCATAAGAGAAACTACCACTTCCTTCAATGGCTGTAAGAGTATGAAGCTGATAATTTCCCGCTCATCTCGCAGTTAAACTGGAAATTAATAAACATCCAGTTACTGCCCTACTCTGGTTGCTATAACTGGTTGCTGTAACTAAAGCTCCTGTAACATAGCAGCATCACTTCAAAAAAGCACGCCCCCAGTGGGGTTAAATTCATATACATTAAATAATGAAAATCATACTCAAATAAGACATGTCACACATAAATTCTATATCAGCATATCGATAGTCCTGCAATGTTTATAGCAAGAACTTGGTGCAACCTAAAACAGGAAGTAACATGAATCCTGTTGTTGAAACCATTAATGAAGTACAAACCCTGATTGCACTTAAAGAATTGGAAGCAGAGAATGCAGATGATGTTGAAGTGGCACAAATAGATGCGGTGTCATTGGGTTTTAAGACTGATCTCAATTGCCCTAATAAGTTTAAACCAAAATCAATATTCAATCCCACTTTACCAGTGTGTGGGATATATATTTTTGAGACACTAGTCATTAAAGATCTAAAGAAACTTGCCAAGAAGAAGGTATGGCATGGTGATAATTTGACTAGAGAACAGCGACTGGCTTTAACATCTTTGCAATCTGATTCTAACATTGTAATACGCCAGTCAGATAAGGGCAGTAATGTGGTTATTCTGAATACCAATGATTACATAAAGGAGGGAGTTCGTCAATTACAGTGTAAGGACTGCTATGAGCAAGTGTCACTCACTGTCATTGAGGAATCCAATGTTAGGTACCATGGGTTGTTGAAATCTTGGCAGACAACAGGTATTTTAGAATGGGCCGAATTTGCTTTTCTGATGAATCGGAATCCCAAAATTGCCATATTGTATCTATTGCCTAAACTGCACACAAATGCCGTGAGTCCGCCAGGGAGGCCCATTGTGTCGTCAATGGGCTCCCTATTAGAGAAAACATCAAAATACATTGATTACTTCTTGCATCCCTATGTAGAAAAACTACCTTCATTTATAAAGGACAGCAGACACTTTTTGAGTTTGATTAAGGATTTTGAGTGGAGAGAGGGCTATTTTTGATCACGTTAGATGTCTGTAGCCTTTATACATCAATCAGACACGCCCAAGGAATTCAAGCCTGCCAACATTTTCTTAACTCTCGTTCCATCTCCTTTCTTAAGCACAATGAGATGTTATTACAGATGATGACTTTTTGCCTGGAGAATAATTTCTTCATTTTTGATGGAATGTACTTTAGGCAGAAGCAAGGAACTGCGATGGGAACCTGTTTTGCTCCCAGCTTCGCTAATTTATTTATGGGTTGCTGGGAGCAGCAGGTGTCGAAGACACAACATCTGTACCCCAGCCATGTCAAACTTTGGCTGTGGTATATTGATGATCTTTTTATCATTTGGGGTGGGTCTGAATCACAAGCGAATGAATTCATCTCTGCTTTAAATCAGAATGAGATGAATCTGAAGTTCGAAGGCACTGTAAGCAATTATAGTGTGGAATTTTTGGATCTACATATACAGGCAGTGGAGAACAGATTGGTTTCTAAGCTCTTTCGAAAATCCACGGCAGGTAATACCTTGCTATACGCAGAGAGTGGACACCCCAAAACACTGATCCGCAGCATTCCTTATGGGGAGTTCATCCGAGCACGGAGAAATTGTAGTCGGGAGACGGATTTTATTGTGGAGAGTGAATGTATGACTCAAAGATTCTTAGAGCGAGGTTATACTCCTAAGGTCATTGAGGAAGCATTGACGAAGGCGAAGAGATTCACGCAGAATGAATTGCTGGTACCTAGAGACAAAGGGGATGATGATTTGAATAATGGGGTTATAAGATTTATAACCACATATCATTCTAATTCCTGGGAAATACGTAAGTGTTTAAATCAACACTGAAAGATTCTAACAACTGAACCAATACTGAAAGACAGAATAGGTTCTTTGCCCAGTATCACTTATAGGAAGTCTGATTCCCTCAAAGACAAGCTCTGTAAGAATGAGGTAACAAGTAACTACAACACTAACAGTGACATACAAGGATTTTTTACCTGTATGTCCTGTAAAGCGTGTAAGTTCAGTGCCAATGTTAAGAAAGTGTACTATCCTGTCAGCGACACAGAGAGAAACATAAGTAAACATCTTACTTGCATGTCGGACTTTTGTGTTTATGTTTTGGTTTGCCCTTGTGCAAAGAAGTATGTGGGTAGCACGATGTTCACTGCAAAGAAACGGGTTTTGGAACATCAAAGGGCAATCCACACCAGGGACAAACTGTCTCCAGTTGCCAGACACTTTGAGGGATTCCATAAGAGTAATCGAAACTTATTGAAATTCTTTGTTATCGATAGGGTATTGGCAACACAAAGAGGGGGTGACAGGATACGCAAACTCCGGCAGTTGGAGTCGTGGTACATTTTAGATCTGAATACCAAAATCCCTGAAGGATTAAATTCTGAGGAGGAAATGTCTTGGCATTTGGGGGAATGATTTTGTTTGATGGGAGGGGCCATTACTGCTAAACTTTTGTCATCATGATGATGGTATCCCACCCCGGATATTTATGGTATCCCACCCCGGATGTTTCTTGATATTTCTTGATATTCCCTTATGTGCAGTGGGGATTTTCTAGTTCGTTTTCTGGTTTTATTTCTATTTTGCACTTTTCAGTGAATTCTCTGTGAAGAACTTTTTAGTAATGATGAACTTTGCTATTGGAGCGTTTATGTGCTTCTGTGTGATTATGTGTATCTATTCATCCATTTTGTTTAATTTTGTCGAATGTTATAGGATGTATGTTGAATATTTTGTGGTAGGCGAAGCTGAACAACATGAAGTCCAGTCTTTTTCTTTTTCTTTTTCTCGTGTTTCACATTGTGATCTTTCCATTTGGATCTCTTCTTCCTTTTATTTCAGTCTCTGTAGATCTTCATGAGCAATGAAGAAGCCCTGGCTATTACGTCTGATATTGGAAAATACTTATGTCCACTTGCACTGAATGGGTTTGCTATAAACATTGCAGTACTATCGATATGCTGATATAGAATTTATGTGTGACATGTCTTATTTGAGTATGATTTTCATTATTTAAAGTATATGAATTTAACCCCACTGGGGGCATGCTTTTTTAAAGTGATGCTGCTATGTTACAGGAGCTTTAGTTATAGCAACCAGTTATAGCAACCAGAGTAGGGCAGTAACTGGATGTTTATTAATTTCCAGTTTAACTGCGAGATGAGCGGGAGCTTATCAGCTTCATGCTCTTACAGCCATTGAAGGAAGTGGTAGTTTCTCTTATGCCGTTAATTGATACATTATGTATTTATTAATATGTAACTATTTACGAGGAGAAACACGGCATACAAAACCACTGGGAATTGGAGGCAGCAATTTTATGAATAAATGGGTAAAAGAATTGGTGAAGATCGCATTAGATACACTTGAGTTTGTGGAGAAATCCAGTTTGTGTATAAATGTTAGTATTTTTTCAACTAGAACTTTATTTACTAAATATTTAGGTTACAATGGAAATAAGACTGTTCCAAAATGGCCGCCACTTTTATGTTACAGATTGATGTGCAAGTCTGTCGTCTATGTTTATGTATATGACATTGTACGCAACATGAAGTCTTAAATTTGTGTTTTTGAGACTTTCACTTACCCGTGACCAAGGCGAGTTTCGCCGAAACGCGTTGGGTAATTATCTGGCTGATGCTCTGTATTATGAAATGAAATAAATACGATCTTTCATTGACGGATGGACTCGTAGCGGTTATTGCTTCCTGACGAGAGTGCAATAGTACTTTGGTACTCAGTGAAAATAATGTAAATAATTGGGCTGCTTCGGACCCGTAACTGCACCGACGCTGAAAGTGTCCCGGTTTCTCTGAAGAAGTGAAAGTTGATATATATATATATATATATTTATACATATATATATAGATATATTATACTGTATTATACTGTTTAATGATGCTGTTGCAACTTTTCTATGTCTATAACTCATGACGTGTATATAAGGAATTTTAAAATGGCGCAAAATAGATTGACAAACGCCGCCACTGCGGCCGAAACGCGTCTCTCTTGGCTTTGTGGGTTGAGGCAGGCTGAATGAAATAAAGAAGCCATAAAATCCATAGCCTTGTGTGTGTGCTCTCTTTCTGGCTGGAGTGAGAGTTATGTGTATATTACCAACTGGCGGTTGCCAGTAGGTAGTTATAGTTAGGACCTCGTTTCTATTCAAAAAGCATTTTTTCTTTTGCCAATATCTTTGGCGCCGTTTGATGAATCTTCATGAAATTTTCAAAACTAATGGTTTACTCAGGTCAGCTCCTGTCTGAAAAGTTTTGAGTTGATTCGTCAAGTGGGGGCTGAGAAAAAAGGGAGGTCCCGAAACGTGTTTACCCCATGTTAATTTCCATAGGCAATTTTGGAACAGGCTACAGCCTGAACTGCTGAACGGAATTATACCAAATTTGGCAAAAAGGTAGACCTTTTTTTAAATGGTGTAAATCCGTTCAGTAGTTGCTGAATACTTAAAAAAATAAAAAAAATAACGATATCCGAGCACTGAGGAGGATTTGCGAACCCTCCCAAGGACGAGCTTCATTCTGATTGGATGCCAACACTATGAACCAGAATGTGTTGGCAGCCACCTTGTCACAAGAATTTATTTTTTTTAAAGTTGAAAATGAAGTAAAGGGGGCAGGGTAGAACCACCCTGACCCCCTAGGCCTGCTCAAGGAGTCCCACTAAGACCCCCGGGGCCAAAAAAAGCATTTTTTTAAATGGCCGAGTTCGGCTGGGTGCACGAATCCAGACACAAAAAATAATAAAAAAATGAAGCACGGGCTGCCACGCTTCATTTTCTATAAGCCCCCGGGTGGGCCAGGTCCCGGGGAGAATGGTCAAATAATTAGTATGGGCCCCCGGGGACCCCTGCAGCCCTGGGGACCACCACCTCCCTGGGGCATGGATAATTATATGTGGGGGCATGCAACCCCCCACACAGCCTGGGCTCCACCACCTCCCCGGGGCTTTATGGTGCATCATCAGTGCGGAGTTCTACAGGCAATAGGAAAACACCCATTGAAGTATGGCATGTCATAGAGACGTCAATTTCTCCAGGTGTCAGACTTGTGGACTCTCCTCCTCGCTGACGTCATCACGCCTCATCTGAAACAGCGGTATCAGCTCTCAGGCCGCCGCCAGGGCCCCCTGGCCCCCACACTGAAACCAGCTGTGAGAAAATCCCTCCAGATGCACAGAACTTCCGCCTGAGTCACCCCTGTGAGATCACAAGCCCCACTGACCTCCAGTTCCCCTCAGCCTCTGGGAGCATGGGTGGCTTGGGTGGGGTCTTACATCTTGCACCCGGAGAAGTCTGCCCTCCCTTAAGATGCAATATAAGAAAATGGCAGGTCCGGACCCTATTGAAATTCTGAGATTTGAGAAACGCGGCTCTCCGGGCACGGGTTTTTTCAAACTACACAGAGGGAGAAATGTACAGGTCATAAAGATGCGGGGACAAAGCGTCCTTTGTTTGATGCCGGGTGAAAGATTGTGGGGATGTAAAAGAGGGACCAGGCAATGTGAAATTTGACCCCTGCCCAAAGAGAGACAAGAAAAGGAAATCTACACAGGGATCACGTCGAAGGCAGATAGAAGGAGCAAATATTTAAACTGCATTTTCATTTTTTGCAAATTTATCTTAAACGTTCATTTACCAGCAAAACCTCAGCGGACTTGGCAATGCAATGTTTTTGTTTTTTCTCAATTCGAAACATTTTGTAATGAAAGTCGTTGCTTTTCTGAACATCACGAGAACATTAGGAAGCAATAAAAAAATAAAATTTAAGCAACTACAGAGTGCGAAAAAGTATTGGAGTGAAGGTTGTGAAAAAATTACTATTTTTAAACACAGACGACGTCAATAGTTGTAACTTCTGAGCACATTTTCAGTTTGAATTGAATATATTTTAAAATATGTAAATTATTAAAAGTATCTTCGCAAAGCGGTCTTACACTCAGAGTAACAGCATGCTTTCAAAACACCAGAAAATTCTTTATTTCTAAACGACTTATCAGTTCAGCAAACAAACAGCGGTGGATCCTTCACAAAGTACAAATATTCCACTGTAATTGTTTTCAATATTTGAGAACGAAATACAAATAGCATATATTGTGCCTTCTACTGCAGTGTGAGTTCTAAAGCGCTCCTAGCAGCAGATCAAATTATTTCCCAATTTAATGATTGATACTCAATGAATCGTCAGGGGGAGGATGAAGGTCGGAGTGGGCCCTGCCACAAATCGACTTGTGACTGGCTGGTCACGCACAAATACTAGCAGCAAGCCTTTAACTCGGGCCACCCTTAAAGTAATGTTTTGCTAGTATTCCTCTAACTCGGCTAATGCAAGTTTTGTTTTAGCCTGTCTGATTGCTCTGTGCTGAAGAGGCAAAGTGAGGGGGGGAGATATTGTACATGAGCCGGAAGGAATGAGAAATGAAGGTGCTGTTTTAAGCAATGCTCCATTTAATACACACAGGCAGTCTCTGGCCTCAGCAGTGGTGGCTCGCCGAGGGAGTGCTGCGGGGTGGTGAGGCGGGGGAGGGGTGGAGGAGGGGCAGGGTGAGGGGGTAGTGGACTCCGACTTACGGAGGAATGGAGTTAAGTAAGTAAATAAATAAATAATTATCACTACCTCCCCACCCTGTTCCTCCACCGCTGAGCCTCACCGCCCCGCAGCACTCCCTCGGCAAGCCGCCACTTGGCCTCGGTGCTTTAAAAGGACAAGTACTGCCCGGTACTTCATACGCTGCATGAACAGCGCCCTTCAAATAAAAAGTGTCTGTCAATGTAGTGCTCTTTTCTCAATCTACTGTGAACAAGAGAGAGCAATAAGGAACATGGTGAGCGAAATTCGGGTAATTTCCTTTCACAAAAGTATACATAATTTTAAAACAATTACATGAAATGCATCCCTATCACCTTTCAGCAAAATATGACTTGTGGGAAACACATTTAGCATCTCAAAAATAGCATGAACGTAAGTCCACATTGCGCAAGTGTGCAACCATTTTGTTTTACTCCAGCCTAGCTATGCCTCATGTTTCCAACTCCCTAGGCCCCATCATCTGCCTATTCTGGTCCAACTCTCCCTTTTCCAACTTTATTTTCACTTTTTGTTAGTTACTGACTACCCCTGTGTGCTTATTTATATTTTTGATACCTTTTTGTTCAGGTATCCCCATTCCCACTTTCCAGCTCTGGCAAAGGCAGGCAATACCACCAAATCTGAACCCCACATCCCCTGAGGTTGATGGTGGTGTGAGGGGGTAATGCCATGACATTTTTTCAATGAGGTTGAGTTGGAAGGGCTCATTTTTTTGGTGCAGCGCCACCTCCCACTCATGCTGGCAGCAGGTCCAGGAAGGGCTACTGCCAGACAGAGCACAAGCTGCAGTGGGTGAGAGTGCAGCGCAGCATGCGTATTCATTTTGAGGAGGCATTACATCACTGGTAAGTGTATGTATATATATATATATATATCACTTCTTTCCAGCAGGGCTCCAAATTGATAGGAAACCAAAGGATGGACACAGACCCAGAGTAGGTGCTTGCGGTATTATTTATTATCCATATGTCGTCGATACGCGTTTCGGCTCGGGCGAGCCTTGTTCACTCAACATGGATTCATTTTGTGCGTAAATTTAAAGTGACCGTGCATGAAAACGTAATACCCCACGTGGTGTCAAAACAAAGTAGACATAGACAAAACACTAGCGTGTATTAACCTGTATCAAAGCAATTTTGTAAATACAGTTGGGAATGGACGATACAAGTAATGTAAACATCCTAGTTTGATATACTGAAATTATATATAAAAACTCATCCCGCTAGAAGTGTTACGTCACAAAAATAAATCTCAAAATTGACCGAGGGTAAAAGGGGTTAAGCATGTGCAAATAACAGTGCTTGATGTGAGTTAACACATGTGCATTAAAATGCTACTTGTTCTTCTATGTAAACGGAGAACAATAGATAAACCAAATTGAAACATAGCGAGCAGCAATGAGAAAATGCTGGTGGAGTACCAGAGATTTTGAAATTTTACACATAGGTAATTGCTGTGAATCTCTGCTGACAAATCAATGTAAAATACAGTTTGAAAGACCCGTAATGGCATAGTGTCCCAAAATGTAAAAACATCACATATCAAAATGTAAGGTATAAGATATCAAATATCAAATATCAAAACTCCTAGGAGGGGGGACAAGATACAAAAGACATATAAGATTAAAAGCCAAAAATTTGGATCAGGAATTTCCTAGAAATACGCTCAGAATAGTCAGATAAGCAGATGAACAAGGGGGTAATCAATTACCACATGTTGTATCTGACATGACAGGCTGATGATCCATATAGGAAGATTACTTGTTGGAGTACCCAATTACATAGTCACCCATATATGCATTGGAAGGAAAGGGAAGGGGATGTGCAAAGTGCAAACAATAAATATATTAATATAAATACACACATATAAATATAAATATAACCTCATAAATAAAAATATATATATATATATATCACGACCACAATCCTGATTATCGAGAGTTGCGCATAACACAACCAGGAAAGGACCACCACGCAGATGAGTTTATTTTCCTCTTCACAGCAACATGAACCGTTTCGCCCGGGTTCACCCGGGCTTGATCACATGACATGTCAAGACCTTCTTGTGTTTAAATAAAGTTACAAGCATGAAATCTCCTCCCATTTGTTTCATAAAAATGGAAAACATACTATGTATGTATGAAAATATGACAGTGATGAGCTTACAATACAACTTCGAATAGAACATTTTCCCTACTGGTAATCTTTTTACTATTTTCTATTGTAGCTATATGCCATTCATAAATTTTTAAATAAATATTTAAATAATCACTTCTTTAAATATTCCAATATATAGGGCATCTAAAATACCCAAAATGTTTTTCTTTCTTTTCAGAATACAGGGCAAGTGCCCAACATATACTAGCATTGATATCATCACATTATCATAAATCTATCAAACATACATATCTATAAAAAAGGAGTAAAGTGCTTAGTGCAAAACTTGTGCAAATTTAACATCACATATATAAATAAATAAATACAAATGCTAGTTCACTATTAAAACCATAGATCACCTGCATAATATATGTGCAAATTGTTTAAAGCAAAGTGAAAAGACGCCTACGTTTGACCGTTAATCAGTCATCTCAATATTAAATGCTAATGCAATATTATTTTGTAACGCCAGAATAATGTTTCTACTTCATGAAGTACCATTTTACTAAAGGATTTAAATGTGCAAAATTGAGCAGAGTGTATACATTGCTAATGTATAATAAATATGTGCAAAACAGATATTCAAGATGGAAATCATCAACAGTTCATCAAACATCATCAGTACACGGTGTTAAAACTGAGATAATAGATAAATATATAAATACACCCAAGATCAACAAGAATCGGAACCTCATATCTCACAGACACCAAATAAAAAAACAGTAAATCTCAATTAATAGTAAAACCAGTAAGAAATCCGATAAAATGCAAGACTAAAATTCCGATAAACATTGATCACAACAATATCTATCATAATTCAAGGGACAAGAATGATCATTTGCAGATAAAAACAGTTTTATAAGAAATTGTATAAATCTTCTTTAGTGTTTAAACCATTTGGCATCTTAGTATCTAATTGTAAGATGTATTGGCTCTCCAATTGTCGTAGTTTTTTTCTCTCTGTTACCCCCTCTTATCGATTTAGGCACTGCATCAATTACAAAATACCTAAGATCGTTCAAGTTATTGTGATGTACTAATTTAAAATGACTCGCGACTGGATAAGTGGAGTCCGAATTAACAATGGCACGTAAGTGTTGTAAAATACGATTAAAAACCTGGAGTTTAGTGCTACCTATGTATTTCAGATGACATGTGCATTCTAATACATAAATGGCATAATCGGTTTTACAAGTGAATAACCCCTGGATTTTAAAAGGGGTAAGGGAAAAAGCATCTAAAAATTCCTGTAAATTGACTCCAAACTTGCAGGCCCTGCACAAACTACATTTGTAAAAACCTTTTCTATTGGATAGCCAGTGACTGGTATTGCATACTTCTGGACTGGTTTTTACTATGGAATCCCTCATAGAAAGTGCCCTTCTGAAAGTAATAGCTGGCAGGGCATCCAGTTCAGGTGCAAGAGTAATGTCAGGTTTAAAAGAAAGCCAGCTTATGTTGATAATTCTTCTTACTTGTTTCTCTTGACAATTAAATGTAGTGATAAGCCTGACCACTGACTTTTTAGTTTTAGAGTTAATGGTTTCAATAGATGCTTCATTAAATTCTTCATTTAATACTGTTGTATCTCTGTCTATGTTGTTTATTTTAGTCAGAGCTAACTGCAACTCCTTCACCTTGTAGCCCCGTGCCAAAAATCTCTGCAATGAATCATTTAGGCAATCTCTTAGATCCTTCTCATTGCTGCAAATCCTTTTTATCCTTAAAAACTCCCCATAGGGGATGCTTTTAACAAGGTGTCTGGGATGTGTACTAATAGCATGTAAAGTCGAATTACCGGCCGTGGCCTTTCTATGGAGTTTAGATTGAATGATGTTATTGCTAACATATAATTCAACATCTAAAAATTCAACCCTTTCATTGCTAATAGTAGCTGTGAATTCCAAGTTCAAACTATTGTTATTAATTTCATCGACAAACTTTTGTGCGGATTCTTTAGATCCCTGCCAAATCACTCACACATCGTCTATAAAACGCCACCATCTGACAATATTATTTGCGAATGTGTCACTGTAGCTGGGGCCGAGGACATGTTTCGCCCACCAGCCAACGTGCAAACACGCGTAGCTGGGAGAAAAACATGCCCCCATAGCCACACCTCGAAGTTGTTGATATATCTCTTTAATAAATAAAAAGAAATTGTTAGTCAAACATATTTCAATCATTCTCAATAACATTTTGTTGTGTTGGTTAAATTGTACATCTCTACTAGAAAGGAACCACTGTATGGCATTTAACCCATCAATGTGATTGATACTGGTATATAAGGAACAAATATCCATGATTATAAAGCAGTATTCAGTATTCCAAGAAACTTTTCTTAATTTGCTTAAAAAGTGGCCAGTATCTTTGATGTAAGAGGGAAGTGCTTCCACATGTTCATGTAGGAAAAAATCCACGTATTTTGACATGGATTCCAACAGACCTCGCTGTGCAGAAATTATAGGTCGACCCGGCACAGGACTAGTTTGTTTATGTATTTTAGGAATAAAATACAAAGTCGGGGTGATAGGATGGTCTGTTCTCAAAAAATTGTATTCATCTTTATTGATTAAACCTTCCCTCTTCCATTGTGATAGTTCCTTAAACACTTGATCTTTTATCAATTTAAGGTCATTGAATGCTGCTTTCCTATAGCATAAAGGATCACTTAAATGTTTGGTGGCCTCCTTCAAATATGCTTCTCGAGGCCATCACACAATGTTGCCACCTTTGTCGGCTTTATTGACTATAACGTTGTTATTGTCATTGATTTTGCGCATAAGTTTGGAATATTGTTGTTCTGAATAACTGCGATGTGTGTTCCTCTGTATGACTGTCCTGTTTAACTCTCTTAAGTCTTCAATGACACAATCGCTAAAAATGTCTATGGCATCTCTCGGCATCATAGGACAAAACGAAGAGGGTGGACGAAACGGGCTCAATGCAGGACTTGTAATAGTAACTCCCATTTGGTGAAGTTCTTGCTGGGTATTAGTTGGGCCCTCATCAGTATGTCCTGCCAATGTGTACATGGTTTTGAGCATAGGGACATCCGATACTTGTAGTTGTACACTCGGTTGATTTTCTATATTTCTCAAAGTAGCCATGACGCTTGCTTTGTTTAATTTATGATATTTAATTAACTTCAGTTTACGTATGAACTTGAAGATGTCTATTCGTGATTGAACATATTTAAAACCATTTTTAGAGCAAAAAGAAAGTCCCAAGGACAAAAGTTGGAGTTCTGCGGCATTTAAGTCTATAGTGGTTAAATTAATAACTGTGTTGTTGATGTTATCAACATTTTAATTTATAGATCGGAATGGAACTTGCCTCTCCCCCTCTTTCCTCTCCTGTATATATATATTCCAATCATACTCCTCCTCCACCATTCTCACGAGGAAACAGCCACACCAATGGGGTATTTAGTTTACGGGTATTTTAATGGCAAAGAAATAGACGCGTTTTGATCTTGCGATCTTTATCACATGTATATATGTATGTATGTATGTCTGTATATATATATATATATATATATACACTGAAAAAAAACAGAGGTTTCAGGGACGTTATAATTAGAAATTTGCATTTAAAAAACCTTTGAATGTCAATGAAAAAAAACATAGGTTTCAGGGACATTACAGTTAGAAATTTTCCTTTAAAAACCTTCAAAATACACTGAAAAAACCATAGGTTTTAGGGACGTTATACTTAGGAATTAGCATTTAAAAACGCTTTGAAATTCACTGAAAAACCACAGGTTTCAGGGACGTTATAGTTCGTTGGACATTTCCCTCATAAAAAAACAGAGAAATTCGGCCATTATAGTTAGTTGAGCTAACTATAACTCACACCCCCGCAATTCACTGATGATGACGTCACATATTACATCACTCATGACATGGTCAGTGACATCACTGATGACATCTCAAATGACATATATTTTAAGTGAAAATATATATATATATATATTCACTGAAAAAACCATAGGTTTCAGGGACGTTAGAGTTCGTTGGACATCTCCCTCATAAAAAAACAGAGAAATTTGGCCGTTATAGTTAGTTGAGCTTACTATAACTCACACCCCCGCAATTCACTGCTGATGACGTCACATATTACATCACTCATGACATGGTCAGTGACATCACTCATGACATCTCAAATGACATATATTTTAAGTGAATATATATATATATATTCACTGAAAAAACCATAGGTTTCAGGGACGTCATAGTTAGTTGGACATTTCACTCATACAAAACCATAGAAATTCTCCCGTTATAGTTAGTTGAGCTAACTATAACTCGCGCCTCCGCAATGCACTGCTGATGACGTCACATATTACATCATTCATGACATGGTCAGTCACATCACTGATGACATCACTGATGACATGTCAAATGACATCACTGATGACATCACCGATGACATCATCCAGTGAATGTGTATTTCCGTAAAGTTTAAATATATTTTATATATATGGCAAGCTGTATTGAAGAATAACTAGATGTATAAGTGTCTGAAGGATTTAGTAGGTGTGTGACTGACTGTATAAGTGAGTGATTAAATGTGTCTTACTGAATGCATGTTTTAGTGACTAAACTGTCTGTATGTCTGTATTACTATGTCTGTTGTTGTGCAAGCTGCTGCATGTGTTGGTCAGTAGCTACATGAGTGTCTTTATGGGTTATTGATTAGTTGCCTGAGTATTTGTATGGAAGACTGAGTGTGTATGTGGGTGAGAGGGAGGTGTGTGACTCTGTGCATACATATGTGAGTGGTTGACTCACTGGGTGTATGAGTTTAAGAGTGCATTTGGAAACAGCTGTATGGGTGGGTGAATGTGTGTATGGATGTGTTGGCAAAAGGTTGGATGTCTCAGTGATACATGTCCAAGTAACTACATATGTAAAAGGCAGTGTGTGTGAGAGTTGGAGTATATAAATGACTATATGTGAGAGTCAGTGATCGTGAGTGTGGCTGTATGGATGAGTGTATACTTATATTAGTGATTATATAAGAGAGTAACTATTCATTAGTATCTGTATTAATAAATGAGGTGGTGTCTGTAAAAGTTTGTAGGTGAGTAAATTGAACTATGATTCATTCTTTCCATGACTGACTACGATGAGTGCATGAGTGAGTAGGATGGATGGTGGTGTGTCAGTGTCTGTATAGCTGTATGACTGCATATGATAGTGTTGTATTGATCAGTGACTACATGTATGAATGGTTGTATGGGTGAATGAGTGCATGTGTCTCTAGACGTAGGAATCAGTGATTGCGTTTGCAGTTACTGGTTACGGTGTCTCAATGGTTTTCAAAATGGAACTCTGTATTTTACAGGTGGGGTATCAAAGGTTATATTAGGGTGTGAGGAGGGGCATCAGATTTTGTCACATGGATGATGTCATCAGTGATGTCATCAGTGATGTCATTTGAGATGTAATCAGTGATGTCATCAGTGATGTCACTGACCATGTCATGAATGATGTAATATGTGATGTCATCAGCAGTGCATTGTGGGGGTGCACGTTATAGTTAGCTCAACTAACTATAACGGGGTCATTTCTATGGTTTTGTATGAGTGAAATGTCCAACTAACTATAACGTCCCTGAAACCTATGTTTTTTTCAGTGAGTTTCTAAGGTTTTTTAAATGCTAATTTCCAACTATAACGTCCCTGAAACCTATGTTTTTTTCAGTGAATTTCAATGCTTTTTTAAATGCTAAATTCTAATTATAATGTCCATTAAACCTATCTTTTTTCTGTGTTTTAAAATTATCATCTCATTCTCAACCTGGTGAAAACTGCAAATCTCACCACTTTTCCATCGATACCTTCCGTCAAAAAAATCACCACAAATGAGAGCCACAACTAACGTCAATAATATACAGAGAAGGCATTCCCGTGCAAAAAAAACACGAAAACACCACTTCCCCATATTTTCAACGGCAAGACAAATCTGCTATGCGATCCAAAAATCAGGCGATAAGTCGAGTTAGCAGTAAGAATTTAACATCAGCCTTTAACTCGTGTAAAGGAGGACGACTATCCACAGTGTGAATTGGATCCCAACTCAGAGCCACATGTAAAGACCAAAACGCCATAGAGCTACTGATCATGCAGCTCCGACACCCAAGAACGCCACAACACCCACCGCCACCACCCCCAGGACCTCCCCCACGACCACAATCCTGAATATCGAGAGTTGCGCATAACACAACCAGGAACGGACCACCACGCAGATGAGATTTCTTCAGTGTGCGTTTATTTTCCTCTTCACAGCAACATGAAGCGTTTCGCCCGGGTTCACCCGGGCTTGATCACATGACATGTCAAGACCTTCTTGTGTTTAAATAAAGTTACAAGCATGAAAACCTCCTCCCATTTGTTTCATAAAAATGGAAAACATACTATGTATGTATGAAAATAGGACAGTGATGAGCTTACAATACAACTTCGAATAGAACATTTTCCCTACTGGTAATCTTTTTACTATTTTCTATTGTAGCTATATGCCATTCATACATTTTTAAATATATAAATAAATATTTAAATAATCAATTCTTTAAATATTCCAATATTTAGGGCATCTAAAATACCCAAAATGTTTTTCTTTCTTTTCAGAATACAGGGCAAGTGCCCAACATATACTAGCATTGATATCATCACATTATCATAAATCTGTCAAACATACATATCTATAAAAAAAAGGAGTAAAGTGCTTAGTGCAAAACTTGTGCAAATTTAACATCACATATATAAATAAATAAATACAAATGCTAGTTCACTATTAAAACCATAGATCACCTGCATAATATATGTGCAAATTGTTTAAAGCAAAGTGAAAAGACGCCTAAGTTTGACCGTTAATCAGTCATCTTAATATTAAATGCTAATGCAATATTATTTTGTAATGCCAGAATAATGTTTCTACTTCATGAAGTACCATTTTACTAAAGGATTTAAATGTGCAAAATTGAGCAGAGTGTATACATTGCTAATGTATAATAAATATGTGCAAAACAGATATTCAAGATGGAAATCATCAACAGTTCATCAAACATCATGAGTACACCGTGTTAAAAACTGAGATAATAGATAAATATATAAATACACCCAAGATCAACAAGAATCGAAACCTCATATCTCACAGACACCAAATAAAAAAACAGTAAATCCAAATTAATAGTAAAACCAGTAAGAAATCCGATAACATGCAAGACTAAAATTCCGATAAACATTGATCACAACAATATCTATCATAATTCAAGGGACAAGAATGATCATTTGCAGATAAAAACAGCTTTATAAGAAATTGTATAAATCTTCTTCAGTGTTTAAACCATTTGGCATCTTAGTATCTAATTGTAAGATGTATTGGCTCTCCAATTGTCGTAGTTTTTTCTCTCTGTTACCCCCTCTTATCGATTTAGGCACTGCGTCAATTACAAAATAACTAAGATCGTTCAAGTTATTGTGATGTACTAATTTAAAATGACTCGCGACTGGATAAGTGGAGTCCGAATTAACAATGGCACGTAAGTGTTGTAAAATACGATTAAAAACCTGGAGTTTAGTGCTACCTATGTATTTCAGATGACATGTGCATTCTAATACATAAATGGCATAATCGGTTTTACAAGTGAATAACCCCTGGATTTTAAAAGGGGAAAGGGAAAAAGCATCTAAAAATTCCTGTTTATTGACTCCAAACTTGCAGGCCCTGCACGAACTACATTTGTAAAAACCTTTTCTATTGGATAGCCAGTGACTGGTATTGCATACTTCTGGACTGGTTTTTACTATGGCATCCCTCATAGAAAGTGCCCTTCTGAAAGTAATAGCTGGCAGGGCATCCAGTTCAGGTGCAAGAGTAATGTGAGGTTTAAAAGAAAGCCAGCTTATGTTGATAATTCTTCTTACTTGTTTCTCTTGACAATTAAATGTAGTGATAAGCCTGACCACTGACTTTTTAGTTTTAGAGTTAATGGTTTCAATAGATGCTTCATTAAATTCTTCATTTAATACTGTTGTATCTCTGTCTATGTTGTTTATTTTAGTCAGAGCTAACTGCAACTCCTTCATCTTGTAGCCCCGTGCCAAAAATCTCTGCACTGAATCATTTAGCCAATCTCTTAGATCCTTCTCATTGCTGCAAATCCTTTTTATCCTTAAAAACTCCCCATAGGGGATGCTTTTAACAAGGTGTCTGGGATGTGTACTACTAGCATGTAAAGTCGAATTACCGGCCGTGGCCTTTCTATGGAGTTTAGATTGAATGATGTTATTGCTAACATATAATTCAACATCTAAAAATTCAACCCTTTCATTGCTAATAGTAGCTGTGAATTCCAAGTTCAAACTATTGTTATTAATTTCATCGACAAACTTTTGTGCGGATTCTTTAGATCCCTGCCAAATCACACACACATCGTCTATAAAACGCCACCATCTGACAATATTATTTGCGAATGTGTCACTGTAGCTGTGGCCGAGGACATGTTTCGCCCACCAGCCAACGTGCAAACGCACGTAGCTGGGAGAAAAACATGCCCCCATAGCCACACCTCGAAGTTGTTGATATATCTCTTTAATAAATAAAAAGAAATTGTTAGTCAAACATATTTCAATCATTCTCAATAACATTTTGTTGTGTTGGTTAAATTGTACATCTCTACTAGAAAGGAACCACTGTATGGCATTTAACCCATCAATGTGATTGATACTGGTATATAAGGAACAAATATCCATGATTATAAAGCAGTATTCAGTATTCCAAGAAACTTCTCTTAATTTGCTTAAAAAGTGGCCAGTATCTTTGATGTAAGAGGGAAGTGCTTCCACATGTTCATGTAGGAAAAAATCCACGTATTTTGACATGGATTCCAACAGACCTCGCTGTGCAGAAATTATAGGTCGACCCGGCACAGGACTAGTTTGTTTATGTATTTTAGGAATAAAATACAAAGTCGGGGTGATAGGATGGTCTGTTCTCAAAAAATTGTATTCATCTTTATTGATTAAACCTTCCCTCTTCCATTGTGATAGTTCCTTAAACACTTGATCTTTTATCAATTTAAGGTCATTGAATGCTGCTTTCCTATAGCATAAAGGATCACTTAAATGTTTGGTGGCCTCCTTCAAATATGCTTCTCGAGGCCATCACACAATGTTGCCACCTTTGTCGGCTTTATTGACTATAACGTTGTTATTGTCATTGATTTTGCGCATAAGTTTGGAATATTGTTGTTCTGAATAACTGCGATGTGTGTTCCTCTGTATGACTGTCCTGTTTAACTCTCTTAAGTCTTCAATGACACAATCGCTAAAAATGTCTATGGCATCTCTCGGCATCATAGGACAAAACGAAGAGGGTGGACGAAACGGGCTCAATGCAGGACTTGTAATAGTAACTCCCATTTGGTGAAGTTCTTGCTGGGTATTAGTTGGGCCCTCATCAGTATGTCCTGCCAATGTGTACATGGTTTTGAGCATAGGGACATCCGATACTTGTAGTTGTACACTCGGTTGATTTTCTATATTTCTCAAAGTAGCCATGACGCTTGCTTTGTTTAATTTATGATATTTAATTAACTTCAGTTTACGTATGAACTTGAAGATGTCTATTCGTGATTGAACATATTTAAAACCATTTTTAGAGCAAAAAGAAAGTCCCAAGGACAAAAGTTGGAGTTCTGCGGCATTTAAGTCTATAGTGGTTAAATTAATAACTGTGTTGTTGATGTTATCAACATTTTAATTTATAGATCGGAATGGAACTTGCCTCTCCCCCTCTTTCCTCTCCTGTATATAAATATTCCAATCATACTCCTCCTCCACCATTCTCACGAGGAAACAGCCACACCAATGGGGTATTTAGTTTACGGGTATTTTAATGGCAAAGAAATAGACGCGTTTTGATCTTGCGATCTTTATCACATGTATATATATATATGTATGTATGTCTGTATATATATATATATATATTCACTGAAAAAAAACAGAGGTTTCAGGGACGTTATAATTAGAAATTTGCATTTAAAAAACCTTTGAAAGTCACTGAAAAAACCATAGGTTTCAGGGACATTACAGTTAGAAATTTTCCTTTAAAAAACTTCAAAATACACTGAAAAAAACATAAGTTTTAAGGACGTTATAGTTAGGAATTAGCATTTAAAAACGCTTTGAAATTCACTGAAAAAACACAGGTTTCAGGGACGTTATAGTTCGTTGGACATTTCCCTCGTAAAAAAACAGAGAAATTCGGCCATTATAGTTAGTTGAGCTAACTATAACTCACACCCCCGCAATTCACTGCTGATGACGTCACATATTACATCACTCATGACATGGTCAGTGACATCACTGATGACATCTCAAATGACATATATTTTAAGTGAATATATATATATATATTCACTGAACAAACCATAGGTTTCAGGGACGTCATAGTTAGTTGGACATTTCACTCATACAAAACCATAGAAATTCTCCCGTTATAGTTAGTTGAGCTAACTATAACTCGCGCCCCCGCAATGCACTGCTGATGACGTCACACATTACATCATTCATGACATGGTCAGTCACATCACTGATGACATCACTGATGACATCTCAAATTACATCACTGATGACATCACCGATGACATCATCCAGTGAATATGTATTTCCGTAAAGTTTAAATATATTTTATATATATGGCAAGCTGTATTGAAGAATAACTAGATGTATAAGTGTCTGAAGGATTTAGTAGGTGTGTGACTGACTGTATAAGTGAGTGATTAAATGTGTCTTACTGAATGCATGTTTTAGTGACTAAACTGTCTGTATGTCTGTATTACTATGTCTGTTGTTGTGCAAGCTGCTGCATGTGTTGGTCAGTAGCTACATGAGTGTCTTTATGGGTTATTGATTAGTTGCCTGAGTATTTGTATCGAAGACTGAGTGTGTGTGTGGGTGAGAGGGAGGTGTGTGACTCTGTGCATACATATGTGAGTGGTTGATTCACTGGGTGTATGAGTTTAAGAGTGCATGTGGAAACAGCTGTATGGGTGGGTGAATGTGTGTATCGATGTGTTGGTGAAAGGTTGGATGTCTCAGTGATACATGTCCAAGTAACTACATATGTAAAAGGCAGTGTGTGTGAGAGTTGGAGTATATAAATGACTATATGTGAGAGTCAGTGATCGTGAGTGTGGCTGTATGGATGAGTGTATACTTGTATTAGTGATTATATAAGAGAGTAACTATGCATTAGTATCTGTATTAATAAATGAGGTGGTGTGTGTAAAAGTTTGTAGGTGAGTAAATTGAACTATGATTCATTCTTTCCATGACTGACTACGATGAGTGCATGAGTGAGTAGGATGAATGGTGGTGTGTCAGTGTCTGTATAGCTGTATGACTGCATATGATAGTGTTGTATTGATCAGTGACTAAATGTATGAATGGTTGTATGGGTGAATGAGTGCATGTGTCTCTAGACGTAGGAATCAGTGAGTGCGTTTGCAGTTACTGGTTTCGGTGTCTCAATGGTTTTGAAAATGGAACTCTGTATTTTACAGGTGGGGTATCAAAGGTTATATTAGGGTGTGAGGAGGGGCATCAGATTGTCACGTGGATGATGTCATCAGTGATGTCATCAGTGATGTCATTTGAGATGTAATCAGTGATGTCATCAGTGATGTCACTGACCATGTCATGAATGATGTAATATGTGATGTCATCAGCAGTGCATTGTGGGGCTGCACGTTATAGTTAGCTCAACTAACTAAAACGGGGGAATTTCTATGGTTTTGTATGAGTGAAATGTCCAACTAACTATAACGTCCCTGAAACCTATGTTTTTTTCTGTGAATTTCTAAGGTTTTTTAAATGCTAATGTCCAACTATAACGTCCCTGAAACCTATGGTTTTTTCAGTGAATTTCAATGCTTTTTTAAATGCTAAATTCTAATTATAATGTCCATTAAACCTATCTTTTTTCTGTGTTTTAAAATTATCATCCCATTCTCAACCTGGTGAAAACTGCAAATCTCACCACTTTTCCATCGATACCTTCCGTCAAAAAAATCGCCACAAATGAGAGCCACAACTAACGTCAATAATATACAGAGAAGGCATTCCCGTGCAAAAAAAACACGAAAACACCACTTCCCCATATTTTCAACGGCAAGACAAATCTGCTATGCGATCCAAAAATCAGGCGATAAGTCGAGTTAGCAGTAAGAATTTAACATCAGCCTTTAACTCGTGTAAAGGAGGACGATTCTCCACAGTGTGAATTGGATCCCAACTCAGAGCCACATGTAAAGACCAAAACGCCATAGAGCTACTGATCATGCAGCTCCGACACCCAAGAACGCCACAACACCCACCGCCACCACCCCCAGGACCTCCCCCCGGGACCACACCCCCGACTACCACTGAGGCAGCGCAGAACAGGACAAAGGACCTTCCCAAAACGCCATGGCCTCTCAGCCACACAATAGCTGAATGTTGGGAGAGGTGAGAACCAAGTATGTGTGAAGTCACCCATCAATAATATGCACACAATACCTAGTGTAGCGGTGATGTGCTGGACAGACCTCACTATGCAAAGCACAAACCTCTCCATGTGGACATATACTACCGATACTTGTAGTGATATGCACAGTGGACGCAACCATGTTACCTCAGGCAGTGGGGAAGATCTTGGTCATGTAGCTGTGTTGTCCCCCCTCGAAGCGGAAGCGGAGTGCGCTGGTCCAATGTACGCCATTCCAGCGTAGGAGTATAAATAAATAAGCTGGGTCTCTGGGCGTGGTTCACTTGTGGGAAGGCCAATGAGTCTGCCAGAGCGGCGGGCCTCACCCTGCCACGTGGCTGCAACCATGAATGCAGGCCTCCTCGACACAGGCCCCCTGCGAATCCAGCGGCACAGCACCGCAGACTTATGTCTGTACTGACTACTGCCTTCCATCTACAGTGCACACAGCAGGGTTCACAATTCAGATGCAGTGCCAATTGCAGATGACACAGTCCAGTATGCAAGACACATTGCTCCCACTGTGACCCGCCCGGACCATGCATGATCGCAGGCTGCATACACGCTGAGCGCCAGTAACTCAGTGCACCACAAATCAACACCACGTAGCCTTAATAAGACAGAATTCATTAGACAAAAGACATTGCTATCAGTGCGGCCCGCTGGGACCACGTATCATTGCAGGATGCGCACACGCTGAGTGCTTCAGGTGCCACTAGCTGTGCAGCTCAAGTCTACGCCACGTGGCTGTGGGCCCATCCTGACCACTGCCTCCTCACTACACTGGGGTTAGCACCGTTCACAATTCAAGATTAGTAGCGATGCAAATTGTGCAAGAGACTATAATGGGTTAAGAAGACCAAATGCTCTCAATCTGTGCAGCTCAAGTCAATGCCACGTGGCTGTGGGCCCTTGCTGACCGCTGCCTCCACCCTACACTGTGGACAGCAGGGCTCACAGTTCTGGTGGAGTGGCTATTCCAAATGATGCAGTCCAGTAGCCAAGACACATTGCTCCCCATGCTGCCCCACGGACCACGCATCATCGCAGAGTGTGCACACTCTGAGCGCCAGAGGTACTACTAACTCAGTGCACCACAAGTCTACGCCTCATGGACTTAATAAGGCAAAATTCATTAGACAAAAGACATTGCTACCAGTGCGGCCCCCTCGGACCACGCATCATCGCAGAGTGTGCACACGCTGAGCGCCAGAGGTACCACTAACTCAGTGCACCACAAGTCAATGCCATGTGGACGTAATAAGGCAGAATAAATTAGACAAAAGACATTGCTACCAGTGCGGCCCCCTTGGACGACACATCATTGCAGAGTGTGCACACGCTGAGCGCCAGAGGTGCCACTAACTCAGTGCACCATAAGTCATCGAAACGTGGACTTAATAAGGCATAATTCAGTAGGCAAAAGACATTGCTACCAGTGCGGCCTGATCGCACCACGCAGCATCGCAGGCTCCACACAAGCTGGGCCCTTGCTGACCGCTACTTCCTGCCTACACTGCGGTCATCAGAACTCACAATTAAATTGACTCTTCATTCATTAATTAAAAGTGCAGTACGCAACTAAGTATAACGTCCCTCAAAACCTCCACAATATCCTTTTAGTATCCTTGCTTCAAGAACTTGTTTTATATCAGTTATAACTTTACTATAATAACCAAATTTATCTTGCAAGTCCAAACGAACACTGAATGACACTCTACACTGCGGACAGCACATCTCACAATTTGAACTAAAGCATCCCTGAAACCTACATGTTTCGACAATGTATTCTCTTGTTCGAGTCGGGATAGCAGAGGACACAGTCCAGTACGCAAAAGACATGGCTCCCAGTGCGGCCAGCCCGGACCACGTACCATCGCTGGCTCCGCACACGCTCATTGCTTCTGATGCCCCTACCTCAGTGCACCACAACTCATGGACCCTTTATGAAAGAATGTTTTGTGTATGATTTCAGATCTGCCGTCCCTACCTCAGTGCACCACAAGTCATGGACTCTTTACGATACAATCTTTTGTGTATTATTTCACATGTAGTGCCCCTACCTTACTGCAGCACAAGTCATAGACCCTTTATGATTGAATCTCTGTGTATGATCCAATAATTACTTTTGTACCTGTTACCACCACCAACCATTCCCAGAGCACTGGCTTACACTCACCCCACATGCACCCAGCACACACGTCACTGGACATGTGACCATGCTAATAAAAAGGAGTCGAGCGCACATGCCCATACCCAGTTCAACTATATATCTGTGTCCGTGTGTTCATTATGTATGCAAGATGCTGCCCATGGACCCTACCACATTACATTGTGCTGTAGACAGCGTATGCAACCATGTTACCTCTAGCAGTGGGGAAAACTTCGCTTATGTAACTTTGTCTCGCTCATTGTACAAGTACGTAGATAGAGACTGGATCATTAGAGTACTACAAGGAGAGTGTATAGTCAATTTAATAAGTGTGTGGGGATTGGCAGAGTTTTTTTCTTTTTTTGGTGCATATTTATATAGCGCGAACTCCACCCAAAGGTATAGGAGCGCTTTACATGAGCACCGTATTTACATTATACATTGAAGCACGCAGAGAATAAGTGATTTGCCTATAATCACAGGATGTGTACTCGACCCCGAGGCTCGAACCCTGGTTTCCACCACCAAGGTCGGCAGTCTAGCCGAAGGACCACATAAGTACATATGTTGGCGCAGCCTAACTCCGAACACCAGCTTCGCTCTAATTGGCTGCCCTCCATGTCCTAAAAACTGCAACCTGAACTTTCCATGGCCCTGTATTGCTACAGCTACAACACTGCAGTGAATGTGCAATAAACAATCAAATCCACAGAAATGCGTCATGTCCATCATCTTTCATGTGTGGAACTATGGATGAATGTAGGGTCAGTGATTCACCGTACCTTCCATGTTGGACATGTTGTGAGACTTCACTCACAGAATGACATATTTGCGCTTACGACCCAGATGATGGCAGCACTACAACACAGACACCCGCATCAGTTAATTCCTCATATACCTCACGACGGAGCCACGCCCATAGCTCCGCAGTCATTCTTCACAGTCTCACGCAGCAGTGGCATACGGCACACCAGCCCACTCCGCTTACAAAAAGGACAACAACACTACATGGCCCACATTTTCATTATAGTGATCTGCTGGTCACAGGTCTAGTTCTCAGCACGCCACAGCCACTCCCTCACAGCTGCTATACACCCATCCATACCCATCCAGCACAGGCATCACAGGACACGTGACCCTGCCAATAAAAAAGACCGGGCGCACATGCCCGACGCCATTTTAGAGTTGCTCGCAGTGGATGCACTGGGGCCAGCACAGGCACACAGCCACAAAACGGTGAATTTCGGTCCACTGAGGTAAGGGCATTGTAAGTGCTGAGCGGGTGTGGAGCCTGCGGTGATGGTCCAACCCGGTGGTCCGTACACCTCATCTATTGTGTGCCCTGCTCAACTGCAGTGTAGGCCTGTGTCATGCACTTGGGGGGCATACCGCCACGTGCGTGCCCTTACTAGTCACTGAGTTAGTGGCACCGCAAGCACTGAGCGGGTATGCAACTTACGATGATGATGGGTGTACGACGATATCCTCTGCCATGCCGATATCAAGACTCAGCACCAATTGTGAAACTTCTGGTTTTCAGACCGGGACTGCATGATGTTGAGGGTGCCCTGTCCGTGAAAAGGTGAGCAGTGAGGCCTGGCTGCGCAGTGGCAGGCAGATACCTCTGGGCAGCGGGAGTGGATGGGGTGCAGCAGCTTGGATACAAAAACATGCACACAGTCGTATATACCCTGGCTTTACCCTGTCTTATTGCATTTTGATAAAAAATATTCAATAGCAGGACAGTTTTTAGAGTCAGTCAACTATCCGTCACTCCCACATCTGTAGCAAACTAGTTGACTATATATTTTTTCATACTTTGTACCCTTAAATTTACCTCTATTTTTTAATAAGGAGGTACGATGTGTTATGAACATTGAAGCATGCAGACACGAGGGTGACATTCCCCTCACAGCTCGTGGCTGCCTCGCGTTGCTTTGGGAATGTTATGTTTTAAATGTGAGAAGGTTGGGACGTAGAAGTTAACAGGGGTTCACTCATTCTTCCTTTATACTTGCTGATTAAAAGACGCGTTCTGTCTTTTCATTCCTTCATACTGGACTTTCCTACAATTACTAATTCTCTACTATCTTTCAGATGTGGACCTTAAGGGTGCACTATGTCCCTGAACGTGCTTGGAGACACACCGGAGACAGAAAGATGAGCTGCGAACATTTTCTCCAGTGTCACTCTCACTCTTTCTCTCTCTCTCTTCCTCTATCCTTTGATGGACGCATGACACACAATCTTATCTTCCTTTTTATCTAGCAGGCTGGGCTGTGTTTCACGAATTAGCGCCCCCCCTAAACACCACCAGAACTGAACGCCTGTTGAACCTGCGATGATGCGTAGTCATCCTCAACGCCTGAGAAGGTTGCTTTGGCACTTGGTGGACCCTGTTACGCACACGCCGGTGGCGGAAGGTGAGCAGAGAGGCTTCTTTCCGCAGCAGCGAGCAGTCACCTCTAGGCGCTGGGAATGGATAGTGTGCAACAGCCTGGCTGCACAAGAGCGGGAAAACCCCTCTGGGCACTGGTAGTGGATTGGGTTCAACAGTCTGGTTGCGCAGGAATGGGAAGTCGCCTCTGGGCAGTGGGAGTGGATGGGGTACAGCACCCTGAGTGCAAATGAGCACACAGACACCTTCTTGCAGTGGGAGTGGATGGGGTGCTGCAGCCTGCGTATGCACACTCGACAGAGAGAACTATGCATGTGCAGTTGTATGTACTCTACAATTACTAATTCTATACTATCTTTCAGATCACTAAACTTGAGGGTGCACTATGACTTGGCACCTCGTTGGACACACACCAATGGCACAAAGGTGAGCTGCGAAGATTTTCTCCAGTGTCAACACTCACTCTCCATTTCTTCCTTTCTCTCTCTCACACTTTCTCTCTCTTTCTGGTGCATATTATCAAGCCCCTTATTGCCGCCTTATCGGCACTTTTCTGCCGATAAGGCGGCAATATGTGTATCGCTCTATTATCATGTTAATTGCCTTAGCGCTGCCTTGGTAATAGGGCCCCTTTCACGATAAACCTATCCTGAAAGGGGCGTGCAGTAGGTGTTGCGGCATACACCGCTACACCCATTCACTTTGACGCTGCCACCTATAATCAAGCTTGGCGATAATAGGTGGCAGCGCCGAACTTAAGACCAGAAAAATCCTGGTCTTAAGGTGGCAAAACGAGGAGAAATGCTTCATTTCTCCTCGTTTTTTCTTTTTTCATGTGTGCTGCCTTATGCAGCACACATGGAAAAAGCAAAATCCCAAGGTGTCTTTATGTACAGGAAAGTGTCCCTTCCTATACATAAACAAACCTCCTTTTAAAAATGCCCTGGGCTCGACTCGCAGAGGGAGAACTACGGGCCGTCTGATCCCAAAGGAACTGCAGCTTAGTAGCTCGAAGAAGAAGAGGCACAGCAGCGGCTTAGCTCGCAAAGGTAGAGAGCTGCGAGCCGACTCAGTGGCTTCTAAAAGCATAGCTCCAAAGTGATCATGTTTGGCAGAGGGAGCGTGAAGGGGGTATCTTGCAGAGTGAGACCTGCGATATATTTCCAGTCTTGGCTTCACAGATACAACTGCAGCCCTGAGAAGTCCCACCGGAACAGCTGCGAGCCCACCAGTGGTTCGCAAAGGGAGACTTGCGGGCCCAATAAGGTTGTTGGGGGTATGCTGGTGATATAGGAACAGGGTGCATTACCTGCTTATGTGGAAAAAAGCAGCTGGAAAGGGGTATCTTGCACAGACAGACCTCCGGTTTGTTTTCAGAGTTTCCTCAAACAGATGCGAGCTGACGGACTCAATCACAAAATTGCTTTTCAATGCTCATATAGTGTGACTTATCAACAGTTTGCACCCAGTCTCGCAAAGGGACACGTGCGCCCCACAGCAGCGTACTAGCTTGCAAACGTAGAGAGTTGGGAGCCGACGAACGAGCTTCTAAAGCCATAGCCGCGACCTAGTGATATAAGAAGAGGCAGCGTGAAAGGCATATCTCACACAGATGCCAGTGTTGCCTCGCAGAGGTAAAACTGCAGACCCGATGGCTTCTACACGGAGACATGCGAGCTGACAAAGTAAATCACAAAATGGCTGCAAACACTTCCTGGTTTCAACAGTTCACAGCCAATGAGCCGCACTCTCGTGCTTTTAACCCCTCAGCCAATCGCATGTCAGAATTCTGAAATATCGATATCTGTAAAATGTTACATTTCTCAAAAACTACTGAACAGATTTACACCATTTAAACAAAAGCGTACTTTCTGGACCATCACCTTTCTCCCTGACAAATATGCTGTAATTCGTTTCAACAGTTTCACCTATAGTCTTCTGTAAAGTTTCTGACCAAAACTATATGGAGAAAACACGTTTTGGGACCCCCTTTTTTCTCAGCCCCTTCTACACCATTCACCCCCAAACTTTCAATATAAGAGCTAATCAAAAAAAGAGAAACTTTTTGGATAATTTCATAAAGACTCATCAAACGACGCCAAACTTACAAGCACATAGAAGGCTCCAGAAGATGGGCCGCGCAACCCCACTCCCAACATGAGTGAAGCCCCGGGGCTGCGCGGACCCCAGCGCATCCCAGCGCACCTCCGCAACCCCTGCTATTATTTTTTCGGAAATTCCCCCAGAACCTAGCCCACCCAGGAGCCTCATTAAAATGAAACGCGAGAACCCGCGACCCCAGCGCGAATGTATGCTGATTTTTATTTTTTTATTTTTTTTGGGCCCTGGGGGTCCTTCTGGGATCCCCTGAGCAGGCCTGGGGGGTCAGGGTTTTTGTACCCTGCCCCTTCTCTTATTTTATACCTTTGTTTCTCCATTTTCAAGTGACTCGCTTCTACCGAGCCACAAGATGGCTGCCAACACTTCCTGGTTTGGACTACTAGCAGCCAATCACAGTGAAGCTCGTGCATGCGACTTAGGCTCCGCCCAGATATCTAAACTTTTATTTTTCTAATTTCTCAGCAACAACTGAACGGATTTCCACCATTTCAAAAACAGGTCGCTTTCTGAACCAAGCTCTACCTTTTTGCCACATTTGGGGTAATTCCGTTTAGCAGTTCGGGCTGTAGCTCATCACAAAATTTCCTATGGAAATTAACATTGAGAATACAAGTTTTGGGACCCCCTTTTTTCTCAGTCCCCGCTTAACGAATCACCCCTTTCAGGATAGGAGCTGACCTAGATAGAATTTTTGTTTGGAGAATTTCAGGAAGTTTGTCAAACGACGCCAAAGTTATTAGCAAATCAAAAAATGCTTTTCCTATGGAAACTAGGTTCTAACTATAACTACCTACTGGCGACCGCCAGTAGGTAATATATATATATATATATATTCACTTAAAAAACCATAGGTTTCACACATGTTATAGTTAGCTGGGCATTTTCCTCGTAAAAAACTATGAAATTCCCCTGTTATAGTTAGTGCAGGCAACTATAACTCACGCGACCGTAATCCGCTGATGATGACGTCAGATATTACATCACTGTATTTACACATTTATATAGCCATGTCTTCTTCCTTTTTTTTTTAGCTATTCATATATATTTTTTTTTTTCAGAAAGACACATATGTCATCAGTGATGTAATATCTGACGTCATCATCAGCGGATTACGGTCGCGTGAGTTATAGTTGCCTGCACTAACTATAACAGGGGAATTTCATTGGTTTTTTACGAGGAAAATGCCCAGCTAACTATAACATGTGTGAAACCTATGGTTTTTTAAGTGAATTTGCAAGGTTTTTTAAATGCTAATTCCTAACTATAACGTGTGTGAAACCTATGGTTTTTTCAGTGAATTTGTACGGTTTTTTAAATGCTAAGTTACTTTACGCCGTTCGTGCCGTGCACGCACGGTGGGCACGCGGTGCGCTTCGCGCACCGCGCGCCCACTTCACGCAGTTAGTGCCGTGCACGCACGGTGCACTTTGCGCACCGTGCACGCACGGTGGGCACGCGGTGCGCTACGCGCACTGCGTGCCCACGGTACGCGTTATAGGCCATGTACGCGCGGTGCGCTTCGCGCATCGTCCGCACACGGAGGACACATGATGCGCATTGTTTTTAAGGGTTTTGATATAAATTGGTGTAATTCTAATATGCCATGCAAGCAAGCATCGCTACGCGCGGCTTGCTCACACGGGGTGACTGATATTGCTATTTTCTTTTTTTTGTATTTATAACGTGCGCGCACGCTGCGCGAACTATGTGGATATTTTTTAAATTTCAATAGTGCGCGCACCCTACGCGCACTCGGCGTTATTTAAAAAAAAATTAAAATGTTTTAATTACTCGTGGGGGACCGCATGGGATCTGTTGACCCCTGCTAGGGGGTCAGGAACTGTCCAGCCTGCCCCCTTTACATGTTTTTCTCCTTTCTGTTTCACCCCCCTCTCAATGCGAGAGACAAAATGGCGGCCGACACTTCCTGGTTTCGACCGATTCGAATGTTTACTAAGATGTAACAACCAATCAGAAGTGCGCTCGCGGACTGTTGAGTGCGCGCACCCAGCGCGCACACTGCGCGCGTATAGATATATATATTGATTTAAATGCTATTTTCTCAGAAAATACTAAACAGATTTACACCAAACCTGCAAAAGGCACCAAACGGACCTTATGGCTACCTCTCTGCCAAATTTCACATAATTCTGTTCAGCCGTTCGGGCTGTAGCTGCGACTAAAGTCCCTATGGAAAAATGCATGGGGAAAACGTGTTTTGGGACCCCCCCTTTTTTTCGGCCCCCGCTTGACGAATCACCCCGAGACTTTCAGGGTAGGAGCGGAGCGGAGCGCCCCATTAGTTTTGAAAATTTCGCGAAGATTCGTCAAATGGCGCCAAAGTTATTCAAAATAGAATTTTCAGATTTCCTATGGAAACACGGTCCTAAATATAACTATCTACTGGCGACCGCCAGTAGATAATATATATATATATATATATATATATATATATATATATATATATATATATATTTATATATATATATTTATTTATAAAGAAATGCATACCAAAAAAAGGCCGTTAAATACACAACACATGTTTAAAAATACACCCCACTTTTCTATGTAATTAAAATAAAACAGAAACTTCCCTTCAATCACAACACCTCACTGAGGAACCAATGGGACATTCTAGCCTGAGTAAAAAAACTTAGTTAGTCAGAATTATATTTTCATTTAAAATATGCACCTATTCCTCTGATGAGGCATACAGCTTTCTGTATAGGGACAGGACCTCATCAGCCAGCATCTCCAGCTCCTCTGTCTCCTACCTTGGCTGGCATTGTGGCTCCCAGAGGTTGGAAAAAGCAGAAAAAGTTGAGGAGGTGTTATTGGTGGCACTATTCGGAGGCTTAAATGAAAAAGTGAATTAATATAATGAATATACCTTTCCGTAGTATTATAATAAATTACAAGAACAGTTTAAATTACACAAAACTACTTCTAAAAAGCAGCTAAAATGATGTCCTAAAATTAAAAGAATTAATTAGGAAGTATACATAAAATTCAGCAAACATTCAACACAGCACAGTAGAGAGGAGCAAACATGAAACAAACCATATCAAGGCCTAGCAGGGTAAAATTCAGAAAAATTAAACAACTTAAAAGGATAAATAGCATTAGTCATATAAACACTGCAAGGTACATTTATTATCAAAACAACTTATATTCAGCATACAACATAACATACATTAAAAATTTGAAGCCATAATTCTTTGATTTGTCAAACGAATCACAACAATTCATTAAAATAACAAACAGTTGACAACGTACAGCATTATACAAAAAATTACATTTTAAAACATAGCATAAAAATGAGATTGATAAATACATAACAATTTTACATATGTGAAAATATGAAAGAAAAGAGAGAATGACCAAAATGGCATTGCAATAATATTTTCACAAAACAAAAACAAGGCATCATGGTAGTTGTAGTCATTTCAATTAAACATTAACAACACTTCCAAAATTGTAAGTTGAACGTCCCTAGTAAAATATATGCAGTGAAAATGAACTGACATTTACATTTTGAAACACATACATGAATTCTGATTGATGAACACAACACCTACAAGCACCATAACATCGTAGGTGATTAAATGGAGATTGAAACCTGTAAGCTTAAGTACAACAAAATACATTCAAACAAACAAAGAAGCAAGGCGGCCTCTGGTATTTGGGGTTTCAGTTGAGCTGATACCAAGTTGTACTATTTTGAAGGTAATCTTACTTAAATTGATACTGAGGTTTATAGATGAACGTCACCTTTTTCGAGTTCTGGGATACTGGGCGAGTCTCTGTGTCGTGCTTACCACCTCCCTCCTTTGGCTTATGTGGACCTACCCCCTCTTCTTAGAGTCTCCTTCCTGAGACTGCTTGGTTACTCATGCTTGTACCCATTCATCAGCTTACAGATCTTTGGAGTTAGAATGCTTTGAAGCCACTAGATGCTGGTATAAATCGTTTGAGGGGCAACTAGCCAATATGTGCTACTTCGAGAACAAATTGTAGAGGCCCACATAGGTATTTACTTGGTTACCCTCAATACAACATTCTACTCTTTACTAAGGTATCCACAAAGTCCACCCAGCATTGGATGTTGACTTTCTGGGTGTCCCTGAATCACTGCCTGTGAGATCAAATTTCCTGCTCAGAGATTTCTTCATGTGGGTGTAGGATTCTGCTGCTTCCCCCTCTAGGGTCAAGAGCCTATCCCTACTAGCTATTGGGATCAACTTCACCCTCCTTGTACTTAGGGACACCCCCTTGGGTAGCCCGACATCAAACCCACCACCCCTGGAAATCTCAACATCTTCCGCTGCTTCGCTGCCATCATTTCTCTTTGCTTTCTCCCTTGCCCACTTATTCTTAGCTAAGTCCACCATTGGGAGGGGGAAGACTCAATTCCCATGGAATCGTTCCACGACTGCTTAAGAGACACAGCCGGCTGGCTGCACAATAATTCCCTGCAATTCAATTCCTCCAAGACCGAGGTACTGTTCTGCACTGGGAGCCGGATTCCTCGCCTATTCCCCACGGAATTCTGGCCCCCGGAAACCCCAGAAAAACCACAGCCGGTCACTAGTGTCCGCAATCTGGGTGTTATGCTAAACAACAAACTCAGCATGGAAACGCAGGTAACCAAAACAGTCTCCACCTGCTCGGCCCTACTGCGTTCTTTACGCAAAATCATGCCACTACTTTCCGCACAGGCTCGAGCACTAATAGTCAGGTGCACTATCCTTAGTCGCCTTGACTATTGTAATGCACTTCTGCTCGAGTCCCCAGCTGTGCTACTGGACAGACTCCAAAGAGTCCAGTCGGCCGCAGCCAAACTAGCCCTCGGATTGACCAGGAGATCCTCGGCCACAGCAGCCTTAGCCGAGCTACACTGGCTCCCTTTGAAGCAGCGAATAGCCTTTAAAGCACTCTGCCTTGTCTTCAAAGCACTACACGGAACTGGCCCCAGATCCCTACAAAAAATGTTTTCCTGGTACACCCCCACCAGAACTCTCCGATCCGCCTCAGCCTGCCTTGTGAGGGTACCCAGATTCAACAAGGTAAGGACTGGGGGAAGATCCTTCAGAGTGGCCACCGCTAAACTCTGGAATAGTTTGCCGGTCGACATCCGCCAAATTTCACAACTCCTTCCATTCAGAAAGCGGATTAAAACTTGGGTCTTCCCCTAAATCCCTCACAACCCCTCCCCAGTCTCCCGTCTCTTTTCATCTTAGGAGTAATCTCTCAGCGCCAGGATACCTGCCAGGTGAGAGTTGTGCTATATAAATGTTTTAAATAAAATAAATAAATACATTTTCTTCTCTTCAACTATTGAAGTGAGTTGAGGCTCCAACTCTCTTTGTCTAAGGTACATCCTTGTGGGGGCGCCAACACTCCTCCCATTAGCTGAATGTCTGGATCTACTGCTAGAAACAATGGACAAGTTAACATCTTCCTCCTCCTGGAGGTTGTTGGAGGGGCCATCTTCTCCCTCCCCTTCATTCCCTTGAGCTGTCACTACCCAGGCCCTGAGGCCTGCTTCCCTAATCTTATTAGCAGCAGGTAGCACCCTAGCCCTACACTGTTCCCTAAGCTGAGCTGTTGTGAGTTTAGTCAGGTTAGCAAGCTCCAGCTCCACGGTATCTCTAGTTTTTGGTCACGAAAAAGATTTGGGCACCAATTTAACCCAAGAACAATTTAGAAAAATCAAAAATTGATCTAATGAAAAAAAATTGTCCAAATTTCAAAACCTCGAAAATCCATTTTGCTCTAGGTCAATTTAGCGGTTTTTTTTACAGATTTTCACTTAAATACTGTAAGGTGTGGTTTAAACACAGGCGCTATCCTCACTGCTGATCTTCAAATGATAGAATGTGGTTTATTAGTAGGTACCTACCACTAGTGATAAGGGCCACAACCACAATATAAAGTTGAGTCAAGGTTTCAATAAATTATTCCCTTGCTCAACCCTTTTTAGCTGGCTGCGAGCAGGCAGGCTTAATTTAGGAGACAGGTGTATGAAGCATTTTTAAACATCCATACATTAAATAAATGAGACACAACAAACAATAAAAATACAAAAAAAATAAATGAAAATAGGAAATATTTGTATGATTAAAATGACATAAAAACAACAAAAAACCAATGTACAGAACAGGAGATTTGAATTTTTAAGATGAAATACTTTCTTGTGGCTAAAAACAGAAAGCACCAACTTGGAACATCTGGTCGCTCCAGACTGGGACAAAGTCAAAGTTTCAAGCTGAACGCGAAGGAGCGCGGGTCCTATACAATGAGAAGTAGGCCCGGTCATGTTTTAACCTTCTGACTTTAGGCCTGATTACGATATTGGTGGTCTGACCACAGGACCACAGTAGCGGCGGTCAGGAGAATGCCACTAAGCCGGCGACATCCCGACCGTCGAATTATGAGTACACTGCCGGGCTGGCAGTGTTGTGTCAGCAGTGTCACGGCGGCGGCATGCTTCAGCTCATAGAAAGTGCCTGAAGCATATGCCACCTCTGGGGCAGATCTGCTTGCACATCGCTGCACTGTGTACCATGCACCATGTTGTGCATGGCACACAGTGCACGCACAACAGCGCAAGCAGGGAGGGCAAAACATGTGCCCCCATGCACAATGCCCCATTGGCAATTTTTGCCCTGGAGCCTTGTTTTGGGCCCATCCCTGCCTTTCCGCCGACCTTTTCATAGCGAGGTCCCCACCATGAAAAGGTCGGCAGAAAGACAGGTTTTGACCAGCACGGCGGTGCCGGCATCAACACCTTTGCCATTTATCACCACTTTCCCCACTGCTGCCCCGTCGGGATCCTGGTCTTGAGTCGGTGTTGTGGCAGTCTGACCTCTGACCTCATAATCAGGAGGCCGGACCACCACCGTGGGTACAGCGGTCTTGGGACCGCCCTACTCATAATGAGGTCCTTAGTCACTTTTTTGGAGCTTTTTCTCTCATCAATAAAGCAAAGCACCTTGTCAGGTCGGTTTGGAGTCAACAACGGTAGCTTAGTCCAGCACGAGGCCTCGCTGAAATCCTGGAAGTCTTGAACTCCAGAGCTTTCAGCGGGATGAGCATGAAATCCAGGCCAGGTCGGGGTTCAACATTAGCGGCTTGACTCTCAATGACGGGTCGGTCAACTTATGGAGCTTTTGCCAAAAATTCTCCAAACTTCTGGATCTTATTACAGAATGTCCTTTTTAGGTTTCCAAGTGTCTACAAGATCAAGTCTTGAAGCTCTGAGATGGTCCTTGGGATGTTGGGACTCCGTTTCCCGGAATGCATCTGGCCAAATCCTTAAAAGTCCCTGGACACTGTCCAGGTGGGTTCTTCTTGGTAGAGCTGATGCAGGTAGAGCTCTTTTCACCTATTGCTTTGAGGGAGTCTACTCCTTCTCTTATTGAAACAAGGCAAAGTCCTTAGAGCTGTAGTTCCAAAGTATGCAGCAGGTGCAGTCATTCAGAGTGCCATCCATTGGCGTTGCAGGCCAGGGTTGCAGCAGGGCAGTCTTTCTTCTTCTTGTAGTATCAGGCCAGGATCTGAGTTGCTGGGCAGCACTCCCATATGTATCCAGTGTTCCTGGGAGACAAGCAGGGAGGCGCCCCTGCCCAATGGGGTACATGGTACCACTCACAAGTATGACAGCTTTCTCAAAAGTGTGGCATATTCTTGCCCCAGAAGGCACTGTACTTTAAAATCCAAAACGGAGGTTAAGATCTGGTTGAGCCAACCCAGTGGTGTGGCTAAGTTTCCCTAAGTTTCCCTAACACTATCGTCCCAGCCCCTCTGCTAATTGAATTACTGGGCTCCTGTCTGGCAGGGGGTGCAGGATGTGGGGGTGAGCTTGTGTCCTGCCCTAACTGGCATTCACTCTTTGTAGAGCAGTTAACTCTGCAGCTTTCAGTCCACTCACCAGAGGTCCTTTTTCTCTCTGCAGGCCATTACACACCGCATCAGAGGAGTTTGGCTCAGCCTGCAAAAAGGTAGCCAATGAGGAAAGGCTCCTGGAAGGCTGGATTTTAGTTCTTCGGAAAAGAAACTTCTCTAACTTCTTTTTTGTGATAGTTATAATAAATCTAACCTTGGAAAGTTGTTGGATTTAGTCTATCATTTAATGTTTTGAAGTATATTTTTAGCTCCTTTCTATCAATAGTTTTACTTTGTGAAAGTATTCCTATGTTAGCCTATGGAGCTATTGTGCTACAATAGGGCAAAATGAAATTGGCAGTTTTTTCCTCACCAGGGCATCTAAAACATATTTTAAAATGTCTCTGCTTATAGTTACAAGGCACCCCACCCCTGGAATACTTAGGGGAGACCTTAGGGGTGACTTACATTTTAAAATAAGGCAGTTTAAGACTTTAGAAGTACCTTTAATTCAAAGTCAAATCTCCATATAATTTACTTTTAAAAGTAGCCTGTAAAGCAGGCCTGCCTTACAAATGACTGTAGGCAATACAGCAGTGCACACATAAGGGCATTAAATCTACAAGGCCTCTAAACCAACATGCCCTATTATATAGTAGGGGCTTGCAGGTAGTTTGTCAGTACCAATTGTAATTATACCTAATTGCCATGTACTTTTAATCAGAACACAGGCCCTGGGTCTGGTTAGCAGAGCCATGGGCACAATCAGAGTCAGGAAACTAGTATCTAGTAGTCCAAATGGTGCCAAAAAGTGGGGGGACACTGCAGAAAACCCTGGTTTCTCACAGTGGAGTTTAGGGGGTTGAGGATCTTTAGAGCTCAGGGATGAGTGGAGTGTAGGAGTGTTGAGGAGCGTATGGGTGGAGTTTAGGGCTGGCAAGCGTTTTTAAGGTTCAGAAATGGGGATAGGTTAGGGGTGGTGATGAGTTTTTAGGGTAGGTTTGGGCGGAGTTTAGGGTGGTGAAAGGCTTTCGGGTTTCAGGGATGGGTGGAGTTTAGATGTAGAAAAGGGTTTTTAGGGTTCAGGGATGGGTAGAGTTTAGGGGTGGTGAGGGGTTTAATAGTCGTGCATGGGTGTTGTTTAAGGGCGGTCAGGGTTTTTTGTTAGGGATTAGGGATGGGTAGAGCTTGTGGGTGGTAAGAGGTTTTAAGCGGTCAGAGATGGCTCGGGATTAGGCATAAAATTGGAGTTTTAGGGATCAGGAATGGATGGAGTTTAGAGGTAGTGAAGGGTTTTACTGTTAGAGTGCTTATAATCATTGTTATCTTACTAGAGGAACACGCTGTTGTCAATGTCATAATCATTGAACCACACCATTTAGCATACTTAATGCCAATACGCCCCCAGGCTTTAACTGGAAATTATTGTCCTCGGTTTGTAGTCAGTAACCCCTGCTTTTTACTAACTCTTATCTCTACAATCTCAGGGCCTGATTCACATAGGTAAACGCACACTTTTGTGTAAATGTATGATTGTTTGTTATTCACAATGGTATTGTACTAGTAGTATCTTTACGACTGTGGAGTTTCCACACATAAAAATATAAGACTGTTGTTCTGCTTGGGTTTTCGGATCAGATAGAACCCGCTCATCAGAGCCTCTCTAACCCAGCCAGAACGTTACCCTCTCCCTAGGGCCTATTCACAACAAGTAACCACAGATATATACCACCTAAGGACAGGGGATTCCTACTCATATATATATATATATATATATATATATATATATATAGACCTCTTATAATACAAGTGGCGGCCTCGCGATCCCAGACGGACCCAGGACTTCCTACCCAGACGGCAGCCTCAGCCTCGCGGTCCCAGACGGACCCAGGACTTCCTACCCAGACGGCAGCCTCAGCCTCGCGGTCCCAGACGGACCCAGGACTTCCTACCCAGACGGCAGCCTCAGCCTCGCGGTCCCAGACGGACCCAGGACTTCCTACCCAGACGGCAGCCTCAGCCTCGCGTTCCAGACGGACCAAGGACTTCCTGCCCAGACAGCAGCCTCAGTACAAGTTCATCCTATGATTACCATAACATACAACAAGGGAATCAGTTTTACTATTTATCAGATCACACAAGAACTGCCAGTTTGAGCACAACCTGTTCTCTGGTTCGAGGGGCTCCTCTCTCCCTTATTCAGTTACCACTTACCTGATCAGGGTTAACATCCGTTCATGTCAAGTCACAGCTGACTAGAAGAATAGGCTACCCTCTTATACAAGAACACGCAGCACATGTTGATTCACTACAAACTGGATACTTTATTATTCATTATATACGCAATCACATAACATTACTGTGTAACACATAACCTGCAAAGAAAAGTGAAAGATTAGGTTGTACACTCTAATAAGAAAGGGATCGACATCACCTTAGTCGTGTGTAGCCTGCACTCAATGGTCATCTAGGTTCCCTTCTCGTCTGTGCCTCGGCTCGCCTGGAAGTCACACCTCCGCAGTCACGGATCTGTTCCCTTCTCCCTTCTCCGAGTCACTGGGACCTCTTCCTCATCGGCTACTCTCTCCTCTCTGGCTATTCTGCTAGAAGAGTATCTGTCTCTCGGTTTTTCTCCGCCTTCAAGTTTGTCATCTGTCTTCCCTGGAATAAGTAGTAGCTTTACTGCTAACGGCTAGATGCCGCCTACGGACTGAAGTAAGTGCACCGTAACTGCCTCAGACTTTCACTAATATAGAGGTGCATTTCCTCATGGAAAATTCCGGCCCGTAACCTGCCGCCCACCAAATTCTTGTACCTCCCCGTACCAAGGACACTTTCCCAGCCGGCCGGCCTGATGTAGTGTCTTCGGCATGAAGAAAAATACAATCCTTCGATAAGGGCTGGTCTGAACCGATTCTCTCCAAGCGAATAACACCTCATAACTAAAACATCCCCCTTAACCTAGAAGCATCTCAAGCTGCCGGAGCAGAAAGAAAGATGGAGTCTCTCCCGTTTGAGGCCTACCAGGCCTGAATTCAGCACGGCTCCATGAAATACCCTCACTACAGGGCAGGTTATCCCTAATACTAACGAATCTATCCCCTAGGATATGTGTGCAAGCCCTGATCTATGGGGAAGAACACAGGATCATGTCGAAGTGCCTAGTAAATAGGCTCCATTCACTACTCTAACCCTTAGGCTTGAATGGTAAGAGACTGAAGTCACCCTAATCACCCGTCAACACAATAGGGCCGGGAAAATCGAGCAGTACAACTGTCCTAACTTTTTATGTGTGGAGACTCCGTAGTTGTACAAATACTACTAGTAAAATATCTTTGTGAATAGTAAGCAATCGCAAACTTAGAGAAAAGTGTAAGTATACCTGAGTGAATCAGGCCCTCAGAGAATGTTGTTAGTTGTTGAAGGTTGAAGTATTCTAAACATTACTTTAATGGTTTTCTAATGCATTTATTCAGTTGCACACACACACACACACACTCACACACACATATATTATATATACATATATGCATATATGTGTGTTTGTGTGTATACACACACACATATACGTACATGGTTACAGATTGTGGAGAATACTGTCCTGAAATGCGTACTGTGTCTTCCACAAGGTACATATAATTTAGCTGTTCATGAGGAGTTGGGGGTACAGTATATCAATGATATTTTTTCCCTGCGACCATTGATTTGCTGGTTAAAACTATGGTTAAACCCAGATATCCCCCTAACGCACATGATCTTAAAAGATTGCTTGTCTGTGGATAACTCATCTGCTGTACCCTGGCTGAAGCTTAGGGCGGGGTGAGCTATTCGAAACTACCGAATGTATTACTAAGGGGGATGTGGAGGCAATAAAAACAGCCTTCATGATGGACAGGAAAATGATGAGGGAAGCTAAGGAGGCACAGAAATCAAGCGTCAGGACTTTTCTTATGTTAAAAACAACTCCACACACTGAGCCTTACCTAATGGGATCTCTGTCTTCTCATGAGAAATTTTTATTAACTAGATTTCGGATGAATTTATTTCATCATTTGCTTGTCAGACAATATATTTAGTTTTTTAATAAAGAAGCAGCATCCTGCTGCTGCGACGGAAAGTTTCCGCAGGACATGCTGCATTTTATGTTTTTATGTAAATTTTACGAATTTCCCCGCAAACGCTATCTGGTCCCGCTTTTAAAGAAACTTGATTTTTATCAGATCAGACCTGCCATTATGTATTTACAACTACTATGTAGTGATAGTATTCTTTTTGTATTAGAGTTTTTAAAGTCGGCTGTTAAATATAGAAAATGCCTGGATTTATAAGTATGTACCGCCTAAAATTCCTGCTAACTCAGCACTGATGTATCCTAATGATGAACTTATTCCCAATATTTACTTTTATTGTGTCGTACTTGTGTGTACTTTTTAACAAAACCGAAATAAAGTTTTATTGATTGATTGATTGATACGTACATGAGGTGCAAGGGACTTGTAAATAAGCCCCATAGTCTTGTCTCCTCCCTCACCACACTATATTAACTTTAACTCATGCCTTTTCCATGCACTGTTTATACCCTTGCATAATGCATCATGTATATCATGTGAAATCATAGCATTAATAACAATAACTTCTCAAATGCCATTATTTGTCACAACACAGTGCATGGAAGAGTGGTGAGTTATAGTCCGTGTTGTCTGGTTAGTGAGCTGAAAAGAGTGTGTAACACTGTCTGCTATTCATAATAATTTGAAGGTGGTGGATAAATTGTAAATTAAAGTTATGACGTTAGAATTGTTATAGTTTGTGTAGTTTAAACCTGGTTTGTATAGGGAAAATATGTTTTCCTAATTATAATTAAGCTTTAACCTTTGTTTTTTTTTTATTGAATATATTTATATATATATATATATATACATATATATATATATATATATATATATATATATATATATATATATATATATATATATATATATATATATATATATCATACAGTATATGTATATCGTACAGTGTCATAATGTTATATAGTGTAGTTGCATGGTGTCTCATATGGTACAGTCAAGTATCGTAGACTGGAGCAGCAAGTTGAACAATGGAATGGCATGTCGAACAATAGAGTAGGGTGTTGTAGACTGTTATAGAGTGGAGTGGAGTATTTCAGAGGGGAGTAGAGTATCATAGAGTGAAGAATATTCAAGTGAAGTGTTGTAAAGTGGAGGAGACAGTCGTAGAGTAGAGTGCTGTATCATATAGTGGAGTGGCTTGTCGTCGAGTGTCATACGGTGTAGTACAGTGGTGTAGAGTGGATGGGCATAGAATAGAGAAAAGTGTCACACAGTGGCATAGAGTGTGGTGCAGTGTTGTAGAGTGGAGATGAATACAATAGAGAGTCGGACAGTTGAGCGCCGTAGAGCAGAGTATAGTACAGTGGTGTAGAGTGGGATAGAGTGGAGTATATTGGAGTGGAGTATACTGGAGTGGGGTAGAGTAGAGTGGAGTAACGACTCAGAGTGGAGTGGCATGTTGTAGACTATAGTGGTGTGGAGTACAGTAGAGTGGAGTGGAGTGGCATAGCATACAGTAAAGTAAAGTTTCATAAATGTGAGTACCGTGTTGTACAGTAGAGAGAGTGGGGTGCCGTAAAGTATTGGAAAGTGATATAGACTATAGCAGAGTAGAGTGGCATACAGTCTAGTTGAGTTTTGTAGGGTGGAGTGGTGTACCATACAGTACAGTGTTGTAGAATGTGGTTGAGTGGATTGGCATACAGGATTATAGAGTATAATAGCATTGAGTGGTGTAGAGTGGAGTGGCATACAGTAGAGTAGTGGAGTAGAGTGGAGTACTGTGTCAGAGTAGAGTGCAGTAAAATGGGGTGTTGTGGCATACAAAGAGTTGCGTATGTTGTCATATAGTGTACTAGAGTATTGTGGAGTAGAGTGTTGTACAGTGGCATACAGTATAGTACAGTGTTATATAGTGGAGTGAAGGGGTATAGAGAGGTGTAAAGTGTTGGAGACTGGCATACAGTCTAGTAGAGTGTTGTAGAGTGGAGCTGCATAGAGTACAGCAGTGTGTGAATCTGTGGCACTGCATACAGTGGATTGTTGCACAGTAGCTTAGAATGAGGCAAAGTCTTGTACAGTGGAGTAGAGTCAAGTGGAGTGGTGTGGTGTAACATTGTGAAGAGTAAAGTACAACAGACTGTATTGGTGAGTCATAGAGTAGAGGAGCATGGAGTGGAGTGTACTGGTGTAGCGTAGGTAGTAAACTGTTATAAATTGGAGTCGGGTCTTGTACAGTAGAGTGGAATGCTGTGTCATATAGAAGAGTGTCGTAGAGTGGAATAGTGTTTTGAACATTGGAGTGTACGGGCTTAGAGTGTAGTATAGCGTTGGACAGTGCAGAGTACAGGGATAGAGTGGAGTAGAATGTTGTAGAGTGCCATAACATGTGGTAGACTTTTATAGAGTGGAGCTATATAGAGTGGAGGAGAGTGTCATATAATGGGGTGGCGTAGAGTGGATTGCTGTAAAGTGGAGTAGCATACAGTGGAATACTGTACAGTGGAGTGTAGAAGAGTGAAGTGGCATAGAGTGCAATAGAGTAGAGTGAAGTGGTGTACAGTGGAATGGCGTAGAGTGTAGTAGGGTTCAGTGGATTACCATAGAGTGGGGTGAAATACATTAAAATGGTGTAGCAGTGAGGAAACTGTTATAATTTGGAATAGCGTCTCATACAGTAGAGTGGAGTGCTGTGTCAAACAGTGTTGGAAACTGTTGTAGAGTGGAGTAGAGTGTTATACAATGGAGTGTACGGGCATAGACTTGAGTGCAAATTTTGACAGTGAAGTGTACGGGATAGAGTAGAGTAGAGTCTAGTAGAGTGGCATTGAGTGTAGTAGATTTTTGTAGAGTGGATTTCTATAGAGTGGAGTGGCATAAAGTGGAAAAGCGTAGACTGTAGCAGCGTAGACTGAAGCGGCAGACAATGGAGTGGCATAGAGTCTAATAGTGTATGGTGTAGTGGCATACAGTGGAGTGGCGTACAGTGGATTACACTGGAGTGGTGTATTGTGGGGTGGGGTAGAGTGTAATATCATACAGTGGAGTGGAGTTCAGTGGAGTTGGGTAGAGTGAAACAGCATATATTGAAGTGGCGTAGAGTGGAGTGTTGAATAGTGGAGTGACATACAATGGAATAGCATAGAGTGGAGTGGTGTAGAGCAGAATGGCATAGACTGGAATAGCATATAGTGGAGTAGGATACAGTACAGTGGCGTACAGTGAAGTGGTGTAGCCTGGATTGGCGTACACTGGAATGGAGTAGAGTGTAATAGCATAGAGTGGAGTGGTATACAGTGGCATGGCATCCAATAGACTAGTGTAGAATGGAGTGGAGTAGGGTGGATGGCATAGAGTGGAGTGGCATACCGGTAAATAGCATACAGTGGAGTGGCATATAGTGAAATGGCATGTACTAGAGTAGCGCATAGCAGAGTGACATACAATGGAGTGTTGTACATTGAAGTTGCATACAGTGTAATGGGGCTGATAGTGGCCAAGTGACTGATTAGTAAAAGATGGAAAGCGCCAGACCCCCCACACATACAAGCTTGGCGCTATTTTATGCTTGCGTGGGCCAAAGCGGAGAGCCCCGCTATTAAGCGCGAGGAGACGCTGGGCCTACTTAATGTACCTATTGCCATATACTGGGATACAATCTACCTCGCACTACAACACAGCCTGGGCATGCTGACCGCGGACCTCTCTGACATGCCAGCCTCTGGCAGTGCTTAGCCTCGTCAGCGACAGCAGCGTATGCGCCACATCGATCTCCTACCAGTGGACACACACTACCTGTGGAACTCAGTTGACACACACTCTAGGCTTGGGGTAACAGTCGATCGCTGTTGAGCATGTGTGCTACGAACCATGTAGTGTACGGATACATGAAGGGGGGGGGGCACAGGCTAAATGTTAACTGCTTGTTGTTTACACTGTGCACTCCTCCTTTTTATTTCCTTAACCCTTTTCATTTTTGCATGCACAGTTCCTAGTTTCTATCATTACGAGCACCAGTGCTCCTACTGGTTTCATTAGACAGTACCTGCACGTATGTGCAGCAACAGACATTTGCCAACATTTGTGGCCTGGAAGGCACCCAATATGTGGACAATGATGTGATCATTCTGCCTTCCTATTCTCCTTCTTTTCCTGTCTCTCACTCCTCACCTGCCCTCTACTACGGGCTGCCAATATATCTGTCAATCACATGCCTGACCGCTTTGTGCATCACTCCAAATGTGAGCTGTAACATTGCTATATGATATCACTGTAGCTTGTATGTTGACTGTGGCGCCCAACACAGCTCGCTATTTCATGTGACCTAAGTTGTACTAATGTCAAAATTCAATAAAATAGATTCACAAAAAAAAGGTTGCATACAGTGTAATAGCAGAGAGTGGACGGGCATAGAGTAGAATTGTGTACAGTGTAGTAGCGTAGAGTGGAGTGGCGTAGAGCGGAGTGTTGTACAGTGGATTAGCATACTGTAGAGTGGCATTTAATGGAGTGGTGTAGACTGAAGTGGCTGTAGACTGGAGTGGCTGTAATAGCATACAGTAGAGTGGCGTATATTGAAGTGGGGTCAAATCGAATAGCATAAAATGAAGTGGCGTACAATGGAGTGCCATACACAGGAGTCGAATAGAGTAGCGTACAATATGGAGGCATATAGTGAACTAGCGTACAGTAGAGTTAGTAAAGTGGAGTGGCATATAGTAAAATGGCATAGAGTGGAATAGCATATAGTTGAAGCAGCGTCCAGTGGAGTGGCATACAGTAGAGAGACGTAGACTGGAGTGGCGTACAGTGGCATTGCGTACAGTGTAATAGCGTAGAGTGGAGTGGTGTAGAGTGGAGTTTCGTACAGAGGAGAGGCGAAGAGTAGAGTGGCGTAGAGTGGAGTGGCTACAGTGGCGTGGCACACAGATGTATGTGAAACTGAGCAGTAATGTTCATTATGGTGTGCAGATAACTCAAAACAGCGAATTGCGCTACCTCGCATTTTTCCAGAATTACCAATCAACGCAGGGCCACACATGATGGCCTTGCATTCCTTTGTAAATCTGACTTAAGTATTACATTGCCCATTTGACCCCATGAGTGATGAAAGGGTGCCAAAATCTAATAATATAGCTATGCCTTAGTTATATTTTCAACAAACAAATGATGGACGGAATGCTGACAATGCAGAAATTCTCCCCCAGTCAAGAGATCTGGGTTAAATCCATCGTTCTTTTGCCCACTACACCACCCCAGTTTAGACATGGCCATATGCAAATCAGTCTTGACCCTGTGCCTCATGGGAACAGTCCAGCCCGAACTGCCAAGCCATGTCTTCCCTGGACCGGAATCAAGCATCCTAGGACCAGTTTCTGGCTATCAGCCATCATCAGCCAGGATAGCTTGACTCCAGTGGCGTAGTGAGCACGGGTCCCACGTCTGGGAATACCCATCCCACTTAGGGCGAAAAGCGTTACAACAAACAAATAATGGACGGAATGCTGACAATGCAGAAATTCTCCCCCAGTCAAGAGATCTGGGTTAAATCCATCGTTCTTTTGCCCACTACACCACCCCAGTTTAGACATGGCCATATGCAAATCAGTCTTGACCCTGTGCCTCATGGGAACAGTCCAGCCCGAACTGCCAAGCCATGTCTTCCCTGGACCGGAATCAAGCATCCTAGGACCGGTTTCTGGCTATCAGCCATCATCAGCCAGGATAGCTTGACTCCAGTGGCGTAGTGAGCACGGGTCCCACGTCTGGGAATACCCATCCCACTTAGGGCGAAAAGCGTTACAACAAACAAATGATGGACGGAATGCTGACAATGCAGAAATTCTCCCCCAGTCAAGAGATATGGCCATGTCTAAACTGGGGTGGTGTAGTGGGCAAAAGAACGATGGATTTAACCCAGATCTCTTGACTGGGGGAGAATGTCTGCATTGTCAGCATTCCGTCCATCATTTGTTTGTTGTAACGCTTTTCGCCCTAAGTGGGATGGGTATTCCCAGACGTGGGACCCATGCTCACTACGCCACTGGAGTCAAGCTATCCTGGCTGATGACGGCTGATAGCCAGAAACCGGTCCTAGGATGCTTGATTCCGGTCCAGGGAAGACATGGCTTGGCAGTTCGGGCTGGACTGTTCCCATGAGGCACAGGGTCAAGACTGATTTGCATATGGCCATGTCTAAACTGGGGTGGTGTAGTGGGCAAAAGAACGATGGATTTAACCCAGATCTCTTGACTGGGGGAGAATGTCTGCATTGTCAGCATTCCGTCCATCATTTGTTTGTTGTAACGCTTTTCGCCCTAAGTGGGATGGGTATTCCCAGACGTGGGACCCGTGCTCACTACGCCACTGGAGTCAAGCTATCCTGGCTGATGACGGCTGATAGCCAGAAACCGGTCCTAGGATGCTTGATTCCGGTCCAGGGAAGACATGGCTTGGCAGTTCGGGCTGGACTGTTCCCATGAGGCACAGGGTCAAGACTGATTTGCATATGGCCATGTCTAAACTGGGGTGGTGTAGTGGGCAAAAGAACGATGGATTTAACCCAGATCTCTTGACTGGGGGAGAATGTCTGCATTGTCAGCATTCCGTCCATCATTTGTTTGTTGTAACGCTTTTCGCCCTAAGTGGGATGGGTATTCCCAGACGTGGGACCCGTGCTCACTACGCCACTGGAGTCAAGCTATCCTGGCTGATGACGGCTGAATGCCAGAAACCGGTCCTAGGATGCTTGATTCCGGTCCAGGGAAGACATGGCTTGGCAGTTCGGGCTGGACTGTTCCCATGAGGCACAGGGTCAAGACTGATTTGCATATGGCCATGTCTAAACTGGGGTGGTGTAGTGGGCAAAAGAACGATGGATTTAACCCAGATCTCTTGACTGGGGGAGAATGTCTGCATTGTCAGCATTCCGTCCATCATTTGTTTGTTGTAACGCTTTTCGCCCTAAGTGGGATGGGTATTCCCAGACGTGGGACCCGTGCTCACTACGCCACTGGAGTCAAGCTATCCTGGCTGATGACGGCTGATAGCCAGAAACCGGTCCTAGGATGCTTGATTCCGGTCCAGGGAAGACATGGCTTGGCAGTTCGGGCTGGACTGTTCCCATGAGGCACAGGGTCAAGACTGATTTGCATATGGCCATGTCTAAACTGGGGTGGTGTAGTGGGCAAAAGAACGAGGGATTTAACCCAGATCTCTTGACTGGGGGAGAATGTCTGCATTGTCAGCATTCCGTCCATCATTTGTTTGTTGTAACGCTTTTCGCCCTAAGTGGGATGGGTATTCCCAGACGTGGGACCCGTGCTCACTACGCCACTGGAGTCAAGCTATCCTGGCTGATGACGGCTGATAGCCAGAAACCGGTCCTAGGATGCTTGATTCCGGTCCAGGGAAGACATGGCTTGGCAGTTTGGGCTGGACTGTTCCCATGAGGCACAGGGTCAAGACTGATTTGCATATGGCCGTGTCTAAACTGGGGTGGTGTAGTGGGCAAAAGAACGATGGATTTAACCCAGATCTCTTGACTGGGGGAGAATGTCTGCATTGTCAGCATTCCGTCCATCATTTGTTTGTTGTAACGCTTTTAGTTATATTTTCAGCCATAGTATACTGTGATTACTTTGCAAAATACAGTAGCACATGGCAATGACAAGCCTGTATATAATTGGGTAACAACTGTTTTTAGAGAATGAAAATGCAGCCAAATTGTTTTTACTACACTTTGGCTGTGTTCAAAGTTAGGGCCTTAGATAAAGGTACATATTAGGGCCCTACCTATCACCACTTTGTAAAAATGGAAATAGTTAGGGATATTTATTTACACTTTTTAATATATTTTTAAATATGTTTACAGCCATTTACTGCTGTAGTTTCACAAACATTTGTGAAATTCCGCAAAAGTACTATAGTGACAGATATCACTACATTTAAATGCCTTATAACTTAAAAAATACTTACCCCACTTAACTGCAGTACCCAAAAAGCATAATATCTGCACCATAATGTATAATCCTGCCAAATTTCTGGTAAATCCATTCAGCCATTTTCGCACTACGTCAAATACAACAATCCATGGAAAATGCATTGGTGAAAAAAACGCGTTTTGGGGGCCCCTTTTATTTTTACACCCTCTTAACAATTCACTACAAACATTTACATCCTCTCAAAATGTAGAAAATGTTATAGATCTGGAAAGATATGTGGTGATTTGTCAAATGGGTGGAAAGGTTTTTAGGGAGCTAATGCCCGAGGAATTCCTATCTTTACACAGAGCGGCAATCACATTTAACGTGGTTTCTTTCTTTTCATCTATTGAATTTGTTATTTATTTGTTTATTGGTTTATATAATCATGTGACCATAAATGTGTCTTTTAGTTGTACATGTTGAAATTCTGAAACTTTACATATGCTGTCTATTTTATTTATTGGTCTTCCTTGTTACTTTTAGTAGGATTTTTCTAAATATGAATCCCAAATTGAATGAAGGCCAATCATTGTTGTTACAATAATTAAGATATTTCTTCGTAATGGCCAATAATCATGTCCTCCATATAGTAGTTTGTGTAGCTCACTTTTTTTAATTTTGTCGCGCAGGAGTACATAAGCAAAATTATTTTTGTTAGACTTGTTGGGCACAGTTTTATTTTGTGAGTCAGACAGCATGCAAAGAAAACGTATGTAAATTAAAGTGTATTCTATTTGTTATGTATTTGTTTGTAGGTTTCCATTAGCATGTGGCCACTAATGGGTATTTTAGTTATTCATGTAGTAAATCTGAAACTTTACATATGCAGTCTATTTTTATTTTTGGGCCTCCTTGCTACTTTTAGTAGGATTGTGCTGCATATGAAGGCCAAAGTGAATGAAAGGCAATCATTGTTATTGTTATAAAAATGGAGGTTATTTTTTTCCTGGTGGCCAATTATCATGTTCTTCAAATAGTTTGTGTGGCTCACTGCTAGGTCAGTTTTTCATTTTGTTGCACAGAGATGCATAAGAAATATTGTTTTGTTTATTTTGTGAGTCAGAGAACATGCAAAGAAAACGTATGTAAATTAAGATGTATTCTATTTGTTTGGTATTTGTTTTAGGTTTATAGGTTTCCATCCATCTAGTAAATCGGAAACTTTGCATATGCAGTCTAGTTCATTGTTGGGGCTTCCTGGCTAGTTTTAGCATTATTGTAAAGATTTCACTAAGTTGAAAAATCTTATAACTTAAAAAACACTTACTCTACTTACCTGCAGCACTCAAAAGAATCCTCTGTCTACTCAAATGTCTAATGCTGCCAAAGTTCAGCAAAATCCAACTTGCTGTTTTCACTCTACACGAAATATAAAAATCTATGTAAAATGTATTGGATTTCAAGCTTGTTTTGCACCCCCTCGACCAAACGTGTGAAACTTCCAGTCCTCTGACAATGAAATGGGTGCCACAGGTCTGCAAAGTTTTGCGGACATTCGTCAAAATGGGTGCAAAGTTATTAAGGGACAAAAAGATTTTAAAAACCGTATCTCTGATGATGCCAACCATAACTGCGGAGTAAATATATATGTATATATATATAGTCACTGAAAAAACCATAGGTATCAGGCCTGATATAGTTAGGAATTAGCATTTAAAAAACCCTAGAAATTCACTGAAAAAACAATAGGTTTTAGGGGTGTTATAGCAGCTGGACATTTCACTCGATCAAAACCATTGAAATTCCTCCGATATAGTTAGTTGTACTAACTACATCTCGCGCGCCCACAATCCACTGCTGATGATGTCACATATTACATCATTCATGACATGGTCAGTGACATCCCTGATGACATCTCAAATGAATGACATGATGACATCATCCAGTGAATGTGGTTTGGTTTGTTATTTAAATATGTATTATATATATATATAGCAATTTGCATTGAAGAATGAGCGGATATATAAAAATAAATATCTGGATGGACGATTGAGGAGCAGTGTGATTGACTGTTTACTTGACTAATTTATAGTGTCTCACTAAATATATTGGATAGTGACTAAACTGTGTGAATCTCTGTATCACTTTGTCAGTTGTTGTGTAAACTGCTGCACTAGTTGGTTACTAGCTACGTGAAAGTCTATATTATTTATTGATTAGTTAACTGAGCATTTGTATGGGAGAGTGAATGTGTGTGTGGTTCGGTGGGGGGTGTGTGACTGTCCAAAGATGTATGAATAGTTGATTCAGTAGGTATATGAAGTTAAAACTACATGTTATAACAGTTGTTTGAGTGAGTGAATATCTTTATGGGTGTGGCGATGAGTAAATATATGTCTCAATGGTACATGTCCAACAAACTAGAAAAATAAAAGCTAGTGTATGTGTCAGTTGTTATATATAAATAAGTATACATAAGACTCAGTGATTGTATGAGTGACTTTATGGATAACTGTATACTTGTAATAGTGTTTTTATAACAGACTAAGTATGACTTATTATCTATATGAATAGATGAAGTGGTGTTTTTATAAGTGTATAGCTAAGTACAAGTAAGTTTGATCCATTGTTTGTATAAGTGAGTAGGATGACTTCATAAGTGATTAGGATGTGTGCTGGTGTGTAATGTCGATGTAGGTGTATAAGTATATTTGATAGTGTTCTATTGATCATTGACAGCATGTATGAGTGAATCTATAGGTAAGTGATAACATGTGTGTATAGATCTAGGAATCACTGAGTGGGTGTTTAGAAACTTGTATTGGTGTGTCAATGGTTTTAAATCTGGCACTCTGTATTTTACAGTGAGTGATGAAAGGTTATGCTAGTGTATGATGAGGTGTATCTGATTGTCACGTGGATGATGTCATCAGTGATGTCATTTGAGATGTCATCAGTGATGTCACTGACCATGTCATGAACGATGTAATATGTGACATCATCAGCAGTGGATTGCGGGCGCGCAAGATGTAGTTAGTACAACTAACTATATCGGAGGAATTTAAATGGTTTTGTTCGAGTGAAATGTCCAGCTAGCTATAACACCTCTAAAATCTATTGTTTTTTCAGTGAATTTCAAAGGTTTTTTAAATGCTAATTCTAACTATATCAGGCCTGAAACCTATGGTTTTTTCAGTGAATTTCAAAGGTTTTTTTAAATGCTAGTTCCTAACTATATCAGTCCTGAAACCTATGGTTTTTTCAGTGAATTTCAAAGGTTTTGTAAATGCTAATTCCTAACTATATCAGGCCGGAAACCTATGTTTTTTTCAGTGAATTTCAAAGGTTTTGTAAATGAAAATTTTTAATATATTAATTGTTATAATGATTATTTTGATACTGAATTACTAAATTTTGTAAACTGTTTATTTTTAGATATTTTATTTTTTTAATTACATTATACATTACAATACAAAATATACTTTCTCAGAATGAATTACTTTAGTTTAAATACTTTGAAAATAGGCAATAGACTTTTAAGTACAGTAGTTACAGTTGTTGCAATGGGCAACACAATTTCAAACACAATACACCATTGAGCTCAATGTGAATTTCTAGTCAAATGCAATTAGTTACTTTATGGATTACTTTTCTAACCAGAGGACTGGATCCTAGATTCAGTCCTTAGACATCTCCTGTAAACAGTTGAGTAAAAGCCTTTTGTTTACAGTAGTGATTTTTAAGGAATATTATTGTATTTTAAAAGTTGACACTTAGAAAATGTTTCACATAGAATCACCAATGGTATCCTATGGCAGAAAATTAACTGAGCAGGTAAATAGTGTTATCGTTACTTTTTCTTACTAATGGTGGATCCTGGATCCAGCAGTGGCCAATCTCCTGTAAACAGTTGTAAGAATGTGTTTAAGTCATACAGACGATTTTTTAGGAATATTTTTAGTTTGTGAAAATGGACACTTAGAGACTTTTCTGGCGAAACCCACACAATGGATTCCTATGGAAGGAAATACAAGTTACTGGTAAGTATGCTTAGAATTACTTTGCAGGGTCAGTGCTGGGCTAAAAGATGCAGCCCTGGGTTCTCTCCTGATAACAGGTGAGTAAATCGGAATTCGTAGTTCGGCTGATTTTAGAGGAATTTTGTATGTTTCAAAAATGGACACTTAGAAACTTTTCTGGTGAAAACCACACAATGGATTCCTATGGAAGGAAATACAAGTTACTGGTAAGTCCGCTTAGAATTACTTTTCAGAGTCAGTGCTGGGCTAAAAGATGCAGCCCTAGGTTATCTCCTGATAACAGGTGAGTAAATCGGAATTCGTAGTTCGGCTGATTTTAGAGGAATATTTGTACGTTTCAAAATTGGACACTTAGAAACTTTTCTGGTGAAAACCACACAATGGATTCCTATGGAAGGAAATACAAGTTACTGATAAGTAAGCTTAGAATTACTTTTCAGGGTCAGTGCTGAGCTAACAGATGCAGCCCTGGGTTCTCTCCTGATAACAGGTGAATAAATCGGAATTCGTAGTTCGGCTGATTTTAGAGGAATATTTGTACGTTTCAAAATTGGACACTTAGAAACTTTTCTGGTGAAAACCACACAATGGATTCCTATGGAAGGATATACAAGTTACTGGTAAGTACGCTTAGAATTACTTTTCAGGGTCAGTGCTGGGCTAACAGATGCAGCCCTGGGTTCTCTCCTGATAGTAGGTGAGTAAATTGGAATTCGTAGTTCGGCTGATTTTAGAGGAATATTTGTACGTTTCAAAAATGGGCACTTAGAAACTTTTCTGGTGAAAACCACACAATGGATTCCTATGGAAGGAAATACAAGTTACTAGTAAGTACGCTTAGAATTACTTTTCAGGGTCAGTGCTGGGCTAACAGATGCAGCCCTGGGTTCGCTTACTGGAGGTACCTGGTGGGCTAGTTGGCCCCTAGGGGACCTCTGGATTGAAGAGGAATTAATTCCCCAACTTAAAATGCGCAACAGGGCGTGTTTGCACACATATCACCTCAGGCCCCACCCCCTACCTTCACCACTGTGCAAATGCACCCCGTGGCGTGTTTTTAGTTGGGGGATTAAGTCCCCTTGAATCCTGAGGTCCCCTGGCGGCCAACTAGCCCACCAGTTACCTCCAGTATGCGCCAGGGAGCTGCATTGCAGAGAGGTGCTCAGAGGCCACGCCCCTTTTTACAACACTCTGCAAAGCAGCTCCGTGGCGCTTACTGGAGGTACCTGGTGGGCTAGTTGGCCCCTAGGGGACCTCTGGATTGAAGAGGGATGAATTCCCCAACTTAAAATGCTCCACAGGGCGTGTTTGGACAGTATCACCTCAGGCCCCGCCCCCTACCTTCACCACTGTGCAAACACACCCCGTGGCGCGTTTTAAGTTGGGGGATTAAGTCCCCTTGAATCCTGAGGTCCCCTTGCGGCCAACTAGGCCACCAGATACCTCCAGCAAGCGCCACGGAGCTGCGTTGCAGAGAGGTGTAAAAAGGGCCATGGCCTCATTACACCTCTCTGCAACGCAGCCCCCTGGTGCATACTGGAGGTTCCTGGTGGGCTAGTTGGCCCCCAGGGACCCCCAGTATTCAAGGGGAATTAGTTTCCCCTCTGCAAACACGCCAGGGGGCGTGTTTGCAGAGTGGTGTAAGGAGGGGGCATGGCCTCCGGCCCGATCCAGGTCTTTTTTTTTCTTCTTTTTTTTAGAAGGGGGGCTGTGTAGCCCCCCTTCTTTTTCCATTTTTTTGGCCCTGGGGGATGGCCGTGAGCCCCCCCCCGCATATACTATCTTTAAGCCCCGGGGGGTGGCGGTCCCCGGGGCAGTGTGGGGGGGATTGGGACCCCCACACTTTTTTTAATTCTGCCCCCGGGATTTGGCCCCCCGGGGGCCAATTACCAAAGAAGCCCGGGAGCCCCGCGCTTCTTTTTTTTTATTTTCGGGCGAAATTCACGTTGGGTGCTCGAATCTCATCGATTTTATTTTTTTTTTAATGCTTTTTTTTGGCCCTGGGGGTCCTTGTGGGACCCCCTGGGCAGGCCTAGAGGGTCAGGGTGTTTCTACCCTGCCCCCTTTTTGCGTTTTTCGCGTTTGTTTTATAGGTTTCTTGTGCCTCTTTTCTACCGAGGCACAAGATGGCTGCCAACACTACCTGATCTGGAGTGTTGACAGCCAATTAGAATACAGCTTGTGCACGGCAGGATGCGAGCTGGGTGCGGGGAGGGTGCGCAGATCCTCCGAGGCCATAGTTGTATCTATGATTTTACTTTTGATTTTCTCAGGAACTACTGAACGGATTTACAGCATTTAAGCAAAAGGCACGAGTCTGAACTGAGGACTACCTCTTTGCCAAATTTGGTGTTATTCCGTTCAGCAGTTCGGGCTGTAGCTGCGTCAACAGGTCCTATGGGAAAATGCATGGGGAAAACGTGTTTTGGGACCCCCTTTTTTTCTCAGCCCCCGCTTGACAAATCACCGTGACATTTTCAGGATAGGAGCAGACCGGAGCCGGTCAAAAGAATGGAAAATTTCGCGAAGATTCGTCAATCGGCGTCAACGTTATTCCAAATAGAATGTTGCGGATTTCCTATGGAAAATAGGTCCTAACTATATCTACCTACTGGCGTCTGCCAGTAGGTAATATATATATATATATATATATATATATATATATATATATATATACAGAGAGGCAGGAATTGCTAACTCGGCTCAGCTGGACGGCAATTAAATGCGAGAGTGATTGAACATTTTAAAAAGAGGTTGGAGGGAAAACTCAGTTGTTACAGGCATTTGATAAAGGCACTCATGCCGAAACGCATCATGCCGTTGTTCCAATAAAGATTCTTCCTGATATCCCCACTGTGTCCCTCCGGTTGCTTCTGAAGAAGAGATTGTTTGTTCTATATTTTGCGCGTTTGCCCTGGACGTGCTGGGGGACCCGTCCACGAAGTGTTTGGAGCTACATGGGCAAAAGCAAGAGTGTTTCAAGGTATTGGATGACTCCAGACTGCCACATCCAGTGAAAGCGAGGCATTACTGCAGTGGCAGCCCGTGATTGCACGGAGAGACCTGATCACGGTATTAAGGTCTCAATACAGGCTGGAGATTGGTATATGCGGCTGGGCGTTGAGGACCAGGAAGAAGTAAATATTGCAGCAGCAAATCTGTTTTTTACCAACTGGAACTTTTAAAACATTCTTCCAGCCCTCACCATGAGAAGTGCAAGCCGAGAGACGATACTTACCCAGTTAACCAGAGAGGTGCACACTGGGTACTGGAGTTCACAGACGTGGGCTGTAGAGAGGCATGGATTGCTCACTTGGCTCAGCTGGACAGCAATTAAATGCGTGAGTAATTGAACATTTCAAACGGAAGTTGGAGGAAAAACTCAGTTGTTACAGGCATTTGATAAAGGCACTCGTGCCGAAACGTGTCATGCCGTTGTTCCAATAAAGATTCTTCCTGATATCCCCGCTGTGTCCCTCCGGTTGCTTCTGAAGAAGAGATTGTTTGTTCTATATTTTGCTCGTTTGCCCTTGACGTGCTGGGGAACTCGTCCACGAAGTGTTTGGAGCTACATGGGCAAAAGCAAGAGTGTTTCCAAGGTATTGGATGACTCCAGACCGCCGCATCCAGCGAAAGCGAGGCATCGCTGCAGTGGCAGCCCGTGATTGCACGGAGAGACCTGATCACGGTATTGAGGTCTCAATGCAGGCTGGAGATTGGTATATGGGGATGGGCCTTGGGGACCAGGAAGAAGTAAATATTGCAGCAGCAACTCTGTTTTTTACCAACAGAATCTTTTAAAACATTCTTCCAGCCCTCACCATGAGAAGTACAAGCCGAGAGACGGTACTTACTCAGTTAACCAGAGAGGTGCACGCTGGGTACTGGAGTTCACGGACGTGGGCTGAAGAGAGGCAGGGATTGATAACTCGGCTCAGCTGGATGGCAATTAAATGCGAGTGATTGAACATTTCAAAAGGAGGTTGGAGGGAAAACTCAGTTGTTACAGGCATTTGATTAAGGCACTCATGCCGGAACGCATCATGCCGTTGTTCCAATAAAGATTCTTCCTGATATCCCCGCTGTGTCCCTCCGGTTGCTTCTGAAGAAGAGATTGTTTGTTCTATATATATAAATATTCACTGAAAAAACCATAGGTTTCAGGGACGTTATAGTTAGTTGCATATTTCACTCATATAAAACCAGAGAAATTCGCCTGTTATAGTTAGTTGAGCTAAGTATAACTTGCCCCCCGCAATGCACTGCTGATGACGTCACATATTACATCACTCATGACATGCTCAGTGACATCACTGATAACATCTCAAATGACATCACTGATGACATCATTGATGACATCATCCACAGACTGTGAGTTTCTAAAAAGTTTAAGAATGTTTTATGGGGGAGGAGCCTAGCGCGCAACCAAGATGGCCGCGTAGGTGCGAGGCTCCCGAGGACCTCCGCAACCTCCTACGTCTATCCTGAATTCATCCTGCCTCGGTTGAGGGGACTGTGTTGGTGAGCCTGAGCTGAGGTGGTACCCGTTTTCCGTTCTCAAATCGGACCTCGGGTGCCGGAGTGAGCACCGATTGAAGTTTGCGGCCTTCTTCTCGCCGGACCCCGGATTTGCGTTGGGGGGTGACCCAGTGGCAAAGTGAACAACAACGGCGGGCCGGGCCTGGCGAGTCGCGTACCCCGCACTTTCGCTTTCGCTTTCGCACCGTCTCTGCCAGTGAGATCGCGGAGCTTTTGGTGTTGGTGTGGCCTCGCTGGGGGACCCTGCCTGCCTGCCGGCTGTGATCCACCCCGCCGATCTGGGGTGGCCCCCCCGGAGCTCGTGGCCCTGATTGCCTGCCCTCTACGGCGTTGCTGGTGCGATTGTGGGACCAGCGGCGATGGCCACGAAACAAGATGGAGATCGGTCAAAGACCAAGTCGACCCGGCGTGGCACCGTCCATCAGGCCAACAGCATGGACCGCTATACCCTCCAGAGGGGATCTCCCGGCGGACCGCACAAGTCCCCTGAGGGCCCTTCTGATGCCCCGGACTTGCCCACGGATCTGACTCTCCACGACGTCATGGGCGCCATTTCCGAGATGAAGGCCTCGGTGGGCCAGCGGTTCGACACCCTGGCACAGAAGATCGACGCGGTCCTTGTAGATGTTGGCCTGGTGAGGGCCGATCTTTCCAAGACCAACGACCGAGTTGATTCTTTGGCCCAAACCGCATCGGGCCTTACGACTGAGGTGGCGGCACTACAGATGGAGGTGCGCCGGCTTAGTCAGGCGAGTGCACTTATGGATCGGCGCCTGGAGGATTCCGAGAGTCGGGCCCGGAGGAATAACATCCGCATCATCGGAGTACCCGAGGGACGGGAGGAAGCGGCGGCGGATCTATTTGTGGAGGACCTGATCGCTACCCATCTCCAGCCTCGGGGCCTGAGTAAATTTTTTGCCGTGGAGAGGGCCCACAGGGTTCCCGGGGGAAGGCCGAAGGTCGGAGCCCCTCCGCGACCTCTCATTGCCCGGATTTTTATCTTTCGGGACAGAGACGCGATCCTGCAAGCCTCCAGACTACATGGGCCAGTTAAGCTGGAAAATATGGAGGTGAACTTTTACCCTGATTTCACCCAAGCGGTCCAGAAGCAGAGACTGAGCTTCCTGGGCGTCAAACGCCGACTTCGGGACCTGAACTTAAAATACGCCATGCTCTTCCCGGCCAAGCTGCGAGTGGAGGTGGATGGTCGCACGCACTTTTTTGATCGTCCCGAAGCGTCCGGGGACTGGCTGGACACTCTGTCTGGGGATCGTGATCGAGATGGCGGGGGGGGGCGGCGGGAGGAGACGGCCCACTGGATCGGGACTGAGGGGTCAATATTGGGCCTCACTCTGGACGAATACGATGCTACTTTCGATCAAGCGTCTGTCTTTGTACATTCCCCTCCCATGGAGGTTGTGTGGGGTCTAGAAGGGGTACTCTTTCCTCCTCTAGGGGGTCTAGCTAGTTTCATTCTATAGGGGTGACAGGCACACTGCAAGTTGGGGGGGCTGTCCGGGCTCATGCAGGGGGGCAGGGAGGGGGGAGTTTTGTTGGAGTGGGTGGGTTGGGGTGGGGTGTTGTTCGTTTACACCACAAGGCAAACGTATCATTGTGTTATCTCTACAGTGCTCTCTGGGGGACGAGTGATGACTTCTGTTTACGATGGGGGGTAGGGGACTGAGTTTGTTGTCCTGGAATGTTAATGGACTGGGGGACAGGATAAAACGAGGTGTGGTCCTGCAGTTCTTGAAGCGAATTTCGCCCGATATAGTTTTTCTGCAGGAGACGCACCTCATTGGCAACTCCTTTTGCGCTATGAATCGACGGGGCTACCGCCTTGTGGCCCATTCGGGCTTCACGTCTGGTTCAAGGGGTGTGGGCATTATGGTTAAAAACTCGCTCCCGTTGGAGATAGATGAGGTGCGCCATGACGATAGGGGACGTTACACGGTTTTGGTGGGCAGAATGGAGGGCAGAGTGGTCGTTTTTGTGTCAGTATATGTCCCGCCGGGGCTGCAGACGACCACCTTTGCGGACCTGGGGCGCCTCCTCCTTGGCCTTCCGGAGGGGATTCTAGTGGTGGGGGGGGATTTTAATGCTGTGGTTTCCGGAACTGTGGATCGTCACCCCCCTAGGGATCTCCCCCGGGCCCAAGCGTGGTTATCTGGCCTCTTGGATACCCTGGGGCTGGTTGATTGTTGGCGTTTAAAAAATCCCACGCAGCTACAGTACACCTTCCATTCAGGGGCTCATGGTAGTCTCTCACGGCTGGATTATGTCCTGGTCCCAGCGGCTTATGTGGGGAGGGTGGGAGAGGTGTGCCATTTGGCACGGGGTATTTCGGACCACTCCCCGCTCTTGTTGCACTTTGATATTTTGCCGAGGGGAGAGGGTAGGGTGGTCCCGATCCATCCCTGGTACCTGCGTGACCCCACCATTCGCGCAGAGCTGATTAAATCCCTTAAGCGCTATTTTGACGAGAATGTGGGGTCTGTGTCATCGGCGGTCTCACTGTGGGAGGCGTTCAAGATAGTACTCCGAGGAGAGGCCCTGTCCCTTATTTCCCACTCCCGGAGGCGCGAGCGGGAGGTGGTGACCCGTGCTGAAGCTGAGATAACCGAGTTGGAGGGTGATCTAGAATGTGGGGTTACGGATGACAAATTACATGTTCTCCAACTCAAGCAAGCGGCCTATAAGGCCCTCGTCACGGAGGCGGCCAGGGGCCTCAGTAGAGAGCAACAGGGGAGACTGTATGATGTGGGTGATAAGGCTGGTAAATTGATTGCGTGGCTGGACAAAAAAGAGAGAGCGAGTCGAGTTGTCCCGTTGATTGAGAAAACGAATGGTGTGTGTGTCACTGAACCGGAGGAAATTGTCTCCTGCTTCGCGGACTATTTCCGTGGGGTGTATTCCCCGGTGTCTTCCCGCTCTGAAGAGGATTCCCATGCCCTGCTCAGAGATATCGCGCTGCCTTCCCTTTCGGAGGAGGACAGAGTGTCGTTGGACGCCGCTCCAACCTCCGAAGAAATTGCCCTCGCCATACGCTCGGTCGCTTCCGGCAAGGCCATGGGTCCTAATGGTCTTCCCATCGAGTTGTATAAACTGCGACCGGATACGCTGGCGCCTCATCTCCGTGCTATGTTCCTTGCGGCCCACTCGGTGGGTTCCCTCCCGCTAGACCAGCGTCTGGCTACCATCGTGGTTATCCACAAGGAGGGGAGGCCACGGGACCGGGTCACATCCTATCGACCCATTTCGTTATTGAATGCGGAGCCCAAAATTCTCGCCAAGGTGTTGGCCAATCGGCTGGTCGGCGTAGTGTGTGACTTGGTCCACCAGGACCAGTCCGGTTTTATTCCCCATCGCAACACAGCGCTTAACCTGCGGCGTTTGCATGGGGTGCTCGCACGTGTCCCGTTCATACGGGAGCCGGCCATCTTGGCGTCCTTGGACGCCACTATGGCGTTTGACACACTTGAATGGCCATATATTTGGGCGACGCTCGCGAAATTTGGGTTTGGCCCAGGGTTTATCAGCTGGGTTAAATTGTTGTACTCTGGCCCACTGGCGCAGGTGGTTGTGAACGGTAGAGTGTCGGCTCCGTTTGAGTTGGGCAGGGGCACGCGGCAGGGCTGCCCGTTATCGCCGCTCCTTTTTGCACTTGCCTTGGAGCCCCTGGCGGAGTGGCTGCGGTGGGAACCTTCTATCCGTGGTCTCCGCTGGACCCCCAAGTATGAGGACCGCGTATCTCTATACGCTGACGATATTCTCCTGTACCTGGCTTCCCCACGTAAATCACTGATAGTACTGGTTGATGTATTGCATTCATTTGGTAGTAACTCCGGCCTTGTCATCAACTGGGCTAAATCGTGCGTGTATGTTCTCTCTGGGGAGGCTCCTATCCTTCCGCGGGGCTGTCCTATCCAGATCGCCCCGCAGGGATTTAGGTACCTGGGTGTCTTCATTACCCTGGACGCGGAGGCCCGGTATGATCGTAACTTGCTTCCCCCCCTCCAGCGCCTGAAGGAGGATGTCTCGCGTTGGCGGCGTTTGCCGCTCTCACCGCTCGGCCGGGCGGCATTGTTTAAGATGATGTCGCTGCCGCGTTTCCTGTACGCTCTGCAGAATACAATGGACCTCGTCCCGGCGCGCTTCTTCCGCGAGGTGGAGAGTTTGCAACGCCGCCTGTTCTGGGATGGGAGACCGCGTATCGCCCTGGCGAAGCTGACGCTCCCGTGGTATGACGGGGGGATTGCCCTCCCGGATATTAAACGGTATTATTGGGCCTCCCAGCTGGCTGCGATTAATCACGGCCTATACGGGCCCGCCCTAAGCCCGGCCTTTGAAATGGATAAGATACTACTGCCGGGTGGTGACTATAATCGAGCGCTCTACTCCAGCTCGCTCGACGCACGTCTGACGGGCCCCATGCGTGTCATGGTACGAGTGTGGCACGCGGCTAATGTAGCGATGGGGTGGAAGGATCGTTTGACCCGGGCGTCACCACTATACGCATCTGAGCAGTTGGGCTCCCTGTGGACCTCGAAGGGCTTCGAGAAGTGGGACATGATAGGCATCAGCAGGGTGGGGGATCTCTGGACGAGGGGGGGATTCAAAACGTTTGAGATGCTGCAGACGGAATTCCAGTTACAGGACAGGGAGTACTTTCGGTATATGCAGATCCGTCATGCACTATGCTCCGCCTTCCCGGACGTCGCCTCCATCCCGGAGTGCTCCCCTCTGGAGGATAGAGTGCTGGATGGACATGTACCGGAAAGCACGATCTCATTAATCTATAAAAAACTGATTAATGACCGCTCGGGATTGCTGACTACTCTTCGTGAGGCTTGGGTTGCCGATGGATTGGAGCTGGACGACGAGGACTGGGTCTCTGCGGTGGCCTCCCCGAAAGAGGTGGCCATACCGGCCCGCCTTCGCTTCGTCCAGCTCAAGATACTCCATAGGGTCTACATAACGGGGCCAAGGCTATTGCGTATGGGCTATGCTGTGGACGGGTTGTGTAAGCGTGGGTGTGGTTCTTTGGGGACCTTTCTTCATATTTTGTGGGAATGCCCAGAGGTGGAGCGATTCTGGCGTGGTGTGCATGAGGTCCTGCGGGTGGTTACGCGTGTGTCGCTACTGCCCGAAGCGAGGAGATGCCTGTTGAACGTGTGGGAACCAACCGACTACTCGGCGCCACAGACGTGGTGGGTGACTCTGGGATATATGGTGACCAAGCGCGATATTGCTCAACTGTGGGGTTCCCAGAGGTCCCCGACTGTTTCGGCCTGGAAGGAAAATATGGACTGGTGCATGTTTCGGGAAAAGGTGGTGTATGTAGCGAGAGGTAAGCCTGGGACATGGGTGAACGTATGGGGCCCCTGGAATCTGTGGGGGAATCTGTGCCCCGCCGTTATTGCCCGATCCATCGCCTGCCCCGTCCCCTTAGCCGGTTTATCTCACCGGTACCGGGCACTGAGTCCACCCAGTCCCTGTCCTGACCTTCTCCCCCCCTTGATACTCCTATGGATTGGTAGGGTCCCCCTTCTAGGGGAGCACATGCTGCTGTTTTCGATTGTGGGTTGCCTTGTGGTTTGATTTTTTGTTGTTATTTATGTTAAAAAGAAACCGTTATGTGGGGTCCAGATGGTGTGGCCATCAACGCTGCTAACTCCTGTACGTTTCCCTTTGCCGCAGCATGCGTTCTACTGTGTGTATCATATGCTCCTCTTGTTCGCTAGCGGCCGGCCTGAAGGTTGTAGGCCCATCTTTGTATATTCTTTGAACTTTGTAATAAACGGTTTCAAAAAAATAAAAAAATAAAAAAATAAAAGAATGTTTTATGTTTATATGCTAATGTATATTCAAGAATGATTTGTTGCGTTAGAACCTGTTTATGTGCTAAAGTTTCTGTATGTGTGGGTGGGTGGGTGTGTGACTCCTTGCATGAATGTGTGACTGAATAATTCTGTGCATGTACGCATATATGAGTGTATGAGCTAAGGACTGTATTGGTGACTGAACGTATGTATAGCTTTCTTGGTAAATGCAACGATGTGTTACTGATATATGTGTAAGTAATTACATATGTAAAAGGCAGTATTTTACAGAGTATATAAGTGACTATGTGTGACAGCAAGTGATTATGACAGTGGGTCCATACATAAGTATGTGGTTATGTCATTAATAGTTAAACACAGTACATATGTGTATAACTGTGTAAAAAAATTAAATGGCATTGGAACGAATTCTTTGGGTGACTCACTATGTTTTAGATTGTGTTAGGGTAAGTAGAAGTGTGTGGGTATTTATATAGGTATATGAGTGGATATATTATTGGCTGTATTGATAAATGACTGTGACATCTTTCTTGGGGGTACCTGCGTGCAGACGGGCCGAGCTCCGCTGAGGCACACGAGCAGCGTCCATCCAGGCTCCTGTGCCGGCCGGGCTTGACTCCGCCCCCCGCCCGGGACTACAACATCCAGCAGCCCCGCAGCTTTCAGTCAGGCGACGCTGCCGCCTTTGAAATCTTCTCGCGCCAGGAGGCGGTATAAAGCTCCGCCCGGGTCCGAGTCCCTGGTGTGACATCTTTCTTGGGGGTACCTGCGTGCAGACGGGCCGAGCTCCGCTGAGGCACACGAGCAGCGTCCATCCAGGCTCCTGTGCCGGCCAGGCTTGGATCCGCCCCCCGCCCGGGACTACAACATCCAGCAGCCCCGCAGCTTCCAGTCAGGCGACGCTGCCGCCTTTGAAATCGTCTCGCGCCAGGAGGCGCTATAAAGCTCCGCCCGGGTCCGAGTCCCGGGCGGAGACTCTCAATCGACCCTTTCCAACTGTCCCCGCCTAGAGAAATAGCTCTAAGTACCCTCTCTTCACTTAGTCCTCCCATTACATCTGTGACTCTGACTACACAAATACAACCCGTTACTACCGCCAACCTTACCCATCCTGTCATATCCAGTGCGAAGGGGCCACAAACCCGGGGGAAAGCTAAGCACTCATCAGATTTGGCCACAGGGGTCACACAGAAGAGAAGGAAGTCAAATAATCAGAGCAAAAATTCGGTAAAACCGAAAATGCGCACCTTAGGAACACAAACAGACCAAGGGCAATTTCATCTTACCGCCCAGCTTACACCCAATTTAAATAAACCTGACATTAATTTACAAACCCACGATAACCATCCAGTAGAAGCAATAAAAAACATTCTTGAACAGAAACTCGAGGAAATGGCTCTCAGTCTTACCACCAAGTTTAATGAAACACTCAGGACCTTGGACCTTAAGATGAACCAAATAATAGAAGCTAACGACCCACTTAGAATTCGAGTAACAAGACCTGATCGTCTTTTGACACCTGGTAGTCACACTATATCTCTAACTGATCTCTCATGTCAACCTAACAAATGTACCCTTTCTCCTCAAATCGAAACCTTACAACAAGCAAATAATTATCCCCCTGACAGGGGGACGAAAGAGAAGAATTCAGTCACGACACACGTTCAAAAAAAGAAACCACACTTAAAGAGCAACTCCAACATTTCTACTACAAGCCCTTACTTAAATACAGACTGTCCAAATTCCTTAGAACAAGGAGTGACAGAATCCTGGCCCTCCCTGCAAAACAATGTAGTGGACTGGCTCGCTAAACACAGGCATTTTAATGTGCAAAACATCAACCAAATTATTATGGTACGGAGAGTTGGCTAGATTGGCTCCTCACGAAAAACTATCCAGGGTGACTGTATCATTATCAACTTTAGCACCCCACGAGCCGTCCGCTCTCTCCTAGCACAAAAGGAAGAGTTCTTGCCTTACACTACAGCAATTCTCCCAGTCCCACTTGGTTTCTTTTACTGCCCGCCCATCCATCCAGCTAAAAAACCAAATGGTTCCATTTTAACGCAAAACAGATTTGAATCACTGTCTTTAATAGAGGAGGTAGATTGACTATCTACGTCCTTAAAGATCCCTAATACCCCAAAACCTGTGTTAGTAAGCAACGAAAAACAGAGTTACTCAACTACCATTCCTGAATTTGAGACCCTATTATCGACTCATTTTACATCCTCTTTCCCTTATCATCCCTTGTCATCTTTTTTACAACCACAGGTTATTTCACATCTGACCCCCAATGTCTCAGAAATACAAACAAATTTACCAAGTACAACCCACTCAGACTCAAAAACGATCCTTATCCCGGAGAACCTTTCTTCCGACCAACAAAATCAAATACCCATCCCATTAAAGAGACCAGTAAAATCGTCTGCTGTCTCTCCTGTTAGCGTAATATTCTGGAATATCGCAGGCCTTCACTCAAAAATCAATCATGAAGGATGGCTATCATTCGTAAGTTGCCACGATATCCTGTGCCTGCAGGAAACTTGGGCACTTTCTCCTATTCATCTAAATGGTTATAGAACCTTTTTTTCTCCCGCGCTCCCTTCATTCTCAGGAAGAGCTAAGGGAGGATTAGTGACATATATCTCCAACTTAATCCTAGGACAATCTATCAGCGTACTAAAAAATGAGTCTAACTTCCAGATCATAGTTATAAAATTCAATAAACTTACTCCTGTGCTGATAGTGAATTTCTATAACAACTTGCAAGACTGCCAACTGATAGGTACATTGAAGGAAATCCGCCACTTTCTCTTACAATATTACAATCATCCCCAAGGAAAAAATTCCATCCTCATTTGGGGAGGAGATTTTAATCTATCATTATGTGAGAAAAACAATATCACCTGTGGCTTTATGGACCACAAGAAAATACCACCACCCATTTCTCTCACTCTTCTAAAGGTTCGCTTATGAATGAAACCATGTCTTTGCTCCAATTGACCTTTTCTAACGAACTATTAACACCCACCGTCAAGTGAAGCCCTACATATAACGGCAGAGGAGCCTCGACCTGTATTGACTTCATACTCATGGCACTTAGCGCCGTCAACTTAATTACCAACTTTATCACTCATGACTGCGCTTACAGCGATCATTTCCCTATCTCCATCACGCTGGAAATCGCTAGTTCTACAAAACATGCAAAAAAAATTCTACAACAAGATAATCTGATTATGAATAGGCCAAATGGCTACGCCCTAAAGTGGTCATGTATCGATCCAGAAAAACCCCTGGAAAAGATCATAAAAGGGAACATGGCAACATTCACAACATGTCTGGCGGAGACTTCCTCACCCCATGAGATTGTAGCAAATTTTAAAATCATAATTACTGAGATAAATAAGGCTCTGACCATTTTTCCTAAAACGAAAACAAAAATGATAGACTGTTGGTTCAATTCTTCTTGCTCCAAGGCACATCAAGCACTTAAATTAGCTTTAAAGAAAGTCCCCAGAGACAGAACAGAGGTTACCCAACGGAGGAAACTCTATAACAAGACTCTCACAAATCGTAGAAATGAACTAAAAGAAGAGCATTGGATTGCTCTACACAAGAGCTGTAACTCAAAGGACTCCTCAGCTTTTTGGGAGGTCATAAACTCTTCATTTCTCTCAGGCTCAAAAGAACGTGGTACCATAGAGGTCACTATTACTGAGAACGAATGGGCCAACTATTTTTCGCACATGTTTAGTCTTACAGACCCACCCTTGCCACTCCCAGGTCCCGTCGCACAGGCCACATCAATTACAAGCTATGCCTCAAATTCTCTCCCTTTAGACTTCAGCTTGGCAGAAATAAAATCAGCTCTTAAAGCTAGCCGGGTTGGGAAGGCTCCTGGACCTATATAAATCAAATATCGATCTATGGGTCCCCCTTTTACACAGAGTCCTGGAAGCTACTGGTAAGGTTGGACTCTTGGACTCTTGGTCGGAGTCCATTTTGGTTCCGATTTTCAAAAAGGGGGACCGCAATAACCCGACTTGTTACCGACCCATCTCATTACTTGATTCACTAGGTAAAGTGGTGGGTCGTATCTTACTTGAACGGCTGCAATGTTGGACGGAGGAGAATAACATAATTTCTGACCTCCAATATGGCTTTAGGGAGGGTCTGGACACTATTGAGCAGGTTCTTAACTTGGTCCTAATAAGAGGAAAATATGTAAATGCAAAGAGAGGCAGACTTTACACGGCATATGTCGGCATATGTCGACCTCTCCGCAGCGTTTGACTGCGTTTCTCACGCCAACATATGGACCATCTTGCTAGACATAGGGGTGGATAAAACCCTAGTCAATTACATTAGAGGACTTTACTCAAACGCTACTGCCAGAGTCAGGTTCGGCACAGGGGGCACAGGGGGCCAGCTATCCACATCGTTCAGTGTGGAGCGGGGAGTTAGACAGGGCTGCGTTCTGGCTCCCTTCCTCTTTACCATATTCACCAACGGCCTAGAGGTTGGAGGGGAGCCAGGACCTACCACAGATCAACAATCGTCCAATTCCCGCACTACTATACGCGGACGACGCGGTAATCCTTGCTCGTACCCCATTAGAATTACAACACTCCCTAATAGCGGCACAGGTAAACACGTTTACCTTTTTGGTCTGTGTGATCCTCAGTTAACTACATTTGATGAGTCCTACTTTGATATCTATCATGTTTGCTCACACAGGAAATAGCTCGCTTTGAGGGTTACACGGCTTCACTGCGTTTTTCCTTCATACAGTGAAGGGCAGGATATAGTCACAGGTATATCATCAACATTAGTAATTGTTTTTAGTTTAGTGGCACATGGATCACTTCACTTTACTAAGTCACGTATCGATTCTCATCCATCGATTCTCCTTCTTTGGGCTCTTTTTTTCGGGCTTTGCCGCACAGTGACGCTTCACGGTTCATTTTCACACTTGCGCAGAGCAAGCTCTATGGCCTCACCAAATAAGTATGTTTTCATACCTTACGCTTCACTTTTCATCACAAATCTCATCTTTGGGTACTCCGGTTGCTCTCAGTTTCCACGTTCTTCATCACCTTTTACATTTGATCACCTTACCGTGGTTATAATGTTCCTCAATTTTCCCAGCACATGAGATAGTGGTGGCAAGAATGGATATAGAGTGATACCGCAATCTAATTGTTTTTTACTTGTTCTATCTGTTCCAGCCGGTGGTTCACAAGACAAGAAAGAATTGGAACTCAGATGTATTACAACTTATTATTGTTTTTATGTTTATACCCCTGACGAAGGGTTGCACCCGAAATGCATTGGGTTTTTGTTCATTTTCTGTTCTTTAGAATGTTCAAACAATAAGCATCAAACAACGTCTTTGCAATTGAATAACATTTATGTTCTGTTTGTATTGAATGTGAAACTGTGTTGATCACAAAGACACTGAAGAAAGTGATATTAGTCAAAAACAAATATGATTAATTAAAAAGATCATAATACTGTTTAAAAGAATAACATTGTTTATTGTTTGTATTTGTATATCTTTTGGTAGAAGCCTTAGGGACATTACAACAGTGCGCTGTGTGTTCGGTACAGATATTTCCTCACCTCATCCTCATTATGTAGCATTAACAGGTCTATCCAGGCTGAACTTTAAGCACATAGCAGCACGTTTGGAATAAATAGGATTACATTAACATATCTTAGTTACACTTTGCATCACAGGGTGTGCAGGTTGGTACCCCCATTTTTTTTTTACATTTCTTTTTTGTACCATATACTACCCGGGTCCAGTGGTCTCACGGGTCACCCCATTGATTTATAACTTTCTTAACCAAAACTTTTAGCAAGAAGATTTTTAACTTATAGCACTGATGCTGACGTATCCTCATTCATGCAATCAAACACACCCACTCCTAAGGCAGCAGAGTACATCAGTGATACATAATGATGGTTATACCCTAAATGACAGAAGGTGGTTTAGTAATTAAAAAACACAGTACAATGGATCAATATAATCAATCTTCTGGTGGTCTTGTGGCTTTTGTTCAATATCTGTATGAGCGCTTCAGCACAGCGCCTTCTTTAGGAAGCCACATGCTACCAACAGAGCTACCTGCAGTAAGGTGATGTTTACGCTTTGGCATAGATGCACAATGTGGAGGGGGGCTGGCCTGTTGCTGCTGAGACCTTTGGACGTGTGGGGGCTACCGTTTTACGTTTCTAGTCTGGTTTTGGCCAATAAATGTTGTTGGATGGGAGATGGCAGCCCGCCCCATGTTAGATTTTCTACATAGAACAATCATTGGTTCCAGGTTGGCATTTGTGAATAGGTTCCTTGTAGCCGTTTTGAACTTGCACTTGTAAAAAACATAATATTGTCGGACACTGTGAAGGCCTCATCATTACTGATGTCATCAGATCCTGGTTCCGCCCATTAATTGATTTGCCCTGAGTAGTTAGGGCCCCCTTCCTAATTATCTATACTTTCCCACATGAAAAGGATCTAATTCAGAGATTGGCATGTGGGTTCCTGAAGAAGGCGCTGCGCCCGGGTCCTTGGCCGAGCCCGTGCCTCCCCCTGGGAGGTCCCCACCGGGTCCATCAAGGCAGGGAATGTGGCCTCTAGTCAGTCCCAATCCTCTGAGGGTTCTAGGAAGAATTGGGACTTATTATCCGGGATCACCTTCAATTTTTAGGGAGAAGGAGGGGATACTTCAAGCTCAGGTCTCTCATCTTGCACTTGACCCCCTTGAAGAAGGACCATTTCCGCTGGACCATCAGGGTGAAGTCCAGAAAGAAAAATATACAATGATTTTCTCGCAGAATGGGAGAGGCTTGGCGTGCTGCCTGTAGGATAGGGTCACAGTCTTTAAGATGTAAGAGTTTGGCAACAATGGGCCCCGGAGGAGCCCCTGGTGGGAGGCCCCTCGTGAAAACACAATGCACCCTTTCAATGGAGAAGAATGGGATAAGGTAGAAATTGGCACCAGATCTTTGAACCACTTCTGCATGTGATATATGATGTCTGGGCCCTCGTAGCCCTCTGATAGGCCAATGCTCTCTACGTTACTACGCTGGGCACGGCCCTCCCAATCTGTCATTCGTGCTTCCGGGATCTGAACCAGCTCTGTAAGCTCCCACATTTGCTTCTGTAGATCAGACTCCTGGGGCTGAAGTAAGTTAGGGAGTGTTCTGGATCGGTGACCTGCTCTGTCAGTTTCCGATGGTCCTGACAGAGGAGGTTGATGTACTCCACTACTGCAGTGGGTTCCCAAGGTCTCAATTGCCGCCAGGATAGCATCCAACTTGTCAGGCCCAGTGAGGTCCTGAGCGCCTCTGAAGTCGACATTAGGGGTCCGTCAGAGGAACAGTCACCATGGTCAGATTTGTGCAATCCATATCTCCTGGCAAAGACATAGAGACCCATCGCCTGGGCCTGTCTGCGAAGGGAGGGGCAGCATAAGCAGCCTGTCTAGATGGAAGAGATTATGAAGAGCAGGCAGTGCTAATCCCTGTGGGGAGCTTACCCCGCTGTCTGCCAGCACAAACAAAGCAGGGCAGCAAGAGCAGCTCTCCGGTGGCACCGATCACGTGCCCAGGGAACAGCAGACAGTCACTGAAAGGAAACATGGTAGGCTCCAAGAACAGACAGTCTCTAGTCTGCTGCAGCGTCTCCTATGGCTGCCCTCAGAGACGAGGCACAAGGAGCAGCGGAGGGTCCCACTGAAGGGACCATGATGGGGCACCTCCCTTGCACCTCCCCTCCAGAGACAGCAGAGGGCCTCACGCACAAAGCTGAGGGTCAGATGGCCAAGGGTCGAAGTGCCCTCATCCTCCGGGGTGCAAAGTCAAGCAACAAGTAGTCCAAGCCTACCAGGCGGGCTCTGAAATTATAGGAGCCCGGGGGGTCAGTGCACCTTAGCAGATGGATGCAGATCTCAAGACCGGAGCCGAGAGCTTCACGGTCAGGCAGCTGCCATGTTGGATTGGCCAACCCATGCCCCCTGTAAATGCAGAACACTGTTGGTATTCGGAGCACCCTAATGCCCCTCACAGCTCCAAAGAAAACCTCAAAATTAAATTTTCTGATCGAAAACCCTTCTTATAGCTATCACTGTGCTAGAGAGTCCTACAGCTGGCACTTTGCGTCACTCTTTTTTCATGCTCAGATTTGTTCTACTGGACTCTACCCTCAGAGCGTCCCTGTTGCCCCAGCTAAGTCCCAACACCATCCTCACTGCCCTTTGATGCCCTTTCAGGCATTCAGGCCCCTCTTGCCCCAGCAGTCAAACAAACCTGCTTTCCCTTAGAGAGCGTGTACCCTTCAGTTAGCTCCCAAACTCACTCTGCTAACATCAACCCCTCCAAGGGCCCCTGCCTAACTTCAGCCCTACATGGGCCCTCAGCTGTCCCTCAAACCCACTGTACAAGGCCTTGAAAGCTTCCCACTGGCCCTCCTGTTGCCCTTCTGCAAACCCTCAGTAATGCCTCTGTTAGCCTTTCCATCATCCGCTACTAACGTTTGATGCCTCACAACTAAAACTCATATCCACTCAGTTAGTCCTCCGAGACTCTCATGCGGCCTTCAACCAACCCTCACACACTTTCTATTATCTGTCATATGTTATACGCCACAGAAGGTACCAGCAAAGCACATTCCATGCTAATTGAACAATTTTGCATGATCATTTCGGCGATTTCGCACACCAGCTCAGACCCTGCCCACAGGCTCTCATGATGGATACCATCACCCATAACTCTTAGCCTTGTAGTTACCCTATTGCCCTCAAAAATACTGTACCAAGCGTGAGACACCCTCAAAATTCTTTTTCCAACTCTCGACCAGCCCTGTGATTAACTCTGCTGATCATTTAAAGACCTTCAGCAAATCTCAGACCCTACTGCTGGCTAACATTTACCTGAAGCCCTCCTATCTTTATACCAGAACCCCCACTTGATCCTTAAGGGAACTACCTTCAGTACTGCCTCAAATGGTCCTAAGAGGTCCCCAGTCTCCCCCTAAATATTCTCTTAGGCCCTCAGCAAAGTTGCAAGTTTCCTATTTGCATGTGAATAGATTATCTACTCAGTAAGTTCTTTGCATTTTCATAATTATAGCCCTGCTTTTAATCCAGGACCACAAGACCAGAATGCAAAGGAAATCCTGGACTAAATGTGCTACTCTTAAAAGAATCAGGAAGTTTGGGAGCTCTGCAATTGCTGATTTAACATCCCCTTTATGCTCCTTGTCAGTCAGCCCTGGGGTGAGTAGTGTGGGGTGGTCTGTGAGGATGTCAGGCGATGAGCAGGAAAAAATACTTTCAGCATTAATGGCTGGGACTGAACCAGAAGTGGTCACTGCCCAATTTACTTATATCCTTGGCTGCTCCACGGCCTCAGGGTGCATCAGGGAACTCTGGGTTCCTGGTAATGGCCAAGTGGCTCACCTACATACCTTCCCACTTTAGGTTACAACTGGACCCAATGGGGTCAACTTTTATATGCATCGGATATTGATTAGCTACCAAGCATAGTCAGAGTGGGCAGGGATTTAGCTGTATGCTACACCACAAGCTCCAGTAGGGGGTATTATCTCGGAATGAGGTATTGATTCTGGGCATGCCAAAGAACAGGGTGTTATGGGTCATTGAGATCATTTTAAACATAGAGATTTTCAAAGAGATGGTCTTTGTTCCTTTCTGAGCCACAATCATTGTCCGCATCACAGCAATGAAATACCATAGCTCCTTTTCATAGGAGTGGCAACCTTTTACCCTGAGTGGCGATCCCTGATTAGTAAATTGTCTCCTACCTCTATGGTTGGCAGAAGGGCCCATCTTCCTCAACCCCCTCGGTCATTGCTGTTCTCCTGTCTTTTTTGACATAATTGAATGCCCAGTGGTATTGCATTATTTCATGCTGCTGGAATGATGTCTTTCAGGGGCCTCTCGAACAGCAACAGGGCAGGTGCATACTATGTGGTGCAATGCGGTGTGTTCTGATTCATCCTCATCAAGTTGTGGAGGGATCATTTCAAGTCTTCATTCTGCTCCACTCCAATTGTTAGAGCTTTGTTTAGGGTTTGCATGAACCGCTTCACTTTCCCATTGGCTTGGACTCAACAGGGTATGATCTTGCGATGATGTGTCCCTATGTTTGGACAGTATCTTGAAAATTCAGTTCCCTGGAATGGCGGACCATTGTCTGTTTCCATCCCTTGCAGTATCCTTTGTGTGGCAATAATCTTTAACAGCAAATGTCTTACATGTTGAAAAGTTGTTGACCCCACAATTTCCTCCAACTGGCTGTGTGAAAGATCGTGGAACCTATCCAGTATGAGCATGGCATCCAACTTTATCCCTGGTTCTCATAAGATTAATCTCCATAGTAACAAGGATCAGCATTCCTGAATTATCTTCACTCTGACCTCATCGCTGGGTTGTTTATACAGTCTGTGCTTGTTCAGGAAACTGCACATAAAATCATTAATTGACTCTCCTTCACATTACCATGCTTGTTGGAGCCTGAACCTCTCATAGTGAGGGTTTAGTTGGGGATCAAAGAGTGCATTGAGATTAGTTATGGCAGCATTGTAGTCATGTTCTTCTACCATGTTGAGTTTTTACACTTCTTCTCCTTCGAAGTGAAATAGCAGCAATTGATTGACAAGGCGCTCCATATAAAGGGAAGCTCAGAAGTAGTTCTTCAAACTGCCCACCTGTGCCTTGCACAAGGTTGATGCCAGGGCACAGTCTGTCAGTTCACTAAATGATGTGAGGGCTGTCAACGACAAATGTGCTGAGGGGCACTTGGAGTTTGGGTTACTGGTATGCTTCTTGGTAGAACATCTCATTCGTCAGTGTTACTGTTTTGTATAGTTAGCAACCATCTTTCTTGGCTGTCAATTAATGTGGTGGATGGCCTTGATTTTCCCTTAGTCTTCCTTGTTCTACAAATATTTTTAGTTTTTTTCTGTGATGCACCCATTGCTTCCTGCCTTTATTTTCTTGTTTCTGTTTGTTTGTTTTGTGCGCTCTCTCTCCTTCTCTTTCTTCTTATCTTCTCTCCATGTGGGGAGCCAGTGTTCTATTTTCCCACTTCTCTTTTCACAGCTAGTGGGTCTCCACTAGGAAGTGTTGTGCGTGTTTCAATGCAGGACTCAAGTCCTGCATTTGTGTGAGCCATGCTGGTGGGTGTGGGGCCATGGTCTCCAGAAGGCCTCTTCGTCTCGCACTGCGTCAAGGGGTGATTATGTGGGCGGAGCGCAGTTCTCACGGGACCTTGTCACACAATGCTGGACATCAGAGTGGGCGGGACTTCAGCATGTTGGTTGCTTGATGAGAGAGAGGTAGGGGGTCTCACTGATCTACAATGGTTGCCAGTTGATGAATTCTGTGAATGTTGCGCCCATCCTCATCGCCATTGTGGTGTTTGGTGTAGGAAAGCCTGAGAGGATGTCGGTCAGGCAATAACAATCTTGTATAATGCTTGATCACCCATATAGCCATTCCCACTTCCACCCCTTGCTACCTAGCAAACAAACTCAAGAAATCAGGTGGCTCTAGACCTTCACAAAATACTGAGAACCTGCTGGTCAGACCTCCATCCTTCAAAGGGGAAAGGCTTATGGCACAATCTTTCTCAGGTAATGCGGCTAGAATTTGGAACTCGCTACCTTCAAACCTTCGCAAAACCAACTCTTTCCGGATCTCCAAAACGGACTTTACAACTTTCCTCCTCCAAAGGCCTTTTTCTCAATAATCACTCCTTGCAGAGGTTCCCACCAGACATATGCCCTCACATTTAATGGTATTACAACCTTTCTCCTTAACTCTGTAAATATGCAAGATGTATTTGTTTAACCTTAACCACTTTAACTTTTCTAAATATATAGTCAGTAATGAATATGTAAGTTGTACATAGGTAACTCTCACGATGAGTAACCATAGTAGCTATAGGTATTGTCACCTACTACTTCTGTCACTCTGAATTTCTCATGTAACGTTCTTCACTCTATTGTAAAGCTCTGACACCTCTCGGTAATGTCCGTGTTATATAAAAGTGCATAAATAAATAATTCCCTACATAAAAAAATCCCAGCATTAATAGCCTAGGACTGAGCGCTATATAAAACGTTTCAAATAAATAAACCACAAGAGGCCACTGCCCTGTTTTTTAGCTATTGTAAAGCTCTGACACCTCTCGGTAATGTCCGTGCTATATAAAAGTGCATAAATAAATAATTCCCTACATAAAAAAATCCCAGCATTAATAGCCTAGGACTGAGCGCTATATAAAACGTTTCAAATAAATAAACCACAAGAGGCCACTGCCCTGTTTTTTCATACCCTTGGTGAGCCCGACCTCTGGGTGAGTGCAATGTACTCTACTTGCCTGGTGGTGGCTGGGTGGCTCACTGTAACACTGCTGCTCGTCACTGGAGCCAGCCTTGCAGCACTTGAACTGGCTGTTCTGCCAGACCTCTTAAAAAGTCTCTGCTTCTTCCTGAAAAGTCCCTTCTGCTCACTCTTAGGAGTATGCATGGCTGCCATAGTACACCGCAGCTCATTTGAAGCGCTTGGGCCGATTTCCAGGGCTCAGTTGCAATTTCAACCTCTTGTAAGTCCTTTTGTTGTCACCTTGGCTAAGGGTTTTCCTCTAACGTGAGCTGGAAGTCTCATATATGACGCTCCCTCCGTCAGTCTGTTAAATGAGCGTGTAGTTGTGCGCTGGCCGGGTGAATGGACACTTCCTTTGTACAAATGTTAGATTATTACAACAAGCATTTGCAATGCAATAGGTCTCGCAGTTACACGAGTTTAAGCTATTGGCATTATATTTATGTTTTTAAAACGAAAACAAAAATAAAAGGCATTGTTATTTGCAATGTCAATAGCTCAAACTCGCGTAAATGTGAGACCTATTGTATTGCAAATGCTTGTTTTTCCTTCATCAGGGTTAGGAAGGACTGAGCAAGAGCGCTGCAGCATTTGACGCCACACAGCCTAAGGAAAAGAAAACAAAGATCGACTGCACACCGGAACAGACTTCCCAGCATCCAAGTAACAAATGCCCGTCCAGAATTACTGTCTCCAGGTGATGGAGACGAAGAAAGATCTATTCCGACGGTGCCCTTGGTGTGGACAGGTACGCCCACTCCGACACTACGTATGCAATTTGTGCCTGTCTTCAGAACACAGAGAACAGTGCGCAGCCTGCTGATTCTTCAACAACAAGAAAACTCTTCGGACATGACTGGATCAACGCTGTCCCCTCATGCACAGCATAGAGCACGCAGTCGAGGTACATTTCAGCCACGACTGCAAAGCGATAGTGATGCAAGCGCTCCAGTAGGAAGCGGGATGGTCATTGCCAGCCCACTCTACACCACACACATCGTCATGGGACGAAGATCCTCCGGTACAGCCCACGTCGCCAGCGCCAACCACTGCCTCTGGCCCAAAGACCAAGACGTTGCTATCTATTTTTGAGTACTGTTGTTACCCCCTATGCAATGAATACACTTGCCACCACCACTCCCCATCCATGGTGTCGCCACAACCTGCAGGTTTAGGCCGACACTGAGAGCATGCCCCAGAGCCGAGAAGGGACATTCTCTATCCTGATCGGGCATTGATGCCACAACAAGTTCAGGTCTGGCGCGCTGCTGGCAACTGAACCCAAATTGGCACCGACCGAGCCTTTGATACCAAACCTTCACTCTGAACCGCCAAACACATCCGCACCGAAGAGCGCCAAGAAAACCTTCAAACAGATACGGAACTGAACATATGCTTGGGGTCGAACGGATACAAAACAGACTTGGGTTCCAAGGCCTGAAAAACAGACTCTCTTCTAAGCAGAAGAACATCCACGGGTCCGGGGTTTCTAAGCCACATTCTGTTTCTAAAGAGACACCACTGGCACCAAAGGAAAGAAATGCTGCCAGGAAAGACACAGAGTGCCATGCCGATTTTGCACAGTCACAGCTGAAACAAGGAGGAAGAGATGCAGCGAGACGACGTGCACATGCACATCTCCTGTTCAGGCGCGCACATGACCTGTCCCCCTTCGGTCAAGAAACCAACAACAATATCTCGCCAAGGCAAGCACAGCACATGTGCTGCGTCGCTAGGCGAGACCTAAAAACTTATTAAAAGAAACTCAACCATTGTGATTTCTTTGATTGAATAAAAAGGACTGCTCTCTAACTGCATATTTCCAACATAAACAAGCCTTTTAAAGTTCAGTTTTTCTTTTACTACAGCCCAGCAATTTAAAAAACAGTTGCTGTATGATGTGCAGGTGTAGGGAGGATACGATTTATTTTGCAGAGGGAGGACGTGTCTCTGCCAATGCCTGTAAATTCCATATCATATTTAAAGAACATTAATGGGGGGTCAAGGAGGGGCAGTGACTCGTGCTTCCTTCCTTTGATGAGTTCAGCGCCAATAACTCCCCGTGGTAAAGCAATAATAATGGACAGAGGGGGATTTCCTGTCTACTAATAGCCGGCGCAGAGAGCTTGCCTTGAGCCCCGAACCCAGCTTGTGAGTAATAGGAAGGAAATGCCCTGTCCAGAGGTCATTACAGGGCAGGGGGCCGCTCTTGCTTTTAATAAAAGTAAATATAGCAGAAATCTATATTTTTCAATGCGTTTTGTTTGCAAGAGCAAGCATTTCTGTTAATGAAAGCGTGCTTTGATGAAGTGCATTGCTCTGTCATTAGCATGGCAGCATAATAGGCGTGGAAGAGGCTGAACAGAGCTCTAATGCAGGCTTTTATTACTTGAGCATGACTCCCTGTGGCTCTGGGAAGGAAGGGTGCCTCAAGTTATTGGCAGAAACATTAATAACTTTTTATTTACAGGTACATGATTCAAGTTTAGTCTCCCGAAACTAGTCATAGGAAACTGACATAGATATATAAAAGTGTGAAAATAAATAAACACACAAAGAGGTACTTGTATAATACAGTAGCACGTTTTAACAGGACAAAACTCTCGGAGTCTTTGAGCCTCAGGCGAGCACGGGATTGCTGTCGTCTCAGCTCAGACAAGTCAGCTAATTCATAGATTCATATGTTGGTAACGTTGTGATGGAGTATCTCATTTGCCAAACTCTAAATAAAGTGAGAGGATGTGGTCTCACCGGCTAGACTGTTCAAGTCTCGGGTCGACTTCACATCATGTGATTCTGGGCAAATCACTTAATCTCCTCGTGCCTATAAAAAAAAAAAAATGTGTCCTTGTGTAACGTAACTGTTGCTCATGCAAAGCGCTCCAATCCCTTCGGGTCGAGTTTGCGCTATATAAATCTGCGGAAAAAAGTCCTCAGGAGTTAATTTAGAGTTTTGTGAACCGGGTATTCCATTGCTGTGATATGGGGAGGTAAACGAAAAGTTTTCTGACTGCAAGGCTTTGGGCTTTTGTAGTAGCGTAAATGTGAAGTTATTTATTTAAAGAATTTCTGTGTCTTATAACATTTGTTTTCCCAGTGTGTTCCACTTCGGTCCTTTTCTGGTGATTCAGTGTTTTGTTCTCTTGCAGAGGCTTTCTTCTGGAGGACAAATAGTCTATTTCTGGCTCTTTTCCTTTCAATTCTTCTTTTTATTTCATCATTGTCTTTTCTCTTTACCTTACTCTCTCTCTAATTCTCTTATCTTACTCATGTTCAGCCTTTCGCTGTACTTTTTATGTGCTCAAGCGGGAGTCCTGCGGATTCGCTGCAATGTATTTTGTTTGGCCTGGGGGGGCCTAGTGGTTGAGGGTATCCCTACCCTGCCCCTATATATATATTATCTACTGGCGGTCGCCAGTAGATAGTTATAGTTAGGACCGAGTTCCCATAGGAAATCTGAAAATTCTATTTTGAATAACTTTGGCGCCGGTTGACTTATCTTCGTGAAATTTTCAAAACTAATGGGGCGCTCCGCTCAGCTCCCACCCTGAAAGTCTCGGGGTGATTCGTCAAGCGGGGGCTGAGAAAAAAGAGGGGTCTCAAAACGCGTGTTCCCCATGCATTTTCCCATAGGACCTTTAGTCGAAGGTACAGCCCGAACGGCTGAACAGAATTACTTGAAATTTGGGAAGGAGGTAGTCCTCAGGTCAGGCATGTGCCTTTTGCTTAAATGGTGTAAATCCGTTCAGTAGTACCTGAGAAAATCAAAAGTAAAATCACATATATATCTGGGCGGAGCCTAACCACACTTCTCATCGTGAGATCTGATTGGCTGTCAGCACTTCATCCAAGAAGTGTTGGCAGCAATCTTGGGACCAATATACATGATAGCACCTCATTAAAAAGCATTGCAGTTAATAGATGGTTTTAAGACTTTAGTTACATTATAAATCATTTGTTGATGGTACCATACTCATTTTAGGAATTGTGGTGTGTTCTAAGGTGATTTTACCATGTGAAAAAGCCTTCTGCTGTGATATCATGAATCATGTTAGAGAGAAAACTATTTTCTCATGCTTTTCCCACAGAGGTTTGGAGGGTGATCTATAAGCTAACTGAGAGCATATTTTCTGTAAATTCACATTATCTTTCTCAGTCATGTGAGAATGAAGTCTGACATTCTCAGTAAAACATGTACATCCAACAAGGGCAGAGACTGTCAGTTGATTCCTGTGTGTCCTACTGCAGCTTCCCAGAGTGTTCTAAAGAACAACTAGAGCGCTAACAGTCCTACTTATGACAAACGTATGGCACACCTGAAGCCATCTTGGTTGGAATAAAGTGGTAATTCTTAAAACATTTAATTTAAAAAGGAACACAATGAGGGGGTTCATTTTGCCATAGAAAGTATGATTAGTGCTGCAGAAAGAAAAATTAGGGAACATTTTAAGTGACTTCTCAAATCCTCTTCTATTTCATTAAAAAATTCTGACATGCAGACTGAAACATGCACTTTCAATACCAGCAGCAGACTTCCCTGGTGAGCAGTAGCTTTACTACAGTGATCTAATAAGCAACTATAGTGCTAACATTCTGAATTTATGGCAAATTTGTGACACATCTGAATGCCTTCTTGATGGAATCAAAGTGAAAAACTGAAAGCATTTCCTACTGTGGAGACTATAGTAAATGAGGAAATTAGGAAACATCATAACAAATAAGTCTCCCAAAATGGCCACCAGAGACAAAAGAGCCTAAATGTAGCCAAAATATCACCCAGATGTAGCCCAAGTATAGCCCAATGACAGAATGTCCCAGAGTGTTCTAACGAACAACTAGAGCACTAACAGTCTTACTTGTGACAAAAGTATGGCGCACCTGAAGCCATCTTGATTGGAATAAAGTGGTAGCACTTAAAACATTTAATTTAAAAAGGAACACAATGAGGGGGTTCATTTTGTCATAGAAATTATGATTAGTGCTGAAGAGAGAAAAATTAGGGCACATTTTGAGTGACTTCTCAATCCTCTTCTATTTCATTAAAAAATTCTGATATGCAGACTGAAACATGCACTTTTAATACCAGCAGCAGACTTCCGTGGTGAGCAGTAGCTTTACTACAGTGATCTAATGAGCAACTAGAGTGCTAACATTCAGAAATTATGGCAAATGTGTGACATATCTGAATACCTTCTTGATGGAATCAAAGTAAAAAACTGAAAGCATTTCCTACTGAGGAAACTGCAGTAAATGAGGAAATTAGGAAACTTCATAACAAATAAATCACCCAAGATGGCCACCAGACACAAAAGAGCCTAAATGCAGCACAAATATCACCCAGATGTAGCCCACATGTAGCCCAATGACAGAAGTGTGCAAAACACTTATTTTTGTGTATTTGCAGTTTTATATAGTGCAGACTTGTCAGGTATTGGAATGCTTTTCATGAGCATTGGTTACATCACACAAGATCAAATTCATTTTGGTTGTAGACATGGGGAGATTAAGTGATTTGACCACAATCACAGAATGTTGAGCTGAAGCAGAAACTCCAACCTGGTTCCCCAGTTGCAAAGTCTGCAGCTCTGGAAGTAACACCACATCCTCTCGCCAAGGTGCAACATTTAATCAAGTGGTCAACTGGATAAAAAAACATAAACATTACAAATAATTTAAAAGTTTTTTGTCGTTATTTGAAAACTCAGAAAATATGTCCTCATTTTAGTTTTTTTAGAGCACTAACCATAATTTTTATGCAAATAAGACCCTCTCATATATGTAATTTCTAAAGGAAATACTCTAGGTATTACAGTTTTGATTACATCAAGATGACGGCAGGCGTTCCACACTTTTGTAATAAATATAGAATGTTAGCAATCTATTTGTTCATTGGGATACTGTTGAGAGGCAGAGGCCAGGGCCACGGACTCTGAAAATTGAAGGCAGGTAGGAGAGTGCAGAGGCAACAATTTGACCACACTGGGCAGGCAGGAAGGGCAGTGGCAGCACAACAGACTATGGAGGGCAGTGGAAAGGGGGGCAGGGGCAACAAACCAACAATACAGGACTGGCAAGAGAGGCTGTGGCAATACAATAGACCATTGTGGGCAGAAGGAAGAGGCAGTGGTAGTACAACCATACATGCCAACAGACCCGTTTCAGCCAGGAAAAGTCCAATGTTTTTAAGCTCAAATGGGCTTTATTTGATCTGTCTCCTGTCTTCAATCTCCTCTTTTTCAATGTAACTCAAAGGGGAAAATCAATACCCCAGTTTTTTTTCAAAATCTCCCTCTTAACAAGTTCAAAATGTTCGCAAGTATAGTACATTGAATCATGGTAGGCAGGAGGAATTGGGGTAGGGACATGGACTCGGATAACAGAGGACAGGAGGGACATGGAGAGGTGCACCAAACTGACCCTACAGGGCAGGCATCAGGGTTTGCAGCAGCACAATACACCACACAGCGCATGCGGGACGGGAGTGCAGCACAACAATCCATTGAAAGCAATAGGGAGGGGACAGGACCATGCACATGGACAACAGAGAACAGATGGGAAAGATGCAATGGTAGCTAGCTGACCATAATGGACAGACAGGAGAGAAAGCTGCAGCATAACAGACCATAAAGGGCAGGAGGGACGGATCAGGGGCATTACAATGGAACAGACAAGCCAGGAGGGAGGGAATAAGGGGTCTGCACATGGAAACAGAGGGCTGGGGGCAAGGTGGCAGGGCAGGAGCAGCAAGATGACCATGGAGGTCAGGCAGGATGGGCACTAGAAACAAGACACACCATGGAGAGCAACAATGAGACTATGGTGGCATACACACAGACCATGGAGGGAAGGTGGGAGGGGGTCTGGGGCAGCTAGCTGACCACACAGGGAAGGTGGGAGGGGCCATGGCAGCACAGAAGACCATGCATGGCAAGTGGGAGGGTTAGTGGCAGCACAATGGCTATGATGGGCAAGAAGGAGGGTGCAGGGGCATGCACAAAGGACCATGGAGGATAGAAGGGAGGGTCAGGACCTGGGCACAGACAAGAGTGTTCAGGGGAAGGGGCCTCACAACAGACCGCGCGGGGCAGGCAGGAGGAGCAGTTGCAGCACAACAGACCAGGGAGGGCAGAGGGTGTGGCAGTAAAATGGACCATGGAGGACAGGAGGAAGGGGATAGGGGCATGGCATGTGGACAGGCAGGGTGGAGGTGGCAGGGGCAGGTTACAGTCATCTGACAATGCTAGGCAGGTGGGAGGGGAGTGGCAGCTCAACAGAATACTCAGAGTAGATAGGAGGGGCAGGTCCATGGAACATAGTGGGCAAAAAGGATGGAGCAGGGGCATGCACAAAGACATCGGAGGGCAGGCGGAAGGAGAATAGGGGCAGCAAGCTAAGCACAGAGGCTAAGCAGGAGGTCAATGATGGGACATAGAATTGGGCAATGGAGGGCAGGAGGAGTGGACTGGTACATCATGCTAAATGGAGGGCAGTGGCAGCACATCAGACCATGCATGGCAGGAGGGAGGAGGCTAGTCCATGGATTCAGACAACAGAGGATAGGGAGGAGGTGGATGGGGCAACAAGCTAACTGTTCAGAGAAGGTGGATATTAGGAACTTTATTGTTTTTAAAATGTGTGTCTGTGCGAACTACTTAAAATATGAACAAGTATGCAGCATAATCTCACTTCTATTCAGGAAGAAGAGGACGTTTGTGACTGTTACTCCGGGCTCACTTGGCAGAAATACCCCCTGACCCTCCACCCCCATCGCAAAATGTAATGCACGTGAAAAGGGTAGGTGGACGCAGTGTTATATAGAACATAGTCCTGAGAGCACGATTGAAAATACAAACTAGATGTAGTATATGGTATAAACTATGCACCAAAAAGTGTGATATAAGATGAACCGGGGCGTGAAATATAATATGCAATACATTGTGCGCAATGACAGATTCATTGGAGAGCGCGAGATAGCACAGGCACTAGCGCGTGCTATGTGATGTGCGCCTTGGAGTGTAATATGCACAGGGCATTGTTGTGTAACATAACTAGTCTCTAAAGTTGTAATATAAAATATGTGCTGGGGAGTGTAACGTTGCATATGCACTATGACAAAGATATGGATCCCAGATTGTAATATGTATGGCATAGCGCTGTGCGTTATAACATATACATCGAGGAAGGCACGTTAGATGGGGCAATATAACCCGTGCGAAGGCAAGTGTGGCATGACATATTCACGGGGTGGTGTTACAGTGCACATGGGCTAGAGAGTGTTATAGCATACGCACTAGGTGGTGGAATACAACACAGAGGTGTGAGGCAATCGGCGGGCACTGGTGGGTGTAACACAGCATTGGGCTCAGCCAGGAGCACGCTGTGACTCTCAAGTGAGGTTCGTCTCCTTTCCAGAGAGTAAAATAAAAAGTATTACACATCCGGCGGTGGATGTGTTTTTTATTAACCGTGAGGGGGGTTTCTTGCATAGTTTGGTCGAATTTTTGTCGAATCCCCTTTGAATGTTTTGGTGTGTGTGTATATTAAATGTGCCCGTCAATAGCTACCCATGTTTGTATAAATAAAAGACAAGGGTGTCTACTTGGAGAGTACCCACCGGCGGGGGCGCCGGGATTAGGCACGGTAGGGCGTCAGACACGTCAAAGCTTCACTAGCGGTGTAAATACATTCCATGTGGATTCATTCTATGCATAGTCGCCTTTTAATGAATATCACGCAAATCGTCATGGTGATAGGTACATACGGTTTGTCCAGCATGTCCTTGGTGTTTCCATAAATATATATATTTTTAAAATAATAAAAAATATAGGCCGCCCTGGGGGATGGGGTCCCCGGAGTCATAAGTGGCCTGAGGAGGGGGGCAACGCAGCCCCCTCCTAAAGAATTTAAATTAAAAAAAGGCCATGACCCGGGGGTTGGGGTCCCCGGGGCCGATTAAGGCCTTGGGAGGGCCAAATTTATTTTTTTCAACAAAAAAAATTAGGGTGCAGGCCCTGGGGGATGGGGCCAGTAAATTAGAAAAAGAAGGGGGGCCACACAGCCCTCCTTCTTAAAAAAATTAAAAAAATAAAAGACCGGCATCGCGCTGGAGGCCACGCCCCCTCCTTGCAGCACTCTGCAAACGCACCCCCTGGCCAGTTGTAAGTTGGGGAATTAATTCCCCTTCAATACTGAGGGTCCCTGAGGGCCAACTAGCCCAACAGGTATCTCCAGTGTGCGCCAGGGAGCTGTGTTGCAGACAGGTGTTCTGAGGCCCCGCCCCTTTTTACAACTCTATGCAACGCAGCTCTGTGGCGCTTACTGGAGGTACCTAGTGGGCTAGTTTGACCCTAGGGACCCTTAGGATTCAAGGGGACTTAATCTCTCAACTAAGAACGGCCACAGGGCGCGTTTACACAGTGGTGAAGGAAGGGGACGGGGCCTGAGGTGACGTGTGCAAACACGCCCTGTGGCGCGTTTTAAGATGGGGAAATAATTCCCTTTCAATCCTGAGGGACCCTGGGGGCCAACTAGCCCACCAGGTGCTTCCAGTAAGTGCCACTGCTCTGCGTTGCAGAGAGGTGGTGCAGGCCGTGCCCCTTTTTACACCTCTCTGCAATGGCGCTTACTGGACATACCTAGTGGGCTATTTTGCCCCTAGGGATCCTCAGGATTCAAGGGGACTTAATCTCCCAACTTAAAAAACGGCCACAGGGCATGTTTACACACTTCCCCCAGAAATTAATGGTGAAATATTACATGTGAGGAGATTGAAATGGTTGGGCACTAGACCGAAGGACATCCATGGTGATATCATTATAATTAATTTTAGAGATCGTAGGGTGTTACCCCACATCGTGGATTGGTACACCCCGAGCAAGGGTATGGGAATTTCTACGGTTGACTTAAGTTATTTTTACCCCCGCTCCCTCTTGTCTAATCCCACATCTCCACACCCACCATCGAGGTTCAACATCCAGGCTCACCACTTCACTCTCCCAACTTCAAACAGATATGCCACTCTTTCAAGTTTGGACGAACAGGACTGACTTTTTAACTTTGGACCTGTGGCTGATAATTTTTCTACCACGAGCATTCTGCCAATTATCCTAGACCCTGATAACCTGAATTTTAAGAATAACATACCGCACATTGACAATATGGGGTGGAAGTCAACTTCTGGCATTGTCCCTCACTCTCCATCTTTAGAGCCAATGCTCTTGACTGATTGTTTGATAACAAATCTTTCTTCCAATTATTTAGCCCACAGTGATATTTCCATCCCTAAAATTCCCTTGCAATCCTCGGACACCACTGAGATTGTAACAGATTCTATGACTGGTAATACCGGTACGGATGAACTCCTGCAGGGTGATGGTCTTTTGTCCTAGAATGTGGCAGGTCTCCTCGACAAATTGACTAACCCCGCATGGACTCAAACCGTTTCCCGCTACAGCGTTATCTGTTTACAGGAAACTTGGACTGTCTCAGAGCTCCATCTCTAAGGGTATCAGACCTTTCATACCCCAGCCTCTCCCAGTCCCCATGGTAGAAGCAAGGGGGGACTTTCGACCTACATTTCTGTAGAATGTCGATTAAAACCAGCCTTTGTCACAGGGACTTCAAATTACCAGCTTATTAGCTTGACCGGTGGCTCTTTTAAAAACATTGTCCTGGTCAATTTTTACAATAACATTCCAAGCTCTCACTTGGATTTGGTGCTTAATGGATTAAAAAATGATCTTATTAAAATAGAGTCCCAAAATAATTCTGACACTCTAATTATTTTCCTAGGTGATTTCAATTGCCCCCTGTGCCCACAGAGCATTAAAGGTTCTTGTGGACTGACAATTGATATGGACGATTCTCCCAGCCACTTTCGCCACTCTAAACTAGGAGATCTTTTAAATGGCTTAACATCCCATTTTAATTTATCCTTTGTCACTGACTTATGCCTCCCACCCAAGTGCTTTAAACCCACTTATAATGGGAGAGGTTGTCATACTACGATTGATTATACACTTATATCTTCCAGGTACTCAGGGTCGATACTTACTTGGGAGATCCTTGACACTGTTATTAGCGATCACTATCCAATCGGGGTAACCTTAAAGCTAACCCCGTACGCTAAGGACACGGTCAGGCAGAATCCCCCTTATTTTCCTCCCCTACAGCTGGGAACCACTATGGGCCTCTTTCTTAAATGGGACAAAGTGGTTCCCCTCACTTTTCTTAACACTTTGGTTAATAATGTATATGATCACATTCAAACTTGTTTGTCACTCACAGAAAATCCGCAGACAATAACCAATTCTTTTTCTGTAATCTTGTCAGAAATCAAAACTCTGCTCGCATGTGCCCCAAGGAAATCTCCCCCACCTACTCATGGCTGGTTTGATAGGAACTGTTCCAAAGCTTTGCGACTCTTGAAAGTAGCTTTGAAATCTAATCCTAGAAACCGCCTAGTAATACAGCAAGCTAGACATAACTACCGCACTATGCGTCAGGCAAGGAAAAACCAGCTGAAATCACAGGCTTGGTTAGCCCTCGTGGAAGCCTCTGGGAAGAGGGATAATACCGCCTTCTGGAGGGCAGTCAATGCTCCCTTTTTCCTACCCTCCCAGCCCCCGATTTTGGATTCAGCCATAACCCCCGAAACTTGGGTTAAACATTTTAGCACCTTATACAACCCTACTGATTCGGCTAATCGATTGTATGAGAGGGAAAGTGACTCCAATTCCCCCTCTGATTTAACTATCACCACTTTTTTCCCCTTAAACATTCTATTTGACCATGCCGAAGTACTGATGGCCCTAAAACAAAGTCCCTCTGGGAAAGCCCCAGGCCCGGATTGCGTCCCAATAGACGTTTTTAAATCACAGCCTGATCTATGGGCTCCACTGCTCACCAATGTACTGAATTCTTTGAACACCACTGGTTTTATTCCCACTTGGCCTGAGGCAATTGTCGTCCCGATTTTTTAAAAAGGCGCGAGGGATAATCCCGCCAACTATCGCCCAATCTCACTTTTAGACTCCCTCATGAAGGTAGCCGGCGAATTATTTTAAACAGAATACATGACTGGCTAAGCGATCAAGATATTATCTCCAACTTGCAATATGGCTTCAGACAAGGTAAGGGCACTATTGAACAGGGTCTAAATCTGACCCTTATAATAGCCAAATATACTCAGGCCAAAAAAGGCAATCTCTTCATAACCTTTGTAGACCTCAGCTCTGCATTTGACTGCGTCGACCATACGCAGTTATGGGAAACCCTTGCAGAGATCGGTTTAGATCCCCCTATTTTTTCATTTATTAAAGAGCTGTACAGGGATGCATCGGCCCGCGTGAGATATGGTAATAATGGAGAATGTTCTGACAGGTTTTTCATCAGGCGAGGCGTCAGACAGGGTTGTATATTAGCTCCCTTACTTTTTACCCTTTATATCAACTCCGTTAGCCATCATCTGAACAGAACTTTTCATGACTATCCCACAATAAACGGCAAACCTATACCCATTTTGCTTTACGCAGACGATGCCGCAATTATGTCCCAGACCCGCATGGGGCTACAAAGGGCAGTCAACGAATTTACTGACTTTATGTCAAGGAGAGGCCTAAACGTTAATACCTCCAAAACTTACACCATGTCCTGTGGCCTAGGGATCGGAAAAAAGCCATGTTCTATCTTCCTGAATGGCAACAAATTGGATAATATTGATAGTTTCCCTTATTTGGGCATTATTTTTAACAAGAGGGGCACTTGGCGAGCTGCGGCTCAAGCCAGAGGCTTAGCATTGTCTAAAGCCATAGGAGCACTGACCAACTTTTCTAAAAAACTAGGGGGTCGACCAATAAGCCCTTTACTCCAGATCTATCGGGCGAAGTGCATCTCAACTGGCACCTATGGATCCGGGATTTGGGGGATTGAACCCGTCGATCAAATTCAACGCCTCGAGAATGCTTTCTTACGTTATCTCCTGGCTGTCCCTCCTGGCACCTCCACCTATATGGTGCATACTGAATTGGGCCTCACATACATCGCTGACACGATTAATTCTTCCCCCCTTATTTTATGGCATAAAGTCTGGACCAATGAAGAGTTACCTTTTAACAGAGAAATTATTACAGACTGTCTAAAATTGAAAGACGCCAAGAACATAAAATGGTTGAATTACATCAAGAGGTTGTCCACTGATATAGGGCACCCTGAATTTTTTACTGACCCTTCAACCTTAGTTAACATAGCAAAAGTCACGTTAAAGCGTCTTGTTCTAAATTACTGGAGCTGCCATCGATGGTCCTTAGAAAAACAAAAGAGCACTATTGTGGATTACCAAGAATCGACCATTATGAGTGGTACCCAGCAATATTTACTCTTAGAACCATCTCCGTTTACCCGCATGCTCCTGACCCGTTTTCGTACTAACACTTTTTTTAGACTTCTAACTTTTCCCAATCCAAATTGTTGGTCCAGTGACTTACCGAAGTGTCCTTGCGATGACCTTTCAACCCAATCTAACATTCATTGTATTCTATTCTGTAGATTTTATCAATTGCCAAGGACTATTTTTTTAAAACCGTTGCTTAAATCATGGGGATTACGTTCATGTAAAATGGCTTACCAAAAACTAAAAACCCTGGAAACTCCTTTAGCCCTGGCAGCCATTTCATCTTACCTGAAAATGACCTTGAGGCAGCGGACATCAATGGAGACCTAAGTTGATATATATCTTGATGCTTTGATTGTGTATCTGTACTTTTATCTAATCTTAACTACGTTACAAAATAACTGAAATTTTAATTTGTTTTAAATGGATTTTTTAGATTCAAGTGTATGCACTTTTATGATATTGTTTTTGTACATATCGAATAAAGTTCATTATCTATCTATCTATCTATCTATCTATCTATCTATCTATCTATCTATCTATCTATCTATCTATCAGTGGTGAAGGGAGGGGACGGGGCCTGAGATAACGTGTGCAAACAAGCCCTGTGGCGCGTTTTAAGTTGGGGAAACAATTCCCCATCAATCCTGAGGGCCCCTGGGGGCTAACTAGCCCACCAGGTGCTTCCAGTAAGCGCCACTGAGCTGCGTTGCAGAGAGGTGGTCCAGGCAGTGCCACTTTTTACACCTCTCTGCAACGCAGCTCTGTGGCGCATACTGGAGGTACCTAGTGGGCTAGTTGGACCCTAGGGACCCTCAGGATTCAAATGAACTTAATCTCCCAACTAAAAACGGCCACAGGGCGTGTTTACACAGTGGTGAAGGGAGGGGACGGGGCCTGAGTTAACGTGTGCAAACAAGTCCTGTGGCGCGTTTTAAGTTGGGGAAATAATTCCCCTTCAATCCTGAGGGACCCTGGGGGCCAACTAGCCCATCAGATGCTTCCAGTAAGCACCACTCCACTGCGTTGCAGAGAGGTGGTCTAGGCCGCGCCCCTTTTTACATCTCTCTGCAACGCAGCTCTGTGGCGCTTACTGGAGGTACCTAGTTGTCTAGTTGGACCCTAGGGACCCTCAGGATTCAAGGGGACTTAATCTCCCAACTTAAAACGGCCACAGGGCGTGTTTACACAGTGGGGAAGTGAGGGGACGGGGCCTGAGGTGACGTGTGCAAACACGCCCTGTGGAGCGTTTTAAGAGGTAGTTTTAATCCCCTGCCTTATGATATACTAGGGGCTTACAGAGGAGGTCATGCTGATCACAGGGGGACCCCAACGCATAGTGTTCCCTAGTGTATGTAGGTGTTTTCACTGTATTCTGAGTGTCTTTTAACATAGCACTGGCTCTAGGACTGGTTAGTCAGACTCAGTTACCACCAGTATCCGTCTGAAAAAGTTGAGGGTACAGGATGATTTTGCAACAAGGCTTCTTTCTGCTCTTCTGTTTGTTCTTTCTGCATGTTATCCTTCTTCCTGCACTTTTCTTCGTCTTTGAGGACTTCTGTTGCTTCTTTCTGCATTTCTTTTTTTTTTCTTTCTGTGCGTTTTTTCTTCTTTCTTCACATGTCCTATCTCTGTAGGCATAGTTAGAAATTAGCATTTAAAAAACCTTTGAAATTCACTGAAAAAACCATAGGTTTCAGGGGTGTTATAGTTAGGAATTGGCATTTAAAAAACCTTTGAAATTCACAGAAAAAAACATAGGTTTCAGGGGCGTTATAGTTAGCTGGACATTTCCCTCGTACAAAACCCTAGAAATTCCCCCGTTATAGTTAGTTCAGCTAACTATAACTCGCGCCCCCGCAATGCACTGCTGATGACGTCACATATTACATCACTCATGACATGGTCAGTGACATCACTCATGACATCACTGATGACATCTCAAATTACATCACTGATGACATCACTGATGACGTCATCCATGTGATAAATTAGTGCACCTTCTCACACCCCTTGATATAGTCAATCAAAATTTCAGACGTCCATTCTCAAAACCATAGATACTCCAATACCAATAACTACATACCCACTCATTGACTCTTAGATCTACACACACATCCACTCACTCACCTGTACAGTCACTCATACTTACAGTCACTCAGTACAGGACTATCATATGCATTTATACACCTACATAGACACTCACACACCACCAATCATCCATAGAGGTACTCTCACACTTAGTCAGTCATGCAAATAATTAATCACACTCCCATTTACTCACCTATGCAGTTATACACACACAAATTCACTTACTCGTAAAAATAGTACCACATTCTTACGCTCTTATACAATCACTGATAAAAGCACACACTCATCCATACAGCCACTCTCACATATACCCACTTATATACTCTTACGCACATATATACTGCCTTTCAAATATGTAGTTACTCACACATGTACCACTGAGATATACATTCAATCACTAACACACCCATACATACACTCACCCAACCATACAGTCCATCACAGATGCACTCTTAAAACCATGCACCCATAGAATCACCCACTCACACATGTATGCACAGAGGCACACACACCCCACCCACACAAACACTCAGGCACCCAAACAGATACTCAGACAACCAATCAATAACCCATAGAGACACTCATATAGCTATTCACAAAACCATACAGCTGCGTATACACCAACAGACAGACAGATACAGACATTCACACAGTTTAGTCACTAGTCTGCAGTAAGATACGTTTAATGACTCACTTATAGAGTCAGTCACGCACCTACTAAATCATCCATTCACACACTTATACACCCACTCATTCTTCCATAGGTTCTTCCCTATATATATATATTACCATATTTAAAATTTATGGAAACACACACTCACTGGATGACGTCATCAGTGATGTCATCAGTGATGTAATTTCAGATGTCATCAGTGATGTCATCAGTGATGTCACTGAGCATGTCATGAGTGATGTAATATGTGACGTCATCAGCAGTGCATTGCGGGGGCGCGAGTTATAGTTAGCTGAACTAACTATGACGGGGGAATTTCTAGGGTTTTGTACAAGGGAAATGTCCAGCTAACTATAACGCCCCTGAAACCTATGGTTTTTTCAGTATATATATATATATATATATATATATATATATATATATATATTACCTACTGGCGGTCGCCAGTAGGTAGTTATAGTTAGGACCACGTTTCCATAGGAAATCCGCAACATTCTATTTTGAATAACTTTGGCGCCGGTTGACGAATCCTCGCGAATTTTTCAAAATAGGTGGGGCGCTACGCTCCGCTCCTACCCTGAAAGTCTCGGGGGGATTCGTCAAGCGGGGGCTGAGATAAAAGGGGGGTCCCAAAACGCATTTTTCCATAGGACCTTTAGACACAGCTACAGCCCGAACGGCTGAACAGAATTACTTGAAATTTGGCAGAGAGGTAGTCCTCAGGTCAAGGAAGTGCCTTTTGTAGGTTTGGTGTAAATCTGTTCAGTAGATTCTGAGAAAATAGCCTTTAAATCAATATATATATCTGAGCCAGCTTACGTTGCGCTTACGGTGCGCTTACCGTACGCGTACGGTGGCGTGCGCGAGCGCGATTCTGATTGGCCCTTAGATCTTAGTAAACATTCGAATCGGTCGAAACCAGGAAGCGACGGCCGCCATTTTCTCTCTCGCACTCTGACAGGGGGTTGAAAAACCAAGTGCAAAAACATGTAAAGGGGCTGTTTACACAGCTCCCAAGCACCTAGCCATGTCGAGGGAGTCCCCAACGATCCCCCAAGTGAAAAAAGGCAATTTTAATTTTTTCGAAAATTAGGCCGATTACGCTAACCGTACGCGTACGGTAAAAAATAATTAAAAAAAAATAAAAAAAATATCCACATTCACCCCACCCCGTGTGCAAAAGGTGCATGGCTTATTAGAGCTAAACAAAACATATATTTTACCTGTCACAACGATGCTCATCATATGTCCTCCATGTGCGCATGGTGCGCGAAGCGCATCGTGCGTTCATGGCCCATCTAGCGTAACGTGGGCACGCGGTGCGCGAAGCGCACCGTGCGCGCACGGAACGAACTGCGTTAAGTGGGCGCGCACGCCACAAATGGCGTAAAGTAACTTAGCATTTAAAAAACCGTACAAATTCACTGAAAAAACCATAGGTTTCACACACGTTATAGTTAGGAATTAGCATTTAAAAAACCTTGCAAATTCACTGAAAAAACCATAGGTTTCACACATGTTATAGTTAGCTGGACATTTTACTGATAAAAAACCAATGAAATTCCCCCGTTATAGTTACTGTAGGCAACTATAACTCACGCGACCGTAATCCTCTGCTGATGACATATGTGTCTTTATGAAAAAAAAATATTTGTAATATATGTATAGCTAAAATTTAATGGAAGAAGACATGGGCAAATAAGTGTCTAAATACAGTATTAGCATCAGCAGAGGATTACGGTCGCGTGAGTTATAGTTGCCTACAGTAACTATAATGGGGGAATTTCATTGGTTTTTTATCAGTAAAATGTCCAGCTAACTATAACATGTGTGAAACCTATGGTTTTTTCAGTGAATATAAAACAAAGAAATACCCTTTCAGGCATAGAGTGACGAATAAATTATGCAAAAAAGAAGCAGAGAACTCTGGGTAGTTCTCAAGTTTAGGTGGAAAGCAGCTCCTGTATGGAGCACTCTCAACACCAGCGACACTCTAGATCTGCTCACCTCAAATGTCTGTTTTTCTATCAAAATCTTTAAGCATAGGATTAGCACAGTGCCATCCACGCCGAGATAGAAAAGGACAAAGTCTTTTGCCATTTGTACAGCAAAGTCTTTAAGCATAGGACTAGCACAGTGCTGTCCTTGCCGAGCTGTAAAATGACAAAAGCCAATTACCACTCCAGGCACAGTATTACAGCTTTGAGTTGGTAAAATACCAATTAAGCCAACCTGAAATTAGTAAAAGCAACCCCTGACACAGTGTTTCGCTCTAATTAGAGCTCTTCAGAGAGGTATAGCTTTGACCAGACACAAGGGAGCACCCAGTATAAGTCAAAGAAATACCCTTTCAGGCATAGAGTGACGAATAAATTATGCAAAAAAGAAGCAGAGATATCTGGGTAGTTCTCAAGTTTAGGTGGAAAGCAGCTCCTGTATGGAGCACTCTCAACACCAGCGACACTCTAGATCTGCTCACCTCAAATGTCTGTTTTTCTATCAAAATCTTTAAGCATAGGATTAGCACAGTGCCATCCACGCCGAGATAGAAAAGGACAAAGTCTTTTGCCATTTGTACAGCAAAGTCTTTAAGCATAGGTCTAGCACAGTGCTGTCCTTGCCGAACTGTAAAATGACAAAAGCCAATTACCACTCCAGGCACAGTATTACAGCTTTGAGTTGGTAAAATACCAATCAAGCCAACCTGAAATGAGTAAAAGCAACCCCTGACACAGTGTTTCGCTCTAATTAGAGCTCTTCAGAGAGGTATAGCTTTGACCAGACACAAGGGAGCACCCAGTATAAGTCAAAGAAATACCCTTTCAGGCATAGAGTGACGAATAAATTATGCAAAAAAGAAGCAGAGAACTCTGGGTAATTCTCAAGTTTAGGTGGAAAGCAGCTCCTGTATGGAGCACTCTCGACACCAGCGACACTCTAGATCTGCTCACCTCAAATGTCTGTTTTTCTATCAAAATCTTTAAGCATAGGATTAGCACAATGCCACAGTTGCTTTTACTCATTTCAGGTTGGCTTGATTGGTATTTTACCAACTCAAAGCTGTAATACTGTGCCTGGAGTGGTAATTGGCTTTTGTCATTTTACAGCTCGGCAAGGACAGCACTGTGCTAGTCCTATGCTTAAAGACTTTGCTGTACAAATGGCAAAAGACTTTGTCCTTTTCTATCTCGGCGTGGATGGCACTGTGCTAATCCTATGCTTAAAGATTTTGATAGAAAAACAGACATTTGAGGTGAGCAGATCTAGAGTGTCGCTGGTGTTGAGAGTGCTCCATACAGGAGCTGCTTTCCACCTAAACTTGAGAACTACCCAGAGTTCTCTGCTTCTTTTTTGCATATATATATATATATATATATATTTTTTTTTTCCCTACATGTTGAGGACAGGGGAATAAGTGTCTGAGTCCTGTAATGCTGCCAGCAACATTGTTTCTCATGCCAATCAGACTCTTGTGGAAGCGAGATGTCCCACGGGAAGTAAAGCTCCCTGGGCAATCAGAATGCTCTGTTTTTAAATTGGTGCTCCTGCAAGACTCTCTCGAGCCTCTTGCGGACCCAACTGTCAATATATCTATATATTGTTAACCTTAATTTAACAAAAACTACTGTGTGGATTTACACCAAATCAGAAACAGCACAATCTGCATACCAAGATCTAGATTGCAGCCAAATTTGGTGTACTTGTGTTCTGCAGTTTTTGCTGTAGCCCTTCTTAAAGTAGTCTATGAAAAATGCATTGGGATTTTGTGTTTTGGGAACCACTTTTCTGGGCCACCGCATGAAAGATCACCCAACATGTTCCATGCACAAACTAGTCAAAAAGTAGCACCTTTTTCAAACGTTTTAGTGAGATTCGTCAAACAGTGCCAAGGTTATTAGCAGGCTTCTCCAACAAGTAGCTCGTGAGCTACTGGTAGCTCTCCAGCTACCTGTCAGTAGATATCCGTGTGCAGGCCAGCTAATAAATTAGAACCTTTTGCTTAGTTGAATCTATATACATATACCACGATTGAGATTGTATATTCAATAGGCAAATGTGTTTATTTTCAGAACTCATAAGCTGATATTTGTAGAAAAATAGATGAATTTCCAAATTTTATTTAAAGATGATATTTGAGTGATATTTCATGAGGCATTGCAGAGATGTTTTCCAAATGTTATTATCTCAGTGTCAAAGGCATTGTAGCTATGGCTGTTATGTATTACCATGTAGAGGCATCCCATATTGACAAAGCCTTTTTTACATTTCTGCTGGCAACCATTCCTGATGTACTAAGGTGATCACTGCTAGTAATCTTGCATATGGTGGCCACTAATGTAATCTTGTCTTATGTGGTCCCTTTCACAACACTAATAATAAAAGCAGCTTTCGAGCACTTTTATTGGACATAAGTAGTTCTTATTACAGAAAGGGGTATATATATATATATAAACATCATTGTACTGAGAAATTATCACACAAAAATAATTTGTTCTTGCTTTGTTTCTTTGTACATTTCTTTTATTCCTTCTTTTGATGATTCATTTAATACAGCAATACAGCAAACACATGTTTCACCCACAATTGCGCTTCTTCAGGACTCTCAAGTCAATATCATAAGATCATTAGGATCATTCTTAATTTCCTCAATCTCTGTTAACTTGATTCAGGTCTGCACGTTTATCCGTCACTGATCAATTCATTTAGGCATAGCCTCTTCTCACCTCAATTCAACATGCCACTGGTCATAATGTTTTTTGTAAATGTAAGGTCCCCTTGATATGGGTAGTTTCTTTTCTTTAAACCTCCGTCTCCCCATCCGATTCAAAGTGCATTTTATTTTTGTTTAATCTGTTTATTGAAGTTTCATATATGCGAAATATGATACAGACATATATAATATTAGTCAGTACCAGTTGGCAAGGCAAATTCCAAAATCAACATTGCATTATATCGATGTACAGATGGACAATAGCTTATCTTAATCATATTCATACAACACGCCAATACGTTTTTAAAATACGATAATTATATAACATTCGAGGCCTGCTACTGAGTTGATTTCCAGGCGCAGTGCAAGTGTCTATTTCACACCTCGAGGTGTTCCATCTGCATATTTCTAGTGATTCCTGCCGGCTATGTCGTGGAGTCAAGGCTATTGAGCAAGCTACCAGATCCATAATAATAAAATTACAAACATCCAATCATGGGGGACAACAGGAAAGAACAAGGAAGGCTGGGGAGAGGGGAGAACAAGCCACATCTATAACCGTAGTGCCATTCACACGACCCTCATTTTATCATTCTCAATGTCATATTTCAGCATACTGATCCGTTGAATGTTATATATCATACGCAATTCAGATCACATTATTAACAGTGCACCCTATGTCCTGTGTGTGGACTGGATTAGTTGGTGTCAGGAACAGCCAGAGGGTCATCCGGTGCAATGCTACTTGAAGCTCCGTCAGCATCACTTCCCAGGCTGCTGAAATGGGATACTTACGGGATACTTACGAAGCCCCAGCGTGCCGCCTCAGCCTTGGCCCATTTTAGTATGGAATGAACCCAGGCTGTAAGTGAAGGGGGGTCAGTTGCTTTCCGACTGTGAGTGACTAGCCGTTTGGCCACTACTAGCCCCAAGTCTAAAAATCATAAGGAAGCTTTGTGTTTCTTATTTCTGAGAAATATTCCTGTTATGCAAGTCGCCCATGTATTCGGCAGTGTCCTATGTGATCTTGTGTTTAGTAATTGAATCACCCCAAACAAATAGCTTTGCAGTATGGGGCAAGACCATAACATATGTAAAAGGTCAGCATCTATCAGTTTGCAACGCGGGCAACAAGCATCTGTCCTGCTAAACAACCTATTAAATTTTATCTGGGCATAGATAGGCCCTATGGACTGTATAGAATTGAATTAACCTAAATCTTGCATTTCTAGGAATTTGTCTAGGGCTTTCCAGCAACATACCCCATTCCTTGGATGCGTAGGGTCGTGCCAGGTCTGCCCCCCATTTGTTATACAAGGGTGTTAAATCAGTGAAAGTGTGGTCTCGGATGGGTCCCGCAAACCATTTTATGAGGTGTCGCCCCGTACCCAGTACGTGAACATACTGCATCAGAAGGTGCGTCGGGGGCTCCTGCGAGATATTACCACAGTGGCATCTCAATGTATCTATCCAGGAGGCATGGTTTAAGAACTGCACCGGTGGGACACCCTTCTCTTCTGTCAAAGAGAGGAACTGCCTGAACACACCCTCCACATACAGGTCACCTAGTGTGTGTATATCAGCATCCTGCCAGTCTGCAAATTGTGCTGTATTGAGTCTACCCCTTCCTTTCAGCATTCCTAGAATCAGTATTGTGGGTGCATATGGTATGGCATGTCTAGTAAGATATAAAGCTCTACGGAAGCATTTGTGGGCAGCCCCCTCCAATGCTTCCGTGTAAACTCCTAATAGCTGTGGACCTAAAGGATCAGCATAAGTCTTATAAAACTCATGGGGGAGACCATCTGGCCCTGGGACCTTGCCAGTAGGCAGCGCACGCATCGTGTCTTTTACTTCTTCCTTCCCTGCGTTGCTCTGGTGTGAGTGTAGGGAAGGTGAGACCATCTAGGAAGGAGTGAATGTTTGTGTCAGAGACGCTCAAGACAGATCTATGTAAGTGAGTAAAGCGCATGGTCAGTTCCCTGTGAAACTCATGCTGTGTATATTTAAGTTCACCATCCAGAGACCGGAGTGCAGTGATGAGGCTAGTGGCTTGGACCCGCTTGATCAACCAGGCTAATAAGGCCCCAGATCGATCAGTTTTAGAGTATGCTGTCGCTGAATGCGCTGCATAATTCAAACACCTCTGGGGTTCTAGGAGTTCTGTGTGTTTTTGAAGTGCCTCTAGTAGCAGTGCGGAGTCCGGGGCGGCTTCCATTGCTCTAGATTCTAAAGTTAGTAAGTCTCTTCCCACTGCAAGCAACTCCGATTCCATTCGTCTCTTCATACCGCAGCCCAGCCCCAGACATTTCCCACATATTGTAGCCTTCTTAGCAGTCCACTCCTCCATGCTAGATGAGGCCGTCCCCGTATTATGTGTAAAGTATCACCCAGGGCTTCCCCTAATGTGTCTTTAAACAGTGGGTTCTCCAGTGCCGACGGCTGTAGCCGCCACGTAGGGATGTTAAGAGACCCATTTTCCTATGCCAGTGTGACGTAATGTGGGTTATGGTCAGAATGTGTACGGCCCGATAATCTGAGCCCGTTACCTATGGTAGGAGGGAAGGAGAGCTGAGGAATCTGTCTAACCTGACATGTAAATCATGAGGCACGGAGCAGAAGGAATATACCCTCACATCAGGTTTCCGATGTCGCCGGACAACCAGATCACACCCATGCACCCAACTGTTTGGTACCGCAGAGTTGGCGGTGGCCGTAGTGTTTTTAAGGGGGGAAAAGGATCCATCCAATCCAGTATCCATGACGCTATTGAAATCATCTCCAATCAGCCATGGTATGTCGCACCATCAATCTAATTTGGGTGAGTAATCTAAAAAATGTACCTTGGTCTGTATTGGGGTTGTATACATTACCGAACAGTATATTACGCCCGTCTAGCCTGCCCTTAAAAAACACAAATTTACCATCTCTATCGAGCAGTACCTCCTCCACTGTGAATGGTTTGCCTGGCCGAACTTAAATTTAGGCCCCACATGCGTATAGTGAATAATCAGTAGTATACACCTTACTCCTCCATTTCCCTGTAACCTGGCTGCTTCAACACTGTTCAAATGTGTCTCTGGCAAAAGGGCAATGCACACATTATGTCTTTTAAGATATGAATAGACCTCATATCTGTAAGAAGGTGTACGGAGACCCCTCACGTTCAATGTAAGTATTGTGTAATCAGTCATGACACTGCATCATATGAAAATAAGGTGTAACACGACCTTCGCATGCAGTCAATTGTGTGGATCGGCAAAGAGCTGTGACTTCATCCACTCCCCCCAAGGGAACCTTTGTGACTAAAAGGGAAAAAGAATGCGCCAACATGGCGATAGAGGAACCTTACCAGGGTGGTCCCCATAAACAAGAGGTGTTGCCCAAACACTGACGGAATGAAAAACTATCTGTGGAGCCAACTGATTCCCTGTATAAGGGAAAACGTAAGGGGTTGGAAGGCCGAACAGGGCATGCCAATGTATGATTCTCATACATCACACATCTGTACGTAGGGAGGTACAGCCAGCTGAGATAACCTGTAATAGCCATGTATTAACCTGTATGCATTGTCAGTTGCGTAAACCCCATGCCCATCCAGGAATACAAAAGTATCAATACAAAGTGTCACTATGATGCAGTTCTGCCAATAGTTCGTGGTGCAAGCACCTGGACCCCAGTCATTAAACAATACCATCAGAAGTCTGTGGCGTGACATCAGGCATATGATAGACCAGCTACTGATGAGCCCTCATCCTCCAAAGAGTGAGGTGGAGTTCCCTCCTTACTAACCATCTCTGCAGTCTCCGCCAACCGCTCCGCTTCACGAACCACTGCCTGCCTCTCCTGCCTGATTTGATCCTGAGCAGGCGCTGCTGAGTGTCCGAAGTTCCACCTCTTGGATCTTCGTCGACGAGTCCTCATTCCGCTCACCTCGTTTCTCCAGGTGGACATCGTGTTTGTTGGTCTGGGGCCTGAAAACTGGCCTATGGTTTCTAGCCAGTCCCAGGTATCTTGCGGGGTGTCTAAGAATCGTGTTTTTCCATCATAGACCACTCAAAGCTTTTCTGGATAAAGCAATGAATATACAACATTCAGTTGGTGAGGCTTCTGTTTAACTTGGAGGAAAGACCACCGTTGGCGCTGGATCCTAAGCGTGTAGTCCGGGAAGAAGAGGACCTTAGTATTGTCGAACTTAACTTCCGCTAGATTCCTGGTTTCACGCAAGATCATATCTCTGTCCTTAAAGTGCAGCAATTTAAAGATAAGTGGATGCGCCCCAGAACCTGTAGCCGGCTCTCTGCCAGGAATGGTAAAAAAGGGGGAAAAAGAGGAGGAGGGAAGAGTATCCTTGAGCCACCATTCCAAGAAGGCCACTGCGTCCTGACCCTCCGCCCCCTCCAGCATACCAATCAGGCATATATTGTTTCTTCTAGAGCGACCCTCCACATCTTCCACTCTATATTCTAGTTGTCTGATTCGGGCTTCATGCGCTTTCTGCTGCTTCTCCAGGAAAGCAGCTGCCGGCTTTAGCTCTGTAACATCCTGCTCCACTGCAGTGACTCGGTCCCCTAATTCCCAATGATCTGCATGCATTAACGTAAGGTCCAGAGCAACCTTGTCTATTTTGGATTCCATAGACTCCCTGGTTCGTTCCATATCTGCAGAACCAGTGACTTGTGAGGAGGTCCTCGATCCGGTGCCTTTAGTGCGGCCCATTGGTCCAGCCACTTTCTCTAGTATACAACAGAGGCGTGATATTCCAGCAAAGCAAGGCAGGAAAGTTGGAGAGTCTTCCCTTTTCTTTTCCGAGCGGTCCCTGTTGCAGTGACTTTCAATCAGGTTCGGGCACCCACTATGGCAGTGACCTACAAGGGAGGGTCCACAGACAACCGCCACTGTCCCTCCTCTTTCCTTAATTAGTGATTCCTGCAGAAAGGAGCAGAGCGACTATGTCATCCATACAGTCAGGTCTCAGCCCAGCCCGAGCTGGCTGCACCGCCCGCCACTTCTCCCAGATGGCAGTGTTGTGGCCGATATCTTGCTCGCACCACTGCTCCAAGTATTGTAAGCAGGCCCCACACCTCTCCTACGGCTGCAGCCAAACTGCACCGCCGCCCGTCTCCGATCCCACCAGATAGCGTTGTTGGCAACTGCACTCTTCTCCCCTCAATCAGAGGTTCGATATAGGGCCCATCGGCAATCGCTATGAGTGCTACCTACTGCATGCCACCTCAACAGCCCGAGCAGGCCCAGATCGGGTCATCTTCCAAAGCTGCGGTCAGATCCAAGCAGCAGCACCCCCGTCACAACTCTCACTCGGGCTGCACTGTCCCTATCCTCTCCACTGAGGCAAACGGCCCCTATCCACACCACTTGGTCTTTGCAGCAGGTCAGGTATCGTGGCAGGCACTCTCCAGACATCAGGACGCAGCACCGCTCACCCCGTCCAGCCACGGTGATCTACTTGAGGTGCCGTCTGCCGGTTCACGTCGTCACTCTGAGTGGTGTGATGTACATACAGTGGCCGCAATCGCCTCATAGGTGAGTCAGCCGTCTCCACCCAGGCCAGGCATTTTCAGCCGAGATCTGATGTCTGGCTCCAGACGTTCAGGCCATTGCTGTCCTAACAGTATCTTCCCATGGACCAGTGCCTTGGGACTCGCACATCGATTCTCCACAGCTCTGCACTGTGGATGTTACGTCTGTACTGGATAAATTCAACGGATAAAGGGGATCAGTGGCAGAGCAAGTTCAGAGTGTGTCCGCCATGTTGCTCCTGCAGGCCATGCCCCTTTCAAAGTGCATTTTATATATATATATATATATATATATATATATATATATATATATATTACCTACTGGCGGTCGCCAGTAGGTAGTTATAGTTAGGACCGTGTTTCCATAGGAAATCTCAAAATTTATATATATATATATATATAACAGTTATAGTTAGGACCTATTTTCCATAGGAAATCCGTAACGTTCTATTTGGAATAACGTTGGCGTCGATTGATGAATCTTCGTGAAAGTTTCCAAACTTTTGGCCTGCTCCAGTCCGCTCCTATCCTGAAAATTTCACGGTGATTCGTCAAGCGGGGGCTGAGGAAAAAGGGGGTCCCAAAACGCGTTTTCCCCATGCATTTTCCCATAGGATCTGTTGACGCAGCTACAGCCCGAAGTGCTGAACGGAATTACACCAAATTTGGCCAAATTCAGTTCAGACTCGTGCCTTTTGCTTAAATGGTGTAAATCCGTTCAGTAGTTCCTGAGAAAATCAAAAGTAAAATCACATATATATCTGGGCGGAGCCTAACCACACATCTCATCGTGAGATCTGATTGGCTGTCAGCACTTCATCCAAGAAGTGTTGGCAGCCATCTTGGGACCAATATACATGATAGCACCTCATTAAAAAGCATTGCAGTTAATAGAGAAGGATTTAAGACTTTAGTTACATTATAAATCATTTGTTGATGGTACCATACTCATTTTAGGAATTGTGGTGTGTTCTAAGGGGATTTTACCATGTGAAAAAGCCTTCTGCTGTGATATTATGAATCATGTTTGAGAGAAAACTATTTTCTCATGCTTTTCCCACAGAGGTTTGGAAGGTGATCTATAAGCTAAACTGAGAGCATATTTTCTGTAAATTCACATTATCTTTCTCAGTCATGTGAGAATGAAGTCTGACATTCTCAGTAAAACATGTACATCCAACAAGGGCAGAGGCTGTCAGTTGATTCCTTTGTGTTCTACTGCAGCTTCCCAGAGTGTTCTAAAGAACAAATAGAGCGCTAACAGTCCTACTTATGACAAACGTATGGCACACCTGAAGCCATCTTGGTTGGAATAAAGTGGTAACTCTTAATTGTAATTGTAATTGTAAAAAGTATTTATTAAGCGCGTTTGCTGCCCGCAGGCGTCCAAGCGCTAAGTTGATCAGAGAGGTGAAAGATGAAGGAGCTAAGATACGCAGGATTTAGCGAACAGCAGTGTCTTCAGGTTTTTACGAAATGAGAAAAGATCTGGATTGGAGCGAAGTGAGAGGGGGAGAGCATTCCACAGCCTGGCGGCATTCAAAGAGAACAGCCTACCCCCCGTGGGAATGACGGCAAGGAACGCCTCTGTAGACCGAAGATTCCTGTTAGGGTGGTAGGGGGTGACAAGGTCGTTATTAATAGCTGGGCCAGTTTTCCAAAAAGCGCGGTGTGACAGGCACAGTGCCTTAAAGGCCACTCGCTGCCTCACTGGCAACCAGTGGAGACTTTTTAAAGCAGGTCTAGCCGACTGGGTACGCGGGACTTTCAACAGAGAACGTGCTGCACAATTTTGCACAACCTGCAGTTTTCGGAAGGTCATCTCAGGAGCCCCCACATATAGGGCATTGTTCGAGTCCAGGCGAGACTGTATGAGACCTTGTACAGCCACCTTTTTTGCCTCTAAGGGAAGTAGCGGGAGAACCTTCCTCAAGACTCTAAGTAGACCAAAGCATGAGGCGGACAGTTTTTTGGCTTGGGTGGAAAAGGAAAGTTTATTGTCCAGCCATACTCCCAGGCTTTTAACACTTTCCTTAGGGGAGGGGGGGGGGTCCCAGAGTACTGGGCCACAGGGAGGTGAAGGGTACCGGAGAGGTTAGACCAAGGAGCATGAGCTCCGTCTTTTCTCCATTTAGTTTGAGGGAGGAGGTGGTCATCCATCCCTTAACATCCTCTAAGCATTTTAACAGATTGGTTGGGGAGTGCCTATCATTCCCGGTTGTCAGCGAGACCACGAGCTGGGTGTCGTCGGCGTATGACACCATTTTAATGCCATACGGTTCGACAACGTCCGCCAGCGGCCCCATGTACACGTTGAACAAGACCGGGCTTAGGGAGGAGCCCTGTGGTACTCCACAGCTCAGGGGTTTGATAGAGGACGTTGTCTCACCGTCGAAGATCTGAAACGACCTCCCAGACAGGAAGGAATCAAACCACCTTAAAGCATCACCTGAAACTCCGATGTTATGGAGACGGTCCAGCAGGGTGGTATAGCTGACCGTATCGAAGGCGGCACTTAGATCAAGGAGGATCACTGCCACTGATCCTCCCTGATCCAGTATCCTTCTAGCTTCTTCGGTGACCGCTAACAAGGCAGTTTCCGTACCATGTTTTGGTCTGAAGCCTGTCTGGGATGTGTGTAGTAGAGAGTGCTCTTCCAGGAACTGAACCAGCTGTGCATTTATATATTTCTCTAGTACCTTACTGGCCCAGGGAAGCAGTGAGATGGGGCGGTAACTGGAATGATCATCTGGGTCTAGGCTAGGTTTCTTCAGTAGCGCCCGTACCATGGCTTGCTTCCAAGCTGTAGGGACAGAGCAGGCAGAAATTGACGAATTCAGAAGATCCAGCACCACAGGCAGGGTGGCTTTACTAGCCTGCATCAGTACTTCTGGGGGGGCGGGATCACAGGGAGAGCCTGACTTGACCTGTCGAGCCACTTTACTTAAAGTGTCGAGGTCAAGCGGAGGGAAGTGATCGAGACAAGGCTGATCAGGGTGGCAGGGTGAACTAGGAGGGGGAGGATTAATCACGTCCGTAGTTGTTGCTGTAATTGAAAAAGAAGAATACATTTTTAAGACTTTATTGTAGAAGAAATCTGCAAGCTCGTTGCATTGGTCCTGGGTTTTTTTAGGAGGGGATGCCGTGTTGGTACTAGTACATTGCTTTATAATTTGAAAAATTTCTTTGGGTTTTGATTTTGCTCCTAAAATTTTCTCAGCATAGTGGGTTGCCTGGGCCGCTCTGATCCCTTCTCTGTAGGCTTTAATCGCCTCTTTATATGCGACCTTTTTGTCTGGAAGGAAGTCTAAACGCCAGGCTCTCTCTCGTTGCCTGCAGCGGCGCTTTAAAACATTTCATTTAAAAAGGAAGAAGGTTCATTTTGCCATATAAAGCATGATTAGTGCTGCAGAAAGAAAAATTAGGGCACATTTTGAGTTACTTCTGAAATCCTCTTCTATTTCATTAAAAAATTCTGACATGCAGACTGAAACATGCACTTTGAATACCAGCAGCAGACTTCCCTGGTGAGCAGTAGCTTTACCACAGTGATCTAATAAGCAACAAGAGTGCTAACATTCTGAATTTATGGTAAATGTGTGACACATCTGAATGCCTTCTTGATGGAATCAAAGTAAAAAACTGAAAGTATTTCCTACTGAGGAGACTGTAGTAAATGAGGAAATTAGGAAACATCATAACAAATAAGTCTCCCAAAATGGCCACCAGAGACAAAAGAGCCCAAATGTAGCCCAAATATCACCCAGATGTAGCCCAAGTATAGCCCAATGACAGAATGCCCCAGAGTGTTCTAACGAACAACTAGAGCGCTAACAGTCTTACTTATGACAAAAGTATGGCACACCTGAAGCCATCTTGATTGGAATAAAGTGGTAACACTTAAAACATTTAATTTACAAAGGAACACAATGAGCGGGTTAATTTTGCCATAGAAATTATGATTAGTTCTGCAGAAAGAAAAATGAGGGCACATTTTGACTTCTCAAATCCTCTTCTATTTCATAAACCAATTCTGACATGCAGACTGAAACATGCACTTTGAATACCAGCAGCAGACTTCCCTGGTGAGCAGTAGTGTTACTACAGTGATCTAATGAGCAACTAGAGTGCTAACATTCAGAATTGATGGCAAATGTGTGACACATCTGAATGCCTTCTTGATGGAACCAAAATAAAAAACTGAAAGTATTCCCACTGAGGAGACTGCAGTAAATGAGGAAATTAGGAAAATCCATAACAAATAAATCTCCCAAGATGGCCACCAGAGACAAAAGAGCCCAAATGTAGCCCAAATATCACCCAGATGTAGCCCAAGTATAGCCCAATGACAGAATGTCCCAGAGTGTTCTTAAGAACAACTATAGCCCTTACTGTCTTACTGATGACAAAAGTATGGCATACCTGAAGCCTTCTTGATTGGAATAAACTGGTAACACTTAAAACATTTAATTTAAAAAGGAACACAATGAGGGAGTTCATTTTGCCATAGAAATTATGATTAGTGCTGAAGAAAGAAAAATTAGGGCACATTTTGAGTGACTTCTCAAATCCTCTTCTATTTCATTAAACAATTCTGATATGCAGACTGAAACATGCACTTTTAATACCAGCAGCAGACTTCCGTGGTGAGCAGTAGCTTTACTACAGTGATCTAATGAGCAACTAGAGTGCTAACATTCAGAATTTATGGCAAATGTGTGACATATCTGAATACCTTCTTGATGGAATCAAAGTAAAAAACTGAAAGCATTTCTTACTGAGGAGACTGCAGTAAATGAGGAAATTAGGAAACTTCATAACAAATAAATCTCCCAAGATGGCCACCAGAGACAAAAGAGCCCAAATGCAGCACAAATATCACCCAGATGTAGCCCTCGTGTAGCCTAATGACAGAAGTGTGCATTTGTATTTGCAGTTTTATATAGTGCAGACGTGTCAGGTATTGGAGTGCTTTACATGAGCATTGGTTACATCACACAAGATCAAATTCATTTTGGTTGTAGACATGGGGAGATTAAGTGATTTGACCAGAATCACAGAATGTTGAGCTGAAGCAGAAACTCCAACCTAGTTCCCCAGTTGCAAAGTCTGCAGCTCTGGAAGTAACACCACATCCTCTCCCCTAGGTGCAACATTTAATCAAGTGGACAACTGGATAAAAAAAACATAAAGATTACAAATCATTTAAAAGTTCTTTGTCGCTATTTGAAAATTCAGAAAATATGTCCTCATTTTAGTGTTTTAGAGCACTAACCATAATTTTGATGCAAATAAGACCCTCTCATATATGTAATTTCTAAAGGAAATACTCTAGGTATTACAGTTTTGATTACATCAAGATGACGTCAGGCGGTCCACACTTTTGTAATAAATATAGAATGTTAGCAATCTAGTTGTTCATTGGGATACTGTTGAGAGGCAGAGGCCAGGGGCACAAACTCTGAAAATTGAAGGCAGGTAGGAGAGTGCAGAGGCAACAATTTGACAACACTGGGCAGGCAGGAAGGGCAGTGGCAGCACAACAGACTATGGAGGGCAGTGGAAAGGGGGGCAGGGGCAACAAACCAACAATACAGGACTGGCAAGAGAGGCTGTGGCAATATCATAGACCATTGTTGGCAGAAGGAAGAGGCAGTGGTAGTACAACCATACATGCCAACAGACCCGTTTCAGGCAGGAAACGTCCAATGTTTTTAAGCTCAGATGGGCTTTATTTGATCTGTCTCCTGTCTACAATCTCTTCTTTTTCAATGTAACTCAAAGGGGAAAATCAATACCCCAGTTTTTTTCAAAATTTCCCTCTTACCAAGTTCAAAATGTTCCCAAGTATGGTACATTGGATCATGGTAGGCAGGAGGAATTGGGGTAGGGACATGGACTCGGATAACAGAGGACAGGAGGGACATGGAGAGGTGCACCAAACTGACCCTACAGGGCAGGCATCAGGGTTTGCAACAGCACAATACACCACACAGCGCATGCGTGACGGGAGTGCAGCACAACAATCCATAGAAAGCAATAGGGAGGGGACAGGACCATGCACATGGACAACAGAGAACAGAGGGGAAAGAGGCAATGGTAGCTAGCTGACCATAATGGACAGACAGGAGAGAAAGCTGCAGCATAACAGACCATAAAGGGCAGGATGGACGGATCAGGGGCATTACAATGGAGCAGACAAGCCAGGAGGGAGGGAATAGGGGTCTGCACATGGAAACAGAGGGCGGGGAGCAAGGGGGCAGGGCAGGAGCAGCAAGATGACCATGGAGGTCAGGCAGGATGGTCACTAGAAACAAGACACACCATGGAGAGCAACAATGAGACTATGATGGCATACACACAGACCATGGAGGGAAGGTGGGAGGGGGTCAGGGGCAGCTAGCTGACCACACAGGGAAGGTGGGGAAGACCATGCATGGCAAGCAGGAGGGTTAGTGGCAGCACAATAGCTATGATGGGCAAGAAGGAGGGTGCAGGGGCATGCACAAAAGACCATGGCGATAGAAGGGAGGGTCAGGACCTGGGCATAGACAAGAGTGTTCAGGAGAAGGGGCCTCACAACAGACCGCGCGGGACAGGCAGGAGGAGCAGTTGCAGCACAACAGACCAGGGAGGGCAGAAGGGTGTGGCAGTAAAATGGACCATGGAGGACAGGAGGAAGGGGATAGGGGCATGGCATGTGGACAGGCAGGGTGGAGGTGGCAGGGACAGGTTACAGTCATCTGACAATGCTAGGCAGGTGGGAGGGGAGTGGCAGCTCAACAGAACACTCAGAGTAGATAGGAGTGGCAGGTCCATGGAACATGGTGGGCAAAAAGGATGGAGCAGTGGCATGCACAAAGACATCGGAGGGCAGGGGGAAGGAGAATAGGGGCAGCAAGCTAAGCACAGAGGCTAAGCAGAAGGTCAATGATGGGTCATAGAATTGGGCAATGGAGGGCAGGAGGAGTCGACTGGTACATCATGCTAAATGGAGGGCAGTGGCAGCACATCAGACCATGCATGGGAGGAGGGAGGAGGCTAGTCCATGGATTCAGACAACAGAGGATAGGGAGGAGGTGGATGGGGCAGCAAGCTAGCTGTTCAGAGAAGGTGGGTATTAGGAACTTTATTGTTTTTAAAATGTGTGACTGTGCGAACTACTTAAAATATGAACAAGTATGCAACATAATCTCACTTTTATTCAGGAAGAAGAGGACGTTTGTGACTGTGACTTCGGGCTCACTTGGCAGAAACACCCCCTGACCCTCCACCCCCATCGCAAAATGTAATGCCCGTGAAAAGGGTAGGTGGACGCAGTGGTATATAGAACATAGTCCTTAGAGCACGATTGGAAATGAAAACTAGATATAGTATATGGTATAAACTATGCATCAAAAAGTGTGATATAAGATGAACCGGGGCGTGAAATATAATATGCAATACATTGTGCGCAATGACAGATTCATTGGAGAGCGTGAGATAGCACAGGCACTAGCGCGTGCTATGCAATATGCGCCTTGGAGTGTAATATGCGCAGGGCAGTGTTGTGTAACCTAACTAGTCTCTAAAGTTGTAATATAAAATATGTGCTGGGGAGTGTAACGTTGCATATGCACTGTGACAAAGATATGGATCCCAGATTGTAATATGTATGGCTTAGCGCTGTGCATCGAGGAAGGCACGTTAGATGGGGCAATAAAACCCGTGTGAAGGCAAGTGTGGCATGACATATTCACGGGGTAGCGTTACAGTGCACATGGGCTAGAGAGTGTCATAGCATACGCACTAGCTGGTGGAATACAACACAGAGGTGTGAGGCACTCGGCCGGCACTGGTGGGTGTAACACAGCATTGGGCTCAGCCAGGAGCACGCTGTGACTCTCAAGTAAGGTTCGTCTCCTTTCCAGAGAGTAAAATAAAAAGTATTACACATCCGGCGGTGGATGTGTATTTTATTAACCGTGAGGGGGGTTTCTTGCATAGTTTGGTCGAATTTTTGTCGAATCCCCTTTGAATGGCTACCCATGTTTGTATAAATAAACGACAAGGGTGTCTACTTGGAGAGTACCCACCGGCGGGGGTCGCCGGGATTAGGCACGGTAGGGCGTCAGACACGTCAAAGCTTCACTAGCAGTGTAAATACATTCCATGTGGATTCATTCTATGCATAGTCGTCTTTTAATGAATATCACGCAAATCGTCATGGTGATAGGTACGTACGGTTTGTCCAGCATGTCCTAGGTGTTTCTATAAATATATATTTTAAAAAAATAATAAAAAACAAAGGCCGGCCCCGGGGGATGGGGTCCCCGGGGCCATAAGTGGCCTGAGGAGGGGGGCAACGCAGCCCCCTCCTAAAGAGTAATAAAAAAAAAAGGCCATGACCCGGGGGTTGGGGTCCCCGGGGCCGATTAGGCCTTGGGAGGGCCAAATAAAAAAATTTCAACAAAAGAAATTAGGGTGCACGCCCGGGGGATGGGGTCCCCAGGGCCAGTAAATGAGAAAGAGAAGGGGGGCCACACAGCCCTCCTTCTTAAAAAAATAAAATAAATAAAAGACTGGCATCGCGCCGGAGGCCACGCCCCTCTTTGCAGCACTCTGCAAACGCGCCCCCTGGCCAGTTGTAAGTTGGGGAATTACTTCCCCTTCAATACTGAGGGTCCCTGAGGGCCAACTAGCCCAACAGGTAGCTCCAGTATGCGCCAGGGAGCTGCGTTGCAGACAGGTGTTCTGAGGCCACGCCCCTTTTCACACTTCTATGCAACGTAGCTCTGTGGCGCTTACTGGAGGTACCTAGTGGGCTCGTTTGACCCTAGGGACCCTTAGGATTCAAGGGTACTTAATCTCTCAACTTAGAACGGCCACAGGGCGCGTTTACACAGTGGTGAAGGGAGGGGACGGGGCCTGAGGTGACGTGTGCAAACATGCCCTGTGGCGTGTTTTAAGTTGGGGAAATAATTCCCTTTCAATCCTGAGGGACCCTGGGGGCCAACTAGCCCACCAGGTGCTTCCAGTAAGCGCCACTGCTCTGCGTTGCAGAGAGGTGGTGCAGGCCGTGCCCCTTTTTGCACCTCTCTGCAATGGCGCTTACTGGACGTACCTAGTGGGCTATTTTGCCCCTAGGGATCCTCAGGATTCAAGGGGACTTAATCTCCCAACTTAAAAAACGGCCACAGGGCGTGTTTACACAGTGGGGAAGGGAGGGGACGGGGCCTGAGGTGACGTGTGCAAACATGCCCTATGGCGCATTTTAAGTTGGGGAAATAATTCCCCTTCAATCCTGAGGGCCCCTGGGGGCTAACTAGCCCACCAGGTGCTTCCAGTAAGCGCCACTGAGCTGCGTTGCAGAGAGGTGGTCCAGGCCGTGCCACTTTTTACACCTCTCTGCAACGCAGTTCTGTGGCGCTTACTGGAGGTACCTAGTGGGCTAGTTGGACCCTAGGCACCCTCAGGATTCAAATGAACTTAATCTCCCAACTAAAAACGGCCACAGGGCGTGTTTACACAGTGGTGAAGGGAGGGGACGGGGCCTGAGTTAACGTGTGCAAACAAGCCCTGTGGCGCGTTTTAATTTGGGGAAATAATTCCCCTTCAATCCTGAGGGACCCTGTGGCCCAACTAGCCCACCAGGTGCTTCCAGTAAGCGCCACTGCGCTGCGTTGCAGAGAGGTGGTCTAGGCCGTGCCCCTTTTTACATCTCTCTGCAACGCAGCTCTGTGGCGCTTACTGGAGGTACCTAGTGGTCTAGTTGGACCCTAGGGACCCTCAGGATTCAAGGGGACTTACTCTCCCAACTTAAAACGGCCACAGGGCGTGTTTACACAGTGGGGAAGTGAGGGGACGGGCCTGAGGTGACCTGTGCAAACACGCCCTGTGGCGCGTTTTAAGAGGTAGTTTTAATCCCCTGCCCTATTATTTACTAGGGGCTTACAGAGGAGGTCATGCTGATCACAGGGGGACCCCAACGCATAGTGTTCCCTAGTGTATGTAGGTGTTTTCACTGTATTCTGTGTGTCTTTTAACATAGCACTGGCTCTAGGACTGGTTAGACAGACTCAGTTACCACCAGTATCCGTCTGAAAAAGTTGAAGGTACAGGATGATTTTGCAACAAGGCTTCTTTCTGCTCTTCTGTTTGTTCTTTCTGCACGTTATCCTTCTTCCTGCACTTTTCTTCGTCTTTGAGGACTTCTGTTGCTTCTTTCTGCATTTCCTTTTTTTTCTTTCTGTGCGTTTTTTCTTCTTTCTTCACATGTCCTATCTCTGTAGGCATAGTTAGAAATTAGCATTTAAAAAACCTTTCAAATTCACTGAAAAAACCATAGGTTTCAGGCACGTTATAGTTAGGAATTAGCATTTAAAAAACCTTAGAAATTCACTGAAAAAACCATAGGTTTCAGGGGCGTTATAGTTAGCTGGACTTTTCACTCGTACAAAATCATTGAAATTCCCCCGTTATAGTTAGTTCAGCTAACTATAACTTGCGCGCCCGCAATGCACTGCTGATGACGTCACATATTACATCACTCATGTCATTTGAGATGTCATCAGTGATGAGAATGAGTGATGTCACTGACCATGTCATGAGTGATGTAATATGTGACGTCATCAGCAGTGCATTGCGGGCGCGCGAGTTATAGTTAGCTGAACTAACTATAACGGTGGAATTTCAATGGTTTTGTACGAGTGAAAAGTCTAGCTAACTATAACGTCCCTGAAACCTATGGTTTTTTCTGTGAATATATATATATATGTATGTATGTATGATATGTACGTTACCCTTTCAGGCTTAGAGCACCACATAATTTATGAAAAAAAGGAGGCAGAGAACTCTGGGTAGTTCCCAAGCTTTGGTGGAGAGCAGCTCCTGTATAAAGCACCCTACAACACCATCGACACTCTGAATTCAGAGTATTACTGGTGTTGTAGGGTGCTCTATGCAGGAGTTGCTCTCTACCTAAACTTGAGAACAACCCAGAGTTCACCCCTTCCTATATTAAAAAAATATAAATAACAGATACAGTCCTGGCTCACCACATCCACCGACACGGAGGAAGCAGGTATATATATATATATGCTGTAATTGATGTGAATGTTACAAAATGTGCAGTATGTTTTCTATTTCTATGCTGTTGCACTTTGCACTTTAAAAGGAGGTATTGCCCCCATGCGCTGTCATGTGATCAAGGCCATTCTACCGGCCAAAACGCATCATGGAGACAAGGTGATAGCATAATAAATCACTTGGAAAGAATTTGGGTCTGCTCTTGCCTTCTTCAAGTGGAAAAGGAGATCAAAAGGCAAGCGTGCTGATATACACATATATATAAATATATAAATCTCTCTCAAAACAGTATCCTTTCAGGCATAGAGTGGCGCGTAATTTATGCAAAAAAGAAGCTGAGAACTCTTGGTAGTTCTCAAGTTTAGGTGGAAAGCAGCTCTAGATCTGCTCACCTCAAATGTCTACTTTTCCATCAAACTCTTTAAGCATAGGATTAGCACAGTGCCATCCATGCCGAGATAGAAAAGGCCAAAACATTTTGCCATTTCCATAGCAGTCTTTAAGCATAGGACTAGCACAATGCTGTCCGTGCCGAGCTGTAAAATGACAAAAGCCTTTTACCACTCCAGGCTAAACTTGAGAACTACCCCGAGTTATCTGCTTCTTTTTTGCATAATTTAAGCATCACTCTATGCCTGAAAGGGTATTTGTTTTGATATATATAAATCGCTGGTGGTGAGAGTGTACATATATATATCACCTACTGGCGGTCACCAGTTGGTAGTTATAGTTAGGACCATGTTTCAGTAGGAAAAGTGATTTTTGACTTGCCTATATCTTTGGCCTGGTTGGCGAATCTTCATGAAATTTTCCAAAACAAGTGTCATAGTAAGCCTTGTTGTGCATAGCAAGTTTCGGGGAACTGAAAAACAGGGAGATCAAAAAAGTGCTTTTCTCCATGTTAGTTCCTATAGAATGTGTAGTTGAACCTGCAACCTGAACCACTGGACGGAATTGCATCTCACGCTTTAAGGTATTTGGTGTAAATCCATTCAGTAGTTGTCGAGAAATTTAAGAGCAAAAGTTAGTGATATCTCTCGCCGCGGTTATTTTGTGCCCACTTTCCGATTAATTGCAAAGGCGCATGCTGAGAGAAATGTTCTGATTGGCTGGCCGTGACTTGAACAGACAGTTACAGCTGCCATTTTATGGATCGGGAGATGGTCTTCAGGGGCTGAAAATCAAACCTGAAAAAGGTATAGGGGGTGAGGGTAGAGGTACCCTGGCACCATATTGCAAATATAAAGGAGTTAATCATGAAAGCTATGGATCGAAAATCTTTTTTTTTTACAACACGTGATATCCGCTAAGTCATCGTTAATGTCAGCGCGGCCCCCTCCCATGTGATGTCACGATGACTTCGCAAATATCGGCGAATCCAAAATGTTTTAGTGTGTTACTCAAGCACTTATGCATTCACTCATGCACCCACTTAGTGACCCACAAAGAGACTCAAACACCCACTCAGAGACCACTCAGAGACCCACTCATACACTGACGCACCCACTCAGAGAGTCATTCAAAGACTCAGATACCCACTCACAGGCCCACTCAGACTCTGATGCACTCACTCACATTCTCACTGAGAGACTCAGACACCCACTCATGGACCCACTCACAGACTGATGCCACCACTCAGAGACCCAAACACTCAAACACCAACTCACATCCACTCTGATGCTCCCACTCAGAGACTCATGTATCCACTCACAAACCCACTCAGACATTGATGCATTGATGCATCCATATTCAAGAGAGATATTCAAAGACTCAAACACCCACTCACAGATAAATTGAGAGACTCAGACACCCACTCACAGACCCACTCAGACATTGACATACCCACACACAGACCCACTCAGAGATTCAGGAACTTACTCACAGACTTACTTAGAGGCTGATGTATCCAGTCAAAGACCCACTCAAAGACTCCGACACCCACCCACACAGGACGTTAAAGATAGGAAATAGAATTTTAAAAACCTTAGAAATTCACTTAAAAAAACAAAGTTTACAGGGATGTTATAGTTAGGCTTAGATTTCACTCGCACAAAACCATAGAAATTCAGCAGTTATAGTTGCCTGAGCTAACTATAACTAACGCCTATACAATGCACTGCTTACTCAACTGCAACTCAATATATATATATATATATATATATATATATATATATATATATATATACAAAACATATTCACTTTTGAAGGTGGATACTCCTTTGATTTTCTTGGTACTCTCTCCTTAGATCTCTATTTCTGACATTTTCTTTCCATTTTTACATGCTTTGTACTTTACATTTAACAAAACCATTTATCAGTTTTAACTAAGACTTGTTATCTTTGCCTGATCTCACATCACTTCTCACTAGAACATCTCTCACGGGCCTGGATCTTCTGAACGTGATTTGTGGTCTCACAGATATATTACTCACCAATATAGGGTCACACTTGAGAAGATGCCAATGTCTTCTCAAAATGGATCTAACTTTGTCATGGCTGGTATTAAAGGTTGTAACAAGCCTACAACTATCACCAGAAGATTCTTTTTATTTTGGTTTTTGAAAAGGACATCTTCTCTCTTGAACTTATCAACCTTACTTTTGGATACCTCCAAGGTACACCTATCATAGGCCCTGCATTCAAATCTTTTACTGATCTCTTTTTCTGCCTTACTATATTCTTCATCTGTACTACATATCCTTCTAGGTCTTAAATATTCTCTATAAGGGATGCACCTCTTGAGAGTAAGAGGATGAAAACTGCCTGCATGTAGAGTGATGTGGCCTGCACTTGGTTTTCTGAATAATGAGGTCAGCTTCTCTTGCTTTACAATTAATTTGACATCTAAAAATTCCACCTCCATTACATCAATGTTACCAGTGAACACCAAAATAAATCATTTCAATTGATTTTAGAAACAAATTCTTGTGCTGATGCATAATCCCCTCTCCAGATTACAAACACATCTCCTATGAAGCTGACCCATAAGATTATATTTTCCATCTATTTTTCCAAAGAAGGGCCATTCAGCACCTGCTCCTCTCACCATCCCATATTTAAATTAGCATAGCTGGGGGAAAAGCAGGAGCCCATCGTTGTCCGTTGCGCACCTGCTCCTCCCATCAGCCCATATGCAAATTAGCATAGCTCGGGCAAAGTAGGTACCTATCGCTGTCCCACGCTGCTGCTCAAAGATCTCATTATTGAAAAAGAAAATATGTTTCTTGAGTCACCATTCAATCATACACAGTGCTCTAAATGGACAGGTACTCACTGGTACTAAGTACCTGCACTTTTCAATTTTCACCCTTTGAGTACTGGAACTTCTCCTTCACTATGGAGAGTACTGGTACTCAGAGGAACAGCACAGCAGGATCAGTGACATAAGTGTGTGAGCATGCAACTCTCAAGCCGTGCATCAGTGTTGCTCTAAGCTGAGCTGCTGATGCATCTTCAGCAGCTCATTAGCTGTATCAGGGCTGCCTGGGGGTGTGCAAAGCTGGCATCATATGGTGATTCACAGTGTGGGGTCCATTGACCCTACCCATTAGTCCTTTTGTAGGTGTGGAATGCAGGGCCGGCTGCCTGTCCCATGGGGAACAGGAAATTAAATCCAAGTTGTGTAAATTTATTATTATTTTATTTTTAGAAGGTATGAGTGGTTTCATGCTACAGTGGAGTTTGGAAGGCAAGAGGTAATGTGAAAAAAACATTTGAAAGGGCAAATAATTAAGCTCCAACTGTCCTTTAAAAGATGGAGAAACAAGTGAGAGAGGAGAAAGGGATAGAAATTGGGAAGAGTGAAGAGGGGGAGCGAGCAAAAGACAGATATAACCGAAAGGGACAAATACCACAGTGATGGAATTTGTAAATACATAATAGGTGTGATTCAATCAAACAATGACTCTCTATGAAATATCAGCACCCCATTTTTGGTCTCGCCTGACCCAGCGTATGCGCTGGTCTGGCGAGACTTTTTGAGAGGGCTCCAAAAAGTGCTACCAGGCCAGCCTAGAGCTACAGTGCATGTGCGCGGGCGTGCGTGCCGCGCTTTACCACGATTACTTTCACTTTCGCAGCCGCACGGCCGCTTTGATGTTTGATCGCATGGCCGCTTGTTTCAATTAGCGTCCCAGTCACTGTGTCCTGCACTCTTTCCTACCATTTTTCCTCATGCTTTTCACTCCCCATGGCTGTTACTCTGCTTTGTTGTTGCATATTTATATAGCGCAAACTCAACCCGAAGGTATTGGAGCGCTTTACATAGCACCGTATTTACATTACACATTCAGGCACGGGGAGATGAAGTGATTTGCCCAGAATCACAGTATGTGGACGCGACTCCGAGGCTCGAACTCTGGTTTCCTGCATCAGAGGCGGCAGCTCACAGTTACACTTATTTTCTACACTCGCTATGCTTGTCCCTCTGCCTTGCACTCTGTCCTGCCACCTTCTTAAAGAGGCTGGAGACCTACAAAACAGCTCTGCGCATGCCGCACTTGTGCGCAACTTACAACTGAGTCACCGTGAAATCATACTCAGCCTTAGGCCTCACGCTTAGGGGGAGCACTGGGACGCTAATACTTCATGAGCTCACTTAAAACATTACCAAGATAGCTACCGCAAAGGTGCCCTTTTTGTAAATTTTATGTATCGCAAAAACAACGATGGGTGTAATGGTGGCCTTCAGTCCTTTCCTTCAATGTCTACAATGTGACTGAAGAGAGGGGGTTATTAAAGTGCTCTTGAGTAACTAAAGATGTAAACAGGACGCATCCCAAAAACAACTCGCCTATAAATATAATCTAGAGTTGCCACCTTGCTTGCGCCTTACTCTATGCTGTTGGGACATCATTTTTCTACTACAGGCTTGTTAGCCGGTGTGTCTGTTCTATTACTTTATCTGACATGCTAGTCCAGCTGGTTCAATAGAAAAAACATCACAAGTCCTCGCACTTTCTTCTGCTACCAAATACAGTTCGGCCATTGCTTCCATGCTCACTTCACCCTCCCTATGTTTTTCACTCCCCGTGCCTGTCCCTCTGCCTTGCACTCTCTTTGCCACTTATCCTCATGTTATTCTCTTGTGCCCAGTCCCTCGGCTCCACACTCTGTTCTGCAACTTACCCCTATGTTCTTTAATCATTGTACCTACTTGTCTATCCTGCACTCTGTCCTAACAGTTATCCTTATGTTTTTCACTTTTGCCTTTCACCTGCCCCGTACTCTGTCCTAACAGTTATTTTCATATAAGTGCTCGTGAGTAACTACAGTTGTAAACCGAATGCAGAGCAAGGACTACTCTCCTATAAAAATAATCTAGGGTTGCTACCTTGCTTGCGCGTTACTCCATGTTGTTAGGACATCAGGTTTCTGGTACGGGACTTGTTATCCAGTATGTCAGTTCAATTACCATATCCGGCATGCTAGTCCAGCTGGTTCAATAGAAAGAAAACACAACAACTCCCAGAAAGTATAACGTTGTCTCACAAATATTCAAAAAACTTTATACTCATCCCTCTGTCCCGCACTCTCTCCTCCCACTTAAACATATGCATACAGTCTACCTTTCCTTACACCTCGTTGCTTGCTCCCTTTTTTTGTCTTTATTAGGTCCCTCATGTTTTATTTTCGGCCACATAGTACTTACATTGCATTTTTTCGCTTTTGCTGCCTAAACACGCACCAGTACAATATTCTCTCCCTTTTGCCCTACACTCTAACTTACCACATATTCTTCAATCATCGTGTCTATTTCTTACTACACACTTTGTGCTGCCACCTCTCCTCATGTTTCTCCACTTGCTCGATCTGTCTCTTTGCTTTGCACTCTACTGCCACCTATCCTTATATTGTACTACTGTGCTACTTACACATTTTATGTTTCTTTCATTTTTACTTTTTCCGTTAGCCAATATTTTGCCACTACAGATTTACATAACAGCTCTATTATACCAGCCTGTTTACAAACATTACGACAAAAAGACATCAGATTACCTCTTCGTAATACACTCCAATAGATTTGCAATTATACTTAAAAAACTTTTCCCAGCATGCTTTTAAACCCCTACCACATCTAAAAAAATAACCTTCACCATTACATACTGTATTTTCAAACACGTTAATATACCACATGTCTTTACATAACAGTTGCACCCTCCTTACACACATTTAGTCTTCTATTCTCTATCATACCATACCGAAGAAAATAAACCATTTCTATACACACATATTATATGGCTTTGATACCGCTGCTCAAAAAAGCATACATGCTGTGGCTATAATTATTACATTTACCCACTGTGCTACCGCATTAATCTGACAATGCATACAATTACTTCTATTACATATATCTGTACATATAGAAGCCATTTTTTGTAAACTCTTTCTCAAAATATATTTTTTTGTTAACAAGCTAAACAAGCATTTGCAATGCAATAGGTCTTGCATTTACGCGAGTTTGAGCTGTTGGCGTTGTAAATGACAATGCCTTTTATTTATGTTTTGGTTTTTAAAGCATAAAATAAAAGGCATTGTCATTTACAATGCCAATAGCTTAAACTCATGTAAATGCGAGACCTATTGCATTGCAAATGCTTGTTTTATTTTCAGCAATTTCAGACTTTATACATATGATACACTTGAGCCCAAAGTAAGCCACGCTCATGCTTTAAATTGTTTCTGCTGCAGCATGATGCATTTCATTCTGTGTAATTTGTTTGGTCGTGGCAGCACTAGTGTTTTGTTAAAGGATTTTGTGAAATATAGGCAGGGCCACTGGAATTATGCGGCAGGGGAGGAACAAATAATGCGGCATGGTTAACAAATTATGCACCAAGAAAAGGCAAATTATGAGGCTTAAAGCAGCACACTTTATGAAAGCATTACTTCATTATTTTGTTATTTTTACATATAGAAACACTGTCTTGGAAAATATATCACCTTATAATTATCAGTTGTATACCCCGATACAGCAATAGGAAGCACAGAAATGACCAGCCAACCTTTGAGAAGGACCTTTCTTTGCACAGGAACATTTTTCCCCATGTTTTACTAACTTTTGATCCGTTCAAACTGGAAACAATTATTGTTGGGAAAATCTGCAGATTATGCAGCAGATGATAGTTCATGTGGCAAATGCGGCACTTCCATTATTATATGTAAAATGCCACAGAATCACATAATTCCAGTGGCCCTGAATATAGGGTTGCAAACCAGTGCCCTGAAATGCATGCAGCAGGTGTTCGACCACTGTGACAAGGCTAAATCTGTTTGCCAATGATTCTCTGACAGATAGCTCTTTATGGAATATGATCTGTATGAACGTCAGTCTGTAACAATCATTGACTGGCGGTTTGGCTGAGTTGTCTAATCCTGAGCTTTGCATGTGCACATCTAGACCATTTGATAGGAAATGGAGATAGAAATGAGAAGAGAGACAATCAGGAGATAGGGTGAAAAGGAGGAATGGGAATAAGGATAAAGGTTGGGGAAAGAGTGAACAGAAGGTACTAAAGAAAGAGAAAGAGACGCAAAGATGAGGGAGTGATAAAAGAAAGAATGAGGGGTGAAAACAAGAGCAATGTTAAGTAGAAAACGGGAGGATTCAGGCAGGGAGCCACAGGTATATAGTTAGAGAAAGGAGAACGGAGGGGACGTTACATCAAGGACAAATTATTCAGCCCAATGGGGGCTGAATAATTTGTCCTTGATGTAACGTGAACATTTGAACCCACTGGAGGGCTAAATTGGTACACAAAAAACTACGTAGCCCAGCATGCACTGGAAATGTTAAATGAAATTATGGGCACACCGGAGGCCAATTGAACAGAATTAATGAGCATGCAGGGGCTGCTGGTTATGCACTATATCTGGCAAGGGCTCACGGTGGCCTCTGAAGAAGATGAAAGGAATTCATTGAAACGCGTAAGGCCAGCAGGACATAGATACGGGAGGGGAAGCTGTCTGTTATGAATAAAGAAAGATGTTATCTTACCTTCAACGGAGTGCGGCCTTAATTGCTGAAGCAATTCTTTGGGAATATATATATATATATTCACTTAAAAAACCATAGGTTTCACACATGTTATAGTTAGGTGGACTGAAGAGAGGGGGTTATTAAAGTGCTCTTGAGTAACTAAAGATGTAAACAGGACGCATCCCAATAACAACTCGCCTATAAATATAATCTAGAGTTGCCACCTTGCTTGCGCCTTACTCTATGCTGTTGGGACATCATTTTTCTACTACAGGCTTGTTAGCCGGTGTGTCTGTTCTATTACTTTATCTGACATGCTAGTCCAGCTGGTTCAATAGAAAAAACATCACAAGTCCTCGCACTTTCTTCTGCTACCAAATACAGTTCGGCCATTGCTTCCATGCTCACTTCACCCTCCCTATGTTTTTCACTCCCCGTGCCTGTCCCTCTGCCTTGCACTCTCTTTGCCACTTATCCTCATGTTATTCTCTTGTGCCCAGTCCCTCGGCTCCACACTCTGTTCTGCAACTTACCCCTATGTTCTTTAATCATTGTACCTACTTGTCTATCCTGCACTCTGTCCTAACAGTTATCCTTATGTTTTTCACTTTTGCCTTTCACCTGCCCCGTACTCTGTCCTAACAGTTATTTTCATATAAGTGCTCGTGAGTAACTACAGTTGTAAACCGAATGCAGAGCAAGGACTACTCTCCTATAAAAATAATCTAGGGTTGCTACCTTGCTTGCGCGTTACTCCATGTTGTTAGGACATCAGGTTTCTGGTACGGGACTTGTTATCCAGTATGTCAGTTCAATTACCATATCCGGCATGCTAGTCCAGCTGGTTCAATAGAAAGAAAACACAACAACTCCCAGAAAGTATAACGTTGTCTCACAAATATTCAAAAAACTTTATACTCATCCCTCTGTCCCGCACTCTCTCCTCCCACTTAAACATATGCATACAGTCTACCTTTCCTTACACCTCGTTGCTTGCTCCCTTTTTTTGTCTTTATTAGGTCCCTCATGTTTTATTTTCGGCCACATAGTACTTACATTGCATTTTTTCGCTTTTGCTGCCTAAACACGCACCAGTACAATATTCTCTCCCTTTTGCCCTACACTCTAACTTACCACATATTCTTCAATCATCGTGTCTATTTCTTACTACACACTTTCTGCTGCCACCTCTCCTCATGTTTCTCCACTTGCTCGATCTGTCTCTTTGCTTTGCACTCTACTGCCACCTATCCTTATATTGTACTACTGTGCTACTTACACATTTTATGTTTCTTTCATTTTTACTTTTTCCGTTAGCCAATATTTTGCCACTACAGATTTACATAACAGCTCTATTATACCAGCCTGTTTACAAACATTACGACAAAAAGACATCAGATTACCTCTTCGTAATACACTCCAATAGATTTGCAATTATACTTAAAAAACTTTTCCCAGCATGCTTTTAAACCCCTACCACATCTAAAAAAATAACCTTCACCATTACATACTGTATTTTCAAACACGTTAATATACCACATGTCTTTACATAACAGTTGCACCCTCCTTACACATATTTAGTCTTCTATTCTCTATCATACCATACCGAAGAAAATAAACCATTTCTATACACACATATTATATGGCTTTGATACCGCTGCTCAAAAAAGCATACATGCTGTGGCTATAATTATTACATTTACCCACTGTGCTACCGCATTAATCTGACAATGCATACAATTACTTCTATTACATATATCTGTACATATAGAAGCCATTTTTTGTAAACTCTTTCTCAAAATATATTTTTTTGTTAACAAGCTAAACAAGCATTTGCAATGCAATAGGTCTTGCATTTACGCGAGTTTGAGCTGTTGGCGTTGTAAATGACAATGCCTTTTATTTATGTTTTGGTTTTTAAAGCATAAAATAAAAGGCATTGTCATTTACAATGCCAATAGCTTAAACTCATGTAAATGCGAGACCTATTGCATTGCAAATGCTTGTTTTATTTTCAGCAATTTCAGACTTTATACATATGATACACTTGCGCCCAAAGTAAGCCACGCTCATGCTTTAAATTGTTTCTGCTGCAGCATGATGCATTTCATTCTGTGTAATTTGTTTGGTCGTGGCAGCACTAGTGTTTTGTTAAAGGATTTTGTGAAATATAGGCAGGGCCACTGGAATTATGCGGCAGGGGAGGAACAAATATTGCGGCATGGTTAACAAATTATGCACCAAGAAAAGGCAAATTATGAGGCTTAAAGCAGCACACTTTATGAAAGCATTACTTCATTATTTTGTTATTTTTACATATAGAAACACTGTCTTGGAAAATATATCACCTTATAATTATCAGTTGTATACCCCGATACAGCAATAGGAAGCACAGAAATGACCAGCCAACCTTTGAGAAGGACCTTTCTTTGCACAGGAACATTTTTCCCCATGTTTTACTAACTTTTGATCCGTTCAAACTGGAAACAATTATTGTTGGGAAAATCTGCAGATTATGCAGCAGATGATAGTTCATGTGGCAAATGCGGCACTTCCATTATTATATGTAAAATGCCACAGAATCACATAATTCCAGTGGCCCTGAATATAGGGTTGCAAACCAGTGCCCTGAAATGCATGCAGCAGGTGTTCGACCACTGTGACAAGGCTAAATCTGTTTGCCAATGATTCTCTGACAGATAGCTCTTTATGGAATATGATCTGTATGAACGTCAGTCTGTAACAATCATTGACTGGCGGTTTGGCTGAGTTGTCTAATCCTGAGCTTTGCATGTGCACATCTAGACCATTTGATAGGAAATGGAGATAGAAATGAGAAGAGAGACAATCAGGAGATAGGGTGAAAAGGAGGAATGGGAATAAGGATAAAGGTTGGGGAAAGAGTGAACAGAAGGTACTAAAGAAAGAGAAAGAGACGCAAAGATGAGGGAGTGATAAAAGAAAGAATGAGGGGTGAAAACAAGAGCAATGTTAAGTAGAAAACGGGAGGATTCAGGCAGGGAGTCACAGGTATATAGTTAGAGAAAGGAGAACGGAGGGGACGTTACATCAAGGACAAATTATTCAGCCCAATGGGGGCTGAATAATTTGTCCTTGATGTAACGTGAACATTTGAACCCACTGGAGGGCTAAATTGGTACACAAAAAACTACGTAGCCCAGCATGCACTGGAAATGTTAAATGAAATTATGGGCACACCGGAGGCCAATTGAACAGAATTAATGAGCATGCAGGGGCTGCTGGTTATGCACTATATCTGGCAAGGGCTCACGGTGGCCTCTGAAGAAGATGAAAGGAATTCATTGAAACGCGTAAGGCCAGCAGGACATAGATACGGGAGGGGAAGCTGTCTGTTATGAATAAAGAAAGATGTTATCTTACCTTCAACGGAGTGCGGCCTTAATTGCTGAAGCAATTCTTTGGGAATATATATATATATATTCACTTAAAAAACCATAGGTTTCACACATGTTATAGTTAGGTGGACATTTCACTCGTAAAAAACCAATGAAATTCCCCCGTTATAGTTAGGTCAGATAACTATAACTCGCGCGCCCGCAATCCAGTGCTCATGACGTCACATATTACATCACTCATGACATGGTCAGTGGCATCACTCATGACATCACTGATGACATCATCCTTGTGATAGAGGGGCGGTCGCGTGAGTTATAGTTATCTGACCTAACTATAACGGGGGAATTTCATTGTTTTTTTACGAGTGAAATGTCCACCTAACTATAACATGTGTGAAACCTATGGTTTTTTAAGTGAATTTGCAAGGTTTTTTAAATGCTAATTCCTAACTATAACGTGTGTGAAACCTATGGTTTTTTAAGTGAATTTGTACGGTTTTTTAAATGCTAAGTTATGTATGTTTTTTTTCTGTGTTTTTTTAAGGTATTTCACCATGCGCGCACGGTGCGCGCACCCCGCGATTTTTTTCAAAGAAAAATAAAATGTTTTTTCACCCTTCCGTGTCCTTTAGGGACCCCCTGACAAAGGCTAGGGGGTCAGGAACTCTCTACCCTGCCCCCTTTTCACGTTCGCCACCTCTATTTTTTACTCTCGCACCCACAACAAACAAAATGGCGGCCGACACTTCCTGATTTCGACCGATTCGAACGTTGACTGACATGTAACCACCAATCAGAATTACGCTTGCGCACGTTAGGGTGCGCGCACCGTGCGCGCACAGTGCGTGCACGGTGCGCGGCTATAGATATTTATGTGCTTTAACTGCAATTTTCTCAGGAAATACTGAACAGGTTTACTCCATACCTGCAAAAGGCACATGCCTGACCTGAGGACTACCTCTCTGCCAAATTTCAAGTAATTCTGTTCAGCCGTTCGGGCTGTACCTTCGACTAAAGGTCCTATGGGAAAATGCATGGGGAAAACGCGTTTTGGGACCTCCCTTTTTTCTTGGCCCCCGCTTGACGAATCACCCCAAGATTTTCAGGGTAGGAGCTGAGCAGAGCGCCCTATTAGTTTTGAAAATTTCGCGAGGATTCGTCAACCGGCGCCAAAGTTATTCAAAATAGAATTTTCATATTTTCTACGGAAACACGGTCCTAACTATAACTATCTACTGGCGACCGCCAGTAGATAATATATAAATATAAATATAAATATAAATATATATACATATATATATGCACTTTGACTTACTTCTTAAATGATACAGTTGAGAGGATCAGTCTGATTTCAGGGGTAAGGGAGTTTCGGGGCAATACCTCAAAAGGCTTGCTTATGTGGTTTCTTTTTATAGAGTTTCTGTGGTCTCAGTAGTAAGTAAGGTGATAGGACTTCTAGAAGATCTACAGCCACCTGATAACTCCAGTTTTTGTGCACGGTACCTCAGGGTGTTGGGCTTTAATGGGCCATGGAGGCAATTTTGACTCATATGGGAGCCAATTCAGAGCCTGTAGATCAGGAGTGATGTGGTTGTATCTTTTAGATCCGATGATGAGCCTTGCAGCAGAGTTAAGAGAAGCACTTAGAGGAGCCAACGTTGATCTAGGTAGGCTGCAGAGGCTGGAGCTTTAATAGCCCAATCTGGAAATCATTAGGGCTTGAACAACTGGTATTAAGTCATCGAGGTGGAGGAAGGGAGGAAGGGTTTTAATTTCCTTAGAATGCTCATTTTGTAGTTGGTTCCTTTAGTGGCAGTACTCATGTGCTCCTGCATGTTCAAGTTCTTGTCAAGGGTTATTCCTAATGATCTAGTGGAATTTATGATGTGTGGAAGAAAATTAGGAGCTGTTAGTTGCTTCATTCATTCTCCGATATCAGAGGACTGTTTGGGAGGGGCAATTAAGAGGAATTCAGTTTCTTGAACGTTTAGTTTGAAGTGGTTGTGTGTGTCAGCCAGGTTTGAGTTTTTTGAAGAGCTGTGTTAAGAGACCAGATATCTTCAGTGGAAGAGATTTTCAATTACAGTTGTGTATCTTCGGCAAACATGTGATAATGGATGCTAGAAAGGATCAGAGTGTTGATCCCTGTGGAAATCCTAGTATGATAGGTGAAAAATTGCAAAGGGACTAATTAACCTTGATTTGTTGTTATCTGTTGTTGAGAAAAGAGGTGAACCAATTAAGGACAGACCCAGATAGACCCACCTTACGCTCCAGGAATTCTAGGAGGCTGTCATGTCAAACCATGTCAAAAGCTGACGTTAGGTCAAGGAGAATTAGCAGGCAGGATTCATTTTGATCCAACATTTTAGTGCATCTTCTACTATGTGTGATAGAGCCAATTCAGTGATATTTTCCTGGTTGGAAACCAGATAGGAATTGGTCTAAAAGTCGAAATTGTTCTATGTGGTTGCCTAGTTGGATGTGAACACATTTCTTCAGGAGCATCGCCAAGATGAGAATGTTACTGATTGGGCTAAGTTGTTTAGGTCCCCATGATCTGCCATGGGTTTCTTTAAAGTAGGAGTTACCTGTCCAGACTTTAAGCAATCTGGGATGGTGCCTTGACATAATGAGGCATTTACTATCTTGGTCAATTTGAAATCATTGAAGAAATTAGGTGGCAGGGTGTCGTTGAAGGGGTTTGAGGGTTTCAGAGCTGTGAGAATTTTGAGAATGTCATTTTCCTCATTGAATTTGAATGAGTTCCACAAGGTGTTAATTTTGGGGTTAAGCCCTGAAAGAGGTGAGGGCTCAGCGACACAAGGTGTGGTGAGGTTGAGATGCAGTGAGTCTGGAAGGTGCTCCATTGCTGTCATCAGTTCAGCTTCAATTTTATTTGTCTTTTTGTCTTTTCCAAAAAGAAGGAGGAAAAATCCTCGTAGTTTGGTTGTAGAATTCATCCGGTAGGGGGAGGGTTGGATTGTCTATTCGATTGTAGTTTGACCAGCTTGTCTAGTTTTTTAGGTTGGTTTCTAGCTTTATCTAGCTGATTTCTGAAGAAGTTTGCTTTCAAGCTTCTGATGTTTTTTTTATAGGTGTACTTACGTGTTCTCAGATGCATCAGGTGATCAAGGGACAGTGCAAATCTCCACTTATGTTCAGCCATTCTCAGATTGCGTCCTTCTGCAATAAAGCTCCCATTGTACTGTGGTTTAGAGCCTTTGGTGGACAGTATTTTTAACTGTAGGGGTGCAATTGAGTTTAGGATGTTTGTCATGGTATTGTTGTAATGACCAGTGAGCTCATGAACATCTGACATTTCAACCAGAGGGGTCAAAAAGTTGTTGCTGATGACTGTCAGATCATTCGGGTTAATATTTCTTAAGCTCCTTTTCCAGTGCTTAGGTTTCTTTAGTTGAGCCTTGTTAGTTATCACCAATTCTGTGATGATGGTGGTGTTGTGGTGGTCAGTCTAATCACAGGAGACTATAGATTCTAGTAGAATGGAACTGGCCATAGCTATGATTAGATCTAAGGTTGCATCCTTGTTGTGGGTAGGACTGTCACAAATTTGGATCAGGTTGAGATCATCTAGAAAGGTTTTTAGGCTGTTCACTGCAGAGTCATTCTGGTCATTATAGTGGAGGTAAAAATCTCCAAGGAACATCTGAGTTTGGTGTAGTCCTGCATTGGTTCAGACGATTTACATAATTTGTTATAAGAATATGATGTTATCTCATGATGGATGGTAAATAGCATGCAGTTTGCATAATAGCCTGTAGTTACTTGCAATATCAATGCATAGATATTCGCATGGGACCAGAGCAATGGTTTGTGACTGTTTCACTGAGAGACTGGTATGATATATACAGGCGATACCACCCCCTGGCCTTGGGCTCTATCTAATCTTATGATGTCGGGATTGGGAGGAACAAGTAAATCAAGGATAGGTGCAGAGGAATCATTTAGCCATGTTTCAATCAGAATTAAGAGGTCCAGTTCATGTGTAAGGATGAGGTCAGTGATGTCCGCTTCATGCCTTACTGCTGATCAGCAATTGAGTAGCATGTATTTCAGGTGGGAAATGGTGTCCTTTGAGGTAGTGATGGTAACTCGCATGAGGTTGGAGTTGTTTACAACTCAGGAGTTGGGCCTAGGCTCTCTGTGTTGGTTCACAGGAATTGGTTGGATTTGTTCCAGAATATCTGTGTTGTCAGAGGATGTGGGATTATATGAAAGGAGGAGGGAGTGAATGTCTCTGTCATAAAGTGGATCTTTGCACCTAATTAGCAGAGTGGGGTTGTTGGCCTCGTAAACAGCCATGTGACTCATGTCAGCTGGCCATGTACTATGGGATGGTTGCGTAGCTAATTTCCAATTGTGCAGAATTTCCATCTTTGCCACAGCCATGGTCGTAGGCAGCCAACACTTAGCATGACGTGTTAAGTCTGGGAATATGGACATGTCGTGAAGCAGGACTAGGCCTGCCGTCAATTGCTGGGCCACCTCCAGGTGCGCCGCCAAGATGTCCTAAACAGAATCCCAATAGGGTGAAAGTACCAGACAGTCCTACAGAACATGAACAATATCACAACCTGATGCATCACACCGCCAGCATTTGGTGTCCTCTGCCATCTGCGCCCCACACAGTCATTCCAGCATCCAATGCCAGAGGTGTAAGACCTTAAAATAGCTGAATTTTAATCTGGCCTCCCGAAGAAAACTGTCATGCTCTTCCAACAGGTCGTGCTAGTCCTGCTCAGTAATAGAGAGGTCAAGCCTCTGTTCCCACTAGCAGCCCAAGTTATGGCTAGTAGGGCATGAGAAGAGGGCATTTGTAAGGGTAATATACAGTCCTGCCATAGTGTCCCTGTAACCTTTCCATGTCAGGATATATTGTAACAGCAAATCAGGCGCCGGGTCGTAAGGTGGAGTCCATACTGCGTGTAGCAGACTATGTGTGAGTTGTCAATACTGCCAGTGTTGTGACCATAGTCGCGCATAAGAGTGGCGAAAGGGACCAATTCACCGTCCCCCACCATGTCAGTCACATAGCCTATCCCCCTTGTCTTTCACTGTGACCAGTCAATCTCCTCTCCCCCAATCTTAATGTCCCTGTTCTGCCAGAACAGGGCCTTAAGATCGAGCGTAAATGGGGTGTGACGCAAATGGTGAGCATGATGCCAAATATAGTGCATGGTATATTAAATTGGGTTACCCAGGCAGCCAGTCTGACTATGACCCGTGTAGATGGCCATAAGTTTTCTTTTCAATTGGAGCAGGTGGTGCTCCATAAAGGCCCATGTGGGCGTCTCATTAGCCGGCTTCCACATCTGCATCACATTGGACAGCTGCGAGGCCAACCAGTAAGACTCTACATGCGGTTGTCGCTGCACCCTGCAGCAGTTTTAGCATGCAGCTTAGCGGCTTTGAGGCAAATCCTGCATCCCTCCCACACAAAAGACTGTATCATTTAGTCAATTTCCAAAAGTAGGTTGCGGGGATCTTCAAGGGAATCATTATGAATATGTAATTAAACCTCGGCATCACGCTCATCTTTATAATTCGAACTCAACCCCACAGAGACAATCAAAACGCTAGCCATGTGGTGAATTTCGTCTACGATGGGTGCGATATTATCATGCACCACCCTGGAGAGATTGCTACTCAAGCACACCAACAAAGTACTTGAGGCGTTCAGTCCACCAGGTGAACGTCCCCCCAAGGAAGCTATCGTAGTCGCCAATGTCACAGGTTGGGCCTCACACTTCGACCAGTGTATACAGTAGCCCAATAAGGTGGACTCGATCACGTGCATAAGGGCTGGGATCAGTTCACAAGGGTTAACGTGGACTTCCAGGATATCATACGCGTAACAAATTCCTTTTCTTCCTCCCTTCGGTGGGGCACTTTCATGAATACCAGGCACACTGTGTTTCCTAGCTGCCAAGAGCTCCAATGCCTGCAAAAATAGCAGTGGGGATAGTGGATACTCCTGTCTCGTGATGCAGCGGACAGCAAAAAAAAGAGAGGCATAGCCCCCACCTTACTGATGCTGTAGGCGCACTGTAAAGGTACCATACTTTGGTAAAGTAAGTCTCCCCTAGACCCCTGGTCTCCATCACTCAGAACAGGTATGGCCACTCCCCCCGGTCAGACACCTTCTCCGCATCAAGCGAGAAAAGCACCTTCTCATCGTCGTCCTGATGCACTTGCCACAGCAGATGGGTAATCGTCCACAGATGATTTGCTGAAGTTCGGCCAGGCACAAATCCCACTTCTGAGGGGTTGATCAGGAGGGGAATATATATTTGGTTTCTGTTGGCCAGGACCTTTGCCAGAATGTTCATATCTGTGTTGATGAGGCATATTGGGCAATAGTTGGCGCCTTGAAGTGTATCGAAGTCAGGCTTGAGGATCAAGGAGATACCCACCCTGTTGAATTCCAGAAGGGGAGCCGTGGCAGTAGTGAGTTTCCTGAACAGTTTGCCCAGCAGAAGCAGAATCAGAGGTTTGGTGTTTTCTAGAATTCAGTAGGGAGACAGGTGTCTCCTGGTGCCTTCAAAGTTGCCATACCAGCAATGGCCTGTGCAATTTCATCATCACTAATGTCAGCACCGAGTAACTAAGTCTGGTGTTGTTATAGGGTCGGGAAGACGACGCACATCAAGAACGCCTGCACACCGGTATTTTTGTTTGGAGATGAATAGGACTAGAGGGTCCCATAAAAAGTAGCAAACTCCAGCAGTATGTCATGTGGCTCAGTAAGGAGCATAGCACGTGTGGGCCAATGGACTTTTCAGCTGCCCAGAGCACCTGCACGGAGGAGACAGAACTAGCATTCAAATCCAGATATCGGCTCAGGTATTGGAAACAACCGATGTTTGTCTTCAGAGGATTCATGCGCCGATGAGCCTGGAAGGGCCGCAGTAGACAGAGGTCGAGGTCATGCAACACCAGATCATGGTCAGAAGTACTGTTCAGTAGGATCGAGGCAGCCGCTAAATTGCCCAATAGTCTGACAGACAGTAAATTGATAGGGGAATAAGTACCGTGGACACAGGAGGTGAAAGTGTAGTCCCTGTCCCTCGGATGTGTCAAGCAGCAGGGATCCATAATGGCATGGTCAGCGATAGCGTCAGAGAGGATAAACCGGCCTCGGGCTGTCTCGGGCTGTCTGGTCGTATGATTCCTAGATTTGTCAAGGTACGGGTCCACGGGATGTTCCAGCCCCCCCTAATAAGCACCCTGTGCATCTCAAAAGAGAGCAGGAGAATGATGCAAAGAAGTCCACCTTTTAAGATATGTCATGGAGCCGGACCCTAGAGAAAACATATCTACCCAAAGGGTACATCCGAATGTGCAAACAGCAGGGACTTATGAAACAAGATAGCCAACCCACTCTTCCTGGGGACCATGGGAAGAGTTGTGTGTAGAAGGGACCTGCCTCCTGCTGGAATGTATCATCATACCCACCCACTCCCACCTAAGTTTATCGTGCTCAGTGGGGGACAGGTGCATTTGCTGGAGTAGAGCCACATCCGGGTGGTGTGTCCAAAGAAAAGAGAGGGTTTTTTCCCTCTTAATAGAGTAGGTTAAGTGGCTGCATCCACTCCTGCACCTGTGATTCTTTACCCGCCACTGCGGATTGTCCGACTTAGGACAATTTTATGTGGCGGCTGCTCTAGCTTTGGTGGGGCCACAAAGGCTAGTGACATTGTTGCCCGAATGCCAGGGGCACAGTACTTCCACTTGGACTTTCCTTGCTGCTACTCCACGGGGGTGTGATGACTCTCATCTTCTCATCTTTGATCAGCGTGCAGTGGCTCTGCCATGGTGCACTACACCTGCAGTATTCCCTTTGCCTCCCTCCTGGGGGTGCCGCATGCTGAACTCTGCTCAACGTCTTTGGTGCTCCAGGGACACCACCCATTGCCTCTGGCTGGGGCCTGTCTGTTGTCCATGTCCAAGTCAAAGCCCACATGCCAATTGCTGTTCTCGGAGGCTGTCTCTAGGGTGAGGCCACTTGACTCATTGGAGGCAGACGTCATGGCGCAGGCGATGCCGTCTTTGAGCTTTCCCATATTAAAGTCTCAATAAGCTCCATTGGTACCGCTGTCACAAAATGGCACACAATCTGCAATTGATTTGCATGGACATTGCTACCTTCCATCAGCAGCTTGACACCATGGGAACAGAGCCAAAAAAAGGAAAAGATAGTAAAAAAAGACTGAAATCAAATTAGAGCATCTAGTCTTTTATAAAAAAATTAACATCATGTAAACAGGTGTTAGAAATGAAGATCTGTTGTCATCTAAGAAAACATCATATTGTTTTTTTAACAAAACATATTCCCAGAAAACGAACGGACCAAGCAGACAGATGATTGAAAAAGAAGAAATTCAAAGAACTTCATCAGAGGTTCTTCCGTAGAAGAGTAGTATCAAATATTATAAGAAGCATGAAGACAGTTAAAAGCTGAAGAGCATTGCAAAAGCAGAAAGTGTTTTTTGAGTGTCTAGTAAATAAGGTTTTTATATTGAAGAGAAAGCTATTTATTCTAATTTTGCATGGAGTGAGGTGTTTAGATAAACTTGCTAATTCCATGAAAACAAAATGTCATCCAAAGCTTCTGGTTAGTAAAACAAACGTTTGCAGAGAGAGTGGAAACACACTTCCTGTAGTGAAGCATTTTTTAATGAGGACAGTTATTTAAAGGGAAATGAGTTGGTGTTTGCAAGTGACAAAGATGCTTGTGCATATGGAATCAATGAAGGTACACCAATTGAATAAGAAAGGTTAGTGCCTAGAAATGTAGCAGAAGAAATAACCAATGCAGTATTAGATCAACATCCTCAACAACCAGTTTTTGAGTGGAAGTGTAGAAAACTGTCCAACATAAGACAACAGTCTATAGAAAAATTTAGGGGCTAATTATGATGTCGGTGGGTCCGACACCGATGCCACGTTGGTGTCAGACCCACCCACATCTCACACAGTAGTCCACCCGTCTCATTATGATGCGGCAGAGGGACCGTCCTAGGCACTTCCGACGGGCTCAAGGAGCCCATTGTTGCATTGGAAACCATCCATAATCCACAATTGCGAGCCGTGCAATGGCACTTTCCGACAGCAGTTTCATGTTGGCCTTTCTGACATGGAGCTGCTGTTGAAAAGTGTCTTTGGGGGCCCTTGCATGGCCCCAATCCCTCCCCTGCCTCTACTCTAGGGCCTGGGGGCCAGATGGTGCCTGCCACAAGGTGCAGGGATGTTTCAAAGCCTCCATTTGTCAATGGAGGCTTCAGCTGCTGTCCTTTTCCGCCTGCCGCACAGGCTTTCATTGACAAATGGAGGCTTGCGACAGCCCTATGGGCGGTCACATCATAATAGTGCGCTCGTAACTGCCGACTTAAGATTGGGCGGTTCCTTTTTGGCAATGGTGTTGGGTGGACGTAAGTCAGCCCAACATTGTAATAAGCCCCATAGAGTCTTCTTAAACAAATTCAGCAGAGGAACTGTGAAACAAAATATTAAACTGCTGCAATGCCTTGATTCTTGTCGAATTAGAAGTCTGACAAACCTTCAAGAACACTCATTGACTTGCTTATCACAACAGACTTGTGACACTACTTTCCATCACATACGGATGCTGTCTGTGCACCACACTAAACTGCGTAATTTAGTAAGAAGAATGTATTCTGTGAAAACTCCAGCTTTCCAGCTTCAAAAACTAAATGATATGTTAATAAGAGGTAGTCATTTTGAAGTCAGTTCTGTTGAAGATGATACTCAGATAACATAATTTGGGCCTGAAAGGCCAACTGAAGAGAATGAGATGGTTGTGGAGACCAAAACTGAAATTTCTAATGCTAGCACCATTTTAGAGAATTTAAAAAAGGAAATGGGTACATTTGCAAAAACTGCAGAAATTCCTGACAAAGTGTGTGTTTGTTATAGGCAAATTCAACTACAGACCACAAACTAAAAATATTGATATTTGTAAAAAAACAGAATAGAGTGATTTAGGGCCTGATTACGAGTTTGGCGGTCAACAGCATAAACATCGCATCAGCGTCCTCTATGACACCGCTGTGCCAGCGATATACTGCCTGTTGTATTACGAGTTGTGCTGTCTGAAAAGCCAACCGTGTGTCAGGACTCTGTCTGGGACACTGGCATGTGTCCGGGACTCCGGCAACGACTGGTGCAGAATACTGGGTACAGAGCTGCCCAAGATCATACAACGAGTCAAAGGAGAAAGGGAATTCTAAGAGGTAGCTCTGTACAAGAGAATAAGAGAGTTAAGGCTCAGAAAGGACAGGCCCTCAGAGGTGATTTAGCATTTAGAAAAACTACACACAAGACAGATATGCAAGACATATATATAAAACAACATTAACAATAAAGGGTATGCGGGGTAAAGCACTCGAGAGCTCCACACAGTAAGACTGAAGCTCAGTAAGTTCCTCACCAACCCACAATTGCTGTTACAGATACTGACTGCAAATACCCACATATAGGATATGCATACAAAGGCAGGGTCTGTGGAGCTGATACCTATGGTGAAGTTAATAATGTAACTCAAAGACAATACTCACAGTGAACAAGTAACACCATCTAGGTTGTCGGCTGTGCCCACGGATCCTTGCGATCAAACTGGAGCACGCAAGGCAGTAACAGCAAGAGAGTACAACTAAACACAAGCATGATAGACATGGAGCTAGCAAGGAAGAGTGCTTAATAAAAAAGAAATCACAGGGCACACTTGGCAGAAAGCAAGTAACAAACATACAAGGTAATTAGAAGCAAGATAGCAGGAATAGAAAGACAGCAAACTAGGAACTGGAACCAAGGAAATGGGACGAAAGGCAGGGACTGGAAAAGGATATACAGAAGGGGATGCTACAAGGGTATACTAGAATAGTGCAGGTTCAGGAATGAAGAAAACAAAGTAGCATTTAAGGCAGTGCTGGGCAGGAACAAAAATTGAGCTAAGGCTCAGGAGTCAAGGTAGCACTGCAGGCAGTACTGGTTCAGGAACAGGGAATTACTAAAGCTCACGAGTCAAGGTAGCACTACAGGCAGTGCTGCTTCAGGAACAGAAAATTACTAAAGCTTCAGGAGTCAAGGCAGCACTGCAGGCAGTGCTGGTTCAGGAACAGTGGAATTACTAAAGCTCAGGAGTCAAGGTAGCTAGTGCTAATTCAGGAACAAGAATAGCTTTAGTTCGGAAACAATGGAAACAAGGATATCAAAACCTCAAGAAACACTGGACACAAGGGTTGGTCTCACCAGTGCAGAGCTACAATGGCCAACCTTGGCCTGAAGGGAACAGGGGCTTAAAAGAGCTCACAGTAGTCACATGCATCAGGTGTGAGCAGTCTAGCAGCAGCCAGCCACAGGTAAGCTGAATTCCTCCACCCATCCTTGGCCGGCAGGGGTGGAGACGAAGCAGTGAGCAGGGAATTCTAGGTAATGGAGTTTCAGGCATGAGCAGGCTGGCTTCCACAAAACCCTGCATCTATTGGGAATGGTTGGTAATTTGCAAGTAGCATCCAAATGACTGAAAGTCAGTATATGCCTGAGGGGGTGGGTCTGAAAGCCTATTGGAACACTGGAGAGCCCCACAATTCAGCCCCCTGGTGGTGGACACGAGAATGCAGGGAGCGAGTTGTGACACAGTGGCCACGGCGCTCTTCCCGGCGGGACGACAGCGGTCTGCAATGTTGGTGTTGCATCCACCGACGCTGTAAGGTCTGCAGTCCACTCACTGAGCATATTACTCGGTTGTACTCGCGGTCTTCCTTCAGCCATTAACAAACGGCTGTTACACAACGGCAGGAGACCGCCGCGGTGCGCATGAAAAATAAGCACCACAACAGTCACCTTTGGATGCATTTAAAAATCACACAGCTGTTGTGCTTTGGCAAGTGGACACTCTTGCAAATCACACTATAAAACACACCACATTCCTGACTAGCATTCTTTGCTTCCCATTAGCAGCCCACAATACAGGCAGCCCTTTTCTCAGCTCCCCAATTTCAACTTCCCATTTAGCATTCGCCACCACCTATAATTTTTGTTTTGTACCTTTTTCCCTGTATCAATTGTTTGTTTTTCCTTTCATATACTCACTCACATTTGTTTTTCTCATCATGCCAGTCATTGGGATGAAATAATTAGAGTAGTGCCTCAACTTTTTGTTTTCCAAGTCCAGCATACTCCTCTCCATAGGAAAACGGAAATGTTGGACAGGATAGTCAACAGAGTGAATGCTGTTCGCACGGCCCTGTGCACACAGAATGACATTAGGAGGGGGTGGACTGACCTTAGGTTGAGGGTGCATACCAGGTACAACGACCACCTGGACACTCAGAGGACTGGCAGTGGCCATTCCAGCGCCCCATTATTTTTCTTTTCCTGGTAGAAGGTCTTGGCCATCCTGCATTCTGAGGGCTTGATAGGAATACCTGGGGGAGTGGACTCTGGTAAGTTACACTTCAATAACTGGCACATTATCACAATGTCCTGTTTGCTCTCAACTCTGCTTTTGGTATTGTGTTATCCATCTACTTTCCTAACATGCAATACTCAAAGTATCTGAGATGTTGGTTAGTCTGTGTCAATGTGTATTGCTGCATATAAGAGCACATGTATCCAACTCCATGAAATGCCACATGTCACAATGGCGTCTGTGAGTCCATTATCATACAAATATCAATCTAGGACCTATGATATGTGTGAATATTTAAAAGTATGGTCCATCCCAAATGCATGTTGCCAACAGATATGGTACAGTAACCGTTTGTCAAGTGTTGATAAAGTGAGATTGAGGTGACTACAACTACCATGAAGCCCTGTCACTCCAACTCTAACCGAGATGCTAGACTGTTTTTGCCCCTTCTCACTTGTCTGCCATTGAGAGGGGCCTCCAAATAGCATGAGTGCCTGATTTATTTTTTAAGGCAATTTTATTATGCTTTTATTGTATACATTTTAGCATTTTCCTTTACATATGCTAATGCAATCTGTTAAGGCAGCAGGTAGAGTCCTCAAGCCACCTCTCTGTGTTATGGAAAAAGTTGGTAGGGAAGTGGCTGTTTCTGGTATGAGAGGAAGAGGATTTGTAGGTGTAAATTCAATGCAATCAGGATCCCAAAGTAGTTCTTCCTCTGCCTTAGAGATTATGGGGTCGAGACTCACCTGAGTGCAGACTGACGTGACCTAATCTTCAAGTTGAGTAGTTGTTCTAAAACCATTCACGGCCAGTGACCTACTGATGTTAAGTGAGTCGCTACCAGACACTGCCTCCTCTCTAGAAGACTACAGGGCCTTAAGACCAACCTCCTCATTACATAACATGAAGCCTCAGGGTGAGGCACTTGATCATCGTGTCAGACAGATTACCAGAATCTGAGAGTGAATATAAGGCCTCAGGGGAGTTCCTGCAGAATAAACAAGATAAGGTCGGATCATCCATAGAGGTACTTTTCCCTTGTTGTCGCTGAGATACCTGACCTAAAAAGTCATGGAGGGCCCCAGGTCTGGCAGCTTTACAGGCAGAGACTGCAGAGGGGGCTCCATCAATTGAGGTCACCCTGGCTCCATATGCATCTGCCCGTGCCAGTTGAAGCATATTGGCCCCCTTCAAGGAGGCTCATCTGATGTGAGCCTGTGGGTTGATGGTATGGAACTAATGGCGAAGGCTGTCTCTTCTGTTACTGTAGCTTCCAACGCTGCAGAGGAGTTCTTAGAGAAAACATCACTAGAAATACTAGATGGAGACACAACCTTGCTTGCGGTAACCCCTATAATGGTTTAAAAAGGTAAAATATAATGACCAATAGTCCTCTGAGTGGATGTTGATGTAATACCAGCATTTACCTCCAAAAGGAGCAGTGCTGAGCCCAAGATTTCAGGTAAGTTGGGCTTCTGCCCCTGAGGTTTGTCATGAAGTTTCAACTTGCTGAACTCACAGATGGACTTCGAAATATGCAGGCCAGCTCATACATGAGAGATAGCTGGTTCCCCTGAAGTTTCCAGTTTGCTGACAGCCCCTTTCCCGACCGGGAGTCTCTTCCTCCCCATTCTTCAAGGACTAAGGGAGTGAATGGCTGGAGATTTTGCTGATATCCTGGAAAGAATGGGTCGGGAGCCACTACCGTAGTATAGCTGAAAGCCAAGGTACGCAGCGTTAAGTCCAGATAATCCCCTTTGACAAACTGGGGCTGCAGTAAAGAGTCTGAGGAACGGATTCTCTGACGCAATGTGGCGGCAAGTTGTCCAATCTTCTCTAGGGAAACAATGTATTGAGTAGAGGCAGTGGTTCTTTCAGAGCAGTGGCAGCGAGAGGTTAAGGAAACCACTTGCCGATCCAAGGCAGCCCCGGGCTGTGCTGACACCTCCAGACAGATCGACCACTGGGCCTTCCTTCTCGGCCAGGGAAACATAAAATTGTTACAAGCAATCCACACAAAAAAAATCAGAAGAAAAAAAAAAAGGGCTCTTTTAAGAGCCACCTATTTATTACAAAGAAAGACAAACATTTACATTTTTGTTGTCTGTCAGGTTGATAAGGTCCTTGAGCTCCTGCAGGACTCTTATAGGACTTTTTTTAAGAAAGAGGAAGATATAATACAAGTACAGTAGATAATGACAGCATTGGGTTTCTCTGAAAACAGCCTTTTTAAATGTTTTTGTATTTTTGCTATTAGACATGGAAACGAAGAAGGTGGAAAATCATAAAAACTAGGAAGTTATAACTTGGAAGAAAACAATCATTGTGGGCTGAGGAGCACACATGCTCTTCCACAAGCTTATCACCAACTGCTCCGCTGAGCTCTAAAAATGATTTTTTTGTAAATGAGGCAGTACAGCAATTTATTTAAATAAGCTGCATTGCAGTCTGACTACTGTGACTGCACCTGAGGCTGGCTGAGGTGTTATTCCAGCAATTGTTGCAGCCTGTGCTCTTTTCACTTCAGCTCTAGGTAAGTGGGTGTGATGCATAGAACGCATATGGCGCCACAAGCCAGTGGTCCCATAGCTGTACTGCTTCTTAGTTCCACATAAGAATCACTTGTGACATAGTTTGCATGTCACAATTTGTACCTGAGCCTTCTGTGGCCCTGGGGACCCCATCTCTCGGAGCCAGCTCACTAGCTATGCCCCGGGGAGATCACCCCTGGGACATAGCAGGGAAACCTGTCTTTTGCTTAGTGGGAGCATTTTTTTTATCTCCTGACAAGCGCAGCAAACACAAAGGGCCTGATTTAGATTTTGGTGGATCTGGTCCCACCATCACTTCTTTGAATGTTTCACTGCCCACCTACTTGGTGGTCCAGGTCTGTGGATGAAAAACTGTCCGAGTGCTGCTGACACTGCCAGGATTTCCCTCCTGCGTTGATGGTGCCAAAGGCAAAAACTGCGTTGGAGGGAGTCCAGCCAGGATTACTGCCGGCCTAATCACGATGTCTCTTTCTGTCGAGACAACTGTGGTGGGGATACCATAGGTGAGTTGGTGGAATAGATGGAAATTAGGTAAAATTTAATTTTTTTCTCTTTCACACTTCCATTTCCATCTTGAACCTCATTGTCCAGGCAAGTTGTTTGCTGCTACAATTTCACCACAACGCTAATCAACTCCGTTGTCACCGGGATCAAAGGGAATATTTTTTTACACGTGTCTTACTATGAATCAGGAGTTAACATTTCCTTTGGCCTCGTGTATTTTTACATTGCCCTTACAAGTTTAATCTTATGTGCAATGCATTAGTGTTCATTTTTCAACTTATCATTGTAAAATGAACACACTTGTGTTGAAACTGTTAATTGTTTTGTTGTTTTGATGGTTGAGGGTGTTGCACTTGTGGTGCATGTGGGTGGACATTCAATAGTATGTCTGTTGTATGTGTGCTATGCAATCTGTACAAAAAGGGTTATGACACATTACCTACATATATTTTTAAACTACACACAACCTATATGTGTGGTGACACATTATAAAAGTGGTACTTGCCAGTCTCCACTCGACCAGGGACTCACTCCATCAGAAAACTGCAGCTACGACAACGCCAGTACAACGTGGAAATCTAAATCGGCTCAGCGCAAACCTGCCGGCTTGACTGAGAACTGTTTGCCAGAAATGGTGTCTGCCGTGCCGACAGAGGTGTGCCGCTTACCTGACAGTGTGCCATCTGTAGATGAGGGCGGCGGTTCAGCCAGCACACATCTACATACGGAAAGTGGGACTCCATCAACTCAATGAAGTACTTGAAACCATCACAACGGAGGGACGCCGGGAGTTCCGCCACGATCTAAATCAGGCCCAAAGTCTGCTCCCAGCTGGGAGGAGGTTTAAAAATGCTCCTGCCGGCTGGGAACAGAATTTCGATCAGTTGAAACAGATCAAAATATTGCTACTGCCCGGAGGGAACAGCATTACTAGCTGCTCAATAAGGAAGAGACCAATGTCAGTTACCAGTGCATGTGGGGAGCCGGCTTGGCTTGCAGGGGCCTTGGATCTCACCCTGCAGCTGCCAACAAACATATGGTTGTTGCCCTGGGTGGGCACCAGGGCACCCACCTTTAAGTAAAGCGGGCCCGAGGGATGGGGCCCCCTGAACCTGATAACAGCACGGGGGGCCCTCCACTTTATTTCAACTAGTGGCCCTGGGGAATGGGCCCCGTCCCTTTTAATTAAAATAAATGGCCCTGGTCGTGCGGTCCCCAGGGCCCAATAACGCTCGGCCATGAGGCCCCCCTACCCTTTAATAGAAAAAAACCCAGGGAGATGAAGTCCCTAGTGCCTAATAAGGCTCGGGAGGAGGGACCACGTTACCTCTCTCCCCTTTAAAATAAAGAAGACCATTGGGGATGGGGTACCCAGGGCCTAATGAGGCTTGGGGAAGGGGGGCACACCTTAAAAATATATATGGTCCTGTGGGATGACGTCTCAAGGGCCATATTAGGCCCAGGAAGGGGAGGGTCTAATGGCCCTGCCTCTCCTAATAAAACAATAAAGGCCCTGGGGTCCCCAGGGTCAGGCCCTGTGGCCAACCCCCTGCCGTGCATGGCCAAAGGCCATGTGCAGCATGGGGTAGGCTGCCTTTGAGAGGGTTCGCCAGCCAACCCTACTCTGTGCACGACCGAAGGCCCTGCGCAGTGGGGGGGGTTGGCTGCCTTTAGGGGCGTTGGCCACAAGGCCTGGCCTATAACTTGTGCCCTAAGGTAACTATAATTGTGCCCTTGCCATGCACTGCTTACTATGCCACATATTACATCACCCATGACATCCCATGACATCTTCTATAACATCATTGATAGCACTCAACATTTGTAGTGAAATTATTAATGAGAAAATTGTGCCTGGCTCAGGTGTAAGTTATAGTTACCTTATGAGCACGAGTTATAGTTACTTGAGACAACTATAACTATAACTGGTGAATTTCAGTGGTTTTTAGATTTTAAAAAGTTACATTTTACTCAACATTTCATCTAATGTAACATTACTTTAACCTTTGTGTTTTTTAAGTGAATTTCTAGTTTGTTTTTTTTTAACATAAAATAATCTTTAATTACCATACGGAAATCCAACCTCCGCTGCGCATGGCCTTTGGCTGCATAAAAATGGATATACCATAACACTAAAAACAACCAGCTGTTCTCTTTATACAATGGGAAACTGGACTAAATGTTGGCAGTGGACCTCCTCCCTTTTTCTTTGGCAAAAGAAGAGGGGCTTCTGAAATTAGTTAAAGCCTTTTGCTCACAATGGAAGCTTCTAAGCTAGATCTATTTTTCAGTTGTTGCTCTGTCACAGCTGCACCATCAAGTGCTGGAACTGGTTGCTGATGAATTAAGGAAAGTGATGTGTGGTCCATCCATATCACAACAAATATGTGGACCTGTTGTAGACTACAGACAATATTTGCATCTCTGCACACTCAGTATTTTTTAAGTTATTTAAGGAAAGGATTTGTGCTGGCGCCACTAGTACTGATGGTTTTTGAGGAATTCATAGGCATGCAACAATTATAGTGTTTTCAATGGAGAAAGCACATGCAGCTGCCAACAATCTGGAAGAATTCAATACCAAAGTTCTTGAATGGATCCAACCCAGGTGTCTAAGCAATGGACTTGGTGCCAATGACATTGACCACTGCATTTGTGCAATAAAGGCACTAAAATAAGGAATATATATAGGAATATTAGATGGGGCAGTCACCACTGGGTAGTTATAGTTAGGATTGTGCTTCTATAACAAACAAACCTTTTATATTGCCCATAGCTTAGGCCCTGTTTGACGAATCTCCACGAAACTGTGCCAAAAGGTGCTACTTTTTGACTAGTTTGCACATGGGAAGTTTCAAGGTGAACAGTCAAGTGGGGGCTGAGAACATGGCTTTCTCACTAGGAACTTTAGACACCGCTGCATCCTAAACCACTGAACAGATTTACACCAAATTTGAAAGAAAGCTAGATCTTGATCCAGAAAGAGTGCTTTCAAAGTTTTGGTGTAAATCCGTTCAGTAGGTTTGCAGACATTAAGGCAAAAAACATTGTATATTTAACTCCACAGACTATCTGCTGAGCCTACAGATCTCAAAGTTAACCAGGAAGTGGTGGCAGACATCTTATAACTCTGGACTCAGTGCAGAGTACTAAAACAATGTTTAAAAAAAAGACATAAGGGAGCAGGATACAGATACCCTGACCTCATAGGCCTGGTGGTGGGGATGGGGCCGAAAACATATTTTTTTAAAATAAATATATTTGCTGCAAATTTGCAGAGGATCTGCAAATCCTCTGGGAGTGGCCATGGCCCAGGAGGATGATGGTTATTATTTTCCTGAGAGTAGCGCCCATGGCCCCCTCCCCAGGCCGTTTTCAGCCCTTGGGACTGCATGCCCGTGGGCCCCATAGACTTTTCAAGGGAAGGAGGGCACGGGACCCCTCCTCCCTGAGACGCTTTCAGCCCTGGGTACACAATATCCCAGAGCTGCTAAACTTTTCAAAAGCAAGGGCGAAAGCAATGCAAAACCTCAAAAAATATATTACACCCACGGAGGATCCGCAGAGCTGACAGTTCTCAAGATGAGATCTGATTGGCTGCTACTTCATCAACAACAATGTTGTGACAGCCATCCTAGGGCTCATTCCAGAGTTCTCAAAAAGGTAAAAAAGATGTAAGAGAACAGGGTATGGATACCCTGCTCTCCTCGGCCTAGTGGCAAGAACAAAGATATGCTTTTAAATTTTACAGCAAATTTGAGGTTGATCTGCAAATCCGTAGTAATTAAAAAAAATAAATCACAATGAAAAAAAAAAACCCCTAGAGTGGTTCAGGACCCAGGGGTGGAGCGTTTAAATATTTTGGGGAGACAGGCTTGTGGCCCTCCTCCTCGCGGAGGCCCAAGGACCCCATCACCTTGGGCCCGATGTTAAATTATGGGGAGGGGGTGCGGCCCCCTTTCCTGGGCCTCTCTGCGACCTTGAGGACCCCATCCCTGGGGCCTAATGTATATTAAAGGAGAGGGGGAGTGCAGCCACCCTCCCTGAACCTCCAAAGGCCCTGGGGACCCAAGGACAAAAGTTTTTTTACAAGGGAGGGGGCACGCAGCCCCCTTTCCCAAGTGTTGAAAAGCTCCAGGGTTCCCATCCCTGGGACATAGATTTCCTGCCTGCAAGAGTGTGTGCAGGGGAAATAAAATGTGGAACCCCATCTGTTGAGAGTTCATAAATGCACACATTTTTCCCTGTCTGCTCTCTTGCAGGCACTGAATTGGAGGTTGGTCCCGCCTGATGGAGGCAGAGACAAAAACCTGCTCTTACCAGGCTCGAGTGTAGCCGTCTCCTGCTGCACCCAGGATAGATTCATGCAGAGGAGCCACAGGCCCCCTGGAGCTCCCCCATGTCTCTCGAAGCCTGAGATGATCTGCCTGGGATTTCTTCCCGGCTCTCCCTCTGAAGCTGAATGAACTTCAGGACCACATCTGGAATTGAGCGAGGGAAACAGGAGGGAAACTGATTCTGCCTTTCCTGAAATAAAGAAACTGGAACTACTACCTGGCTCCCAACAAACACTTAGCAGCTGGAGGCAAACACTGGGTACCACTAATAATACAAGCTCAGGCACACCTCTAGGGTCGTTTTACTTCTCCTCATCTTGACCACAGGCTGACTATAATATACATAGTTGTGAATGGGCGTGGCAGGCCTCTCAAGTGAACTCATCATACTGTCACTGGACTGGCACCCTCCTGACGGAAGGTCTAACACTTTCAGTACCGCTCTACATCGCTGCATGGGTAAGCTGAAGAACACATGTAGACCTTCGAGGGACGAGCAATCGTGACTCTAATTCGACCCCCAAGGGCACAGATACCGAACATTCCTACAAGAAAGGAAAACATGGAATCTGCATCAGCCCTCTCAAAGCCCTCCTGGTTAACTCAAAAAGATTCTGCCAGCGATTGCGGACTTACATGCGGCCTTTAAATCTAAATTTGACTCGTTAATGAATGATTTGGCAATCCTCTAGAAAAACCAACTACAAATGACCAGGCTATTGATCATTTCGTCCGTGCACACGTGACTTCACCAAACAGACACAATGGATCCGGCAGGGGTTGTGCATGCCTGAGACTAAACTGGACAATGCAGAGGGGCACTACAGATGCAACAATGTCCATATTGTGAGCCTGCCTGGGAAGAAGGAGAGGATCCACCTGCTTTTTCTGGAAATATGATGGAAACCGGATATCGCCCTTGAAACTGTCTCTCCCTATTTTGTGACTGAACGAACACACAGAGTGCCAGCAAAATGGCCACCTTCAAAAGCGCCACACAGACCTATGGTAGTGAGGGTCCTGAACTACTGAGACCAGGATGCAGTCCTGATAGCAGCCCAGGGAGAGAGATCTATTAGCTACAATAAGGTAAAAGTTATGTTTTTCCTAGACTATACCTTGCTGGTCAAGCGACTGAGAGTCTTTTATTTAAATTAAAAAGAAGATACGTGTTATGGGTCTTAAATATATCCTCCTGTTTCCTGCAAAGCCATGGATTTCAGGTGGTAAAATCTCACATTTCTTTACTCAGCTGGAGGCAGCTTAGGATTGGATTGAAACCTTTGAACGGGACATTGTCAATAGCTCACCTTCTACTTCCACCATTCGGAGCGACCAAGTCTCAGCTAAGGTCCAGGCGCTACGCCGCCGAGAACCAAAACACCATGGCCCCATGCAAGATCAGAGTCAGAGGAAATAACAGGAGGAAGTTGCAGCAGCAGCCTCCTTGCAGGAACTCTCAGCAACACCACATCTGCTTTCCTCTGATTTCAATATATCTGTTGATGACCAGATGGGCAAGGAACTTGGCTCCCATTCATTAGCACCACTGGAATTTACAACACAATCCATCAAAGATCTTGTGTGAAACTGTGCTTGCTTTAGGCTTTTCCATTATGAGTGGCTTGTAGCTAGTTACATTGGCCTCTTTGGGGTGCTTAACCCCTCCATAATACTTCTGCTTTATACACGCAGACACCTCATCCAGACACTCCTGAACAGTATGGACACCAGTCTGCAGGGTCACAAGTATAAATATGTACATCTGATGAGCCCAGCTTCCTGTGTTACCCTGGTTCCTCAGCGGGGTTAGGGCTCTTTCCTTTCTATAACCTCTTGCCTCCATTTGCTACTTAGTGATGGAGCGTAAAAGTTTAAAGACGATTTCTTCTATCAATTCACACTATCAAATGACATTTACAAAACTAATTTTTTATAAAATGTCAAAATAGATGATGAAAAAAAATAGCGGCCAGATTTACGACAATGTTTTGCAGTCACAAAGGGGATTTTGGCCCCTTTGCAACCGCAAAATAGGTCAGCCCAATGTACTAACCCTAGTTTGCGAGTCACTAATCAATTAGCGACTCGCAAAATAAGGTTAGCGACTCGCTATTAGAAAGGGGCGTGCCAAGGGCATCCCTTCCTAATAGCGAGTCCATAACATATGTATGAATGTCTTGCAACCACAATTGCCATTGCAAAACACTTTTCTCAGAAGGATGGTAAAGTACTTGCAAACGGAAAGGGGTCCCCAGAGGACCACTTCCCCTTTGGCAATGAATGTGAAAATATTATTTAAGAGCAGGCAGTGGTCCCTGGGACCACTGCCTGGCCTCAAAAAATGAAACTGAAATGTTTAATTTTTATTTTTTAAATGCATCCCGTTTTCCTTTAAGGAAAACCGGATGCATTTAAAAAAATAAAACTGCTTTATTGACAAAGCAGTCCCAGACATGGTGGTCTGCTGACCCCAGCAGGCCACCATCCCTGGGAGGGCCAGCCATTCCCAATGGGGTCGCAGATTGCAACAGCCTCATTAATATTCATGAGGCATGCAATTTGCGACCCCATTGGGAATCGCATACACTGTCTGAGACTCTATTGTACATTGGTGCGAATCGCAATTTGTGTCAATTTGCGAGTCACATAATCCAATGGACGTAAATCTGGCCCTCGATCTTTTACTGCATTGTTAAAGCATGCAAAAGTGTTCTGAAAACCTGATTATGTGAAAGACGTAAATAAATAGAGAGAAAAACAGTTATTTGCTTATGCAATGTAATCAAATATGGTTAACTCAGAAAATGTGATGCTGATTAATGAAAAGAATGCTTCCATAATGAAACACTTGAATACACTTGAAAACGATTGAAATATTTTGTTTAAAGATGCTTGACAGTTCAAGATTAGCTGTTTTATTCCAGTAATACGTGAAAATAAACATGAATAACAAAAGTGACACATGGTAATCTGTTTGAAAAATAAAAATGTGTGACATGTTCTTTTTAGTACCTAATATTGAGATGAAACTTTTTGAGAAAAGAATAATGAGTGAATTAATTAAGAAAACTGAATTATTCATATCAATGTGTGTTTTGTATTAATCATAACGTGATAATGATTTAACAAGATTCATGTAGGCCTCAAATGCTTTCTTTTCCTCGTTTCGAAAAGCAGAATCTAGCTGTAGTAGTCATTTCAGATGCTATGAGAACTTTTCAGAGAGTTTCTTTTCATGCTTTTGAACAATAGGCCCTTTGCTGATTCAGTAACACTTTTGACAGAAATGTATCAATAGAATTGCAAACCCAGAGAGAGTGTCTGGGAACAGACAGACAGTGAACAAATTAATTTTCTTACTTCCAGGGAAAGGATGGAAATTATAAAGTTGTTAAAATTGATGATTTAGCAAAAAGATTACTTAACGCTTCTAGAATTCTTAGTGAGGTATTGATCACAACCGGAAACCATAACGTACAATGGAACTGATACTTTGTGGGCTTAAACTGAGAACTTTTGGACGTATAATTGCCCCCTTTGGAGGAGAAGTCGGGGCTGGTTATCATTTTCCATTTCCTTTCCTGGCATGCTGTCGGACTTAACTCTAATTCTTGTTCCTATGCCAAACCCATTTGAACTGAATTTTCTGAACTGACTCAACCTGTACTTTGCCGGCTGGTAAAGTGGGCAGGTATAACTCTTTGGCTGGAGAGTTTATGGACTCATTCCTGTGACTCTTTATGCTTCAACTCTGCATATTTGGTTTGTATAAACTAAATGCGGAACTTGACTTTTCTATATGTCTCTCTCCCTCTCTTTCTTATCCCCTAGGTGATCAGCATATGTCTAATTCCTGAATCTGTATGACATTGTGTGACTAATTGTACAAAATGATTTTCTATAAACAAAAGCTTAAATGTGATTTATGTTTCTTGACCATTCAAACTGAGGCTTAGATAAACTATTTACATGAGTAATTTTATCATATTTGTGTCATTCTTGGTGTGCAAACTTCTTGTCGTACGTTTTATCAATTAACGTCTATTGAAATGTTGTTTATTGTCAGCACAAATTTGGCATCTTCTTATTCCAGGTCCTCATAAGGATTTGCCACATGTTCTCTTAATAACCAAGTCCCTGTTAGCTCACATAAAAGATGCATTGGAGGATCTATGGATGTTAAGTATTTGATATGGGCCCAGAGAGGAAACAGTCAGAGTATGTATGAAAGGATGTAAGTGTATGAAACTAGTTTTGCATAGCTTCCGCTGGATCGTTAGCATTTATGCTTGGGGTTTCTAAATTGTTATTGTTTTGTTCACCTATTTCTCTTTCCCAGGTGGGGGTGTATTTTCTTCTTTTTGGTCTTTTGGATGACATGTTGTGATCTGATTTGGAATGCTAGATGCTTCCATACAGTTAAATATTACAGGATATCTCTGCCTACCACACTACTTTTCAATCCCCACCTAATGGTATCCACAGTCACCACTTCTAATTCTTACCATGCTCCTTAGCTGTCCTGACCAGGTACAAAATGTATTTAGTTCACTGCATCTTGTCATCATAGTTTGATTACATGAAATATCAGGGGCTTGAATTCACTACAAAACATGACAAAGTCCATGCAACATTGACTCGTAGGCAGGCCCAGATAGTCTTTTTACAAGAGACCTATTTGGCGGTGATGGAGGTCTCCAAAATAATGACCAAATGGTGGGGTCAGATCTATTGCACTGTCTTTTCCGTCTCCTCGATGGATAGATCAACACTGCCACTCTCACAATCACTCACGTTTCTCAATGCATCCCAACTCCAGCAATGGTTGGCGCAATGCGACCTGGATGAGACATGGTTCCTGAAATACCAGACTCTTCGCAAGTTTTCCTTTTATTGCGCAGCGCACAAAATTTACCCACAGTTGAAAAGTTTCATATGTTCTTCAAACCTCCATAAACAGTTACTTCTATATCCTACAAACCCAGGGCAATATCTGACCATAGCCTCTTGCCTTTGGTTGTAGATTGGGGTTGGATCTCCTCCCCGATCCCCAACTGGAGGCTTGCAGTCTCTATGTTGCATGATGTAGTATTTTGACAAGAGATACTCAACCACATAGATGCATTCTTTCAAGCGAATAATGGTTCCCCCTCCTCCCCCAAGATAGAATAGGAAATATGTAAAGCGGTGACAAGGGGACTATCTATTAAAACTAAGGTGGGTGTTCAGTGGGCCCTTCTAGGGGATTTGGAAAAGGCAGAATTCTCTCTCCTCGATCTGGAACGAGCTGTGTCATCATCACCCAATAAGGTTGATGAATCACATTGGGCCAGAGCCACTTACTTTGATAAAATAGAATCACCTCGATGCCATGACTACTCTGTCTATCAAGTGAGAACCAACATGAAGGCAACAAGCCTAGTTGCCTGTAGGCGCAACTGGACACCAAGTTTCATGCAGGCTCTACCCCACTCTCAGTTTGACATCGGGGGTAACAGCCCACACTCAGTCGGCCATTAACAGCACCTTCCACGATTATTATAGTGCTCTTTATAGAGCTCTAAAACTGACCCCTGCTATAGAAATATTTGTCACCCCAATAAGTCTAGCTTGTGTATCCCCTGAGACCCAGCTTTCCCTAACTATCCCAAAATCGCAACAAGAAATTACAACAATACTGAGCGGCCTACCCTAAGGGAAAACCCAAGGATCATATGGCTCACCGGCGAAATTCTATACCCAGTTTGCTCAACTGGTAGCGCCCAGGCTGGCAATACTATATGAGGCGATCTTCACCTCCAGCTCTCTTACCCCTCCCTTCATGAGGTTCCAATCACTACACAGCAGAAACTGCACAAAGTTGTTCTTATATGGCTTCTAATCACTCATTATCCATTTTTAACACTGACTATAAAATCTTCCAATGTGCAGGTTAAGGCCAGAACTTCTGATCATAATTCAGGAAGACCAATTGGAGTTTGTCCTGGATTGTAACACTTCCCTCAACCTCCGCAGGCTAAGGCAAATCAAACAGAAACAGCAGATATATTCCCAGCAGCAGCATGCATTGCTCTCGATTTAATGAAAGCCTTTGATTCCTTACACTGAGAATTATGCATATGGTACTTCTACTTGTTGGAGTGGGCCTCTATTGACAAAGATGGATACAAATTCTTTACTCAAACCTCTCCACCTGGTAAAAACACGGACATGTATCTCAGTCTTGTGGCTGGCGGGAAGAGGTACTCGGCAGGCCTGCCCCCTTTCACCTTTATTATTTGCTATGTGATAAAACCCTTAGAGGCCTGCATGCATCTCCTTGGAGTTCTTTGGGGTATACTGATTTGCGGCACTTCCCATGCCGTATATCTCTATGCCATTGATATCGTGTTATATATAAAGGATGCAAGTGCCGATTTATCCTCTATTACTCACTTGCTAATTTTGCAGCCGTCGCAGGCCTTTAGTTTAATTGGGACGAATGCTGTATATTTCCTCTACACCCGGGTATTGAGCTTCCCCTCCAAGTGCACTTAGATCCCAAGTTAAAACAAGAAACAGTTACGTTTAGATATCTGGGCCTGAATATTTATCACTCCTCTGCTGATCTGCATCATGGAAATTTGGGCAGAGTGGTCCGAGCTCTCAGAGACCAAATTACATTCTGACCTTCCTTCCCACTACCGGTGATGGGCTGAGTAGCATTGATAAAGATGGTGGCACCGCCTCACTTATTGTATTACTTTATTAATTTGTCATTGCTGATTCCTCACTCCTTTTCTGACTATTGGACACGTTCCGTATCGCTTTCATTTGGGGGGGGTGGAAAGAGGCTGGGTAGCCCTTACCACACTGAATATCCCCGCGGCCCTCATGGACTAACTCAACCTGACTTTGAACACTATTGCTTGGCTTCATGGCTTCACAGCTTCAATGGCTGTCTTGCTGGCTCTCTGGGCACTCCCTACATGAAATGGGGTTTACTAATAGTGACATTAAGAAGTGATTGCTGTATTTTTCATTATTCCCCACTAGCCACACAGCTTTCTACAGGGTTGCTTCAAACAGCCTTTTCTTGCCTGGCCAGAACCCGCAAACTGACTAAGGCGGCAACGCACTATGTGCCCATACTATTTTCCAGGTGGGCCTCCCTATTAACACAGGACAGCTGTGCCGGAGCAGTGCACATATGGACGTCTGCTGGCCTACTTACAATAGGTGATCAATTTCTCAACGGCGAACTACTGGACTTCCAGACATTTATGCCAGATTACAACTTTCCCCCTGCCCAATTTCTTACCTATGAACATACTAGGCCATCTTTCAACACCCTCCTCCACACTCATTTGACACCACTCTCACACAAAGTATACCAGGAGCTCTATGCAGCAGGAACAAGCAGCAAACTAATCAAATGGTTCTATAAGATTTTAAATAAAATAGGAAGGTTGATCCAGGGCTTCTCTTAGGACTGTATAAGCTAAACCACTCCATGACTCAGACTGGGCTTAGGAATTAGAGTATCCTCACGAAGTGTCTTGTGGATCCCTCTTCAAATATATTCAGTTTAATATCTACCCTGAACCAGAACTATCTCACACCAGCTCGGATTAATACACTTTTACCAGGTGCTGCGGATACCTACCCCCGTTGCTCACCTCTAAATATGGATCTTCTCTATATGCTCTGGGCTTGCCCGTCACTCCACTCCTACTGGCTGGACGCACTCGAAACACTAGCTATTACAACAGGCGGAACGCTGAGTAATTACCCCGGGTTAGTACTGATGGGCTTATTCCCTCGCCACAAATTTGAAAGACCAATCACTAAATTCTTCGATCTGGGCCTGCTTATAGCAAAGCGCAATATCATGCTGCATTGGAAAAGACCCACTTCCCCAACCAATCCCTCCTGGGCCAGGTCCTTGCTCTATTGGTTTCTCTCTGAAAGCCCCTTGCTGCATAGGGAGGCACGAGCTGGGCTGAGGAAGTATTTTATTGCCCTGGCGTGGGATATGCTAGTGAAAGAGTTTAAAGGGGCTACCAAAGAGGACACCCTACTGCCTTGAATCATCCCTGACAAAGATATTCAATACTTTACTGATTTATGAATGATATAGAAAAAAAGAATAATCATAGAACCAGAGATATTGGATTCCAGATAGACATAGTGGAATCTCTTATATAGTTAGCATTTAATGTCGGATACCGTCATCTGAGCCGGTAGTACATATATATATATAGATAAAGATATGTGTATATATATATATTCACTGAAAAAACCAAAGTTTCAGGGGCGTTATAGTTAGGAATTGGCATTTAAAAAACTTAGAAATTCACTGAAAAAACCATAGGTTTCAGGGGCATTATAGTTAGCAGGACATTTCCCTCGTACAAAACCCTAGAAATTCCCCTGTTATAGTTAGTTCAGCTAAATATAACTCGCGCCCCCGCAATGCACTGCTGATGACGTCACATATTACATCACTCATGACATGGTCAGTGACATCACTGATGACATCTCAAATGACATCACTGATGACATCACTGATGACGTCATCCATGTGATAAATTAGTGCATCTTCTCACACCCTAATATAACCTTTGATACACCGACTCAAAATTTCAGACGGCCATTTTGACAACCATAGATACTCCAATACCAATAACTACATACCCACTCATTGACTCTTAGGTCTACATGCACCTCCACTCACTCACCTGTACAGTCACTCATACTTACAGTCACTCCGTACAAGACTATCATATGCATTTATACAGATATATAGACACTCACACACTGCCAATCATCCATTGAGGTACTGACACACCTAGTCAGTTGTGCAAATAATTAAACACAGTCCAATTGACTCACCTATACAGTTAAACACACTCAAGTTCACTTACTCATAAAAATACTAAAAAATGTTGACACTCTTATTCAATTACTAGTACAAGCACACACTCATCCATACAGCCAGTCCCGCAATCACACACTCTCACATATAGATAGTTATTTACTCTTATACACATATACACTGTGTTTCACATATGTAGTTACTGTCACATGTACAACTGAGATATACATTCAATCACTAACACACCCTTACATACACTCACCCAACCATACAGTCCATCACAGTTGCACTCTTAAAACCATGCACCCATAGAATCACCCACTCACACATCTATGCACAGAGTCACACACACCCCACCCACACATACACTCAGGCACCCATACAGATACTCAGACAACCAATCAATAACCCATAGAGACACTCATATTGCTATTCACAAAACCATGCAGCCGTTTATACACCAACAGATAGACAGATACAGACATTCACACAGTTTAGTCACTAGTCTGCAGTAAGATACATTTAATGACTCACTTATAGAGTCAGTTACGCACCTAGAAAATCACCCATTCACACACTTTTACAACCACTTAATCTTCAACAGGCCTTTCCCTATATATATTAAACATATTAAAACTGTTCAGAAACACATACTCAATGGATGACGTCATCAGTGATGTCATCAGTGATGTCATTTGAGATGTCATCAGTGATGTCATCAGTGATGTCACTGACCATGTCATGAGTGATGTAATATGTGACGTCATCAGCAGTGTATTGCGGGGGCGCGAGTTATAGTTAGCTGAACTAACTATAACAGGGGAATTTCTAGGATTTTGTATGAGGGAAATGTCCAGCTAACTATAATGCCCCTGAAACCTATGGTTTTTTCAGTGAATTTCTAAGGTTTTTTAAATGCCAATTCCTAACTATAACGCCCCTGAAACCTTTGGTTTTTTCAGTGAATTTCAAAGGTTTTTTAAATGCCAATTCCTAACTATAACGTGCATAAAACCTATGGTTTTTTCAGTGAATTTCAAAGGTTTTTTAAATGCTAATACCTATCTATAACTTATCTCTGAAGATATCATGAAAAGCATTCTTTTTTAAAAGTAGGTTGCACATTAGTTTTGTGGAAAAGCATCTTTGTGATTGGTTAAGAAAAAGCAGTTTCAACGTGGAATACATATCATAGGATAAAATTTGCTCAGCTCAACCACACCTGCTACTTGCATTTGGAAGGCACTGTTCGAACTTAAAACAATCGTCAACTTTTAACCTGCACATGTCGTTAAATGTTCAAGAAAATGTTACAAAAAAATATCGTAAAGTTTTAAAAAATTGATGAACTTTTAACCTGCACATATTGTAGAATGTTCTAGAAAGTGTGTTGATAGAATACGTTGCACTTCTGACTTCTATGTGTTGTTGAATATTAAAAAAACCGGTTCATATGAAAATTAAAAAGAAACCAATAGAGAAGTTTTGAAACCTAAAAGAATCAAGGAACTATTCTAATTTATTCTTTACATGTATTTATGTGTGCAGCAACAAAATTATAGACACAACAGCACTAGGAAAAGGAAGAAGCAGGGAGTGGGGGGGAGATGGGCAGAATGGCACACATGCACAATTAAGTACAACACACATATAGACTAACAATGGCCAAAATGAAACACACCAACAAGGAGCACAAGTCACACAACCTGCCAACATCACACCACTGCACGAGCATAGAAGTGAAAACCACGCTGCATTCATAGAGGATGTGTACAAAGGCCAGTCGTTGGTGTTTTGGGATGTCTGCGACCGTGGTCATCATGGATGAGATGCCCAGCATGTGGCACATGGTTGAGTTCACTGTGTGTTATGTTGACAAACGACTGCTCCTCCCTCCCACAAGCCCCCACACTTTTGTACGGTGAGCTGTTGTATCTCGTGCACTCGTACGGCACGCCATTGCAATGCCTATTTGCGTATCTCCTGCTACATTCCAACTACAACATCACAGTGCCGTTTGGAGGTGGTGCATGCCACTTTACAACATCGACTGCTGCGGCTCTTGTAACAGGCCACACCAGAACACAGAGACAGACTTACCGCACTTCCTGTACATGGACATGTCCGAGACACCCCGTTCCCCTTGCCGGATAGGCACACCCCTGCACTGACCTGTGAACGACAGACCAGCACACGCCAGTTGTGCATGCAGGAGGATGCGTACGTAGCTACACATCCAGGCTCACTGCCAACGCTGAGGTGACAGCACACTGTGATGTTGCAGGGCTTGTGCCTATCATGCTAAGACAATGACCACAGGGACACACTTACTAAGATGTGGGTTTGGGGGGCATTGGCGGTCCTGCAGTTGTTGAGATGAGTCTTCTGGCCCTCATGGGTATCCCTGTATCATGCTCATTGACTCTATGGCACCTGTGGGTGTTCTGGTGTGGCTCTTGGCTGTGTTCCCTTTCATGGTGCAGGTAGTTGTCCTGCTTAACACCAGCAGAAAGCAGGTGTAAAATCCCTGGTGCTAACGTGTCTTATCGCCGGAATTTGTTTCGCATTGCAATTGGTGTGAAAGTTGTGATGTGATTTTTTTCGTGTGCACAACAATATACGAACTGAGCAGTGTATCTCGTCAAGATCCAGCACCTGACGCACTATTCCCAATCAATATAAATACAATGAGATTTCTTAATAGATTTTGTGTGTACACTGTAAGTGCAGCCAATACCGCAGTGCAATACAATACAGGATTTTAGTATTTAGAATAAATCGCAAAGGTGCACCTCGTGTCTTTTTGCACGGGAACGGCTACTCTCCATTTCATTATCAGCACTTTAACGGAAGTAAAGTTGAGATAAATCTAACACACTATTCAGAAGTTGGTGCAAACTGCAGATATCACCAGTATTCCAGCGATAAGTGCCCCAAAATTTAACACCATGTTGGACTCCATCAAATAACAGTAATAAGAACAAGAAAGAGTCATACAGCAGTTAAGAGAACAACCAAAAACATTATTATTTTTTTTTTCAAACTTTATTTTTTACAAAAATAAATATATAAAAGATAAACTATTTTCAAACTTTATTTTTTTATTAACATAAATATAAACAATAAACTAATAAACAAAATGTAACATTAATAATACAAAACAACAAGGCGGAACACTCCTGTGGGAACCACGGATGTCGACGACAGACCTGGAAAATCAGAAAGATTGTTAAAAAAAAAACAACATGGTATTCTCAACAAAATACCACAAGAAAAAAAATAACAGATGTATAAAATGTAGACAGCTAACAAAATTTTATAAGTTCAAAAACTGTAAATGTTGCAGCTTTAAAATATTTACCGAATCTGAGGAAAATGTTTTGCAGAAGGCACCACGCTCACAACGTTTTTCTTCAGTGGTGAAGAAGTGTTTAACTTTTTCCAAGGGGCAAACAAAGACCAATGCCACCTTCTTCATTTGCAAGATTTGCCAAAGAGTTCTGTTACGAGGGGATCCTAACAAAAAATACTCGGGCGGCACAGCAAGTATGATGAAACACCTAAGAACCCTTCATCCAAACAATCTTGCACGAGAAGAGTGCAAACAGATGAGGAACACTCCTGTTCTGTATCTGTAAAAAAGAATCACAAATAAATGTATATTAATAACTTTCAAATGTATACTATTCCATTACTGTACAAACACATTTACTAAGAAACTATAGCACTGAACCACAAGTGTGACGATCGTTAAAACACTTCATGCATAGTGCATACTACTTTGAAGCAGTTCATGCCCTAAAGCCTACCTCACTAAGGGCCTCATGTAGGTAGCCAAATACCGGTCGGTAACGGCCGATTTTCGGTAAATATGCCGTTACCGACCGGTATTCAGACAAGTGCGATGTAGGAGTCCAAAAACCACTTTTCGGTAAATATGAGGCGGTAAATACCGATTCATATATTCCGAATTCTAAAATACCGATTCAAATTTACCGAATACAAAATTAACGAATCGGTAAACATGAAGTGGTAAATATGAAGTGGTAAAATTTTAAAATGACATGTAGGAGCACTCGGTAATTAAGAAATCCTGTAAATTCGTTAAATAAGAGTCGGTAATTAACACGGATGAAAAGCAGGTGGTAACCATCAACAATGGATAAATGCAAACCCAAAATGCTACAGCGTGGACAACATGGCCGCTATGTACGTCATTGCAAGGCGCCTACGTCTACAGGCAGCAGGACTGAGGGTGTGGCGACGGGAGGAACAAATCTACAGACAGCGCATCACACTATTCCAGCTGACTGATGCAGAGATACATGAGAGGTACAGGCTAGACCCCGAAACCATCATGGACTTAATCAGGGACCTACACCCACGCCTGGACCAGCCAATAAGAAGGGCGCACGCCATACCCCCACATGTGCAGGTGCTCTGCAGCCTACATCTGCTGGCATCCGGCAGTTATCAGGTGGTGATAGCTGCGGTGGGTGGGGTATCCCAGAGTTGCCTGTCACGTTTCTTCAGGAAGTTTCTGGATGCCATGATGCAGAGAATGCACCACTACATCAGCTTCCCCAACACACAGGCTGCACTGCAGAAAACAAAAACAGACTTTTATCACATCCACAGTTCCCCCATGTCATCGGCTGTATTGATGGTACACACATCCCAATCTGTCCACCAGCTGATACAGAGCACATCTACAGGAACAGGAAGTCCACCCACTCCATCAATGTGCAGGTGATCTGTGATGCAGGGAACATCATCACAGATATTGTTGCAAAGTTTCCTGGGAGCACCCACGACTCTTACATCTTCCAGAATAGTGGGATATACACACGACTGAGTGCCGGAGAATTTGGAGAGGGATACCTGCTAGGTAAGTAACAGTGACGCCCCTTGAAACCTGCAAATCATAGTGTCATGAGGCATGTTACTGATGGTTCCCTTTCACTCATCCAGGCGACAGTGCATATGCATGCCGGTCATTCATCCTCACTCCCTACCTACACCCAGCAACCCAGAGTGAGAGACGATACAACGTGGCACACAAAACAACACGCAATGTGGTGGAGCGCACGTTTGGACTACTGAAGAGCAGGTTCCGCTGCCTGCACAAGAGCGGAGGCGCACGCCAGTACAAACCCATCACCTGCTGCAAGATTATTGCCACTTGTGCAATGCTGCACAACCTTGCCACGAAAAAAGGGACAGATGTGGAACTAACATATCATGAGGACAACGAGGATGAGTCAGGCCAGCCAGAGGGCAACGCAGCTAGAGTGCCAACTGCAATCGATGGGAGAGAGAGACGGGCAGAGATCACAGCCAACTATTTCTGAGTAAGTAAGGGGACACAGCGAGTTGTGAGAAGTCATGACGTAGTTTTAATGTGGCACCACGCCATGAACACATGAACAGGCCAATCTGGCAATATACCATCTATACAAGTAGTATGTCCAGGGTTACGTCACCCAATGGGAAGTGGCAAAGCAGGGCAACATCAATGTTTGCGCATACGCGCTGCAGTGGTGGGTTGCACGGCCTGTGCATCCTCACTAGAGCCAACCCCAAGCCGCCTGCTGCTCCTGCGTGCTTCTGGGACGGGGGGTGTGATGCTGCTGCTGGTGTCGATGCTCTCCGCAGCATCCCCTGCAGCAGTTGTCGACGCCTGACTAGGCAATAGCACCCCTAGTGCACTTGTCACCTGCACCATCCCCCGAGACAGGTCGCTGCAGCACTGTGTGAGGCCCTCCTGCATCGTCACAGAGCGCCGGCACAGTAGAGTAGTCGCAGTTGCCAGACGGTTGAGTGCCCTGCTGGTGGTGTCCCTTCTCTGGCGTTCCCGGCGCCGTGCTTCGATGTCAGCATCTAGTTTGCTGCACAACTGCTGGATAGACTGGGACATGTCCCGAATGCCCGCAGCCATGCCGCTAATGTTAGTGTCCATGTTGACTAATGTTGTCGTCATCACCCGCATGTGCCTCTGGACTGACATGACTGCCTTTGATTGCAGGCGCTGTTGCTTTAACATTTGGCCCTCGAGCCCCAAGAAGACACCATGGCCGTCAGTGGGTGCTGGTGGACTCTGGACACGCGACCTGCGGCGCCCTCTTGCTTCCGTCTGTGCTGCCTGTGAGGTGTGGGGCACAGTGGCATGGCTCCCTTCCTGGGGCCCGGTGCGGTCTTCTGGTCCCATGCTGTCGTCTGACGAGGTGTCTAAGGCTCGTAGCCTGGCTGCTGGACGCCTCCTCATTCTCACGCCTGCAAGCGGGGATGTGGCTGGTGATTCGAACATGAGTGGCGATGCTGGCTCTAGTGGTGGTGATGCTGGCTCTGGGTGAGGTGATGCTGGCTCTGTGTGCGGCGAGGCTGGCTGTGTAGGTGGTGCGGCTGCCAGTGGGCCTGCTCCCTGGTCTGAACATGTGCTGGCTTGCGGCGATATATGTGGCCGGTGTGCCGTCTCTCCTGCAGCATGCCCTGTCCTGCATGGTGTCACATCTGTGGACAGAAATACAACATTGGCTCAGTGTCCCCGAAGGGCTGCATTGCATGCGTCACAATAAATCATTTCACATTCCAATATGTCCCCTGTCTCCTTGTGCCTCGAGTGCGTGACATGCCTTGTTGCCCTGTAACATTTACGTCATGGTTAGTGTTGCCCTGACTACATCTCCCGGAATGCATTGCCTGTCTGCACTGACACGTGTGGACTGCAGTGTGATTCTCGATTCACAATTGGGGGATGTGGGATAGGGGTTGGGGGGGCTACATTGCTGTGCTTTCGTCTTACCTTGGTGTGTTGCGGCTCTGGCAGAGCTGTCGGCGTCCCCAAGTCCCACGACGCTCTCTTGCTCGATTGTGGCCGCCACCAGCTCCTCCAGTTCGGTGAGGGCAGGTGCCCTGTTGGTTCCACCTCCGGTCTGGCTGGCCTCCTTCTGGATGTCGCCCATCTTCCTCTTGGTTACAATCCGGAGGTCATACCAGCGCTTTTTGAGTACCTCAATGTCCCTGTGGGTCACTCCCACAGCATTGACCTGCGCCTGGATGGCCAGCCATATGTTGCGCTTTTCCACCTCAGGCACTTGCAGGGATTGCCTTCCGAACAGCTTGTGGTGCTGCTTCACCACCTCCTCCACCAGCACCTGGAGTTCCTTGGGGCTAAATTTCAGCTTCCTCCTCCTTTCCCCTCCGTCTTTCTGTGTTCTCTGGCTGGACATGCTGTTCGTTTACCCGCTCGCACATGCAACGGCTCCTTGCCTCTCCTCTGCACTCCAAGCCTCTCCAGGGTCGGCTGATTATGTACACCTGCCTGGGTGTGGCCACTTCGGCTAATTTTGTACACCTGCCTGGGTGTGGCCTGTTCCTTGTTGGGTGGGCTGTCGTTGCACTTGATTAGCTGTTTCGTCAAGTCATGTGATTTTCTTTACCGAATCCGTACATGCCGATTCGGTATTTTCCGATTCGGTATATACCACCTCGGTATTTTCCGAGTCGGTATATACCACCTCGGTATTTTCCGAGTCGGTATATACCACCTCGGTATTTACCGATTCGGTCATTTCCGATTCTTAATTACCGAATGTTACCGATTCGGTAACTGTTACCGAATTTTTACCTACATGTAACTTACCGATTCTTATTTACCGATTCGGTACGGCTCGGTATTTTAGAACCGGTAAAATTTATTTACCTACATGAGGCCCTAAAAGACTACATGCTAACTGACTAAATGATTACAGTACCATGAGGAGACACACTGGGTGAGTGACAGGGTGTTTGCTAGAAGAGTATGAATACTAACTAGGGAATTGAAGGTGTGAAACACAACTGTGTAGGTGATTAGAGGACTGCATCTATACTGCATAGGCATTTAAAGCAGTCCATGTGCCAAGGCCTGGCTCACTGCATGACTACTTGGGTACTGACTGAATGATTAGAGTACAGCAAGGAGAGTGCCTAGGTGAATTTATAAGTGCTAGGCTTTTCGCACAGAGAATGGATTAGTACTTGGTACTGAATGGGTCACTAGTGGAGTGCAAAGGCAGTCACAAGTGCTGGACTGTATGGATACTGACTAGGAAATTGAAAGTGTGAAAGACAAGTGTCTAGGTGGTTAGAAGACTGCATGCATAGTGCATAGGGGTTTGAAGCAGTCCATTTGCTAAGGCCTGGCTCAGTGTATGAATACTTAGGCACTGACTGAATGATTAGAGTACTGCAAAGACAGTATCTTGGTGAATTTATAAGTGTTTGGGTTTTAGCACAGTGAATGGATTAGTACATGATGCTGAATGGGTCACTAGAGGACTGCAAAGGGAGTGACAGGGTATTTCCTGGAAGTGTATGGATACTGACTAGGGAAATGAAGGTGAGAAAAACAATTGTGTAGGTGGTTAGAGGACTGCATGCATAGTGGATAGGGGTTTGAAGAAGTCCATATACTAAGGCCTGGGTCACTGGATGAGTACTTGGGTACTGACTGAATGATATTAGAGTACTGCAAGGAGAGTGCCTGGGTGAATTTATTAGGGTTTGGCGCAGTGAATGGATTAGTACATGATGCTGAATGGGTCACTAGAGGAGTGCAAATGGAGTGACAGGGTGTTTGCTGGAAGTGAACGGATACTGACTGGGGAATTGAAGGTGTGAAAGACAAGTGTGTAGGTGCTTAGAGGACTGCATGCATAGTGGATAGGGGTTTGAAGAAGTCCATGTGCTAAGACCTGGCTCAGTGCATGAATACTTAGGCAGTGACTGAATCATAAGAGTACTGGAAAGAGAGTGTCTTGGTGAATTTATAAGTGTTTGGGTTTTGGCACAGTGAATGGATTAGTACATACTGTTGAATGGGTCTCTAGAGGACTGCAAAGGAAGTGACAGGATGTTTCCTGGAAGTGTATGGATACTGACTAGGGAATTGAAGGTGTAAAAGACAAGTCTATAGTATGTTAGAACACTACATGCATACTGCATAGACATTTGAAGCAGTCTATTTGGTACTTAGAAACTGACTAAATAATCAGACTACTTCTAGGACAGTGCTTAGGTAAAACTTTTAAATTTTCAGTTCTGCCACAGTGAACAGAATAGTACATGGTACTGCACCTTAGTGTCAAACCCTGACTCATTTTATCAATGCATAAGCAAAGACTAGATTCTAATGCTACTAAAACTTGACAACATGAGAGGTTTTAAATTAGTTATCTGTCAGCAAATACACGATGTTACCAAATGCTTCTCTCACAGTGGTTCTCAAATGCACACAGACTCACAGTGTAATTCTAGACAACAACCACTATACCTAGGAGTTTACCAAAAATCATTCACTACTGTGGAAGTGGTAAGCGAACTGCACACAATCTTCATATTTCAGGACTGCACTTTTGTGTCAAAATCTGACTCATTTAATCAAAGCATAAGCAAAGACTGGCTTCTAATGCTACTAAAACTTCACAACATGACCGGTTTTAAAACAGGTATATGTCAGCAAATACACGATGTTACCAAATGCTTCTCTCACAATCCTTACCCAAATGCACACAGACTCACAGTGTGATTTTAGACAAGCAACACTATCCTAGGAGTTTACCAAAACTCATTCACTACTCTGGAAGAGTTAATGGTACTGCACACAATCTACATATTTAAGTACACCACATCAGTGTCAAAGCATGACTCATTTAATCAACGCATAAGCAAAGACTGGATTCTAATCCTACTAAAACTTCACAACATGACAGGTTTTAAAACAGTTATCTGTCAGCAAATATATGATGTTACCAAATGCTTCTCTCACAGTGATCCCAAATACACACTAACTCACAGTGTGATTCTAGACAAGCACCACTATCCCTATGAGTTTACCAAAACTCATTCACTACAGTGCAAGTGGTAAGGGAACTGCACACAATCTACATATTTCACAACTGCAATTTACTGTCAATGCCTGACTCATATAATGAGAGCATAAGCCATAACTGTCTTCTAATGCTACTAAAACTTGACAACATGACATGTTTTACAACACTTATCTGTCAGCAAATATACGATGTTACCAAACACTTCTCTCACAGTGGTTCCCAAATGCACACAGACTCACAGTGTGATTCTAGACAAACAACACTATCCCTAGGAGTTTACCAAAACTCATTCACTACAGTGGAAGTGGTAAAGGAACTGCACACAATCTACATATTTCACAACTACACTTTAATGTCAATGCCTGACTAATTTAATCAACGCATAAGCAAAGACTGGCTTCCAATGCTACTAAAACTTGACAACATGACAGGTTTTAAAACAGTTATCTGTCAGTAAATACACGATGTTACCAAATGCTTCTCTCACAATCCTTACCCAAATGCACACAGACTCACAGTGTGATTTTGGACAATCAACACTATCCTAGGACTTTACCAAAACTCATTCACTTCTGTGGAAGGGGTAAGGGGACTGCACACAATCTACATATTTAAGTACAGCACATCAGTGTCAAAGCATGACTCATTTAATCAACATATAAGCAAAGACTGGATTCTAATGCTACTAAAACTTCACAACATGACAGATTTTAAAACAGTTATCTGTCAGCAAATACATGATGTTACCAAATGATTCTCTCACACTGATCCCAAATACACACTAACTCACAATGTGATTCTAGACAAGCACCACTATCCCTATGAGTTTACCAAAACTCATTCACTACGGTGCAAGTGGTAAGGGAACTGCACACAATCTACATATTTCACGACTGCAATTTACTGTCAATGCCTGACTCATTTAATGAAAGCATAAGCCATAACTGTCTTCTAATGCTACTAAAACTTGACAACCTGACTGGTTTTAAAACAGTTATCTGTCAGCAAATACACGATGTTACCAAATGCTTCGCTCACAGTGGTTCCCAAATGCACACAGACTCACTGTGTGATTCTAGACAAACAACACTATCCCTTGCACTATATCAAAACACATTTCTTCATCTAGAAGTAGTACTACATTTTAGTATAGAAACATAACATAACTCATTTCACAAATTCATAAACAATGACTGGTTTCTAATTCTACCAAAATATAAAAACTGCACAGTTATCTGTCTACAAACACATGAAAAACACAAATGCCAATCACAGATTGGTTTCTACATGCACACACATTGTAGATTAAAAAAAGTACTCCCTACACTTTAGCAGGAAAAATACATTAGTCTGATTAAAATCAAAATAGTCTACATACATCCCCTCACAATTAAATAACTCATCTTTCAAGTTCTTTTGTAGATTAAGGAGTATATCAATCACTCACCATATTTTCTTTTACAGAATCTCTGCACTGTGCACCTCTCAGCAAAAGCAAAGAATGAAAAAGTTTCCCTTTCATTTTCCACACATATACATGTAAACATCAAATCACATTCCTTCGCACATAAACTCAAAAGCAAACACACATTTCTATTGGTTAAACATTTCAACCCTTTCCAACTGAAATACATTTCAACCCTTCCCCCAATCTGCCTTCTGCCTGTTACCATAGAAACAGGTCATGGAACACTGCACTGAGCTCACAGGTCACAAGTTCAGCACACAATGTTCCTACACAAGACAGGAAGTGTGCTTGACTTTTCAACATATCAGCTTATCATATATAATGTTGCTTACAATCTGTTTTTGTTAACCAATAACAATCATACCTTTAAAAAACAAAAATATAGACCCTACCTTTCAGTGTAGAAAGTTGTTATACAACCAATGATTTCTTGTCGTTTTTCAAAAAGCGTTGCCGTGGCTCCGCGCACCCACCGCGAGAGAATCCGTGCATCCAACGCGATAGGATGCACGCACCGTGCCGCTCATTTCGCAGTTTTCTTTTTTTTTTAAAAAGGGGGGCCACAGGGGTCCTTCTGGGACCCCCTAAGCAGATCTAGAGGGTCAGAGTATTTCCACTCTGCCCCCTTTATATCTTTTACACACTTATTCCCCTTCCAACCTCAGCCTCGCTTCTACCGAGGCAGAAAATGGCCGCCAACAGTTACTGGTTTCGAATGTAGAGAGACGCTCGACAGCCAATTAGCATTCAGCGCGCGATCGGGAGGGTGCACGCTCCGTTCGGGGAGGGTACGCTTACGGTGCGGGTACGGTCCGCGGATCCTCCGCGGCCATAGATATCACTAACTTTTTTACCCTAATTTTCTCAGGAACTACTGAACAGATTCACACCAAATATGCAAAAGGCACGAGTCCGAACTGAGGACTACCTCTTTGCCAAATTTGGTGTCATTCCGTTTAGCGGTTCGGGCTGTAGCTGCGACAACAGATCCTATGGGAAATTGCATGGGGAAAACGCATTTTGGGACCCCCCTTTTTTCTCGGCCCCCACTTCACGGATCACCGCAAAACTTTCAGGGTAGGAGCGGAGCTGGCCAAAAGTTTGGAGAATTTCGCGAAGATTCGTCAATCGCCGCCAAAGATATTCCCAATAGAATGTTGCGGATTTCCTATGGAAAATATGTCCTAACTAGAACTATCTACTGACAGCTGCCAGTAGATAATATATATATATATATATATATATATATATATATATATACACACACACACACACACACACACACACACACACACACACACACACACACATGCGCACACACACACACAATGGAAAAGCAGCGAAACAGGGGGCGTGGGTTAGGGAGGGTTATCTAGGGGAACCTTATTGCTTTGTCATTCATAACGCATTGCTCACCATCTACTGATGTAACATTATTTAATGTCAAATTACACATTGATTATCCATATTAAACAATAAAAAAATTATATATATATATATATATATATATATATATATATATATATATATATATATATATATGTAGGGTCTGGCGCTCAAGTCATGTAAGAATACATTGTAATCCCCTTCCTGAGTGTGCCATTCTCTTAATGTGGTTGTGAGGCTCTGATTCAAATACAGTTACTGTGGGTTGCCAGATGAGGGCTTCCATGTTTTTGTATCAAAGGCTAAGTAACTGTGCTCGTCAATGTTGCTGTCCTTGCTTTTTCAGTATCACTCATGGGATCTCTAGCATTTGAATTAGACAGCAGGGATCCCTTCCCGTGCCTTACTTTTGTGACACAAAGCTGCAACAATTGCCAGGAGAGCCTTCCCAGTCACAGCCCATCTGAGGGCCAAGGCAATTTATAGTCCATGAAATGAAACAGGTGTGCAGTGACGAACCGTAAAACCTGTCAGCATAGCAGCCGGTGCATACAAGGAAAGGCCTTGATTTTTTTCAGCAGCAAAATTAGATCCTGATATGTACACAATCAAACTGCGATTATTAAAATAAGTGCGGAACAGTCGTTTTTAATACATCCATTTCACTTGGCACTGTTGAGAAATGTTTCAAGTACCAAGAGAAATGTTTCTAAAGAAAAGTGGTGTGTACATCGAATTATAGCTATAATAAAGCATACCAAAAACTGCACTTGGAGATGTGAATGTTGTATCATTTAAACATATTTTATTAGACATGAACAAAGTATGTATATTAACAGTGCAGCACAATTACTTAGATTCCAGAAACCTGTTGGTCAATAAAATATTTTGCAACTATGTTATGATAATGAATCTTTTGCGGCAACTCTGCATGAATTCATCTGAACTACTCATTATGCTTTTTTTAATTCGTACTAATTCAGTGAAGGGAAAGAGTGGTTAGAGTGGAAGGAGCTTAATCAGAGTGATAATATGCGGAAAAATAAAACCTTGGACATCCTAAAATGAATTCCCACTGCTCTCTTCAAGGCTCAGCAGGTAATAGATTTCTCCTAACAGGAGGATCCATGAGAATTTCAAATATTATTCTTGAGTGTTGGAGGTAGAGGAAAGATGAACTATCTTCCACGATTCTTTGTCATGCAAAGAACATCAACAGTGTCATGAAGAATTTGCTTTGGTCTAAATATACTTTGTAAACAATTATAAGTGACATATTATCATGTCCAATATCATGATCACAAACTAGGTTATGTTCATCCTGCCAATGCTGAACAGTAGATATGGTGCTTAACTGCAAAGAAAATCATGCGATCAGCATTCAGTCTTGAATGGGATCATCTTCTTCCTGGGGGTGGCGTGGCGAATCCCAAGCTCTAATAGGTCTGACTGCTGCCTCACTGTCTGAAGATCCGGCCTCTCCAACATCCAGGTGCCACTTCGACCATGATCGGCCAACCACCCTTCTCCTGTTGGCGGTCCTGACGAGTGTCCCTCTTGTGCATCTTGGAGGATCACAAAGAGTCATGTCAGGTGGATAGTGGGTTCCAGTGAACACTTCATATGCAACGCTGGGTAAATCTGTGCACCGTGTGCTATGTCCTTGGTAATGGATGTCCAGCGTTTGCTCACAGGGCTTCTAGCAAGGCAACACCAGTTTGATATGATGTTTACTTATATGTGAAGTCTTTAGTCTGGGCTGACTTTAGCCTGGCGTGTCTCTGCAGTATGTGGATCTGGGCTGCGCCTTGCGTGTTGTCTTCAGGCACAGGTACCACTACCACCCCAGGTAACAGCTTGACCCAGGCAGACGCTGGAAGGGCGGGCAGCGCCTTTGTTTTAACGCTACCTGCCTTTCTCAACAGCGGACAAGTGTGGTGCCTCCGTCCACGACCCCTCGCAGTGCTCACTGTACTGTGGGAGCCAAGCAGCATGTTGAGTTCCGGTAGCACCCTGCTGCGTCTGGAGTCCTGTCGAGGGGCAACCCAACACCCTCTCAACAGGCTGCAATCAAAAGTCCCCGGCTCCAGTGAGCTCCGGGAAAGAGGTGAGCAGTGCTCTTGCAGGGGCTTGAGAAATCGTTTTTCAGAATAAGACAGTTCATTTTGTTTACAAAGGTAAATGAGCAGTCACTAGTCTCCTGTAGAAAACACAAATATGCTCCACCCTCTTAATGCTCTAGCATAGTAACGAGCAATTGAAGATGTGTTGCATAGAATATTAAACTGGTTTAAGTCTAGTTCAGTAAAATCTCAGCCTGCAAGTTTTTCCATTAAAATAGCTTCTGCCTGACTATGTTCATTCAATTAAAAACAACATTGGCACTTTTAATTATTACAGGGCAGCAATGAAAACCACTCAGAGATCAGCGACCTTCAGTGTGCACTTCCTGGACTCCAACTAAGTTAGAGCTACTACTGCAGAATCATGCACTGCAAAAATCTCTGTGGGCTAGAGTGACAGTGAAATAGCAGAGACCGCTCCAGCTGAATGCAAAATATCACAGACTATACAAAGAGCGCTCTGAGACAGGATTAATTAGCAGACACAGACGAGATGTGGCTAAACTGCCAGAGGTGCCGACTTTGGAACTGAGGAATCAGGTTTAACTCCCGGCTTCAGCTCAACATTCTGTGACTCTGGGCAAATTACTTAATCTCCCGTACCCTTAAAAAAACACACCAAAAAAAGAAACCTGTTTCAAGTATAAAGCGCTTCAATGCCCTTGAGGCACAGTTTGCGCTGTATCAAAACTACAAACAACTATTTGCAGTGCAATAGTTCTCGCATTTACGCGAGTTTCAGCTATTGACATTGCAAATAACAATGCCTTTTATTTTTGTTTTCGTTTTTAATACATAAATAAAAGGTATTGTCATTTACAATGCCGATAGCTTAAACTCGCGTAAATGCGAGACCTATTGCATTGCAAATGGTTGTTGGTTCTGGGGCCAGTGTTGCAGCGGTGTTGTAATGTCGGCCCCCAGTAGAAGATCAGCAGACCTGGCCAGCAAAATCACTCACTTCTCACACTCACTACAGAGTTCCTATTATATCCAGCAGCTTTCAGGCAACAATAAAGTGTCAAGATTGATATCTCTGGTGATTAATGTTCCTGCTGGAGAGAGATCAGAGTTTTATCTATTGGTAGTTTTGACTCATCTGAAGTAGTGCAGAGAGTCAATATGCCTACTGCAGTATGCAGATCACAGAACTGTATTTTATGTGCATAGCTCAGTGGGTTATTGTTTTTGTCACAGAGAGCCTTATGTTACTTGTAGTTCAAAACTTACAGTCCTAATCTTGCACAGTGAGCTATGAACTGTCATCAACAGCTACATGCAAACGGTTCAAAAGTTATGTTTCTCCTAAGTCTTTTTTTTATCCTAATGTTGCTAAAATGGGGTTGTTTAGATAAAAGTACATTCAAATTCTGAGTTTGTGCTTCTCCTGACCAATCACTCTTTAAAAATGCCTACCAGTATGGATAACATGTAAATCCTACACCTTATATTCCCTTTTGTCTTATGTAACATTTTCTATACACTGATTTAAACGTGTGATTCCTTGTCTCGGTATGTGTGTGTGATCTAAACACCCTACACTGGTATGAGAGGCGCTATAAAACAAATGAAACACATGTGAGAGAGGGGCTATGGAGAGGTGAGGGGCACTGTTGGAGGGTGTCAGTGAGGAAATCATTAAGAGCCCCAATAAAGATTGTTGTGTCCTAGTGAACTGTAAGGTCGTCATTTAATATGCTTTAAAAGCCAATACAAGCCAGACACACTCCTCTTAAGTCAATTATTAGGGGGCTGGTGCAAAGGGGCTTGAGGCAGGTCAATTTTCAGCCCTAAATAGCTTTTGGATATGAAAGTTGATCTGTCACTGTTGCTTGTTGGGCCTGACACTCAGCGACAAATTACGATGTGAGTCGGAAAGCCCCAACCCGCAGGTCGGAGGCTTTCTGACTCACATCACAGGTTTAACTTCCGACCGCTGCATTAAAATGCCGGCAGTTGAAACTGAATCCGGACAGTCATTCCGGCTGGATTCCGATGGGCTCAAGGACCCCGTCAGCCAGTCGGAAGCCCCACCGTAATCCCTGAAGACGGCGTCTCCGCCGTCTGGATTACAATGTTGGTTTCTGACAGGCTTTCCATGTCTGGCTTTCTGACATGGAAAGCCTGTCTGAAACTTTGGGGGCCCCTAGCAAGGCCCCCATTCCTCCAGGGCCTCCGGTTGGGGACTGATCCCTGCACCGCATGGCAGGCACTTTGAGGTGCCTGCTACACGGTGTAGGAATTAACCGAATCTCCCATATCTCTATGGGAGCTTGTGCTACAGTCAGTTTACGACTGCAGCACAAGCTCTCATAGAGAAATGAGAGTATGTGTCCGCACCATGTGCAGGCGCATTGTAATTCTGCGGTGTGGACTGCCGACCGGAGGTCAATCAGTCCAGTATCCGCAATGATGTTGGTTGGAGGCAACTCCGATCTACATCATAATCATGGCCTAAGTGTCACACGAGTGCAAGCTTAAACCTTTAGTGAATCTGGATGTTAAACAGCTATATGATACACATCTTCCCTCATCTCCAAACAAGTGAAACAGGAGTTCTTCTCTGGACTTTTGGACTTTTCATGTCTAATCTCCTTCCTGAAGTCTTTCACACACTTCACCCTATTTTTAGTGATCCTCTCACCTCTGTTGCAGACTTCTTGCAACTACTCAAGCCACCTCAAGTTTTGCTTCTCTCCCAAAGGCTACCTTTCATACTGCGATGTCATCTGTGACATCATCTGTGAAGTCACGAACAGTGTATTGATAGGTGAGTTTTAGCTCACTTACCTAACTGTACCTGGCCAGTTCATACCAATAATATCACTTTAAGTGTATTTTTCAGTGAGAGTTTGCACTTTCTTTTTGATAATACATTTTTTGGATGCTATGTTACATCCAACAATGGCGGTTCCTTCCTTAGGGCGCAAGGGCGTCGCCCCCCGATATTTTTGGACCAGGTTATACATGTGAATACAAAATAAATTAGCCCATGGCAGTAAGCTGTTAGCTGCGGGACAGTTTCTTAATCAATTCCAGCCTCAGTGTGTGCAGCAGGCCAGGGGTGGGGCTTCAGAATATAATTGATAGGAAAGCAGCAGAGCACAACCAGTCAACAACAAAGTGCGCATGTCGGGTTGGGCGGGCGCCTTTACCTGGCCAGTCTGACAAACGCACTCTCCAGTAGTCTCACCTACATAGTTATTGTAGACCAGGGGATCAAAGCCCACGGTCCCCCGGTCTCCTAAGGAGCGGTTAGTTGGCCTGCCGAATTCCAGTCACGCTACGGACAGTTGTAACACTTTTGCCGCCACCTCTCGTCACGCAGACTGTCTCTGTTCTGAACTACTGGCCCAGCTCCTCCCCTCCCATTCGATTATAGCACATGAGCGCTCACAGCAAATCAACACTTCAGAATTCTATGTGCGCACCGAGATTGGCTGGCGGGCCACAATGCCCCAATCCAAGGTCACGGTAGATGTACCGCCCAGTCAAAGATGACATCAAGAGTACATTTGGCTGTGAAATTCATGGTAGTGTGACCCGGAAGTGCTCAAATGAGTCGCATCCGGTGAAATGATCAGTTATGGATGGTGCATGATGCAGGTTTCACCCCAAATCGTTAAATCTCGCCAGCGAGACTGCGCATGTGCGCAGCCTACGCCAGGTGAGACCTAAAAATGACAAAATGTTTTAGATGACAACACATTCCGCACGGGTTAATACTATTTCACTAGTAGTACGCTCCCCGAGTGAATCCTTGCCTGCGTGTGGGAAGTGTAAGACGATGTGTCCACTAGTCTGAACTTGGCATCCCAGTCTTAGTGAGGGCTGAGACCGGGTCAGAACACCTATAAGTGGGGCACTACTCTTTGGCTGTTTTGTTTACGGTACCCACTATTATGTATCCTCGATGTGAGGGGCCAAGATATGGTGTAGGAAACCGCATGGCTCACCTACCTCTTTGTGCATGTGGTGCAGTTCAGAACACAAAATCTCCTCCTGCTTCCACGGACGGAATGATTCCACAGTCACACGCGCATACACACATCACACGCTGGTGGGGCCCATAACACCAACATTCATTCTCATCAATCTATCCGTGCCTACAGAGAGATCCTCAAATCTCCGGAACTACAGTTCTATTTCCCTTGGATGGAGGAAACCACATCTATTAAATTTTACCCTAAGAATTCCTCCATCCGGAGGTCAATCGGATCATTTAGTTGAGTTGGTATTTGATAGTCAAACCCTTCAATTCTTATATTAATCAAATAAACATTACAAGAAATAACCAACCGACACAGTTCTTCAAACAATAATTTTTCTTTATCTTATTAAAGTGCAGGTAAAAAATCCTAACAAATATAATATTATCTTTTGTCATAATTACCTATTCTGGCTAATTGTCGTTCTCTAAGTCAGAACTGGTCCTCAGAAATTCATCACAGATTCTACCGTCCCGTCCTCTGCTGTCAGCGTGGAGTGCCGCATAGAGTAGCATCGATCAGGGTGCGTCTCGAGCTCATTGGGTGGTAACCTAATTTTCCTCTCTAGACCACTAATATTTATACCAAAATTTACATATACATGTTGCATTTTCTCTATTTCCAGGCTGCTTATTGGTTGAATTCAGCCCCGTCCCAAAATTTAAGAAACAATTTCAAAAGTTCTCATACGGATGATGTATAAACTAGGCGCATGGGAAAGTCGTTCCCAGGTCAGGAAAGTATCAGTCTATTGTGAATAGGTGGCTTTTGGTTCCCAGATTGCAACATTTCTTCCGTGTTCAGGGACATTGGCATCTCGCCCAGAGTAGTCTTCATGGACCTGGTTCAGAGGTTCAAGGAGAGGACACTACGTAGTCAGTGCAGACGCCTTCCTCCATTGCTAATTGCATGAAGTCATGTACTTTAGTGAGGATTCAGTCGGCAGCCATCTTTTAGTAGGCCGAAATACTTTAGGTAAAAGAAACACAAAACGTAATTAATACATAGAAATGACTAAACAATGTTATTTCCTCACTAATACCCTTATGTGTATGCATTTATCTAGCCATATGCGACATTTAAAGCCGTTAATGCTGATTTATTTAAGCGCAAAACACATTAACATTGCTTAAGCTAAACATATAAATTTAATATGCGTACAAACTTAGTTCACTTATTATTTTAGCCATGCAAATGCATTCCCACGTGTATTCTCTTGGTTAATTAGGTTGATAAATTCAATTACCACACATTATTATTCATTAGAATTAGTTCTTTAGTCGTTTTAATAAAAAACTTATATAAATGGATTGGGTATACCAAAAATATTTTATTTTACCCGCTCCATCAATCCCCCCTTTGGTGATATTATCACCACCAAAACAACCCACAAAATTTCAAATTATTTCCCCTTTTGCAGAAATTTGAAATGTCTTTTTGCTTAATTAAAATTCTGTTTCTCTTTCATCTTCTCTCTGGGTTTTATCATACATACTCTCCTTCCACTCTTCCATTTCTATTTCTTTGAGATCTTTTTCTGGTTTCTTTTCCCTCTTTTTGTAAATTTCTCTTTTAACCTTCTTTTTATTTCTTCTATATCTACAACATATACATCCTAATCTAAGTAGTAATAATACAAAAATCACACAGGTTTATGGAAATAACATTTTCCCTATTATGGTACTACCTAATTTACCTAAGAAAGCTTTTATAGCAGCCATCTTATTACTAATTCTAGTCCAGATACTTTCAACCTCCAGTGGTTTTATTTCATCATGCAATTCTGTAATATTTTTGATATAGACTTTTAAATCTCTGCTTTCGTCAGGAATGTAAGTGCAACAATGTTGAACTTTCAACATTCCACAGACTCCACCCTCTTTTGCCAAAAAAATATCAAGGGCAAGTCGATTTTGCATAATCATAGCACGCATGGCAACTAATTCAGTGTTTAGCAATAGAAATCCTCCAGCTGTGCTTGTTGACAAACGATCCACTATGGTGGACAGCTTCTGAATATTATTTGCATTCAAAGATATTCCCACTGCTGGTATCAAGGCTCCAAAAATATCACCTACAATTTCTAACCAGGTTTCTCTTCTGCTACGCATTAGTAGGTTATTTGGTCCACTATTTTCTACTCTATCCATGTGAAAGATCTTTGGAAAGACCAGGCCTACATAACATGTGCCATACCAATGGTCAGGCAGCCTGTAATAAGCCTTGTTCCCACAAATATAATACAATCCAGGAAAAACTGGGTCTTCTCCACCTCTAAATCCCCATCCGGATGCAATGAAGTATGTATCATGACACTCACTTGTCCCTATGTATATATAATCATATTGGGATCTTTCTCTCATGATGCATAATTTTCCTTTCTGTGGTGAATCTATAGCTATTGTTGGTCTAACATCACTTTGCGTTTCCTTGTTCCCATCTATTGACCAAATGTTTTCCCCTTCTTTATGTCCTTCTGCATTCTTGTGTATTTTCAATCTTCTCTCCTCAACCATATCCAAGAATGTTTTCTCGTCTGGTTTCAAACTACAAGTTAAATTGTTCTTAAAAATATACTCTAGAGTTAGTCCTTTAGTTTCTATAAAAATTTCTCCTAATGTGTTAGCTTCTGTAGCTGGATTTAATTCTTTATTCATGGGCAATCGTTCAAGAATATTATCTATGTTAGACAAATTATACTCTAATTTTCCTACTTGATAAAATATACTAGTTAAGACGCTACATGTTATTCCATAAATTGCTGGGAGGTGAGGATAAGTCACCCCTTCTGAAACAGATGCAGGTAATTGCATGCAGACGTAGCAATCCCTTACTTCCATTGTTTTAACATATTCATACAAAAATTTGGAAAACACATTACTAGAGAAATCATTTATTGACCTATCTTGATGCACATGCTCTGTGCTTGTTCTAACCGGTATTACCTTTTGTGAGTTTTTCACTATATTAGTCATATTCTCGGTATGTCCTGCTAATGTATCTAAAGTTACTTTGAAAGAGATCAAGAGAGCGAGTATGCTCCAAAGAAGCATTAATAGTCCTGTACAACAGCAACATGTCTTGCACCATCTTCTTATGAAGGTACATCTACTCTTATTATCATCTATGTTAGCCATCTTGTTAGTTCTAATCGTGTCTTTTGACTTAGCCTCTTCTACTCCGCCTCTTATAGCTTTAAAAGCTAAAACTTATCAGGTTGTCCAAAATATTTCAATTTTCTTATTCAATCCTGTGTATTCCTACAAGGATCGCCTGAAATTACTCAGCTTGGCCTTTTGTCGTTTTTCACTTCTTTCTCGTCATCCACATGCAGGATTTCCTGATCTTCCGCTTCTTCTCCAATGTCGGATAAGATAACTCTCAGGATTTCCCCAGTTTCTTCTTCTTTTATCAATTTCAGCCAAGTCTCCTCTGGATTTCCTTGACTATCTGCCTCTTCTCCTTGTTCAGGCAGTGCCACGTACGTCCATTCAGGTGACTTATATTTCTGATTTGGCTTTCTTGCTCGTTTGTTTGCTTCTGACACTTCTGTTTCTCCCTCTTTCTCTGGATGCTGACTGGTTACTTCATTCACTTGTTCAGCCTCTGAGGGTTTAGCTCGTGTCAATCTGTATCTTAGTTTCTTAATTTTATTTGGCCAAATATCTCCTTTGGCGTTCCTTCTTGTTTTGCCGTCTTTGCCGTTTCTTTCCTCGATCCAAGTTCTCTTTCTCAGAACTCGACCTTCTGGTATCTCTGTTTCACTGTCTTCAGATTCTTTTTCATTTGATTTTTCTTTTTCAGAAGTCTCTTTTTCCACCTCTTGGGTTGGCCCTAGTTCTGTCCCTTCTCGGGTCTCCGGCACGCAATCTTCTTGCTGACTAATTGTCCCTTCACCTATCTGGGTGTTGCAGTTCCCTACACCTCCTCTGGGATTTTCCGCAATCTGTCCCTCTCTTTCTGCAACTGTCCCTTCTTCTTCTTCCAGTATTTTCTCAGGTGGAATTTCTTCTACTCTTTCATCTGGTGTAAAAGTTACTTCTGACTGGATGTTCTTTTCTTTTCTTTTCTTCTTTCTGTGTTCACCGCTAGCGTTTTGCTCATCTCCAGAATCTGAAGTATCTGAAATCTGCAATCTTTTTCTCAGAATTTCTTCTCTGGGAGTCTGAACTAGTCTTGGCTCATTCTCCCCCCTTTCAGGATTTTCTTTTGTTTTTATATTCTCATTGCTTGACTCATCACTTGATTCTGATTCGTCAAAGTATTCTTTCCCAATGCCGTCTGCTGGATTTGGAACTCTCAGTGTGTGACTAGCATGTATCCAGTTTTTCAGTCCTGCACACTTTACAGCAGTTGTTGTGGTCAAGATGACCTGTCTTGGCCTTCCCCACCTTGGAACCAGACAATTTCTTCTTCTGTGTACTTTTATCCTTACCCAGTCCCCTGGGCTTAAATCATGGGCTGGTTTCTTTTCAAGGGTGGTGGCATTCGCTCCAACCTGGTGAAACACAGAATGAACTGCGTCAGCCAGGCCTTTACAGTAATCCAAAATCATGTCATCAGTTATAGTCATCAGCTTGTTGACTGGCACAAACACGTGTCTCATGGCACGTCCCATGATGATCTCGTGTGGACTCAAACCTGTGGTTCTATCTGGAGTAGACCTAATGGTCATCAAAACCAGAGGCAAGACATCAGGCCATTTCAAAGCTGTGGCCAAACACATTTTTCCAATTCTATTTTTGATGGTACCATTCATTTGCTCGACCACACCAGAAACCTCTGGTCGGTAGGCACAATGCAGTTTTTGTTGTACACCCAATGCTTCACAAATCAATTTCATGATCTCGTTGTAGAAATGTCCACCTCTGTCTGATTCTATGGTTATTGGGAACCCGTACCTTGGGATGAATTCCCTCAACAATAGCTTAGCCACTGTCATTCCATCATTTCTTCTGGTCGGGTATGCCTCCACCCACCTAGAGAACAGACAAACTACCACCAAAACATACCTCAGTTTGTAATAAGGGGGCATTTCAATGAAATCTACTTGCATTCTGGTGAAAGGTCCTCCCTCCCTATGGTACCCAGACTCACCACTGTTTTTCTTCCAGGATTGTACTGCTGACATGTCAAACATCTCTGACAGAGACTCTCTGCAATCAGCCTGAATTTTGGATTATACCAGGTCTGTTTAAAGGCCCTTATCATGGCATCCCTTCCCAGATGTCCTTGGCCATGATACATCCATGCCATGGTTGACATCATGCTATCAGGCATTACTGGTCTTCCATCCTGATAGACCCACACATGATCCTTTTCCCTGGGTGCACATCCTGCTTTTACCCACTGCCTCATTTCTTCATCTACTGCCTCATCCTGCAATTGCCTCAATTCATCCCATGTTCCCACAACGTTAGTAAACATTATGGAGCAAAAAGACATTTCCTTTTCCTTTGACCGATTAATAGAATATTTGTTTCGGGCACAATACTGAGCCATGTCATTGGCAAACCGGTTTCCGGTAGTGATGTAATCACTACCTTGTCCATGAGCAGCACATTTTACCACAGCCAACTCTTTGGGCATTTGTATTGCCTCAAGCAATTTTCCAACCACTTCTGCATTCCTTATAGGAGTTCCACTTGAGGTCAGGAAACCTCTTTGCAGCCATAGTTGGCCGAAATCGTGGACAACTCCGAAGCCATACTGGCTATCAGTCATCACAGTTACTCTCTCATTGCTCCCAATCTTACATGCCTTGGCTAATGCCACTATTTCTGCTACTTGAGCGGATCTAACTCCTTTCAAGGGTGATGCCTATATAACTGCTGAAACGGTGTATACTGCATAGGCTGCGCTCAACACTCCTTCATACGTTCTCAAACAGGATCCATCCACAAAAAACACATGATCACTTTCTGGCAGTGGTAGATATCTTATATCAGGATGAGGTTTCGTGCAGTAATCAAGCACATCCAGACAATCATGATCAACTTCTTCTCTTATCTCCACTCTCTCTGCATCAGGCAAAAGTGTAGCTGGATTCACATTCACACATCTTTCCAGACTCACATTGTTTGCACCTAGAATGACTTTTTCATACTTAGTCAGCCGACTATGTGACATGAACTGTGTTTGACTCCTGGTTAAAAGGATCGCCACACTATGGGGTACAAACACTTTTACTGGATACCCCATCACAATTCCTTCACTCTGCTCTAGACTTCGGCATGTAGCCGCTACGGCTTTCAGACATCCTGGCAGACCTATCACCACTGGATCTAGCATTGACGAGAAATAGGCTATTGGTCTCCTTTGTCTTCCATGTTTCTGGATCAACACTGAAAGTGCACACCCATTTCGCTCACTACAGTATAACTCAAACTCCTTTTCATAGTCTGACATATCCAGTGCAGGGGCTTCACAAAGACTGTTCTTCAATTGTTTAAAGGCTGCCAATTCTTCTTTGTTCAGTTCAAGGGGGTCTTTTACCTCACTTTTTGTCAATTTCACTAATGGTTTGGCAATCAGGGAAAAATTACTTATCCACTGACGACAATAACCAACCATTCCTAGGAACATTCTCACTTCTCTTTGGGTCATTGGAGCTCTCATTCCTCTAATGATTCGGATTCTGTCTATGGTTACTTTTCTCAGACCTTTCTCAATATTATGACCCAAGTATGTCACTTCCTTCTTACAGTATTGCAATTTTGTTGGAGATACCTTAAGCCCTGCATCTGCCAAATGATTTAGCAAAGCTATGGTGTCTGTTTCACAAACCTCACGTCTCTTTGACGCCACCAGTAGGTCGTCAATATACTGGACTAAAACTGAACTCTCAGGCATAGTAAGACTTTCCAGAGATTTCTTTAACAACTGATTGAAAATGGAGGGGCTCTCTGTGTACCCCTGTGGGATTCGGCACCATGCCAAAATACGGTTTCCAAACCGAAATGCAAAAAGTGGCTGGCTGTCATGATGCAACGGAATGGAAAAGAAAGCATGACATAAATCAATTACAGTGTACCATTCTGCATCGTGTGGGATCTGTTATAAAATCACTGATGGATTTGGAACAATTGGAGAACAGGAAACAACGATCTTGTTAATCTTTCTCAAATCTTGCACAATCCTGAATTTCCCACTTGGCTTTTTCAGTCCCATGATAGGCAAATTACATGGACTGCTCATTATCTCCCTCAACACTCCTTGCTGGATCATCTTCTCAATCAAAGGGGTTACCCCTGCTATTATTTCTGGGGTCAGTCTGTATTGTGGAATGTTGGGGTAAACAGCTCCCTCCTTTACAGCAATTCTCACTGGGTCTACATTTCTTATCAAGCCTACATCTTCCCCAGTGAAGTCCCAGACCGCTGCTTTCACTCTCTGTTTCAATTCTGGGGGTAATTCATCTGGATTGAATACTGCATAGGTTCCAGCGACCTCACACTCTCGGTTAGCTATGGTCATTTTGTACAGAACATCCTCATCTGGTGTTTCAAAGGCTATTCCGTCTGGTGTACAGAATATGGTGCAATTCATCTTGCACAACAAATCCCTCCCTAATAGATTCACAGGACTGGTGTCACACACCACGAATCTATGCATGTCTGAAAATTTCCCTATTCTGACCTTTACAGGATCAGTAAGATACGTTTTAATCTGGGTGTTGGACACACCAACTACTTGGATTGTTTCATCCGAAAGAGGAAGATTTTTCACATCTGCTGATCTGACAGTAGATCGTGTAGCTCCAGTGTCTACTAGAAAAGTAATGTTTTCATCATTAACTTTCCCATCTACAAATGGTCCTGTCTGATCTATTTCTAGAGATGCGCCAAGTACGCACTCTGCTTCCTCTTTTCGGCACCATCAATAAATTTCTTCTGGCTCACTCTCGTCATTTTGCATCCAATATTGTGACATAGCGCTCGCGCGTTGCGGTTTGTTTACCTGTTCTTCATTGTAGAATCCCGTTTCCTTGCTATATCTCTGTGTACTCCGGCTCTGTGGTAAGGGTGGTTTTGGCACCTGATTCTGTAGATTAACAGCCTTCTGCTGTTGCTGCGATGGGCCACTCCCCTCACACTGCACCTGTGGATTTAATGACGGATTTTCATCATTAGCAAGAGGTGGATTTTTACACTCGGATTTCCAATGCCCTAATCTGCCACAGTTGTGACAGGGAAACTTTTTCTTGGCTTCTTCTATGTTACCCTTTCCCTTTCCTGGACCAAATTTTGATTTTATACCTGGATTATTTGCTTGTTCTATTAGCTGAGCTTCCTGTCTCTCTGCAACCTTCACTTGAGCCCACATTGCCTTTTCTTTTAGTTTCCGCTGCTTTGCCTCGATTTCATCACTAAAGTATTTAGCATGCCTCAGGATCTCATCTATTTTCTTGCTCTGCCAGTCCACGGTGTGCTGCTTGATCATGTCCCCAATCTCGTGACGGAGACCATACACACACAAATCTGTACACAAAATGACTCAGGTCCTTTTCTCCCAGACTGTCATCTCCACTAAACTTTTGAAAGCCAGAATTAGCCTCTCATAGTATGCGTGAACTGACTCTTTTGCTTCCTGATGTGTTCGATCTATTTTAACCCAATCTGTTTCTTTTGGAGGCACTTTGTTCTTCAGGAAGGCCATAACCTGTTCATATTTCTTCATGACCTCCGGATCTGGGGCTCCTGTTTTGGGATCTCTTGGGTATTCTTTAGTGGGCCAGTCTATGACTATCTTACATTCTGCCCATAAATCTGCTGGCACTATTATATCAAACAGACTATTCAAATCAATCCACAGCACTTTTGACAATTTCACAAATCTGTCTACCATTCGACCGGCTTTTCCCGTAATCTAGGGAAGTCATTCGTAAATGACAAAATGTCCTGTCTGGTCCATGGGACATGCACATATCCCCCTTCTGGGATCTCTCTCATAGAGAACTCCTTCACCACCTTCTCCTTTTCTCTCACAGGAAATGCTGAAAATGTTCTGTCTGAGGTGTCATCCCGCTTCCTATACCACCTGCTCTTCTATTTGTCCACATCTCCCCATTTCCTCAATACTGTGATTATGTCCCTAATCTGCTCTATCCGCCCTGCAGCGTTCAGATTCTCTATGTCTTTTTCTGTAAAATCCACTCGGTAGGGCTTTTGTAAAGCCTTTACTTTGTCCATGTCAATTCCCATTTCACTCGCTATCTCTGCTAATCTCTCATGTAAATTGTTGGCTCTCCAAGTGATGTTTTTACACAGGAATAATAACTCCTCATCCTGGTAATTTTTCAGTTTTTCTGTGGGGATTGTCCCTACTATCAATTCTTCTAACACCATCCTCAATTTAGCCACATCAATGGTATGTGATTATTTTTCTTTATCCTGCAAACCTTTTAGCCAGTCATTCAATTCTTCAGTAGTTATGCTCACTGACTTCTCTGCATTCCCTGGTTCTGTCAGTCTCTGTGGTTCTAACATCGATCCTTCTACCCTTCTGCTTCTCTCAGCAGTATCGGAACAATAAAATGGATTCTTTGACACATGTAGTTCACCTTTAACCATAGCATGTCCCCAGGAACTTTCTTTCATTTTCATCAGGGGCTGTTCTGCCTGTCCCTGTTTCACATACGGAACTGTTAGTCCATGCTCACTGTTTTTCTGCTTCTCAAAAAATAGGCATAACAGGACCTATGGTCACAGGGACTGTAACTGCTTCCAAATTTTTTGTCAATTCCCTTATTTTCTCCGTCAATTCTAATTTGGTTTCTGCTAGTTCTCTAGAATTTTCGTTCTCGACCCTGTTTCCTTTTTCTTTAAGTGAATTTCTTCTTTTCACTTCTGGGGTCATAACTTCTGTTTTAATGATTCTCAGAGTCTCCCTTACTGGCGTGCCTGTGGTTGGCGTTTCTGGTTCCTGTCTGTACGGAGGCGGGCTCTTGTAAAACATATCATCTAGGACATCATCATCAGTTTCATTAGCCCCATACCTCCGGCTTTCTACATGATTTCTCTTTTCTAGGCATTTCCTTCCTCCACTTTCTCCTTCTGTTCTAACAGGAAATAATCCTTTTGTCATACTAGCATCTCGCCACCTTCTCATTCGATCACTATGAGTTTCCCGATCATTTGGCCGTCTAAACATGTACCTATACCTACTGCCATTTCTCTGTTTTTCTCGCTCATGCATCTCATCTTCCCATTCCGTTAATGCCTCAAACTGTGTAGGCCAAGGTCGCGGATCTAAGCTCATCATCCTCTCCCGTAAGTTCCTTAATATTGCCAAATTAAAAGACCCATCCTCTGGAAATGCTAGGTCACCGTCCTCCTTTGTATACTTTGCCCAATTGTCTAACCAGATACAAGTATGGTACCCATATTTCGCAACCATGAAGGATGCGGGGGTCTTTGCCGGAGGGAGTAACTGTCCCTCCCTAGTCACAATCTCCTTGTCTTTCACGAACAAATTTCTTAATTTACTGAACACAGATTTTTTCTTTTTCTCTGGTGAATGATAATACATCTTTCTGTCTTTTCTGAACCCTTTAGTCCTTTCTACCACTGTCCGATCCCTAGTCCAATAGTAGCACGACTCTTTCTCACGCACCAATCCTGGCGCGTCTACGTCACTGTCACAATCTCCAATCCTTGCGCGACTCACACTAACACACCAATCCTGAAGCGTCTACGTCACTGACTAGCTGTCCAATCACAGCACGGTCCTCCTGACGTCAACAGTCGCTGCAGCAGCTTCTGCTCCTGACTCCTGTCCTCAGTCTACCCCTCCATTACAAAACTACTCGGTAGACTTTGTTTCGATTTTACAATACTTGTTAGTTACAACATACAAACATCTCCATTGTCTGCTCCGCTAACCACAGAATAGTAAAAGATCTTTCCCACGAGAATTCTGCTTCCCGAGAGCAGCGCTTACCTCTGCCCTACTACAGAATCTTTACATTCGTTGGCAAAGTAGCACATCCATCTACTTTACCCGTCTTTCAAACATCAATTAACTGTCTTCTCCGGTATTAAAACACATAAGTGGAAACGCAATGCTCCTGAGAAATAAAACCAGAGTTCCGCAATTAATTCAAATGCTATTTCATTCACACACTTTCACACAAAGAAGTACCGTTCATTCACACAGAATCCTGCTTTCCCGAGAACAGCAAACAGTCTGTCCTACTACGGAATTATGACATACGTTAACAAAGCAGCGCTTACCTCTACTTTGTCCTTCTAACAAGCTCAGAGAACACCTGCTACCTTTTCAGTAAAAAGCGTTATCGGCATACCTATTGGTTTCCTGGTACTTTAGACCAAAATTTCACAAATAACTCTTTGCTATCATATGCACTTCTTTCACACAGAAATTGTCTCTAATGGCAACACACAACGAAGTCACCAAATCGAACCCAGACAATGCGACGCGCAACTTCAATTTTCCGCGTTTCCCCGTGCACCTACGGGCAACGACAATCCCGTTTTTCCCGAGAACAGCGCTTACCTCTGTCCTACTACGGAACTGTCACCGACTTCTTACATCCCAGAAGCCGTACAGACTACATAGAACTCAATACGACTTCAACATATAGGGCCTCATGTAGGAAGCCAAATACCGGTCGGTAACGGCCGATTTTCGGTAATTATACCGTTACCGACCGGTATTTTGGCTTTTGAGATGTAGGGGGAGAATTTCATGATTCGGTATTTACCGAATCGGTAAAATTACCGAATCGGTAATATTACCGATTCGGTAAATTTACCGATTCGGTAAATACCGAATCATGAAATGAGATGTAGGGGGAGTGTGTGGTGGGTGTGGGGATTCGTTATTTACCACCAACTAAAGGTTGGTGGTAAATGACGAATAGGTGAAAAAAAGCATTTTTGTGCACGTTTAAGTGTGCAATGTGGCAGACATACATGCCCTTAGGGCATGTATGCGCGCCACATGTGCACACATGGCCGAATCAGGGGTGCAACAGGGTGTCAATGTGACACCCTGCCACCCTTGCATGTGCTCCCCCATTACCGAATCGGTATTTACCGATTCGGTAATGAGGCATGATGGGAAGGTATGCCTCATTACCGAATCGGTAAATACCGATTCGGTAATTACCGAATTTTTCCGATTCGGTAATATTTACCGACTCATTACCTACATTGCATTTACCACTTCATAAATACCGAATCGGTATGATTCGGTATTTATGAAGTGGTAAATGCCAGCCCACCTACATAAGGCCCATAGTGTTAATACATACATCAATACTAATCAATAATCAATAAGCTATATATACATGCCAAATCATCAAACCAAAACAATAAAAACCATCTCTAGCTACCAAGAATACTGGTGCAGTTCAGAACACAAAATCTCCTCCTGCTTCCACGGACGGAATGATTCCACAGTCACACGCGCATACACACATCACACGCTGGTGGGGCCCATAACACCAACATTAATTCTCATCAATCTATCCGTGCCTACAGAGAGATCCTCAAATCTCCGGAACTACAGTTCTATTTCCCTTGGATGGAGGAAACCACATCTATTAAATTTTACCCTAAGAATTCCTCCATCCGGAGGTCAATCGGATCATTTAGTTGAGTTGGTATTTGATAGTCAAACCCTTCAATTCTTATATTAATCAAATAAACATTACAAGGGGGAGGAGCCTAGCGCTTGACCAAGATGGCCGCGTGAGCCTTGAGCTCCCGCTACCCTCGCGCCCTCCTGCAATCATCCTGTCCTAAATCCTGATTTTCATGCACGGCATCCTGCAGATGAGTCACAGCAGGGGCGACTGACGTTATCCGGGCTAAGATCGCCCACCGGGGACCGAAGTTGTGCGTGGCGGAAGATTGCGGCCTACCCCCGAAGGATGCCAGGGGCTTGCGGTGGCAGGATGCCCGGCCACTAATTGAACAACAACGGCCTTGGGAGGAGTGAACTGACGGACGGACGCCGCTGCACTTTCACTTTCGCTTTCTCGCCCTTTGTTTGCTCAGGGTGGGGAGTGCTCCGTGCAGGCCCTCTATTGTCTGGAAGACCACCACACGGTCCTGACTAGCTGCTGAAGTCCTAGTTGACCCTGTTTCCTCTAGCGGAGTGAGGGACGTCCTTTTGCGACTGACCGTCCTGCTACTCGAGATGTCGACCAAATCAGAGGCGGACAGGTCGAAGTCTAAGACTACCAGGCGAGGCGGCTATACCCAATCCAATAATATGGATCGTTATGCCCAGCAGAAGGGGTCTCCTGGTGGATCGGGACAGTCGCTGGAAGCACAGAAGGCCGATTCATCCCCGGCCTCGGAGTTATCATTGCAGGATATCAAGGGGGCGATAGATGGGATGCAATCTTCGATTGGCCGGCAGTTCGAGACCCTGGCGCACAAGGTGGATATGATCTTGGTTGATGTCAACTTGATTCGCGCGGACCTGGGCAAAACCAACGAGCGGGTCAAGTCCCTGGACCTCCAGACCACTGGCCTCGCTGACGACGTCTCGGAGCTTCAGGCCGAGGTTCGCAAGTTACGGACCGCGAATGACCTCTCCGCCGGCCGGCTCGAAGACTTTGAAGGTCGGGCCCGGCGCAACAATGTGCGCATTATTGGGGTCCCGGAAACTTCAGAGGAGCTCTCCGTGGATTTACTCGTCGAGGACTTGGTGGTGAATCATCTTGCGCCTAAGGGCCTCGGCAGGTTTTTTGAGGTGGAGCGGGCTCACCGAGTGCCTGGCGGACGGCCTAAGGTGGGAGCCCCCCCGCGGCCGATTGTCGCCCGGATCTTCCATTTTCGAGATCGGGACGCTATCCTGCAAGCGTCGAGGGTGACGGGCCCGGTGCCTTTTCAGAATGCCTCTGTGAGCTTTTACCCTGACTTCACCCAGATGGTGCAGAAACAGAGGCAAAGTTTCCTGGGGGTGAAGCGGCGGCTTAGGGATATGGACCTGAAGTATGCCATGCTTTTCCCCGCCAGGCTGCGTGTGGTATATGAGGATCGGACTTTCTTCTTCGAATCACCGGACATGGCAGGGGACTGGTTGGATGCACTCCCTCGGCGACAGCCCGGCCGGGACAGCGTGGATGGGGCGGAAGGCGACCGGGATGGACAGAAGTGATACCTCCGGTGTCGGCCTGTTTTGATTCAGCCCCGGACAGTGACTCGCACCTTGTTGCAGTAATGGGAGGGCGGCGGGGGGAAGATAGGGGCTCTTTCCTCCCTTGGGGTACTTTTTGTAGATCTGATTTTGATAGGGCGACAGGCACACTGCAAGTTGGGGGGGCTTTGTAAGCTGACGCAGGGGTGCAGGGTGGGGGGGATTCAGGATGTTGGGGTTGTTGTTTGGGGTTGTTGTTTTTTTTCATGCAAGGCGTAGCAATGACTGTCAGAATTGTCCGATTGTGGTTCTCCGGGGGGGGGGGGGGGTCTCTTTGTGTTCAGGGATGGGGGATAGGGGCTTAAACATAATTAGCTGGAATGTTAATGGCTTAGGGGATCGTATTAAACGGGGGATAGTCCTGCAATTTTTGAAACGGACCTCGCCAGATGTGGTCCTCCTGCAGGAGACCCACCTTATAGGGAATATGTGTTATGCACTTAACAGAAAGGGCTATAAATTCATTGCTCACTCGGGGTTTTCCTCGGGATCCAGGGGTGCGGGCATACTTGTCAGAGCTTCCCTACCATTTGAGGTTGACTCCACCATTGCTGATGATAGGGGGCGCTTTGTGGCCGTGGCGGGGAGGTGGGAGGGCAGAACGTTGGTATTGGTTTCTGTTTATGTCCCTCCTGCCCTGCAGGCCTCCACGTTTGCTGATCTGGGCAAGTCCTTGTTGGAACTCCCCGAAGGGATGCTAGTGGTGGGAGGAGACTTCAATGCGGTTGGTTCTGGAATGCTCGACAGGTACCCGCCCAGAGACACCGGGGGTGCTCAGAAGTGGCTTCCCGACTTTATTGATACTTTTGGTCTGGTAGATTGTTGGAGGCTGCGGCACCCCACTCAGAGACAATATACTTTTCATTCCGGGGCCCACGGGAGTCTCTCTCGGATTGATTATTTGCTCACTCTGGCGGCACACGCCTCTTTGGTATCTGAGGCTAGGCACATGGCACGGGGCATATCTGATCATTCACCGGTGTGGGCCCGTCTGGACATTGGCCGGGTGGTGGGGGGCAGGGTGGCTCCCATTAACCCCTGGTACTTTCGTGACCCCAGGCTGCGCAGCGCATTGCTGAAGACAGTTGACCACTATTTTCGAGATAATCAGGGCTCAGTTGAATCCGCGGTGTCCTTGTGGGAAGCTTCTAAGACTGTTCTGAGAGGGGAGGCCTTGTCCTTGGTAGTGGCCGCCAAGCGGCGGAGAGACGCCGAGGTGATACAAGTAGAGGACGAGATAGCGGCTTTAGAGGTGGCCTTGGAGGGGGATGTTGCGACGTCCACACTGCATAATCTGAGCCTGAAGCAATTGGAATATAGGGATCTGGTAACAAACGCCGCCAAGACCCTCAACAGGGAGCAGCAGGGTCGACTGTATGACGTTGGTGATAATGCCGGGAAATTGCTGGCATGGCTGGATAAAAAGGAGCGTGTTAATCGTGTGGTGCCGGAGTTGTTGACGGATGGGGGAGAGGTTGTCACTGATCCCGACGGTATAGTTCGGTGTTTCTCGGACTATTTTCGTACGGTATACACCTCGGTCTCGGATAGGCCGACTGAGGACTCGTGTGATCTTCTGCGTGACATCGCTCTGCCCTGCCTTTCTGCCATTGATAGGGAGGACCTCGATGGTGATATCACTGTAGACGAAGTGGCGGGTGCTATCCGTGCGTTGCGCTCCGGTAAGGCTTCGGGCCCAAATGGTCTGCCGATAGAGCTGTACAAGCTTTGTCCGGATAAGTTGGCTCCTCACCTGCGCGCCATGTTCGTGGAGGCGCGGGGGAATGGGTTTCTTCCGCTCGATCAACGGCTGGCGACGATTGTGGTAATACATAAAGACGGAAAGCCCTGGGATAAGTGTGGCTCCTATCGGCTGATCTCACTTCTTAACGCCGAGCCGAAAATCCTTGCCAAGATTCTCGCTAACCGCCTGGTCCGGGTGCTTGGCGACTTGATCCATCCGGATCAGTCTGGCTTTATCCCGCACCGTAACACTGCACTAAATCTTAGACGCCTCCATGGAGTGATTGCTAGGACGGGCACGATGCGAGAGCCGGCCATTGTGGCGTCCCTCGATGCCACGATGGCCTTTGACACGGTGGAGTGGGCATACCTGTGGGCTGTGCTAGCCAAGTTCGGCTTCAGGCCTGGATTTGTGGGATGAGTGAGGCTGCTCTATGAGGGGCCTCTTGCAAGCGTCGTGGTGAACGGGCGGGCGTCGGCACCGTTCGAGCTCGGGAGAGGCACCCGGCAGGGTTGTCCCCTGTCGCCGTTGCTGTTCGCCCTTGCTCTTGAGCCGTTGGCGGCGTGGATACGGTGGCACCCGGATATACGTGGGATTCGTTGGTCGCCTGACCACGAAGACCGTATTTCACTCTACGCCGACGATATTCTGCTATACCCTGCCTCGCCCAAGAAATCTCTGATAGTGGTTTGTGTCGTCTTGACATCTTTCGGTAGAAACTCGGGCCTAGTCATTAATTGGGGGAAGTCATACTTGTATGTCCTGTGTGGGGATATCCCGCCTGTCCCGCGCAACTGCTCGATCCAGATAGCCCAGCAGGGCTTTTTGTATTTGGGGATCTATATTTCCACCGACCCCATTTTGCGCTACGAGAAGAACTTGCTCCCTCCCTTGGCGCGTCTGCGGCGGGATGTGGCGGGCTGGCGGCGATTGCCGCTTTCCCTCCTTGGCCGTGCCGCACTGTTCAAAATGATGTCCCTTCCCCGTTTCCTCTATGCTCTGCAGAATACCCTTGACTTGGTCCCGGCCAGCTATGTCCGTGAGGTCGAAAGCCACCAGCGTGCGCCCTTGTGGGACGGGCGTCCGCGTATAGCGATCGCTAAGTTGACGCTTCCGTGGTACGACGGTGGTATCGCGCTTCCAGACATTCGACGTTATTACTGGGCCACCCAGTTGAGCGCGATTAACCATGGTGTATATGGTCCGGCGCTGAGCCCCGGCTTCGCCATGGACCGATGGTTGCTCCGTGGGGGTAATTACCACAGAGCGTTGTACTCAAAGTCGTCGGACTTCACCCTTACAGGGCCCACCAGAGTGGCCGTTCATGTATGGAAGGTGGCGACGGACTCACTGGGCTGGAAGGGTAAGCTTACCCTTACCACCCCTCTGTTTGACTCCGATATTCTGGGGAAGCTTTGGCATACTAAAGGGTTTGAGAAATGGGACCTGATCGGCATATCCAGGGTTGGAGACCTTTTGGTTAAGGGTAGGATAAAGTCATTCGAGGAGTTGCAGAAGGAATACGAGCTGGGGAGCACGGAGTTCTTCCGATATGCTCAAGTGCGCCATGCCTTGCGGTCAGTCCTTGTAGAAGGGGAGAAGGTGCCCGAGTCCTCTCCATTGGAGGACCGGATCCTGGATGGCCATATGCCAGAGAGCACGATTTCGCTCATTTATAAGAAACTTATTAATGTTCGGGCGGATCTTCTTCTAGGGTGGCGCGATCAATGGACCAGGGATGGCCTTGAACTAGATGATGAGGATTGGCAGTATGCAGTTTCTTCTCCCAAAGAGGTCGCTATCCCCGCGCGCCTGCGGCTGGTGCAGCTTAAAATACTCCATAGGGTCTATGTGACGGGGCCCAGGTTGGTCCACATGGGTTTCTCGGAGGAGGGCTTATGTAAGAGAGGCTGTGGTATGGTGGGTACCTTCCTACATATTATTTGGGAATGCGGTGCGATTATGGAGTTTTGGAGGCGAGTCCACGAGGTGATGGGGGAGGTGACGGGAATTCTCATGCAGCCTGAGGCGCGATGTTGTCTCCTGAATGTCTGGAGTCCTACTGACCACAACGCGGCATAGACTCAGTGGGTGACCCTAGGGAACATGGTAGCCAAGCGCGATATTGCTCGCCTGTGGGGCTCCAATAGGCCTCCTACATTGACAGCGTGGATGGAAAACATGGACTGGAGCATGTTTAGGGAGAAGACAGCGTATTGTGCTCGAGGGCGCCCTCGGAAATGGCACTCTGTATGGGGGCCATGGAACCAGTACAGAGGGGACATATGCCTGCCCCCAGACCCGGACCCGCCTGGGGAGCAGCTTTCCCCTTAGCTTTCTTTCCGGCTTTGAATTTCTTGCTGATATGTGTTTGTTTTCTTGAGTCTCTGCCTTTCCCTCCTTTCCCTTACTATAGACCTGTGTCTGTTGGACGAAATGGGGCTCGTCCCCCCTGGTGGGAACCTCTTTTGGTGCTTACAGTACTTATCGCCTTGTTTGTGTTTAGGGTTGGATTTATGTTTATTCAAAACAGAACCTTTGACTCTCGTGTCAGTAAAATGTGGACGCAAGCATGTGTTGAGTCTCTAAAGCTGCCGTACCTCCAGGTTGTCGGCTGAATAGCTGTGTCACTGATTTAAAATAAAGGTTTTTTAAAAAAATAAATAAATAAATAAACATTACAAGAAATAACCAACCGACACAGTTCTTCAAACAATAATTTTTCTTTATCTAATTAAAGTGCAGGTAAAAAATCCTAACAAATATAATATTATCTTTTGTCATAATTACCTATTCTGGCTAATTGTCGTTCTCTAAGTCAGAAATGGTCCTCAGAAATTCATCACAGATTCTACCGTCCCGTCCTCTGCTGTCAGCGTGGAGTGCAGCATAGAGTAGCATCGATCAGGGTGCGTCTCGAGCTCATTGGGTGGTAACCTAATTTCCCTCTCTAGACCACTAATATTTATACCAAAATTTACATATACATGTTGCATTTTCTCTATTTCCAGGCTGCCTATTGGTTGAATTCAGCCCCGTCCCAAAATTTAAGAAACAATTTCAAAAGTTCTCATACGGATGATGTATAAACTAGGCGCATGGGAAAGTCGTTCCCAGGTCAGGAAAGTATCAGTCTATTGTGAATAGGTGGCTTTTGGTTCCCAGATTGCAACATTTCTTCCGTGTTCAGGGACATTGGCATCTCGCCCAGAGTAGTCTTCATGGACCTGGTTCAGAGGTTCAAGGAGAGGACACTACGTAGTCAGTGCAGACGCCTTCCTCCATTGCTAATTGCATGAAGTCATGTACTTTAGTGAGGATTCAGTCGGCAGCCATCTTTTAGTAGGCCGAAATAGTCAACTTTAGGTAAAAGAAACACAAAACGTAATTAATACATAGAAATGACTAAACAATGTTATTCCCTCACTAATACCCTTATGTGTATGCATTTATCTAGCCATATGCGACATTTAAAGCCGTTAATGCTGATTTATTTAAGCGCAAAACACATTAACATTGCTTAAGCTAAACATATAAATTTAATATGCGTACAAACTTAGTTCACTTATTATTTTAGCCATGCAAATGCATTCCCACGTGTATTCTCTTGGTTAATTAGGTTGATTAATTCAATTACCACACATTATTATTCATTAGAATTAGTTCTTTAGTCGTTTTAATAAAAAACTTATATAAATGGATTGGGTATACCAAAAATATTTTATTTTACCCGCTCCATCACATGTTTCATGTTTTGTGTCGGCAATGACATCATTGAAAACAAAATAAATGCAGCCTTTTTGCAGGCTGAGGAGTAACTGCTCTTACTGCTGAATCAGTCTCACATTAGAGAAGTCAATATTTGCTGGTGCAGCTGAGCCCAGTCTCAACCGGGAGTTGTCTCACAGGGCTGTTTGTCGCCGAGCTCAGACTTGCACTCTTGAGTGGTCACTGGTCACGTACCTTGGCTGGCTCTGAGCTGAGTCTCACAACAGGGTGATCACATTCCTTGCTGATCTCAGTCTGTCTCATGCTCAAGCAGTCACATTTCTTGACTCTGAGCTCAATCACATCTCTCAATCTGTTAAGCACGAGTTCATTTATTTTTCCAGGCAGGCAGACTGAGAGAATGCGAGTTTTTTTATTTTCTCATGTCTTCTTCAAATGGTTTAAAGATTTACCGTGACCGTAGGTGGGTTCTGCTATCCGCTGGCCGGCTGCTGACGGCTCCATGCCTCACCTGGGCATTCATTCAAATCCAGGCCGCTGCACAATGCACTTCAAACCGTTTTCTGGCATGTTGTTGTTTTCAAAGAGCCTCCCTGAACTGACACCTTGTGAGTATTGATCCACATCCTGTGATTCTGGGCAAATCACTTAATCTCCCCGTGCCTGAATGTGTAATGTAAATACGGTGCTCATGTAAAGCGCTCCAATACCTTCGGGTCAAGTTCGCTCTATATAAATATGCAACAAAAAAAAACAAAAAAAATTGCAATGGACTCCGCTGTTACTGTGTCCTCCCTGCGCATCAAGGCAAGGATTTCGTCCTCAGTCCAGCATACTTTACAGCCCACACTCTTTGCTGTGTTTGTTTATGGCTTTGCAAATGGCGTGCAGATACATTAACTGGATTGATGACAGCAGGGTCTTCCAAATGCAAGCCATAAAATTCAAGCCATTCGTCAGGACATAAACAAGCATTGGCATAGCCAATAGGTCTCGCCTTTGGGACCTTATGAGTGTTTAGCCATGCTCGGGGATATTTGGATAAAATGGCTTGTTAAAACCATGGATTTAATTCAATGAACCTATTTTGTGGTCCGAACCCACTTTTGTTAGTATGAGCAACATCATACTATTGGATTAGTCATATGAAACGAATATGAATTAAAACACAGAAAGAATCATACCACATCGTTTTGTATCATTTTTTAAACAGCGGTTTTTTCCGCAATTGAGTGCTAACGTGAGGACGTCTTTCCCTGAGACGCATTCAGACATTGTTCAGTTACACCTCAACGATTAGGAGGTGGTCTCACCAGCACCAGAGTTTGTTACACAAGATTACTTGAACTACCTCGATCTACCTGGGAGTGCAACCGTTCCAAATCTTTATCTATTCAGTTTCCCTAATCGACACGGTTGGCACCCAAATAACCTCTAAACATGTCCTATGACGATATCGCTAACCTTACAGCAAATAAAGCAGATACTTTTGGCTTTACAGCAGAAGAGACAAGCAGGATATATGCTTTAATCCAGGATCCGGAATGCCTCACTACGAACACTGCTTCAACTCAGTCGATCATCAGACAACTCCTTTTCACAGCGAAACGCGAGATCAACCAGAGACTGCATGCCAGCACCCTTATCCGCTACCACAAAGTCCAACGCATACCTAGAGGATTACGTATTCCACTCAAGTCAACCCTTTGCAAAAACAATACGAGATTCACTGAACGTTGGTATGCTATTCTAAACAAATGTTCCTTAGACCTCATTCTTTTGATAGTTGAAGAACTGTCTATCCTTCTTGATGAATTGGACAAAGAAATGACGCAACTCAAAAAAGACTTGAGTGAAAAAATGACCCCAGACGAAATGACCAAAACTCTCGAGGATATTAATAGTCAACTAGATAAATATCAAAAAGATATCAACGAAAGAAAATTACGCAAGTTTAAGAGAGACACCGTTGATTATAAACTGGGAGAGGTATACACATGGGCCGAAGTGTACGCTACACGCAGACAACAACGACCGTACAACCGATCTACAGATGGTGAAACAACTTCATCTGATGACTCACAAACACAACCCAGAAGACCCACACCTAAACAAACTAGTGGCCCAAGTGACAATCAACCATCTACCTCTACAGACATTTCAAATGAACCGATTCCTTTTTTAGGAAGAGGCTCATCCATACGAGACGAACCAGGAGGTCTCAACGCAAGAACCAAGGATACACCCATAGCGAAATCAACAAGGAGCCAGAGAACTTAGTCATCAACATTTCAAACAAGACTCTAACATCTCAACAAATCCAAACATTACAAAAAGGGACTTCTTTTGTACCAACGTACAACACGAATAATTTGGAAACTCAAGTATGTTTGTTCAAATTCATGCGTAACCTTCGACTAAAGCATTTCTTCACTAACGTTATTGAACCAACAACGACCCAAGATAAAGGAACACTTATGGATTTACGCCCCAAAAGTAAATTTATGGCTCCAAAAAGTCACAAAGTTCTGGATAATTTCGAATTAATAGTAGGAAAAGAGTTAACCAACTTATTTGTGGAAAAACAATCAAAATCCAGTAACTTGTCCTTAAGTGAACGAAATATCATCAAACAACTATCAATGGACAATGACATCACATTTTGCAAGGCGGACAAAGGCGGCGCTCTTGTTATATTGGACACTTCTTTCTACACAGAAAACGTGGAAACCCACGTAAGCGACCAAAATACCTATCTAAGATTGACGTCAGACCCCACAACGGAATTTTCCCTCATTCTTTTGACCATCATTAATAAAGCACTACACCTAGGCACCATCAATGACAGAGACAAACGTTTTTCTCATTACAGAAAACCCCAATGTTCCGTACCTATACATGATACCGAAGATTCATAAAAACCTGGAAAAACCGCCATTCAGACCCATCGTCAGCACTAGAAATTCTATCCACGAACCGATTGGTAAATACATTGACAAACATTTGCAACCTCTCGTTCAATCAATGTCTACATATTTGAAGGATACCACTGACTTTCTCACCAAACTCAATCACCTAAGGGTTCAAGATTACGATCAGCTTCTCCTATGTACCATAGATGTCAAGTCTTTGTACACTTCCATCCCGCACAATTTAGGGATACAGGCAATTGAATCTTTTTTGATTGATACCGACATGGAGGAAGACTTGAACGTTTTTCTACTTGAACTCATACATTTTACCTTATACCACAGTTACTTTACGTGGAACAACAACTACTACATACAACTCTCCGGAACATCAATGGGTAATTGTGCTGCTCCAGCATATGCTAATCTGTTTATGCATCGCTTTGAGCTGGATTATATCTTAACCCAAGAATCTTGGTCTAAAAATTTATTGATGTTTCACAGATACATTGATGACATCTTCCTAATTTGGAAAGGTACCCAGACGGAACTACTAACACAGATAACACAACTCAATACCATCAATGAACGCATTCAATTCACCCATGAAATTGATTGTAACCACATTACTTTTCTGGATGTTGATATCACTATACGCAACAACCAGCTAATCACATCAGTATTCACCAAATCTACTGACCGCAACAACCTATTACACTTCTCGAGCTTCCATCAAAAATCATTGAAAAAACATCTCCCATATTCCCAACTCCTGAGGATTAAACGCATTTCATCTACGGAAGAGATTTATCAAGAACAGAGCCGCTTACTGATTGACAAATTCAAGAGGAGAGCTTACCCTGATCCCATTTTACAAGAAGCTGTCAAAAGAGCAGAAACAAAAAATCATGTAGATCTATTACAAACCCAAATCCCCAAAGCCACGAAAGATGCACGATCAGTTTATGTGTCTAAATTCTCCAAACAAAGCCATAAAATCAAAACAACCATTTGCAAATTTTGGCCACTTTTACAATCTGAACCTGACTTCAAAGGTATTTTTGATGAATTACCAATTTTCGCTTACCAAAGAACACACAATTTACAGCAACTTTTAAACAAGAGCCCTCCGGATTCCGAGATAATACACAAAGGAACCATCCCTTGCTTAAATTGTGGTAGCTGCAACAACATCATTAAGGGTACGACACTCATGCATCCCTCTAAAGGAACTCCTATTAAACTCAGAGTTACAGCTACTTGTGACAGCAGCAACATTGTGTATTTACTGAAATGCCCATGCGGACTCCCGTACGTGGGCAAAACGGAAAGAAAAATGAAAACCAGGCTCATTGAGCACAAAAGTAATATACGAACTAAGAACATGAAATCCACTGTTGCAAGACACTTTATGGAAAATAATCATAATTGCAGTCAATTGAAATTTTTGATCTTAGAACAAGTCAAAATCCAAAGAGGGAAAGACAATGGAGCTTTTCTGTTACAACGTGAACTCTTTTGGATAAATAGACTGAACTCTGTTTACCCGCATGGTCTTAATGAACGCTTCGAATTTAGTTGTTTTCTGTAATCATCTCCTCATGTAATCATGTCTACATCTTTATAATCACGTTTCCCAATGACATTCCTTGCATCTACTATATGTTTTTTACCCCTCACATCTAATTGTTGAAACTGTTTTTCTTTTCTTTAATATTTTTCTTTTCTTTCCTTTCTGTTATTTTTCTCTTTTACCTTTCTTTGTTATTTTTTCGTGTACTATCATTTCAACGTTCATTTCTGGTTACTCTTACACGCACGTTAGTCTTTCTTCCAGCTTCGTTTAATCACATGACTTGTTTTCGCGTTTCACTCGGGTCTCTACTTCCGGGTTCACGATATTAAGTACCGGGTCCTATGATGCATGTTTTCACCCATTTGGAAGAGGTTCCGACACACCCACATCCACGGCGCCATTCAGGTAATCCAAACCGGTCGTTTCCTACATCTTTTCTAAACTTTTCTCACTATTTGAATACCACGTTCTGTTTAACATCACGGGTTTTAAATGTTTCCGCGATTGGGTTCCACGGAACGCACTGGTTTCACTTTTTTTTTTAACTTTATTGACCCCACGAGCGTTAACACTTCAGTTCTCTTCTTTCACACGCTTTGTACACAACCAGCACCAGTCTTTTAACCGACACGGATTCAACTATAGTTCTCTTTGGTTACCAGCTCACCACCGAAACACAGTTCCTTTCCATCACGATGATATTCATGTCACCTTTTTTATACAGCATAGACACCACGGCTATCGAAGTGTTTACTGTCTTACTGATGTCTGCATACATCCTGGACTCCAGCCTTATGTCCTCCTTTATTTTCTTTTGTAGAATTCCCCCTGACGAAGGGCTAGTCCCGAAATGCATCGGGGATATTTGGATAAAATGGCTTGTTAAAACCATGGATTTAATTCAATGAACCTATTTTGTGGTCCGAACCCACTTTTGTTAGTATGAGCAACATCATACTATTGGATTAGTCATATGAAACGAATATGAATTAAAACACAGAAAGAATCATACCACATCGTTTTGTATCATTTTTTAAACAGCGTTTTTTTCCGCAATTGAGTGCTAACGTGAGGACGTCTTTCCCTGAGACGCATTCAGACATTGTTCAGTTACACCTCAACGATTAGGAGGTGGTCTCACCAGCACCAGAGTTTGTTACACAAGATTACTTGAACTACCTCGATCTACCTGGGAGTGCAACCGTTCCAAATCTTTATCTGTTTAGCCATGCAGCACATTATCTTTCCTGGGTGCTGTGCCGCCAGGGATTGAATAGCCATACAATTACTACATACTGGTTCATGCTTGCCTCTGTTGTGAGCTTCTTTTTCCTCAGTGGCATTTGGGAATTAAAAGCAACAACAGGGGCTGAATGGAAAGCAAATAAGTGAGGGTGGAAGAGAACTGAAAGCAACGTTGGGAGCATGAGGGGAAAGTACCAATGGGTGGTTGGGGTATTATAAAACAACGATGGAAGGGTGAGAAGGGTTGAAAACATGGTTCCCAAAACTAATAGTCACACGTGCATCAGGGCAATCTTGTGATACGCAGGTAGTGCGCAGAAATTAGTCCGGGTATATATTATAAACAAAGATGGATACAATGCGACATATACACTTAAACATTTTTGCGGACTACTTATGAAAATCCTCACACGGAACGGCGCCTACTAAGTGTTGATATTTATCTACAGTGACACTTGCCGGTCATTGGAAGGCCGTATGCAAACCTCGAATTGTCACCTTTCAATTGCATGTTTCAGCATTTCAGTGTTAAACTGTTTCTGATGAACTGGAACCTGTGCCCAGACAGTGCTATTAACACGTAAAAAAGCAAAATATTGTAACCAGATATGGCACATAATCTGCCTTTACTTTCCACATAATTTAGTCAACTATACCGCACAATTTTATCCTCTCTTGTCGCCCTGCTTGTAAAGTCAGAGTATATCTCGCTCACACAACCAACCAGTCATGTGGGAGTCTTGAGTTCATAAGAATAATGAATTTTAAGGCTGTACGAGGTGGTGCTGTATTACGTTTTTAGGTAGTGGGATAGAGTCTCTATAAATAGAAATTAGGTAGGTGAGCTCTCTCCTATATACTGGTCAGTGTCAATGGAGGATACCATCATGTATGATGGGGCCCGCAGTACAGAGGTTTCTAGGCGTGGGGAACAAGGGTTTACAGCAGAAAGCAATCCTAAATGGGGTTTGTAGCGCTGCAAAACAGGTGCACATGTAACACAAGTGCACCCACCAATGCCGGAAATGAAGACTCAGCACCGTTAACGGGCATCATCCTGTAGCCAAGCAACAAGCAGCAAGCCACACACACCACTCACAAAGAGCATTCTCTTCTAGATTGTGCCACGAGGAGCGCCGGCGTCCCCTGCAGCTCTCACGGATCCCATTCTCTGAGCACCACAGTTGGCACTCACCGAAGGAGGGGGGCATGGATGCTGTGCAATGGGGCACCGAGGCGCAACAAGAGCCAAATTTCGGGGGGGGCTTCTCAAAATGTTGGGGGGGGCTGATTCTTCCAGCAAAAGGCAGAGTGGAGATGCAGGGGCCCTAAGAAGGGGTGAAAAACAGCAAAGCCTCATTAACAAGCAAATGGTCTTTTAAAGACCTGGGAAGTGCTCAGGTGCAGCTGTGTGTGTGTCCGGGAAGCTGTCTCAGCCCGGGCTGACACACACGACAGGGTGGCTGAAGCCCTTTGAGCCCAACGGGCGTTGCGCGCCTGGATGCTGTGCAAGAGGGCAGCTACACAGAGAGAGGTCAAAGGAAGGGTGGCGAAGGGTTCTTTCCTGGAGCAAAAGTTGACTCACCATGCACCCCAACTCGTGGCTAACCAGCATGTAAAAATAAAGTGAAAATGACACTCATCCTGGTGCCCAAAAGGTACTTAGGAGGGATAGGAAAAAGAATCACTTGACATCTGGGGTAAACTGAGATGTATTAAAAATATGTACAGCCCAGACCTGTTTGCGGTATTTAAAACTGAAAAAAACCCTGAATCCATGACGTTGGCTGTATTTGTTTATTTCTGTTTAGCCATTCTCTCTAAATGCTGTACAAGACTCTAGGTCGGTTGGGTTATCAGAGTTGTCCATCGCCCCTTCTTCATCACAAATAGCTTCCCACTGTACGTCAATAATGGGACAAGGACACAATGAATACTGCAGGGTGAAAACTAACGTTGCTCGAGAGAAGCTGCCCAGGTCTCAACATCCCGGCAGGCAGTAGAGAGCACGCGTTTAAGCCAGTGGTCGAAGTGGGGGGGAACGGCAGGGCACGCGTGCCCCTACTTCTTCCGTTCCCCTACTTTTTTATTTTGAAAATGCGTCCCGGGACGCAAGAAATCGGCATGGCCTATAAAGCTCGGCGTTCCTGGCGTTCGAGGGCGGGCGGCAGAGAAGTAACAGGACCCTGTCTTTTTCTTCTTACCCAGAGAAGAAAAATACAGTGTCCGCTTCTGCTCTGTAGCTTCAGCTGCCTTCCCCCCTCCCCCCAACTCTTTCCCTCTTCCCTCTCTTTCTGTCTAGCAGTTCTTCTCTTACTGAAAACCATGACTTCAAGATGGGGTTTTCACTCTCTTTCCTCTCCTTTCTCTTATTTCCTCCCCTGTGAAATGGATCCAAAAATGAAAATAATTTTTGCTGGAAATGTCGTATTTTAAATCCAAAGTGCAGCATCTTGAATAAAAGGTTAAAAATAGGAAAAATAACGAAGTAAAGTAAGACAGACTGGTAGCCAGAGGGCAAAGAAAAAATTACGGGGGGGGGGGCTTAATCTTTAAGCAATAGGCAGAGTGGAGCTGCAGGGGCTCTTAGAAGGGGTGAAACAACAGCAAGGCCTCATTAACATGCAAATGGTCTTTAAAAGACCTGTGAAGTGCTCGGGTGCGGCTGTCTGGGTGCCCGGGAAGCTGTCTCATCCCGGGCTGCCACACACGACGGGGGGGTGGGTGACCGGGGGGCGGCTAAAGCCCTTTGAGTCCAATGGGTGTTGCGCGCCTGCTGGTAGCAATCTGACCAGATTGATTTTATTCACACCCAAACACATTAGCGCCACTTTTACAGAGTTTGCCAGTGAAGCGCTATTTTTGTTTTCTTGTCTTTGTTTTCCCTGGGCTTGCAACTAGTTCACCAATCCTGGAGGTACTGCAAAGTGTGGATTGGAAAATAAAATGTGTACTGCGGCTCTGCGTACAGGGATGTGGTCTTTTTACCATACTGATACGTTTTGTAAGGATATAAGCAATGGGCATTGAAATGGGTCCATTCAGGGCCCTGTAGTCATGTCCTTAACTTTTCAGGCAAGAGCACTCACTGATTTCTGAATAGTGAGTGTAAACGCATTAAGGTAGCCATGTTGTTCCTGCTTACAATTCACATGGTTTGCTAAATTTTGCATTCCCGATGAGTGTTTGCTTTTTCCAGGATGTTGTCACTTTTTTTTGTAGGCTGCATATTGCTCTGCGTCATTTAAATTGAGCCACATCCAGGTGTTTATAGCCGGCAGCAATTGGGTTGTAGTTGAAGGCAGTGTGAGTTTTTCTCAGTGGGGCAGTATGGTGTTCAGTGGGGGACAGAATGTGGCACTATGGCCAGAGCTACTGAATTTGTAACTGGGGAACCAGGTTCAGCCTTAATAACCAGTCCACCAGACCACTCTCTTGAGAGAGCACAATCCCATGCTAGACCTTAGAAGACTGCGCAAGACCTTAGAAGCCCTGGTGTCTTAGCACCAGTAGGTGGACCCTAGCAGGGGCAAGTGTGGGTTAACCTTCAAGGTTTGTCCACCACAATCCATATTGAAGTTCACCTACAGTCTTGCAGACAGGCCTATGAAGCAGCACACCCTAGAGCGACAGTGGCTCTGTCGCTGAGGTCACAAGACACTTGAGAAGGGCCAGCTCCAGGGCAGTGCAACCGGTGTGACCGCACCGGGTGCTGACTTTGGGTGGAGGCATTATGTTTGCAAGTATATTAAGGTTTTAAAAGTGCTTGCTGCCTTCTTCCTGGCCTCCAGCAATTTTCGGCAACAATAAAAATGTCATGATGACTCTGGTGTTTAATGTTCTTCCTAGAGAGAGATCATTTTGTCTAGAGGAAGTTCTGATTCATGGAAAGGTAGCTCAGAGGGTTAATGTGCCTGCTGCAAAGAACATGTACCATACAGATTGTGAGAAGTTGGCCTGGTATATGCTGTCCACTAGTTATAGTGGGCACCTTGTACCAGTCCAAACAACCCTTATTGATGATAGGTTTAAAGACAACCTTTATTGAAAGCTATCCTAGTGGCAGCTATGGAGAGCAGCCTTCATGTTATGTCTTGAAGGAGTGATAAGCAGCTTGGTTTACCCTTTTGAATTACTAAATGAAAGGAGATCCACACAAGGTATATATAAAATATATGTATTTATTTCTAAACACTCACTACTAATCTCTTTATGAGATTAGAGTCCAAGATGCACAATAATACAGTTCTAAAACGACAGTAAATAGAACAATATACAATGGGCCCTAGGGGCGGACCAAACCATATATTAAGAAAGTGGTATAAGAACCACTACTTCACTAGACACAGTGCCTAAAGCACGTAGAATCTCTGGGACCCCAAGGAACCACCCAAGGTAGTGACACAGGAGACCCACAGGGGACGTGTGCAGTGTGAGAACACAGGCGCGAGCCCCGTATTATTTTATGGGAAAGAAACGGTTGGAATTTTAGAAGTTAAGGACACTTAGGAGAGGACTTTGAGAAAACCCCTTTAGACTTAGGGGGTTCTAGGGCCAGCACCCACGGGAGCACCGGAGTACTTGAGTTACCTCACCCAGGGAAGCCGGGTGCAAAGGTGTCAAATGGTGTCGGGGATCGTCGTTGATTTCAATGGCGATCTACTGCAAAGTGCTGCTGCCGGGAAGGAGAAAAGTGTCCGGTGTGATCCAAGCCTGGATCGAAGATCAGAAGAACCTGAAAGCAGAGGGTACAGAGTCTGGGTCACTTGCCAGTGACCACGGGCACGGTAGACGAAAATACACCGATGTTGGGTGATTCAAGTGCGAAGAGGCGAAGCTTGACTCTGCAGCCACGAGGACCAGGAGGCGTCGACGACAACCAGAAGCTGGATTTGAGCTGTCCCGCAAAGGATGTCGAGTGCTGGGGTGTCGGTCCTCGTATTGAACACAACAAGCCTTGGCAACAGCAACCCACACAGAAAGAGAAAAGATGCTTTGGTGCGGACCAGCAAGGTCCTGGGGACTCCCCAAGCAATGGAGAGTCAGGACACGTCTGGAGCAATCAGGTAAGCCTAATTAGAGGTAAAGTTGCCTTCACAGGGACCCACCAGTCGACGGACTAGGGATCGCGAAGGGACCTCGAGAGAAAACACAAAGGGCCAGCTCACGGAACACTCGTGGAGTGTAGGCGGGCAATCTTCAGTGCAAATGCTGCTCAGGGTAAGGGCTATAAGTAATATAAAGCTTAGCTGCAGGAGTTGTTGGAAAGCTGATGCTTCTGCAAAGTGACGTGGTGTCCAGGGGTTTGGTTTGCATGGTCGCCACGAGGGATACGGGCCTCAGACTTGCTGTGGGCACTGTTCTACCTCTAAGACCATGGAAACCCACCTCCTGTGTTGCAAAATTCTGCGGAGTCTGGCGGGAGCTTCAGAGCTGCAAACCGGTCAGATCTGTCTTTGGTGCCTGCCTTGCAGGGGAGTAACTCCTTTACTCCAAGGGAGATTATTTACTTATCTAGTTCAATGTAGATCGTCGAAGTTCCAGGATTCAGTATGAGAGTTTCGTCCAGGTGTAATCTAAAGTCCTGTAGCCAGGGTTTCCTTTCTTATACCCAAGGAAGGGGTGGGACAAACTCTAGGGACCCACCTATGGGAGGGTCAGGAAAGAGGGGTGGCTACACCAAATGTGCCCCCAGTGCTGAACTTCAAAGCACTCTTGGAGTGCACCCACCCAGCCCCAATACACTAAAGCCTTTCTGGGAGGTGGTGACACCTCCCTGTGACAGGAAACCTATTGTCCAGGCCTCCCCTGCCGGAGTTTTCGTCCAGCAACAGGAGGACAGACTCGTGTCTGTGGCTGGCAGCATCCATTTTGTGATGCCAGGGTTCTGTTAGCTGGTACCGGGTATACCGGTGCTGTCATGTCTCTCCCTCTAGAAGGGTGGGATCATACTCCCACACCAGTTACTTGTGTGGGGGTATGATTCCAAAGTGTTTGACACCAAATACAACATGTTTCCGTGCAGCCATTCCAAAGTTAGCATTTACCGTTTGGTTATAATACACTTAAGATTGTATGGTTTGGAAGCATCAGAAACAACCCCAGAATCAAGGTTTTGAAGGCTGCTGAGGGGCTCTGCTCATGCATGGGCACCCTCTCACATAAAACCCAGCACCCTGCCTTCAGGATTGGTAAGGCCTGCCATAGGGGTGACTGATAGGTTTATATGTGCAGTAATATGGAGAGATATAGTGAACCTATATCTCAGCAAGGGGTGCATGCACCACCTTACCCAGGCTGCAGTAGCAGACCTGTGGTGTCATTTTGGAAGGCTTCCCAGGGGTGACACAATACATGCTGCATCCCCTGGTAGGCCTCTGGGGTATCTATGCCCTTGGTACATAGTATACCATATACTAGGGACTTATGAGGGTACCCCAGAATCCAATCTGGAGTGTACCTATAGTCCTTGTAATCAATTTAAGGGAGAAAGCAGATAGGCGGGGGTCCTGAATAGCAGGATCCCAGCCAGACTAAGTCGAAAACCAGCAAAACACCAGGAAAAAAAGTGGGGGCAACCATGTAGTCAGATTCCACCTTCCTACACAGATCACAAAGTGCACATAATGTAAATTGGTCAGTGAGCTACTGCTTTTGTCAGAGAGATCCTTTTGTTACTTGCAGTTTATAAGTTAAAATCCTAACATAGAACAGTGAGCTATTAACTTTCATCTAAGAGCTGCATACAAACAGCAAGGTATAGATTAGAGCGTTATGTTTTTCCCCCCCAGTCTTTGATGATCCTAATGTTGCAAAAAGTGTTCGTTTGGACAGAAATCAATTCTGATTATTAAAGAGAACCCCCAACCATGGTATTATGTTTTAAAATTCTGAGTTTGTTTCTCCAGACCAATCACTATTAAACTATACGGCCTAGTAGTATGGTTGTCATGTGACTCCTACACCTTCTTGTCCTTAGTCTTATGTAACATTTTCTATACAGTGATATACACACATATTGATTGTCTCTGAGTAATGTGTGTGATGTAAAGTGCTCTGACACCCTACACTGGTATGAGTGGCGCTGTAAATCAAATTAAATGCATCAGAGAGAGAGTGTGGTTATGGAGACTTGAGGGGCACTGTTAAAGGGTGGTAGTGAGGGAATCCATGGCAGAGGTGGTCATTGGGGGGTACTAACAAACATTAATGCAGAGGGCACCACCAGTGCTAAGGCCGGCCCTGCCCTTGAGGCCAGTCTGCCTCAACCATAGTTAGCTCCATTGGCCTTGTTTCAGAAGTAGTAGCTGCAACTCACCAGGGATTGGCAATGCAGAATTTGGCACGCACACCAAACTAAGTTCGCAAACTTCACAGTCTCTCTGCTTCATTCACAAGCACTTTTAACATGTGCTGCTTGCTGTGGGGTCACTGGAATTAAATATGCAGCAAAGGAGGACAAAATTATGCCACAGTGTTGACTAAATTATGCATTTTAAAAAAGGCTGCAGCGTAATGCAGTATATTTTCTGATATTTTATTATTTTGACGTGTACACATGCTAACAGTCTTTGGAAAGATTTTGCCTTATTAGCACCAGTGTAACATACAAATGCAACAGTGAGAAAGATGATCAGTCAACCTTTGCAATAAGCCATCCACTCCGCAGCAAAACAAGTCACATTTTCTGTTAACTTTTGATACATTTGAGCTATAAACAATTTATTAGTTTAAATGGTCAGATCATGCAGCAGATCTTGCATTAGGAGGCAAATATGGCAGAGCCAGAGTTATATAGAAAACATTTGCAAACTAGGATATTTTGCCATTCACGTTTGAACTGCTCTTGTGGAAAAAGGGAGAAGTGTTGATGATAAACACCATGGCTCTGCGAAAAATTGCTTGTGCTTCCACATTTTATCGTATTTGGGACATTCTGTGATTAGAAGCATATCCCACTTTGTGAATGTGTTTTAATGTCAATAACTCATTATAACCTTATATAATCATTTGTATCCATTGGTTGATTAAACTGGGCAGTGAAATGCCAAACAAATACTAAAAATTGGGATATTTGCGCATTCTGGCCACACCTCTGGCTCCGCCCACTGAGCCAATCCTTGTGTTATTCCCGACCTCTGATTCACCGCACACAGTTCCCCTACTTTTTTTCCCCTACTTCGACCACTGGTTTAAGCCTGGTTGTAAAACGACTAGTCCACTCAAACATCAATTATAGTTAAATAGTAAAAGAATTGCAACGTCAGGGAAGCCTCACCTCAAAGAACTGACAGCGGGAAGGTTCGCAGAATAAACGCTTGTGAAATAAAGTGCCATTCCTCAGGTTAGGTTGGAGGCACAAAAAATTGTTCATGTGAATACGGCGAACAGTGGCATCGTGCAGGCCAATGAAGGGCTGCACATGACACCGCTATGCAATCGCAACACCCGATCCAATAAACTGAGAGTGCGGCATGGGTGTGCTTAAAAAGAAAAAATGTTTATGTAAATACGGCGAACTGTGCCAGCGAAGGGCTGCGCATGACACCTCTATGCAATTGTGGCACCCATATCATTAAACTGAAAGCGCAGCTTGGGTGCCCTTTAAAAAATACATAGTCGATGTAAATACGGTGAACCACAGCATTGTGCAAGCCAGAGAAGGGCTGCGCATTACACCTCAAAGCAATCACGGCACCCGCGCCATTAAACTGAAAGTGCGGCATAGGTGCCCTTTAAAAACAAGCCCGGGAGTGGTGCGCGCGCGCGCTTGTGCCCGCCGCTGCACGCGAGATATCAATTATAGTTAAATAGTAAAAGAATTCCAAAGTCAGGGGAGCCTTACCTGGAAGAACTGACAGCAGGAAGGTACGCAGAATAAACGCTCCTGAAATAAAGTGCCATTCCTCAGGTTAAGTTGGAGTCACAAAAAATGATTCATGTGAATACAGCGAACAGTGGCATTGCGCAGACCAATGAAGGGCTGCACATGACACCGCTATGCAATTGCAACAACCGATCCATTAAACTGAAAGTGTGGCATGGGTGAGCTTAAAAAAAAAAACGTTAATGTAAATACGGCGAACCGTGCCAGTGAAGGGCTGCGCATGACACCTCTATGCAATTGCAGCACTCGCATCATTAAACTGAAAGCGCGGCATGGGTACCCTTTAAAAAATACATAGTCAATGTAAATACGGTGAACCACAGCATTGCGCAAGCCAGAGAAGGGATGCGCATGACACCTCAAAGCAATCACGGCACCCGCGCCATCAAACTGAAAATGCGGCAAAGGTGCCCTTTAAAAACAAGCACAGGAGTGGTGCGTGGGCGCTTGTGCACGCTGTTGCACGCAAGATATCAATTATAGTTAAATAGTAAAAGAATTCCAAAGTCAGGGGAGCCTTACCTCGAAGAACTGACAGCCGGAAGGTTCGCAGAATAAACGCTCGTGAAATAAAGTGCCATTCCTCAGGTTAGGTTGGAGGCACAAAAAATTGTTCATGTGAATACAGCAAACAGTGGCATTGCGCAGACCAATGAAGGGCTGCACATGACACCGCTATGCAATCGCAACAACCGAAGCATTAAACTGAAAGTGCGGCATGGTGCGTTTAAAAATAAAATGTTAATGTAAATACGGCGAACCGTGCCAGGGAAGGGTTGCGCATAACACCTCTATGAAATTGCGACACCCACGTCATTAAACTGAAAGCGGGGCATGGGAGCCCTGTAAAAAATACATTGTCAATGTAAATACGGCGAACTGCAGCATTGCGCATGCCAGAGAAGTGCTGCGCATGACACCTCAAAGCAATCACGGCACCCGCGCCATTAAACTGAAATTGCGGCATGGGGGCCCTTTAAAAACAAGCCCGGAAGTGGTGCGCGCGTGCTTGTGCCCGCCGCTGCACGCGAATAACAGATGGCACGCTGCTCGTAACCGAGGAAAACACGTAGTGCCTGGAGTAGGAACAAGCTGTTGCCACTGTGAAAAATATAGTGCGTCCCGGCTAATGAAGGAGACCGTCTCACGCTGTGAGTACAGCATCCAGTCCCGGTGGGCAGGGCTAAAAGCGGACAGAGCGGCAACAAGGAGAGATTAAAAAGCCTCCTTCACAATAGAAAGGCTGCGTTTAGCATAAGTTATGACGCAAGCTAATGGGAAGAAGGTGCGGGGCTTCAAGTCCCCTTCGGAATCTGTATTGATTCCAAGAGGCCCTCGCAAGGCGAGAGCAGCGCATGTGCGCTGCTAACGACAGGCGAGACCTAACAAAAACACAGGGCCTGGCAACAGATAGAGGAGATGGCATCAGGCATATCCCCCGGGAGGCTAGAAGGATGGGGGCCGGTTTTGTAGCAGTGCAGCAATTTCAAAAGCACTACAGAGTTCCTTGTATATTCAGCTGTTTTCAGGCAACAATAAAAGTGCCAGGATAACTCTAGTGATTAAGGTACCTGCTGGATCAGAGTTTTGCTACACTCACTCGCCACCAGACACTCATGCCGAACTTTTATGCCCACCACTTTCAAATGACACCAGTCACCACTGACATCCAATGAGGACTTGGAGGGCAGCCGACTGCAGGGAAGTCTGCCCCCCCAACACCCGCGGGTTTTTGGGGAAGTTGGTGCAGTCCAGCAACTGCACAGGGGATTGGGCTTCATTTGGGCCGCATATAGAGGCCCACATTTTAAGGTACCACCCACCATTTTGTCTCGGTGACATGGTGGCCGGTACCTTGGCAGGACCCCTTTTTAGCGACATTAATCTTGTTGTATATTATTCAGCCTACCTTAGTGATGGCCGATGTAGAAGATAAAGTGGCCCAGGCGGTGCGACTGCTCACGGAGGCAGGGCGTCTTGACCTCCTCGCTGGGGGAAGACCTATGCTGGTGGACCGCCCGATGCAGGGGCGGCCGACAGGGTGGCATCCCGGTGCTGACTTGCGGGTCTTAGCGCCAGTCCCAAACGACGTTGAGCCAGGTAGGGAGGAGAGGCCGCTCCCATACTCGGAGAGCTGTCCCAGGAAGGAGTGCAGGGTGAGCAAGTGTAGGTGGTGCAAGGGGATGCAAAGTTGTCTCTTCCAAGGCTGCGGCTGCAGAGCGGGGGAGTGGAGGTCACCAAGCAATATTGGGCCAGGCCTCGGTGGACCCCAGAGAAGCCTTGAGAGTGGTTACAGTAGGCAGAGCTGCTACAGATGTTAGCACAGTCCCGCAAGAAGGGAGGGAGGGGCAGGGAGATGATCCCCTGCGTGGGTGAAAGGACCAGGGTCGGGCACATACAGAAGGAAAAGTCACAAGGCCTCAGCAGGGATTAGCGAGGCCTCGCACTTGCGCTTGTTGGGCGGTACCACTGCTGATGCCCGTGGGGCATCCCATAGAGGGAGGGAGAGAGCAGGGACCCAGCAGACTGCTGCACACAGCGTGCAGGAGGGCCAGCATGTACAGGAGGGGAGGGCAGTTTGGAGGAAATTTTAGAGCTATGGCGGATAGTGTGTCAGATAGGCAGGAACAGGAACCAGTGGACTTTAGAGAAGTGTATAAGGAGTGGGTGGCAGAGGAGGCTGAAAAGGAACATTCATTGCAGGATGAGGGGTCGGGCCCACTGCAGGGCAGGGCCTGGAATGTCATAGACTGGGGCAATGATACCTGGTTGGAACAGAGATCGGTGGGCATCAGGGCAGCATGGGGAGGGCCCGGGGGGGTGTCCTTGGGGGCCCCGGGGACAGGAGGGTGAGACAGGCCTGCGTCCTCCTACCCCTCCTTTCCGCAGGCTAGCGGTGGCTGATTTTGTGTGAAGCGACAGGGAGGAGGACGGGCAGACTGGGGATGGGAAGGGAGCAGATAGGTACAGACTGGAGAGTGTAGCCAATATCGTGAAAGTAAGACATCAAGGCAAGGTATATGGGAGGCCCCTAGTGGGGGCGGGGGACCCCCAGCAGGGAGGGGGGAGGTATGGCGGAGGGCGAAGGAGGGGATTGAGCAGGAGGAGCTAGTTCCCAGCACACCGGACCATGTCTCTGTCTTGCAGGTTAGCAGGTTTGCCAGGGCCAGACTCGGGAGAGCCAGGTGCGGCTTTTTTGCTAGCTGGAATGCATCGGGACAGCAAGATCACGGTGTCAGGAATCGCTGCAGATATTTCAATAAAGTTCAACAACTTGCCAGTGTGGTGAGCAAGAAGGGTATAAAAGACAGTGCCAGGATTCGTTACAGCAAAAAGAGATTCAGGAAGTTATCTTGGAAATCTTTATTGAGACAAAGAATTCTCAAGATGGCCACATTCTCGGAGTGTCATTTAGCGGTCTTGCTGTTGCTACAAGCAGGCGCTCGAGAACAGTGAACTGGGTTACAATACTCAATATTCTGTGAGAGACATTCCAGTGGCAGTTGCAGTATCCACAATATTAAGCATAATTCTAAAGATATAATCATTTGAGGAAATAAAGTAAAATAATATCTCTCACATAAGAGACAAAAAGAAGAGAAGCTCATGCCAGTCTAAAAAGTGGTATGTTCTAAGAGTAGGAAAAACATTTAGAGAGAAACATTGGGGCATATCAACAACGAGGCGATAGAAAATTATCGCTGCTTTTGCGTCCGTTTTCGGCCGAAAAGCGGCGATAATGTTATTGCCTAATTAGCAAGGTCACGCTAAAGCGTGAAACCTTGCTTTAGAGTACGAAATCTTAACGCCCAGCTTTGCATCTCTAATGAGATGCAAAGTGGGCGTTCCTGACCGGACATGACAGGAGAAATGTCGCTAAGCGACATTTCTCCTATCATCAAGCCCCACGCTATGAAGCATAGCGGCAGGAAAAGTAGCGATAACCCCTGTTATCGCTACTTTCCTTACGCCTGCTTCAGGACTGACTTAACCATGATATCCTATGGAAGGAGGATATCATGGCTAAGTTTGTGAGTCCCTATCAACAAGCTAACGCCACATTTCGTGAGATTATCGCTGGGTTTCCAGCGATAATCTCACGTTAGGCAGTTAGCGCTAGGATTTTCATCGCTTTTGAGATAAGTGTTGCTAATAGCACGCTATCTCAGCGATAAAAATCCACGCTATCCGGCGATAATTATCCTAGCGCTAAGTGCGCTTAGTGATAATTATCGCCGGTTGTTGTTGATATGCCCCTTAATTCTTAAAGGTCAGGGCAGAAATATATAATGTTTGTTGTTGCCTTTTCTTACAGAGTGCACATTATTCCAAGAGCATAGTTCTTCCAAGGAAGGTTGTGATACACAAGATGAAAGGACGAGGCAGACTCTTCTTGTTGATTTTTTATTTTATCCAATTCCCCCTTCCCCCCTGGAGATCCTTAGACCCCTGTTATATATCAGTGGGGGGGGGGGGGTTTAGGAGTTATTTGGGAGGGGCATTGGTATTTAGCTCCGTTCTGCTCCTGTGAATTCTGGGAACTTGAGATTGCTCTTGACACACGGCCACAAGAAGGTCTGGGATGACCTCTGCGGTGCAATGGGTGGAAGAACTGGGGTCATCCTCCTTTGTGTCGGAGCACCGGACTAGGCGTCCTGCATCATTGGAGAGAAGGGGAGGGCAAGTTACGGTCCCCCCAGTAGATGGACACCGGACTAGTCACTGCAGGCTAAAGAACCCATCCCAGGGTGGGGGGACAGTGGGGCACTTGGGGAGCTACGGCAGCTTGAGAACACACTGCTGGACTAGGATGAGGGCAGTTTAGAGGAGGGGTAGCTGAGAGACGAAGGATGAGGGTCAGATAGTATGAAACTGGTGGCAGGAAGGTGCGGTGGAAGGGTCTTTTCACCCATCTGCACCTAGTATGTTGCAGGCCACTAAGGCCATGCAGAACCCAGGGAGTTGTGACCGGACATGGAGAAAGCAGGCGATGGTGGAGCGGTGGGCCCCTGAGCGGGCACCGACCTTGGCGCTAGGTAGGATACCAAAGTATGGGTTCAAGACCCCATGTGCAGGTTCTATGGGGGCCACAGCTCACAAGGCGCAGGTAAGCAGGCAGGCCCACACACAGGTTCCACTGGGGGTTGAGCCCATGGAGTCTCTAATAAGCGGGGAGGCCCGCCATAGGATACCCACACGGGGGCTCGAGGCGGGATGCCCATAACAGGCAGGGAGGCCCACATGAAAATGGTGTGCATTGGGATGGAGGCAAGGGAGCCTCAGGACAGCGGGGGAGGCCCGCTTGAGGAACGGGAAGTATGTGCGGGACAATGGGGTGGGCACTGAGGACCTTACGGTGGGCACGGGTAACATGGCAGAGCAGCTGGGGGGACAAGAAACAAGGGGCTTTATATCGGGAAGCTATAGCAGGCAAGGAGGGAGCCAAAGGGTTAGGAACAGGGCTGAGGGGGAGACTAAGAATAATGCACAGGCTGAACTGGATGACAAACAGGTGAGTAAAGACATTCAAATCAAGAAGTTGCCCTACATTAAAACAGTCAAGCCACTGGAGGCATACACCTTATGCAAGCAACAAAGGGCAATCTATGGAAGGGGGAGTATGCCGAGATGATGAAGCTCCTCAATATAGAATTGAGGTCTAAGGAAGGGTCTAAAGAGGAGGCGCTATAGCTCTCGAAGCGGCCAAGAGTTCCAATGGCAATAGAGAACTTGACCGCAGCGTTCCTCATATATGTGAGTGTCTACTGGGAGAAATAACCTGAGAGGTCAGTGGCACTCTTCAAGTATACGAATGTGATAAGGAAGGCCCAGCTTAAATACGGGCTATGCTTGGGTCCAGTATGACGAGGAGTTCAGGGCATGCATGTCAGCGGACCCGGGTGCACAATGGAGAGAGATGGACACCGATCTATTGCAACACATAATGGGCCCAGCAAAATTTGGCAAGACTGTTTTCACGGCTAGTGGTCTGCCTATCATTTACAATCCCTTTTAGGGACGCCGCATCCGTGGAGGGGTGGAGGGAACAGCGAAATATCAAACCAGCCACGGTGAGGCCTGTTGGGACTTTAACAAAGGTCTGTGTACGAGGGAACATTGTAAGTTCCGACATGAATGCTCAAAGTGCTCCGGCAGACAGCCATTGGTCGCCTGCTTTGGGGCGAGCGGGTATGGGTATGCACCAGGGAATGGGCAGCAACAGGGAGCAGCAGATGGACAGCAGGGGGCCATGCAGGGTACGGCCACAGGTTTCTGGTCCAGTATGGGCAGACAGGGATCTGGAATGAAGGGCGCGTACGCCCATTAAGGTGGACAGACTGGCTTTTTGGTTCGCCTAGTATGACAAGACAGAAGACGCAAAGTTGTTGCGGGAAGGGTTCAAAAACGGTGTTAGACTCGGATATGACAGTCCTAGGGTGCGTCATTGGGTCAGCCAATTTGAAACCAGATGGGGACCATGCACCAGTAGTGAGGGAGAAACTGAACAAAGAGATCCAAGAAGGTAGGATGGCAGGTCCCTTTGAGGACTGGCCGATGGAAAACCTTATTGAGTCCCCAATTAGAGTTGTACCTAAGAAGGAGCCTGGACAGTTCTGGCTCATGCAACATCTTTCTTGGCCCAAAGGACAGTCCGCGAACAACTTTATCCTTACTGAGCAGGTGAAAATTACATAGTCCTCAGTGGATGTAGCACTGACATTAGTGGAGAGGGTTAGACAGGGGGCGCTGATGGCTAAGAGCGACATTAACTCTGCCTCCCATTTGCTTCCGGTATACCCTGCCGAAATCTTTTTATTGCACAATTACTTAAAATCTTTAGCAATATATCTTACATCTTGTAAAAAAAAACACGATTGCTTAAAAATCATTTGCAGTACATCTTACATCTATATAAAACAAGCATTGGCATAGCCAATAGGTCTCCCCTTTGGGACCTTATAAGTGCTTAGCCATGCAACAGTTGATGTTCTTGCACTAAGGATATTGTGCTGGATAACTAAATACTTATAAGGTCCCAAAAGCGAGACCTATTGGCTATGCCAATGCTTTTTTTTTTGCAGATTAATTAATTACCTACGGCCGGAGAGACAGCTAATTCTGTGTCTAGTCCGAAGCTAACACTTTATGTATGAGGAAAGTAATAGAAGTGTTAAAAAAAATGTCTGTTTTGTTTGAGCCTGTAAATTATTTATAGTTAAAAAAAACTGTTTTACTGCTATTATTGGCAGCTAAGAGCACCATGTCCTACACAAAGTGATGGGGACCTTTTGTGAAACTAAATGTATAAACTCCACCACTGATACATGTGTGCATTGTGGTACCCCTGCTCCTCAGATATTACGCCTCTGACAGAATATAGAGACTTAAAAATAATTGTGTCCTCACCACGTGTATTCTCTCGAAAGGTAGTCTGCCACTGGGATTGTGTTTAGTAATTTGTAGTGTTTCATCTTTTCCATTGCCTACTGCAGAAATGTCAGCTAAAATGTGTCCCTAAATCCCAGTTGGTTAATAAGAATGAAGGAAATGGTGAAGAGAAATTCTGTCGCTGTTTTGTACTTCGTTGTTAATAGGAATACCTACTGTACATTTTGGAATTCTTTACCAGCTGAATCGCTCTATGACTATACATGACTCTTTAATAATAATCTTATTTTTTGTATATATAAACGTGGTACACTGACCCTTTCTAAGGTGAAATATGTTCCCCTTTTATGTGCATTTAATCGAAATATGAGATTAGCTACTATAAAATAAGATGAACTGTAACTGCGCACTGACACTCCAATGATAAAAACTAAGCAAACGCTATCCTTTTAATGGGGTGCATGAAATCTGGATGTTACATCGCAGTACACATGAGTGCAGATGATATTCCTTTAGAATGCGAGTGAATCTTGAAAAGGCAGTACGGAATGTATAGTCTCGAAAGTGCAATCGCCAATTAAATGAGTGCCTGGTAACAAAAAAAGCACATTTTAAAAGCACACGAACTCACTCTAATATCATTACACTAACCAAAGAGAATGCACATCTGCCATGAGAAATGTAAACAAGGATGCAATTTGCTTTGCTATCACTGGAACTATAATAGACCCTACATGGAAATGGATTTTATTTAAAATGAAAACAGACTCAGAACTTCCAGTGTTTTTCTAAATTATGGTTTTGCTAAATGGTTGCGTGCTTCTGCATTCCTTTCTGTGGAGGGGGAAAGAAAGGAAGGGGAGACGGAGTGAGTGAGTGTACAAATAAGATAGTGCGAGAGTAACCTGCTGTACCAATGTTGATTCTAGAACAATTCTCATTTGCTCATGTACCAAGTGCTCACCGAATGCACTTTATTAACACAGGTTTGTGGTCATGAGAGTATGACACAGGAGAAGGCTGATATGGGAAAACGTAGAGTATAAAGGATGAAATAAAGGAACTGGTGAGGGAGAAATGAGGTGGCTGTGTGGGAGAGAAAGGAGAGAAAATCACAGAAGAAACACATGAGGTACCGAAGGAGAGGGCAGAGTGGACACACAAGGAAACTGGTGATAAACAGTGCAGGAGAGGGGCCCTAGCAAACAAGAATGGCGAGGAGAGCAATTCGGGGGATGGATCGGTGTAGAAGGTAGACTGTAAGGGAATGTAAGACACAGGAAAAACGTCCTGCTAGAGGCTTGTTAGCAGAAGCGGCCGGCACAGGTAAACACGGTGAGACGAGGCGGGGTGGGGGGTTATTGTCGACAGACGACAGAATAGGTATTATTAAGTAAATAATACCTATTCTGTCGTCTGTCGGCTTACCCCCCTGCAGCGCCCTGCCCAGCCCCACCCCACGGCGCTTACCTCTGCCGGCCCCCACTGCTTGTTAGAGAATGTTCAGGGGAGGGTGATGTGCAACAGCATAGGGTCTCAGTGGAGCACATAAGTGAACTTGTGGGCAGAGAAGGGGAGTGCCAAAAAGAGTACGAGAGAGCAATGGTGGTCAAGGAGAGCAGCAGATGATATAGGAGGATAAGTGAAGGTGAGCAATGAAGCGGGAAAAGTGTGGGGTGGACCAACAGTAGAGGAATCACATCACACATGGAGAATAAGGAGGAAGAGGACTGGGGATCAGGCAGAAGAAAAGGGTGGGGGAGCAGAAGAAGAAGCTGATGTCAACAGTCTGTGGTTTGTGTGAAGGCAATAGTTAGCAAATGAAGGAATAATATTGAAGATTCTACTTACTTTAGAGAGAGCACAGCTCACAAAGTCCTGTAACATGAGCAAAGGCTTTAAAACATGTACCTGGTGTCTGATATATAAATACCTTGTGGTGTATGTGGGTTGTTGTGCATATGTGGGACTTTGTAGTGCTTTATGCGGCTGTCATGCTTGTCATCTTCTTGGGTAGTTATGTAGAAACTGCATTAAAAAATAATGTAGTAGCATCTTTCCCCACGCGCTCCCATGAAGTGATGAAAAGCGGTGAGAGACAACGCATAGTAAATAGGCAGTAAGCTGTTAAGACTTAAACAGCAGCAATTAATCATACTTCATACATGAAGTTAGGCAGTATATATACTTCGGTCAACCTTTTCTGGACCAGCATAAATATTTAGTCTGCCTACGGATGAGATAGAAGGGAGGAGGGGCAGAGTATGTCTGATCAGGAGAAAATATTTAGCTTGTCATACAGGGACACATTCACAGCCAATATATCTAAGATGTATTAAAAAAATCCTGTTATTTCCCTGGAAGAGGTTTTGGGGTGCTCGGAGGGGGGTTGAAGGGGGTACATGATGAGTAAGTCCTTGGTTTATTATGTGGATTTGGATGGATACCATGCACAGGTATTAGTCGCTATGCATTGTAATGATGGCTATATTATGTTGATGACTGTGAGCAAAGTTAATAAAAAGATTTATGAAAAAAAAAAAAAATCCTGTTATTCAGTGACTGCCTGAAGTGATTTAAGTCAGCAGGAGCAACATTGTTATGTGTAAGGTAAAACATTAATTCTAGGACTGCTGACACGAACATAGACTGCCTCGAATATAATTAGGCAGAGCAGAAATAATGTAATTCTAAATATGAAGCAAGTGAGAGTTTCTCTGACATGAAAGTATTTGAAATGATAAAGTGCCATTGCTTGCTGTCTAGTTTGGAAGGAAAATATAACGGTGAAAGTGCAGCAAGGCAAGACCCTGAAATACTGTTTGAGAAAAAAGTATTAAGCGTCTGGCTGATAAGAAACTTGTCAACGTGAGTTGATGTATGTACACGTTAAAACCTTTTGCAGACAGAACAAGCATTGGCCGAACGATGCGGAAAGCTTTAGTAATGTAAAAAAAACACGCGAGTGATGCGCGCGCGCGCGCACGCTCGCATGAATGAAAGCGCTAGGCCACCAGGCAGCACTTTGAAAACCCCGATACTAAATGTCTCGGAGCAGCGCATGCGCTGGCTCAGTGAGACCTAAAAAGAAACACATTAGTGGAATTCTGTCCGATTGCGGTTGTAAGAAAGACACCATTTATGTTAAAAACTGTTGTATGAGCAGCATTACTACTTAAAAAAGGAAAATTTATATCAGATTCCATATGAAAGTGTATCTTATGTCCAACTCTATAGCGGCTGGAATTATAGTGACAAAGTTCCATATGTCATTTAAAACTATGCTTTAAACAGTTAACAGCGAATCTATTTTCTATTTGATGGCTTACTGCTATTCAAGTTCCTCTAGTGTCTCCCTGACTTCCTTTCTCAGTAAGTCTGACACCCAGCTCGGCCATGTATCTGACAACTTTGGCCAAATCTGTTGGTGCAGCGCAGGAGAAAAGAACCGAAACTGGTTCTTTACATGTACGAGCTCCTTTTGATAGCCACATTGGTTTTAGCAGCTTCTGACAACACTGTGACAATGCGGGACAACAGAACACCAAATGTAGCAAGGAATCCATTTTTAGGTCTCGGCTAGCGTAGGCTGCGCAGACATGCGCAGGCGAGATTTAACGTTTTAGGGTAGATTTCTCTAGTGGGCTGTAAGCCCCGCACCTCGCTTACATTGGCTGGCGTCACCGTTTATGCTAAACGGTGGCCAGCCATTGGAAAAGAGCGTCTAGTGACGTACACTTTTCTCTTTTAGAGCCGTCCCAGTTGGACTGGCTCATTTGCTTTACGTTTGTGGTAAACTATTTCTTATCTTTCTGGGTGTGTTTACCTTTTTTTATTGGGCCCAGGAATTTTTGGGGGGGTTGTTCTTATTCACTTTCTTTTGTTGTTTGTTTGCAGGCGGACGTATTCCTGTTTTCCACTGTGTGCTTTTCGGATATTGAAGGTAAGCGATGTTGTCTTAGTTTGTTTTTGTTAATGTTTTTGTCCTTTGTTCTTTCTTTTACAGGCGGACCTTCGGAAGGACCGAGCGGCGACGACCGACTGCTGTCGCCAGTATGTATGCAGCCCTGCCAGCATCTGTAAGGTAAGCGATGTTGCCTTAGTTTTTTTTTGCTAATGTTTTTGTCCTTTGTTCTTTCTTTTACAGTGGGACCATTGGAAGGAACGTGCGGCGACGACCGACTGCTGTCGTCGGTATATATGCAGCCCTGCCATCATCTTAAGGTAAGCGATGTTGTCTTAGTTTGTTTTTGCTAATGTTTTTGTCCTTTGTTCTTTCTTTTACAGGCGGACCGTCGGAAGGACCGCGCGGCGACGACCGACCGACCGACCGACTGCTGTCGCCGGTATGTATGCAGCCCTGCCAGCATCTGTAAGGTAAGCGATGTTGTCTTAGTTTGTTTTTGCTAATGTTTTTGTCCTTTGTTCTTTCTTTTACAGGCGGACCGTCGGAAGGACCGAGCGGCGACGACCGACTGCTGTTGCAGGTATGTATGCAGCCCTGCCAGCATTTGTAAGGTAAGCGTTGTTGTCTTAGTTTGTTTTTGCTAATGTTTTTGTCCTTTGTTCTTTCTTTTACAGGGGGACCGTCGGAAGGACTGAGCGGCGACGACCGACTGCTGTCGCCGGTATGTATGCAGCTCTGCCAGCATCTGTAAGGTAAGCGATGTTGTCTTAGTTTGTTTTTGCTAATGTTTTTGTCCTTTGTTCTTTCTTTTACAGGCGGACCGTCGGAAGGACCGAGCGGCGACGACCGACTGACCGACTGCTGTCGCCGGTATGTATGCAGCCCTGCCAGCATCTGTAAGGTAAGCGATGTTGTTTTAGTTTGTTTTTGCTAATGTTCTTGTCCTTTTTCTTTCTTTTACAGGCGGGCCGTCGGAAGGACCGAGCAGCGACGACCGACTGCTGTCGCCAGTATGTATGCAGCCCTGCCAGCATCTGTAAGGTAAGCGATGTTGCCTTCGTTTTTTTTTGCTAATGTTTTTGTCCTTTGTTCTTTCTTTTACAGTGGGACCATCGGAAGGACCGTGCGGCGTCGACCAACTGCTGTCGTTGGTATGTATGTAGCCCTGCCATCATCTGTAAGGTAAGCGATGTTGTCTTAGTTTGTTTTTGCTAATGTTTTTGTCCTTTGTTCTTTCTTTTACAGGCGGACCGTCGGAAGGACCGAGCGGCGGCGACCGACTGCTGTTGCCGGTATGTATGCAGCCCTGCCAGCATCTGTAAGGTAAGCGTTGTTGTATTAGTTTGTTTTTGCTAATGTTTTTGTCCTTTGTTCTTTCTTTTACAGGCGGACCATCGGAAGGACCGAGCGGCGACGACCGACCGACCGACTGCTGTCGCCGGTAAGGTAAGCGATGTTGTCTTAGTTTGTTTTTGCTAATGTTTTAGTCCTTTGTTCTTTCTTTTACAGGCGGACCGTCGGAAGGACCGAGCGGCGACAACCGACTGCTGTTGCCGGTATGTATGAAGCCCTGCCAGCATCTGTAAGGTAAGCGTTGTTGTCTTAGTTTGTTTTTGCTAATGTTTTTGTCCTTTGTTCTTTCTTTTACAGGCGGACCGTCGGAAGGACCGAGCGGCGACGACCAACTGCTGTCGCCGGTATGTATGCAGCTCTGCCAGCATCTGTAAGGTAAGCGATGTTGTCTTAGTTTGTTTTTGCTAATGTTCTTGTCCTTTTTCTTTCTTTTACAGGCGGGCCGTCGGAAAGACCGAGCAGCGACGACCGACTGCTGTCGCCAGTATGTATGCAGCCCTGCCAGCATCTGTAAGGTAAGCGATGTTGCCTTCGTTTTTTTTTGCTAATGTTTTTGTCCTTTGTTCTTTCTTTTACAGTGGGACCATCGGAAGGACCGTGCAGCGTCGACCGACTGCTGTCGTTGGTATGTATGTAGCCCTGCCATCATCTGTAAGGTAAGCGATGTTGTCTTAGTTTGTTTTTGCTAATGTTTTTGTCCTTTGTTCTTTCTTTTACAGGCGGACCGTCGGAAGGACCGAGCGGCGGCGACCAACCGACCGACTGCTGTCGCCGGTATCTATGCAGCCCTGCCAGCATCTGTAAGGTAAGCGATGTTGTCTTAGTTTGTTTTTGCTAATGTTTTTGTCCTTTGTTCTTTCTTTTACAGGCGGACCGTCGGAAGGACCGAGCGGCGACGACCGACTGGTGTTGCCGGTATGTATGCAGCCCTGCCAGCATCTGTAAGGTAAGCGTTGTTGTCTTAGTTTGTTTTTGCTAATGTTTTTGTCCTTTGTTCTTTCTTTTACAGGCGGACCGTCGGAAGGACCGAGCGGCGACGACCGACTGCTGTTGCCGGTATGTATGCAGCCCTGCCAGCATCTGTAAGGTAAGCGTTGTTGTCTTAGTTTGTTGGTTTGCTAATGTTTTTGTCCTTTGTTCTTTCTTTTACAGGCGGATCATCGGAAGGACCGAGCGGCGACGACCGACCGACCGACTGCTGTCGCCGGTAAGGTAAGCGATGTTGTCTTAGTTTGTTTTTGCTACTGTTTTTGTCCTTTGTTCTTTCTTTTACAGGCGGACCGTCGGAAGGACCGAGCGGCGACAACCGACTGCTGTTGCCGGTATGTATGCAGCCCTGCCAGCATCTGTAAGGTAAGCGTTGTTGTCTTAGTTTGTTTTTGCTAATGTTTTTGTCCTTTGTTCTTTCTTTTACAGGCGGACCGTCGGAAGGACCGAGCGGCGACGACCGACTGCTGTCGCCGGTATGTATGCAACTCTGCCAGCATCTGTAAGGTAAGCGATGTTGTCTTAGTTTGTTTGTGCTAATGTTTTTGTCCTTTGTTCTTTCTTTTACAGGCGGACCGTCGGAAGGACCGAGCGGCGACGACCGACTGCTGTCGCCGGTATGTATGCACCCCTGCCAGCATCTGTAAGGTAAGCGATGTTGTCTTAGTTTGTTTTTGCTAATGTTTTTGTCCTTTGTTCTTTCTTTTACAGGCGGGCCGTCGGAAGGGCCGAGCGGCGACGACCGACTGCTGTTGCCGGTATGATTGCAGCCCTGCCAGCATCTGTAAGGTAAGCAATGTTGTCTTAGTTTGTTTTTGCTAATGTTTTTGTCATTTTTTTCTTTCTTTTACCGGCGGACCGTCGGAAGGACCGAGCGGCGACGACCGACCGACCGACTGCTGTCGCCGGTATGTATGCAGCCCTGTCAGCATCTGTAAGGTAATCGATGTTGTTTTAGTTTGTTTTTGCTAATGTTCTTGTCCTTTTTCTGTCTTTTACAGGCGGGCCGTCGGAAGGACCGAGCAGCGACGACCGACTGCTGTCGCCAGTATGTATGCAGCCCTGCCAGCATCTGTAAGGTAAGCGATGTTGCCTTAGTTTTTTTTTGCTAATGTTTTTGTCCTTTGTTCTTTCTTTTACAGTGGGACCATCGGAAGGACCGTGCGGCGACGACCGACTGCTGTCGTCGGTATGTATGCAGCCCTGCCATCATCTTTAAGGTAAGCGATGTTGTCTTAGTTTGTTTTTGCTAATGTTTTTGTCCTTTGTTCTTTCTTTTACAGGCGGACCGTCGGAAGGACCGAGCGGCGACGACCGACCGACCGACTGCTGTCGCCGGTATGTATGCAGCCCTGCCAGAATCTGTAAGGTAAGCGATGTTGTCTTAGTTTGTTTTTGCTAATGTTTTTGTCCTTTGTTCTTTCTTTTACAGGCGGACCGTCGGAAGGACCGAGCGGCGACGACCGACCGACCGACCGACTGCTATCGCCGGTATGTATGCAGCCCTGCCAGCATCTGTAAGGTAAGCGATGTTGTCTTAGTTTGTTTTTGCTAATGTTTTTGTCCTTTGTTCTTTCTTTTACAGGCGGACCGTCGGAAGGACCGAGCGGTGACGACCGACTGCTGTTGCCGGTATGTATGCAGCCCTGCCAGCATCTGTAAGGTAAGCGTTGTTGTCTTAGTTTGTTTTTGCTAATGTTTTTGTCCTTTGTTCTTTCTTTTACAGGCGGACCGTCGGAAGGACCGAGCGGCGACGACCGTCTGACCGACTGCTGTCGCCGGTATGTATGCAGCCCTGCCAGCATCTGTAAGGTAAGCGATGTTGTTTTAGTTTGTTTTTGCTAATGTTCTTTTCCTTTTTGTTTCTTTTACAGGCGGGCCGTCGGAAGGACCGAGCAGCGACGACCGACTGCTGTCGCCAGTATGTATGCAGCCCTGCCAGCATCTGTAAGGTAAGCGATGTTGCCTTCGTTTTTTTTTGCTAATGTTTTTGTCCTTTGTTCTTTCTTTTAAAGTGGGACCATCGGAAGGACCGTGCGGCGACAACCGACTGCTGTCGTTGGTATGTATGTAGCCCTGCCATCATCTGTAAGGTAAGCGATGTTGTCTTAGTTTGTTTTTGCTAATGTTTTTGTCCTTTGTTCTTTCTTTTACAGGCGGACCGTCGGAAGGACCGAGCGGCGACGACCGACCGACCGACTGCTGTCGCCGGAATGTATGCAGCCCTGCCAGCATCTGTAAGGTAAGCGATGTTGTCTTAGTTTGTTTTTGCTAATGTTTTTGTCCTTTGTTCTTTCTTTTACAGGCGGACCGTCGGAAGGACCGAGCGGCGACGACCGACTGCTGTTGCCGGTATGTATGCAGCCCTGCCAGCATCTGTAAGGTAAGCGTTGTTGTCTTAGTGTGTTTTTGCTAATGTTTTTGTCCTTTGTTCTTTCCTTTACAGGCGGACCGTCGGAAGGACCGAGCGGCGACGACCGACTGCTGTTGCCGGTATGTATGCAGCCCTGCCAGCATCTGTAAGGTAAGCGTTGTTGTCTTAGTTTGTTTTTGCTAATGTTTTTTCCTTTGTTCTTTCTTTTACAGGCGGACCATCGGAAGGACCGAGCGGCGACGACCGACCGACCGACTGCTGTCGCCGGTAAGGTAAGCGTTGGTGTCTTAGTTTGTTTTTGCTAATGTTTTTGTCCTTTGTTCTTTCTTTTACAGGCGGACCGTCGGAAGGACCGAGCGGCGACAACCGACTGCTGTTGCCGGTATGTATGCAGCCCGGCCAGCATCTATAAGGTAAGCGTTGTTGTCTTAGTTTGTTTTTGCTAATGTTTTTGTCCTTTGTTCTTTCTTTTACAGGCGGACCGTCGGAAGGACCGAGCGGCGACGACCGACTGCTGTCGCCGGTATGTATGCAGCTCTGCCAGCATCTGTAAGGTAAGCGATGTTGTCTTAGTTTGTTTTTGCTAATGTTTTTGTCCTTTGTTCTTTCTTTTACAGGCGGGCCGTCGGAAGGGCCGAGCGGCGACGACCGACTGCTGTTGCCGGTATGTATGCAGCCCTGCCAGCATCTGTAAGGTAAGCAATGTTGTCTTAGTTTGTTTTTGCTAATGTTTTTGTCCTTTTTTTCTTTCTTTTACTGGCGGACAGTCGGAAGGACCGAGCGGCGACGACCGACCGACTGCTGTCGCCGGTATGTATGCAGCCCTGTCAGCATCTGTAAGGTAAGCGATGTTGTTTTAGTTTGTTTTTGCTAATGTTCTTGTCCTTTTTCTTTCTTTTACAGGCGGGCCGTCGGAAGGACCGAGCAGCGACGACCGACTGCTGTCGCCAGTATGTATGCAGCCCTGCCAGCATCTGTAAGGTAAGCGATGTTGTTTTAGTTTGTTTTTGCTAATGTTCTTGTCCTTTTTCTTTCTTTTACAGGCGGACCATCGGAAGGACCGAGCGGCGACGACCGACCGACCGACTGCTGTCGCCGGTAAGGTAAGCGTTGGTGTCTTAGTTTGTTTTTGCTAATGTTTTTGTCCTTTGTTCTTTCTTTTACAGGCGGACCGTCGGAAGGACCGTGCGGCGACGACCGACTGCTGTCGTTGGTATGTATGCAGCCCTGCCATCATCTTTAAGGTAAGCGATGTTGTCTTAGTTTGTTTTTGCTAATGTTTTTGTCCTTTGTTCTTTCTTGTACAGGCGGACCGTCGGAAGGACTGAGCGGCAACGACCGACCGACCGACTGCTGTCGCCGGTATGTATGCAGCCCTGCCAGCATCTGTAAGGTAAGCGATGTTGTCTTAGTTTGTTTTTGCTAATGTTTTTGTCCTTTGTTCTTTCTTTTACAGGCGGACCGTCTGAAGGACCGAGCGGCGACGACCGACTGCTGTTGCCGGTATTTATGCAGCTCTGCCAGCATCTGTAAGGTAAGAGCGTTGTTGTCTTAGTTTGTTTTTGCTAATGTTTTTGTCCTTTGTTCTTTCTTTTACAGGCGGACCGTCGAAAGGACCGAGCGGCGACGACCGACTGCTGTCGCCAGTATGTATGCAGCTCTGCCAGCATCTGTAAGGTAAGCGATGTTGTCTTAGTTTGTTTTTGCTAATGTTTTTGTCCTTTGTTCTTTCTTTTACAGGTGGACCGTCGGAAGGACCGAGCGGCGACGACCGACTGCTGTCGCCGGTATGTATGCACCCCTGCCAGCATCTGTAAGGTAAGCAATGTTGTCTTAGTTTGTTTTTGCTAATGTTTTTGTCCTTTGTTCTTTCTTTTACAGGCGGGCCATCGGAAGGACCGAGCGGCGACGACCGACTGCTGTTGCCAGTATGTATGCAGCCCTGCCAGCATCTGTAAGGTAAGCGATGTTGTCTTAGTTTGTTTTTGCTAATGTTCTTGTCCTTTTTTTCTTTCTTTTACTGGCGGACCGTCGGAAGGACCGAGCGGCGACGACCGACCGACCAAATGCTGTCGCCGGTATGTATGCAGCCTTGCCAGCATCTGTAAGGTAAGCGATGTTGTTTTAGTTTGTTTTTGCTAATGTTTTTGTCCTTTTTCTTTCTTTTACAGGTGGGCAGTCGGAAGGACCGAGCAGCGATGACCGACTGCTGTCGCCGGTATGTATGCAACCCTGCCAGCATCTGTAAGGTAAGCGATGTTGTCTTAGTTTGTTTTTGCTAATGTTTTTGTCCTTTGTTCTTTCTTTTACAGGCGGACCGTCGGAAGGACCGAGCGGCGACGACCGACTGCTGTCGCCGGTATGTATGCAGACAAGGTAGAATCTGTAAGGTAAGCGTTGTTGGTTTTGTTTCTTTTCGTTAATGTTTTTCTTTCTTATATATAAGTATAAGTAACTTGTGTGTGTGTTTTTTCTTTAGGACTGTTCCGATGGACCGCAAGGAAGCGATCGAGTTGCAAGACGTGGACACACAGGTACAAGTTCTTTTTAATATTAATTACAATGATATGTTTTGGGTTATTTGGGGTGTTTTCTTTTTGTTTACTTCTAGGCGGTGCAGCCGGGCGGGACGCAGACACTCTAAGGTAAGCCTAATGTATGTTGGATGTTTTTTATTATATAGTTTGTATTATGTGTTGTCTGCTCCTTGCGTTTGTAATTGCTATGTGTTTGGGTCCCTAACTTGTGTGTTTTTTTTTTTCAGGACTGTTCCGAAGGACTGCCACGAAGCGACCGATTCGCAACACGTGGAAACACAGATACAAGTTCTCTATTTTTTTTTTTTATTACAGTGACGTGTGTTGGGTTATTTGGAGTGTTTTCTTGTTTTTTTACTTCTAGGCGGTGCAGCCGGGCGGGCCGCAGCCAATGTAAGGTAAGTATAATGTATGTAGGCCGTTGTTATATATTTGTTTTCTAAATGTAGTCAGTTTAATGTATGTATCACGTTTTTATATATTTTGTTTATATTTTTAGTTTTCATAAATTAACCTCTTGCGTGCCCCGCCCTTTCCCCGCCCTGTGCCGGGCTTTCTATTAGCGGGCGGAGTTCATGACGAGATGGTCTCGTCATGGGCACAGCGCAACCGCGGCCCATGACGAGACCATCTCGTCATGAGCACTGAAGGGGTTAATTAATGCGTGCTTATGTTTCTTTTTGTATTGTTATTGGTCTTTAGTTCATAATTGTGTTGTTATCAATGTTGCGAATATGCTTATTGTCGTTACTTAGTTATGTATGTCATGTCGAATCTGCTGGCATTGGTATCTTGTGGTAAGTTCCATTATCGCGGGACGGCCGGGCGGGACGCAGCCACTGTATGGTAAGTCTAATGTATGTTTGATGTTTTTTATTATATAGTTCGTAGTATATGTTGTCTGCTCTTTGCTTTTTGTAATTGCTATGTTTTTGGGTCCCTAACTTGTGTGTGTTCTTTTTTTCAGGACTGTTCCAAAGGACTGCCACAAAGCGACCGATTCCCAACACGTGGAACCACAGGTACAAGTTCTCTTTTTTTTTATTAATTACAATAACGTATGCTGGGTTTTTTGGAGTGTTTTCTATTTTTTTTACTTCTAGGCGGTACAGCCGGGCGGGCCGCAGCCAATGTAAGGTACGTATAATGTATGTAGGCCGTTGTTATATATTTGTATTTTAAATGTATTCAGTTTAATGTATGTATCACGCTTTTATATATTTTGTTTATATTTGTAGTTTTAAAAAATGTATTCATGCTTGCTTACGTTTCTTTTTGTATTGTTATTGGTCTTTACTTCGTAATTGTGTTGTTATCAATGTTGCGAATATGCTTGTTGTCGTTACTTAGTTACGTATGTCATGTCCAATCTGCTGGCATTGGTATCCTTTGGTAATTTCCATCATTCGCTGGACGGCCGGGCGGGACGCAGCCACTCTATGGTAAGTCTAATGTATGTTTGATGTTTTTTATTATATAGTTCGTAGTATATGTTGTCTGCTCTTTGCTTTTTGTAATTGCTATGTTTTTGGGTCCCTAACTTGTGTGTGTTCTTTTTTTCAGGACTGTTCCAAAGGACTGCCACAAAGCGACCGATTCCCAACACGTGGAACCACAGGTACAAGTTCTCTTTTTTTTAATTAATTACAATAACGTATGTTGGGTTTTTTGGAGTGTTTTCTATTTTTTTTACTTCTAGGCGGTACAGCCGGGCGGGCCGCAGCCAATGTAAGGTACGTATAATGTATGTAGGCCGTTGTTATATATTTGTATTTTAAATGTATTCAGTTTAATGTATGTATCACGCTTTTATATATTTTGTTTATATTTGTAGTTTTAAAAAATGTATTCATGCTTGCTTACGTTTCTTTTTGTATTGTTATTGGTCTTTACTTCGTAATTGTGTTGTTATCAATGTTGCGAATATGCTTGTTGTCGTTACTTAGTTACGTATGTCATGTCGAATCTGCTGGCATTGGTATCCTCTGGTAATTTCCATCATTCGCTGGACGGCCGGGCGGGACGCAGCCACTGTAAGGTAAGTCTGATGTATGTTTGATGTTTTTTATTATATAGTTTTTATTATATGTTGTCTGCTCTTTGCTTTTTGTAATTGCGATGTTTTTGGGTCCCTAACTTGTGTGTGTTCTTTTTGTCAGGACTGTTCCGAAGGGCTGCCAGGAAGCGACCGATTCGCAACACGTGGAAACACAGGTACAAGTTCTCTTTTTTTTTTCTTAATTACAATGACGTGTGTTGGGTTATTTGGAGTATTTTCTTTTTTTTTACTGCTAAGTGGTACAGCCGGGCGTGCTGCAGCCAATGTAAGGTAAGTATAATGTATGTAGACCGTTGTTATATATTTGTTTTTTAAATGTAGGCAGTTTAATGTATGTATCACGTTTTTATATATTTCGTTTATATTTTTAGTTTTCAGAAATTAATTAATGCATGCTTACGTTTGTTTTTGTATTGTTATTGGTCTTTAGTTCGTAATTGTGTTGTTATCAATGTTGCGAATATGCTTGTTGTCGTTACTTAGTTACGTATGTCATGTCGAATCTGCTTGCAATTGGTATCCTCCGGTAAGTTCCATCATTCGCGGGATGGCCGGGCGGGACGCAGCCACTCTAAGGTAAGTCTAATGTATGTTTTACCATGACGTGTGTTGGGTTGTTTGAAGTGTTTTCTTTTTTTTTTACTTTTAGGCAATACAGGCGGGCGGGCCGCAGCCAATGTAAGGTAAGTATAATGTATGTAGGCCGCTGTTATATATTTGTTTTTAAAATTTAGTCAGTTTAATGTATGTATCACGTTTTTATATATTTTATTTATATTTTTAGTTTTCATAAATTAATTCATGCATGCTTACGTTTCTTTTTGTATTGTTATTGGTCTTTATTTCGTAATTGTGTTGTTATCAATGTTGCAAATATGCTTGTCTTCTTTACTTAGTTACGTATGTCATCTGCTGGCATTGGTATTCTCTGGTAAGTTCCATCATTCGCGGGACGGCCGTGCGGGACGCAGCCACTCTAAGGTAAGCCTAAGGTATGTTTGATGTTTTTTATTATATAGTTTGTTTAAACTTTGAGTTTTTGGTTAAAATATTAATGTGTAGTTTTCTGTTGTCTGCTCTTACGCATTTGTAATTGAAATGTTTTTGGGTCCCTAACTTGTGTGTGTTTGGTTTTTTTAGGATTGGTCCGAAGTACCGCCAGGAAGCGACCGAGTTGCAACACGTGGACACACAGGACAATTTTTTTTTCTATTCATTACAATGAGGTGTTTTTGGGTATTTTGAATGTTTTGTTAATGTTAACTTCTAGGCGGTACAGCAGGGAGGTGCGCAGCTAATGCAAGGTAAGTGTAATGTATGTAGCACGTATTTATAGATTTGGTTTACAAATGTAGTGAGTTTAATGTATGTATCACGTTTTTATATATTTGTTTTCTTTTTTTAGTTTGCATAATTTATTGATGCGTGCATTTTTATCTACTCTGCTTACGTTTCTTTTTGTATTATTATTGGTCTTTACGTCATAATGGTTTTGTTATCAATGTTGAGAATATGCTTGTTGTCGTTGCTTATTTACGTATGTCATGTCGAATCTGCTGGCGTTTGTATGCTCTGGAAAGTTCCATAATTCGCGGGATGGCCGGGGAGGGTGCAGCCACTCTAAGGTAAGCCTACTGGATGTTAGATGTTTTTCTATAGTTTGTTTAACTCTGAGTTTTTGGTTAAAATATTAATGTGTACTTTTCTGTTGCCTTCTGTTTGCGTTTGTAATTGCAATGTTTTTGGGTCCCTAACTTGTGTGTGTTCTTCTTTTTAGGACTGTTCAGAAGGACCGGCAGGAAGCGATCGACTTGCAACACGTGGACACACTGGTACAAGTTTTTTTTTTATTCATTACAATGACGTGTTTTGGGGTATTTGGAATGCTTTATTAATGTTCACTTCGAGGCGATACAGCAGGGCGGTGCGCAGCTAATATATCCTCTGGAAATTCCATAAATCGCGGGACGGCCGGGACTGACGCAGTGACTTTAAGGTAAGCCTAATGGATGTTTCATGTTTTTATATAGTTTGTTTAAAGATTGCGTTTTGGGTTAAGATATTAATTTGTGTGCTTTTCTGTTGTCTGCCCTTTGCGTTTGTAATTGCAATGTATGTATCGCTTGTTTTTTTTATATATTTGGTTTATAGATTGCATTTCCATAACTTATTAGTGCATGTTTTTTTCTACTAAGCTAACGTTTATTTGTGTGTTGTTTTTCTCTTTTGCGTCGTAATAGTCGTGTTTTAAAAGTTGCGAATATGCTTGTTGTCATTTATGTATTTATTGTCGAATCTGTTGGCATTGGTATCCTCGCGAAAGTCCCATCATTTACGTTACGGCCGGACGGGATGCACCCACTTTAAGGTAAGTCTAACGTATGTGTAATGTTTTTATATATTTTGATTTGTAAATGTAATTTTGATAAATTTTTAATGCTTATGTTTCTCTCTCTTTTGCTTACTTTTCCTAGTTTTTTCTTTGATTTTGTTTGTTCGTAATTGGGTTGGTGCTAATGTTTAGGATATGCTTTTTAGATTTGTTAATATGCATTCGTTTATTGTCGAATCTGCGCCCATTGGTATTTTCTGGAAAGTCCCATAATTAACAGTTCAAGGGCAGGGCACAGCCATGTAAAGGTAAGTGTGTGATGTTTGTGTGAGTTTTTTTTAGTTTTTGCTTACAAATATGCTTTGAGTAAATTATTAATACGTCTGTTTCTCTGTATTCACATTTTTTTTCATTTGAATTTCTGATTTTGGGCTTTGTTATGCGCTTTTTGTAAATGCTTTTGATATGCATTTCAGATTTTTGGGATATTAGGTATGATATTAGGAATGTTTTCTTCTTTTTTACTTCTAGGCGGTAGAGCAGGGCAGGGCACAGCCATGTTAAGGTAAGTCTAATATATGTATATGTTTGTATATATTTAGATTTTAAATTACATTTTTATAACTTACTATTGAATGTATTTTTTTACACTCTGCTTACGTTTCTTTATGTATTCTTTTATTTTTTTGGCGCCGTACGTGTGTTGTTTTAAATGTTGCGACTATGCTTGTTGTTGTTAATGTACGTATTTCTTGTTGAATATGCTGCATTGCAATCTTCTGGAAATTCCCATAATTCACGTTACGGCCTGGCTGGACGCATCCCATCTTTAAGGTAAGTCTAATGTATGTGTGAAGTTTTGATATATTTTACTTATAAATGTACTTTTGATAAATTATTTAATGAGTATGTTTCTCTCTCTTCTGCTTAAGTTTAGTAGTAATTTCTTATATTTTATTTGTGTAATTGGGTTGTTGTAAATGTTTAGAATATGCTTTTCAGATTTGTTAAACTGCGTTCTTTTATTGTCGAATCTGCGGCAATTGGTATTTTCGGGAAAGTCCCATAAATAACGGTACAAGGGCGGGGCACAGCAACGTAAAGGTAAGTGTGTAATGTATCTGTGAGGTTTTTTTTTTCATTTCCATGTTTTTCTTGATTCGGCCTAAGTTATTTATCTCTTAAAAATCGCTTTGTTATTTTTCTTTTTTACTTCTAGGCGGTAGAGCAGGGCGGGCACAGCCATGTTAAGGTAAGTCTAATATATGTATCACGTTTGTACATACTTAGATTTTAAATTACATTTTTATAACTTACTATTGAATTTTTTTTTTTACACTCTGCTTACGTTTCTTGATGTATTCTTTTATTTTTTTTGCGCTGTACGTGTGTTGTTTTAAATGTTGCGAATATGCTTGTTGTTATTGTTAATGTACGTATTTCTTATCGAATCTGCTGCATTGCTATCTTCTGGAAATTCCCATAATTCACGTCACGGCCTGGCTGGACGCATCCCATCTTTAAGGTAAGTCTAATGTATGTGTGAAGTTTTGATATATTTTACGTATAAATGTACTTTTGATAAATTATTAATGTATGTATCTCTCTCTTCTGCTTAAGTTTCGTAGTAATTTCTTATATATTTTTTGTCTGTAATTGGGTTGTTGTAAATGTTTAGAATATGCTTTTCAGATTTGTTAAAGTGCGTTCTTTTATTGTCGAATCTGCAGCAATTGGTATTTTCGGGAAAGTCCCATAAATAACGGTACAACGGCGGGGCACAGCAACGTAAAGGTAGGGGTAAATGTATCTGTGAGGTTTGTTTTACATTTCCATGTTTTTCTTGATTCGGCCTAAGTTATTTATCTCTTAAAAATCGCTTTGTTATTTGAGTCAGTGATTACGTTTTTTGTAAGGTCAGCAATGTGAAATTGGGTTGTTTTTATTTTAAGGCTTACAAAATGTTTTTCGGAAATGGTAACCTATGTTCTTTTATTCTCGAATCTGTGGTCACTGGTATGTTCATGGAAGTTCCAGAATTAACGATACAAGGGCGAGGCACAGCGACTTTAAGGTAAGTTTTTCTATGTATTGCCTATAAATGTAATGTTGTTGAATTATTAATACGTGTGTTTCTCTCGATTCTGCTTACGTTTTGTTCTAATTTCTTATTGTATTTTCCCGCCGTGATGCGCTTGTAGTAAATGTTTTGAATATGCTTTTCAGAATTGTAAATTTGCGTTCTTTTACTGTTGGATCTGCGTGCATTCGTATGTTCCGGAAAGTTCCACCATTCACGATACAGGGGTGGGGCGCATACACTTAAAGGTTAATCTAATGTATGTGTGAGGTTTTTAAATATTTTCCTTATACATGTGCTATAGCTAAAGTATTGATACCGTGTGTTTTTCTTGCTATTCTGCTCACTTTTCTTTTAGAATTATTAATTACATTTTTTTTTTAATTCGCTTGCTATCAATGTTTAGAATATGCTTTTCTGAATTGTACATTGATCTTCTTTTATTGTCGAATCTTTGTGCATTGGTTTGTTTGTGAAAGTTCCATAAGTAACGATACGTCATGGCGGTGCACAGCTACTTTAAGGTAAGTAGGTCGTGCTAAGCTACCGGAAGGTAGGACTCTCTATCTTTTTTAATTATATTTAATTTATGATATGTGCTTGTGTTTTTAGGGTGCATGCTTTCATTTTCTGTATGTTATACTTGCGTTTCACTTTCCGGGAAACAACAATACTTTATAGTAATGCCAGATGACTTGGAGCCACATCCCTTTCACACCAACACTATCATTTACATGCACGACTAACAATTCAATCAACTGCCGCCTAGACATCCCTTTCATCCTTTGAAGGAGGCTCCACCCAAGAATTAATATACGGCTAGACATCAACATCCTACGTGCCGGACGATAAAATGTAAAAGAAAAGAAAGCCACATTTTTTTTTTAAATTGTAGTTACACATATTCCCTTGTCACTAAAGTCTATTTCTTATTTTACTTACAGGTACACTTAGAGTACGCTTTGAATTTTTTTTGTTTATGCTGTTATTTGTGCGCTTTTTTTTTTTGTTATATTAGCAGGTTTTGGAAATTCGTTTTTCTTTTTTTTTTTTTTTGCACCCGGAAAGCGAAGCGCAGCCCGTGTCGGAAGCAGAGCGACCAGGACTAGGTGCTTCCGTTGGTAGGTATGCAGCCATGCCAGCAGATGTAAGGTAAGCGATGTTACCTTTATGTAAGCTACGTTGCCTTTGTTTATTTTTGCTAATGTTTTTTTTTCCTAGCCGGACAGCAGCCGATGTCGGAAGGACCGAGCCGCCACAACTGGGTGCATCCGTCGGTATGTATGTAGCCAAGGCAGCATGTGTAAGTTAAGCGCTGTTGGCTTTGTTTGTTTCTGCTAATGTTTTTGTCCTTTTCTTTCTTTTACAGGCGGACCGTCGGAAGGACCGAGCGGCAATGGCTGACTGCTGTCGCCAGTATGTATGCAGCCCTGCCAGCATCTTTAAGGTAAGCGATGTTGTCTTCGTTTGTTTTTGCTAATGTTTTTATCCTTTTTCTTTCTTTTACAGGCGGACCATCAGAAGGACCAAGCGGCGACGACCGACTGCTGTCGCCGGTATGTATGCAGCCCTGCTAGCATCTGTAAGGTAAGCGATGTTGTCTTAGTTTGTTTTTGCTAATGTTTTTGTCCTTTTCTTTCTTTTACAGTCGGACCGTCAAAAGGTCTGAGTGGTGACGACTGACTGCTGTCGCCGGTATGTATGCAGCCCTCCCAGCATCTGTAAGGTAAGCGCTGTTGGCTTTGTTTGTTTTTGCTAATGCTTTTTCTCCCCCTTTACTTTCCAGGCGTACAACGGTCGTGTCGGAAGGACTGAGGTCCTGGACTGGGTGCCTCTCGCCGGTATGTATTCAGCCATGCCCGCATCTGTAAGGAAAGCGGTGTTGGCTTTGTTTGTTTCTGCTATTGTTTTTTTTCTTTCTTTCTTTTACAGGCGGAACGTCGGATTGCAAAGGCAGACGACTTGGAGCCACATCGCTTTCACACCAACACCATCGATTACATGCACGCTTTCACATTCAGTTTCAACGCGACTCGCACATCCCCACTAACAATTCAATCACCTCCCGCCTAGACATCCCTTTCATCCTGTGAAGGAGGCTCCCACCTAAGAATTAACATATGGCTAGACAACAACATCTTACCTACATGCAGTTTATAAACAACAAGTGTTGGCCTCTTTTGTTATTCATGTCAAGTAACTGCCCTTTTTTTAATTTCAGTGTACTTAAGCTGGAGTTTGCAACCATTTGAACCATTTCTTGTAAGGGCGCCATTCAGTATACCTTGTGAGCTGATCCACTTCTGTTACTAGAAAACGGTAAGTCTACCACTAACATTGCAATTGTAATAATTTTTCGTGTTGCTGTCTTAGCACCTATCTTAACGTATTTTAAAAGTAGCCTCTACTCAATGTTAATCATAACATTGTACTTTGTCTTGTGTTCACGCTAAAATGTGCGATCAAATTATTATACTAACCATGTTCTCTATCAGCTGCAGCGTGTATCCATTCCTGTGTTACAGCAAACAATTGCACTGCATCTGTTTCCAAGCCTTGACAAACATACATAGACAACACTAATGCCAATTTGCCAGTTATTCACTTCTATTGCCGACCTTGCTTTCAATACTTTTGACTGTATATATATGACTATTAGCCTGCATCTGTGCCATCTTTAACACTGAACAAAGATACCTCTGAACGCGTTTATATTTTTTTATGCCTTGCTTTCAATACTTGTAACAGTTTCCATAGCACCAACAATTCGCCTGTATCTGTTGCGCATTTTATATTGAAACAATCTAACTATGAAAGTATTTATCGTTTTGTTGGTCTTGCTTTCAATACTTGTTACTGTTTCCATAGCACCAACAATTCGCCTGTATCTGTTGCGCATTTTATATTGAAACAATCTAACTATGAACGTGTTTATCGTTTTGTAGGTCTTGCTTTCAATACTTGTTACTGTTTCTGTAGTACCGACAATTATACTGCGTCTGTTGCACATTGTTTTACTGAAACTATATAACTCTTAGCGTGTTTATTTTCTTGACAGCTTTTGTTTTCAAACTTGTAACTATTTCCATACCACTAACAATGTACCCTTTATTATTTGCAAACTTGTATCTGTTGTCAGGTTAAAGGAACAATTAGCCTACGTCTGTTAGCATTTCTGTTTTTTAGTACAGTGAAACACTGCTTCCAAATTCCTTTATTTGCCGTTAGCGATTAATTTTCCCTTTAGTACTTTTTTGCAAAAATATTTTTGTATTGTGTACTTGTTCAGCTTTTACCGTATTTAGCAAATTACCCTACAGACACACCGCTTCCGGCCTTTCTGACTCGCTATATGAATATTTTAGTTTACTATGTTTATTTTGCCATCGTACGCTTTACAAAGCATAGACACACGCCTCTAGCCTTGCACTTTTGCAGCGCTGTTTATTTTATTTGACACTACATTTATTTTTCCAATGTACTTTGTAGCACGGTACATTCTGCAACATACTTTTACGTCTCATTACAAAGCTTTTGTTTGCCCATTGTGTTAAGTTTGGCAAACTACTTTACAGCCGTACATACCAGCCTTTTGTTTTTGAGCACTTCGCAGCTTTTTTGGGGAGGCGGCGGGAGGGAGGTGATTCCTTATCCAAATAGCGCAAACTAGAACTGCAGGCACTCTTACAAGGGGGTTGAAACATCCAAAGCTCACTAAATAGCAAGTGGTATTGTAAACACCTGTGAAGAACTTGGTTGCGGTTGTCTGTGCCCCAGAAGCTGTCTCATTCTACCTTTCCAGAGCACACCACCAGGGGGTGGATTTGGGACCTTAACTTTTTTCTGTTTCAAAAACGTTGTATGTCGTCTTTTACCACCACGTTAATTAGTGCATTGCATTCGAGAAACTTACGCAACCGCCTATAGCATATTAGGCTCACTGCACAACTTATCTTTTACATCATGCTTTTTTTCACTTTTTCATCTCAAATTACATCCCTGCACACCAGCTTCCATCCTTTTAGCCACTGCACAAGTTCTCTTTTACCATCATGTTTTTTTATTTCCTTTTTCATCCCAATTACCATCCCTGCACAACTGCTTCTATCCTTTTAGCCGTGCAGGCATTGTTTTTTTTTTAATTTCCCATTGCATTTTTGCCAATCGACTTATTTGTGCATCGCTAATTGAACACGTGCACACACGCGCATGTTGCCTACGCATACTTTGCATCCTTTACAAAGACTTACACCCAGAAAATAACATAAACCTACACAACAGCATTTCTTTTACGTGCAACCTAAACAAGAAGTGTACACGTTTATTTTTTTTATGTAATCCTTGAACTAACTACCTTTTCTTTTTAGCTTCACATGCAATTACACAGGAAAAGCAAGCATTGCGGCTATTTGTTCGGACGGACCATGCGGTATACATCCTCCAAGTTCATCTGCTTCTGCTACTGGGACACGGTAAGTTACTTTTCACATGACAATTCAACTAAAGTTGTATGTTATATTAGCACATCTTTTAACAAACTTTAAAATAATATTTTGCACGTAATGTTTGTTTTTGCATTGCAACTTTACTGCCGTACACACTCAGCCTTAGCCTTTTACTTTTAATGTACCTTTTTTTCGAACACCAATTACAATTTTTACTTTACAGTTCATTGGCGTACACACCCATCTAGCGTTTTAGCATCGCTGGTGCTGTTTTACTTAAAGACCATGTTTAATTTGTGCATTGCACTTTGCAACAGCACACGCCCACATTCAGCATTTTGGGTCACAGAGAAGCTTTTTTCTTTTCGTTATGTTTAATACTACACAGCCCTGCACACCTGCTTATCCTTAACACACTCTACTACTCTACTGCACATTCTCTACTACTCTCTACTATATACTCTGCTATACACTCTCTATGATGCACACTCTCAACACACTCTCTAGTACACACACTGCTACACACTCTGTTACACACTCTCTACTACACACTCTCTACTGCACACTCTCTACTACACACTGTTACACTATACTACTCACTTCTACACTTTCTACTACTTACTCTATACACTCTAATACTCACTGCTATTCACTCTCTACTACACACTCTACTACACACTCTCTGCTACACACTCTATGCTACACACTCTTTGCTACTCACTCTTTGCTACACACTCTATTCTTCTCACTCTTTCCTATACACTCTCTGCTACACACTCTCTGTTACACACTCTCTACTACTCACTCTCTACTACTTGCTCTCCTCACTTTCTACCACACACTCTACTGTACACTCTCTACTGCACACTCTATACTGCACACTCTATACTGCACACTCTCTACTACATACTCACTACTTTAGTATTCTCTACTACTCACTGTATACAACAATCACTACTCTCTTACACACTCTCTACTACACACCCTCTACTTTACTACACACACTCTCTTCTACACACTCTCTTCTACACACTCTCTTCTACATACGCTCTTCTACACACGCTCTTCTACACACTCTCTTCTACATACGCTCTTCTACACACGCTCTTCTACACACTCTCTACTACACACTCTCTACTACACACTCTCTACTACACACTCTCTACTACTTACTGTACTATTCACTCGCCTCACTCTCTTTTCCTTACTTTTCAACACTTTCCTGTTACGATATTGGCAGTTGCTGATGATGAGAACCTGAGTGTGCAGGTGAGAACCTATCTGCATACTCCCATAGTGTTACTTACGTGAGGCACTGTCACCCTTTTTCACCACTATTTTATTCTTATTTGTCTTGAATCCCACCACTACTACATTCTATTACTCTACTGTACATTCTCTACTACTCTCTACTATATACTCTGCTATATACTCTCTATGATGCACACTCTCAACACACTCTCTAGTACACACACTGCTACACACTGTAACACACTCTCTACTACACACTCTGTTACACTCTACTAATCACTGCTACACACTCTCTGCTACACGCTCTCTGCTACACACTCTCTGCTGCACACTCTCTGCTGCACACTCTCTGCTGCACACTCTCTGCTACACACTCTCTAGTACACACACTGCTACACACTGTAACACACTCTCTACTACAAACTCTGTTACACTATACTATTCACTGCTACACACTCTCTGCTACACACTCTCTACTACTCACTCTCTTCACTCTCTACTACACACTCTCCACTACTCACTCTCTACTATACACACTCTACTACTCACTCTCTACTATACAGACTCTCTACTACACACTCTCTACTACACATTTCTACTACTTACTCTATACACTCTAATACTGACCGCTACACACTCTCTGCTACACACTTTACTACTCACTCTCTACTACTCACTCTCTACTATACACTCTCTACTACTCACTCTCTACTATACAGACTCTCTACTACACACTCTCTACTATACACTCTCTACTATACACTTTCTACTACTTACTCTATACACTCTAATACTCACTGCTACATACTCTCTGCTACACACTCTCTGCTACACACTCTATGCTACACACTCTTTGCTACTCACTCTTTGCTACACACTCTATTTTTCTCACTCTTTGCTATACACTCTCTGCTACACACTCTCTGTTACACACTCTCTACTACTCACTCTCTACTACTTGCTCTCCTCACTTTCTACTACACACTCTACTGTACACTCTCTACTGCACACTCTATACTGCACACTCTCTACTACACACTCTCTACTACATACTCTATACTTTAGTAATCTCTACTACTCACTGCATACAACAATCACTACTCTCTTACACACTCTCTACTACACACCCTCTACTTTACTACACACACTCTCTTCTACACACTCTCTTCTACACACTCTCTTCTACGCACGCTCTTCTACACACGCTCTTCTACACACTCTCTACTACACACTCTCTACTACACACTCTCTACTACACACTCTCTACTGCACACTCTCTACTACACACTGTTACACTATACTACTCACTTCTACACTTTCTACTACTTACTCTATACACTCTAATACTCACTGCTATTCACTCTCTACTACACACTCTACTACACACTCTCTGCTACACACTCTATGCTACACACTCTTTGCTACTCACTCTTTGCTACACACTCTATTCTTCTCACTCTTTCCTATACACTCTCTGCTACACACTCTCTGTTACACACTCTCTACTACTCACTCTCTACTACTTGCTCTCCTCACTTTCTACCACACACTCTACTGTACACTCTCTACTGCACACTCTATACTGCACACTCTATACTGCACACTCTCTACTACATACTCACTACTTTAGTATTCTCTTCTACTCACTGTATACAACAATCACTACTCTCTTACACACTCTCTACTACACACCCTCTACTTTACTACACACACTCTCTTCTACACACTCTCTTCTACACACTCTCTTCTACATACGCTCTTCTACACACGCTCTTCTACACACTCTCTTCTACACACTCTCTTCTACATACGCTCTTCTACACACGCTCTTCTACACACTCTCTACTACACACTCTCTACTACACACTCTCTACTACACACTCTCTACTACTTACTGTACTATTCACTCGCCTCACTCTCTTTTCCTTACTTTTCAACACTTTCCTGTTACGAGTTGGCAGTTGCTGATGATGAGAACCTGAGTGTGCAGGTGAGAACCTATCTGCATACTCCCATAGTGTTACTTACGTGAGGCACTGTCACCCTTTTTCACCACTATTTTATTCTTATTTGTCTTGAATCCCACCACTACAACATTCTATTACTCTACTGTACATTCTCTACTACTCTCTACTATATACTCTGCTATATACTCTCTATGATGCACACTCTCAACACACTCTCTAGTACACACACTGCTACACACTGTAACACACTCTCTACTACACACTCTGTTACACTCTACTAATCACTGCTACACACTCTCTGCTACACGCTCTCTGCTACACACTCTCTGCTGCACACTCTCTGCTGCACACTCTCTGCTACACACTCTCTAGTACACACACTGCTACACACTGTAACACACTCTCTACTACAAACTCTGTTACACTATACTATTCACTGCTACACACTCTCTGCTACACACTCTCTACTACTCACTCTCTTCACTCTCTACTACACACTCTCCACTACTCACTCTCTACTATACACACTCTACTACTCACTCTCTACTATACAGACTCTCTACTACACACTCTCTACTACACATTTCTACTACTTACTCTATACACTCTAATACTGACCGCTACACACTCTCTGCTACACACTTTACTACTCACTCTCTACTATACACTCTCTACTACTCACTCTCTACTATACAGACTCTCTACTACACACTCTCTACTATACACTCTCTACTATACACTTTCTACTACTTACTCTATACACTCTAATACTCACTGCTACATACTCTCTGCTACACACTCTCTGCTACACACTCTATGCTACACACTCTTTGCTACTCACTCTTTGCTACACACTCTATTTTTCTCACTCTTTGCTATACACTCTCTGCTACACACTCTCTGTTACACACTCTCTACTACTCACTCTCTACTACTTGCTCTCCTCACTTTCTACTACACACTATACTGTACACTCTCTACTGCACACTCTATACTGCACACTCTCTACTACACACTCTCTACTACATACTCTCTACTTTAGTAATCTCTACTACTCACTGCATACAACAATCACTACTCTCTTACACACTCTCTACTACACACCCTCTACTTTACTACACACACTCTCTTCTACACACTCTCTTCTACACACTCTCTTCTACGCATGCTCTTCTACACACGCTCTTCTACACACTCTCTACTACACACTCTCTACTACACACTCTCTACTACTTACTGTACTATTCACTTGCCTCACTCTCTTTTCCTTACTTTTCAACACTTTTGGCAGTTGCTGATGATGAGAACCTGAGTGTGCAGGTGAGAACCTATCTACATACTCCCATGATGTTACTTACGTGAGGCACTGTCACCCTTTTTCACCACTATTTTCTTCTTATTTGTCTTGAATCACACCACTACTACATTCTATTACTCTACTGTACATTCTCTACTACTCTCTACTATATACTCTGCTATATACTCTCTATGATGCACACTCTCAACACACTCTCTAGTACACACACTGCTACACACTGTTACACACACTCTACTACTCACTCTCTACTATACAGACTCTCTACTACACACTCTCTACTACACATTTCTACTACTTACTCTATACACTCTAATACTGACCGCTACACACTCTCTGCTACACACTTTACTACTCACTCTCTACTACTCACTCTCTACTATACACTCTCTACTACTCACTCTCTACTATACAGACTCTCTACTACACACTCTCTACTATACACTCTCTACTATACACTTTCTACTACTTACTCTATACACTCTAATACTCACTGCTACATACTCTCTGCTACACACTCTCTGCTACACACTCTATGCTACACACTCTTTGCTACTCACTCTTTGCTACACACTCTATTTTTCTCACTCTTTGCTATACACTCTCTGCTACACACTCTCTGTTACACACTCTCTACTACTCACTCTCTACTACTTGCTCTCCTCACTTTCTACTACACACTCTACTGTACACTCTCTACTGCACACTCTATACTGCACACTCTCTACTACACACTCTCTACTACATACTCTCTACTTTAGTAATCTCTACTACTCACTGCATACAACAATCACTACTCTCTTACACACTCTCTACTACACACCCTCTACTTTACTACACACACTCTCTTCTACACACTCTCTTCTACACACTCTCTTCTACGCACGCTCTTCTACACACGCTCTTCTACACACTCTCTACTACACACTCTCTACTACACACTCTCTACTACTTACTGTACTATTCACTTGCCTCACTCTCTTTTCCTTACTTTTCAACACTTTTGGCAGTTGCTGATGATGAGAACCTGAGTGTGCAGGTGAGAACCTATCTGCATACTCCCATGATGTTACTTACGTGAGGCACTGTCACCCTTTTTCACCACTATTTTCTTCTTATTTGTCTTGAATCACACCACTACTACATTCTATTACTCTACTGTACATTCTCTACTACTCTCTACTATATACTCTGCTATATACTCTCTATGATGCACACTCTCAACACACTCTCTAGTACACACACTGCTACACACTGTTACACACTCTCTATTACACACTCTCTACTACACACTCTGTTACACTCTACTAATCACTGCTACACACTCTCTGCTACATGCTCTCTGCTACACACTCTCTGCTGCACACTCTCTGCTACACACTCTCTGCTACACACACTGCTACACACTCTCTGCTACACACTCTCTGCAACATACTCCCTCCTACTCACTCTTTGCTACTCACTCTTTGCTAATCACTCTTTGCCACTCACTCTTTGCTACTCACTCTTTCCTACTCACTCTCTGCTACACACTCTCTGCTATACACTCTCTGTTACACACTCTCTACTACTCACTCTCCTCACTCTCTACTACACAGTCTCTACTACACACTCTCTAGTACACACTCTCTACTGCACACTCTCTACTACACACTCACTATTTTAGTATTCTCTACTACTCACTGTATACAACAATCACTACTCTCTTACACACTCTCTACTACACACCCTCTACTTTACTACACACACTCTCTTCTACGCACTCTCTTCTACATACTCTCTTCTAAACACGCTCTTCTACACACGCTCTTCTACACACTCTCTTCTACACACTCTCTTCTACACACGCTCTACTACTCACTCTCTACTACTCACTCTCTACTATACACCTCTCTACTACACACTCTCTACTATACACTTACTCTATACACTCTAATACTCACTGCTACACTCTCTCTGCTACACACTCTCTGCTACACACTCTCTGCTACACACTCTCTGCTACACACTCTATGCTACACACTCTATGCTACACACTCTTTGCTACTCACTCTTTGCTACTCACTCTGGGCCCGATTCACAGAATTAACTTAAGACAAAATCCTAAACTTAGTACCATTTTGGTATTCACAGAATGCACTTACTACTTCTGGTATTCACAGAATAAGCTTACTACTTTTGCGATTCACAGAATAAACTTACTACTTTTGCTATTCACAGAATGGATTTATGACTACTAACTTTACGTCCGCACTCGGGCCGGAAATTCCGGCCCGGAGGCGGGGCTTCCGGGCCGGAGGCGGAGCTTCCGGCCCGGAGGTGGGGATTCCGGCCAGTGGCGGAGATTTAACCATGGCCAAAATCTCCACCTCTGGGCCGGAAGCTCCGCCTCCGGCCCGGAAGCCCCGCCTCTGGCCCGGAAGCCCCGCCTCCGGGCCGGAAGCTCCGCCTCCGGGCCGGAATTTCCGGCCCGAGTGCGGACGTAAAGTTAGTAGTCGTAAATCCATTCTGTGAATAGCAAAAGTAGTAAGTTTATTCTGTGAATCACAAAAGTAGTAAGTTCATTCTGTGAATACCAGAAGTAGTAAGTGCATTCTTTGAATACCAAAATACTACTAAGTTTAGGATTTTGTCTTAAGTTTGTTCTGTGAATCAGGCCCTCTATTCTTCTCACTCTATTCTTCTCACTCTTTGCTATACACTCTCTGCTACACACTCTCTGTTACACACTCTCTACTACTCACTCTCTACTACTTGCTCTCCTCACTTTCTACTACACACTCTACTGTACACTCTCTACTACACACTCTGTACTGCACACTCTCTACTACACACTCTCTACTACATACTCACTACTTTAGTATTCTCTACTACTCACTGTATACAACAATCACTACTCTCTTACACACTCTCTACTACACACCCTCTACTTTACTACACACACTCTCTTCTACACACTCTGTTCTACACACTCTCTTCTACACACGCTCTTCTACACACGCTCTTCTACACACTCTGTACTACACACTCTCTACTACACATTCTCTACTACTTACTGTACTATTCACTCGCCTCACTCTCTTTTCCTTACTTTTCAACACTTTTCTGTTACGAGTTGGCAGTTGCTGATGATGAGAACCTGAGTGTGCAGGTGAGAACTTATCTGCATACTCCCATGGTGTTACTTACATGAGGCACTGTCACCCTTTTTCACCACTATTTTCTTCTTATTTGTCTTCAATCACACCACTACTACTATTACTCTACTGCACATTCTCTACTACTCTCTACTATATACTCTGCTATACACTCTGTATGATGCACTCTCTCAACACACTCTCTGCTACACACTCTGCTACATACTCTGTTACACACTCTGCTACACACTCTGCCACACACTCTGCTACACACTCTCTACTACTCACTCTCTACTATACTACACACACTCTACTACACAGAACTAATCTGCGTACTCCCATGGTGTTACTTACGTGAGACACTGTCACCCTTTTTCAACAAACAAATCCAACATCGCTTACCTTACAGATGCTGGCAGGGCTGCATACATACTGGCGAAAGCAGTCAGTCGTCACCGCTCGGTCCTTCCGACGGTCCGCCTGTAAAAGAAAGAAAAAGACAAACACCTTAGCAGAAACAAACAAAGCCAATATCGCTTACCTTACAGATGCTACCAGGACTGCATACATAACAATAGAAGCACCCAGTCCTCGTTGCTCTGTCCTTCCAACGGTCCGCCTGTAAAAGATAGAAAAACATTAGCCAGAACAAACAAAGCCAACATCGCTTACCTTACAAATGCTGTCATGGCTGCATACATACCGATGGAAGCACCCAGTCCTTGCTGCTCGGTACTTCCGTCACAGGCTGTGGTATGCCTGGAAAGTAAACCGGAAGAAAATATTATGAAAACTAACAAAGCCAACATCGCTAACCTTGTATATGTGAAAAGCACACAGTTGAAAAGCAGATAAAGTACGCCTGCAAAAAAAGTAAAGTGGAACAGAAACTTCCCAAAAAGCTATTCACTAGCCAAACTAAAAAGAAAAACTCGCCCAGTAAGATAAGAATCCTTTTACCAGAAACATAAGGCAAGCAAGTGGACTGGGACGGCTCTAAAAGAGAAAAGTGTACGCCACTGTAAGCTCATTTCCAAACGCTGCCCACCGCTTAGCATAAATGGTGACATCACCCAATGGAAAAGAGAGGCGGGGCTTAAACCCCACTAGTGAAATCTACCCTAACTCACACTCTGTACCACACACTCTCCAAAACACACTCTCTACGGTATACTACCTACTGCACACTCTCTACTGCACACTCTCTACTACACACTCTCTACTACACACTTTCTACTACACACTCTCTACTACACACTCTCTACTATACACTCTCTACTACACACTCTCTACTACACTCTCTAGTACACTCTACTACATACTCTCTACTACACACTAGACTACACTCTCTCTACTACACACTAATAAACGCTCTCTACAACACACTCTCTGCTACACACTCTCTGCTACACACTCTCTCCTACACACTATCTGCTACACACTCTCTGCTATACACTCTCTGCTACACACTCTCTGCTACACACTCTCTGCTACACACTCTACTCCTCAGACTCTACTACACACACTCTACTACACACACTCTACTACTCACTCTCCTCACTCTCTGCTACACACTCTCTACCACACACTCTACTACACACTCTTTCCTACACTCTTTACTACTCAACTCTCTACTACTCAACTCTCTACTACTCACTCTCTGTTTCTTACTATACTATTCACTCTCTTTTCCTTACTTTTCAACACTTTTCTGTTGCGAGTTGGCAGTTACTGATGATGAGATCCTGAGTGTCCAAGTGAGAATCAATCTGCATACTCCCATGGTGTTACTTACGTGAGGCACTGTCACCCTTTTTCAACACTTTTTTTCTTCTCATTTGTCTTGAACCACACTACTATTACACTCTACTACTTTACTGCACATTCTTTACTACTCTCTACTATATACTCTTCTGCACACTCTCTATGATGCACTCTCTACAACACTCTCTACAACACACTCTAACTACACACTGCTACACACTCTGCTACACACTCTCTATTACACATGCTCTATTCCCCACTCTCACTGCACACTCTCTACTGCACACTCTCTACTGCACACTCTCTACTACTCACTCTCTACTACTCTCTACTACTCACAATTTACTACAACCACACTCTCTATTACTCACTGTCTACTACTCACTCTCTACTGCTACCACACTCTCTTTCTTACGCATTCTTTACTACTCAAATTTCTACTACTCACTCTCAACTACACTGTACTCTACTACATTGTACTCTACATTCTCTACTCCATACTCTTTACTCTATACTATTACACACTCTACAACACACTCTCTGCTCCACACTCTCTGCTCCACACTCTCTGCTCCACACTCTCTGCTCCACACTCTGTGCTATACACTCTGTGCTATACACTCTCTGCTACACACTCTCTGCTGCACACTCTCTGCTACACTCTCTACTACTCACTCCACTCCTCACACTCTACTACTCACTCTCCTCACTCTCTACTACACACACTCTACCACACTCTCTACTACACACTCTTTCCTACTCAACTCTCTACTACACACTCTTTCCTACTCAACTCTCTACTACTCACTCTCTACTACTCACTCTCTACTACACACTTGCTACCACACACTCTCTACTACACACTCTTACTACACACTCTCTATTTCTTACTTTACTATTCACTCTCCTCACTCTCTTTTCCTTACTTTTCAACACTTTTCTGTTGTGAGTTGGCAGTTACTGATGATGAGAACCTGAGTGTGCAAGTGAATACCAATCTGCATACTCCCATGGTGTTACTTACGTGAGGCACTGTCATCCTTTTTCAACACTTTTTTTTCATATTTGTCTTGAACCACACTACTATTGCACTCTACTACTTTACTGCACATTCTTTACTACTCTCTACTACATACTCTTCTACACACTCTCTATGGTGCACTCTCTACAACACACTCTCTACAATGCACTTTCTACTACACACTGCTACACACTCTGCTACACACTCTCTATTACACATGCTCTATTCCACACTCTCTACTGCACACTCTCTACTGCACACTCTCTATTGCACACTCTCTACTGCACACTCTCTACTGCACACTCTCTACTGCACACTCTGTATTCCACACTCTGTATTCCACACTCTCTATTGCATACTCTCTACTACACATTCTCTACTACACACTCACTACACTCATTACTTTGCTATTCTCTACCACTCACTCTATACAACAGTCACAACTCTCTATTACACACTCTCTACTACACACCCTTTATTTGACTACACACACTATAGTACTCACTCTTTACTACACACTCTCTACTAGACACTCTGCTACACACTCTACTACTCACTCTACTACTCACTCAACTACTCACTCTACTACTCACAATCTACTTCATACACTCTACTACACACACTCTACTACTCACTCTCCTCACGCTCTACTACACACTCGCTACCACACTGTCTACTACACACTCATTCCTACACAGTCTTTATTACTCAACTCACTAGTACTCAACTCTCTACTACTCAACTCTCTACTACTCACTCTCTACTACTCACTCTACTGCTCTCTACTACTCACTCTTTACTACTACCACACTCTCTATTACTCACTGTCTACTACTCACTCTTTACTGCTACCACACTCTCTTTCCTACACATTCTTTACTACTCAAATCTCTACTACTCACTCTCAACTACACTGTACTCTACTACATTGTACTCTAAATTCTCACACTCTCGATTGCACACTCTCGAACCCACATACTCTATCCCGCACTCTCTATCCCACATTCTCTATCCCACACTCCCTGTCCCACACTCTCTATCCCACACTCTCTATCCCACACTCTCTATTCCACACTCTCTATCCCACACTCTCTATTCCACACTCTCTATTCCACACTCTCTACTACATACTCTCTGCTACACATTCTCTACTACACAGTCACTAGTTTACTATTGTCTACTACTCACTTTATACAACACTCACAACTCTCTATTACACACTCTCTCCTACAAACTCTTCTACACACATACTACTCTACTACATACTCTCTACTACACACTACTATGCACTCTCTATTACTCTACTACACACTCACTGCTACACACTCAGTACTATAATGTTAGCTATTACTCACTTTATATTGCACTCACTATACTCTACTATACACTCTACTATAAACTCTTAACTCACTTTACTTACTCTCTTCACTGTTTTACTGCACACTCTTACTACACACTCTTTACTACACACTCTCTACTACTTACCCTCTACTACACACTCTCTAGTACTCGACTTACTCTACTATTCACTCTCCTCATTCTATTTTCCTAACTTTTCAACTTTTCTGTTACAAGTTGGCAATTGCTGATGATGAGAACCTGAGTGTGCAGTTGAGAAGAAATCAGCATACTCCCATGGTGTTACTTACGTGAGGCACAGTCAACCTTTTCCATCTTTTTTTCTTTTTATTTATCTTCATCCACACCACTACTACACTTTACTACTCTACTACAAACTCTCTACTACTCTCTAATATACACTCTGCTACATACTCTCTATAACACACTCTGTATGACACACTCTCTACGTCATACTCTCTACTACACACTCTCTACGACATACTCTCTACTACACACTCTATACTACTGTACTACTCACTCTATTACTGACTTTCCTGACCTTACAGATGCTGGCAGGGTTGCTTACATACCAGTGAAAGCATTCAGTCGTCGGTCCTTGCGACGCTCCACCTGTAAAAGAAACAAAAAGACAAAAACATTAGCAAACAAACAAAGCCAACATCGATTAACTTACAGATGCTGGCAGGGCTGCATACATACCTGCGATAGCAGTCAGTCATCGCCGCTCAGTCCTTGTGACACGGGCTGCTGTCCCCCTAGAAAGAAAACAAAAAGAAAATATTATGAAAACAAACAAAGACAACATCGCTTACTTTCAATATCCGTAAAGCACACAGTCGAAAACAGGAGTATGTCCGGCTGCAAACAAACAACAGAACAAAGTGAAACAGAACATCCCCCCCAAAAATCCCTTTGTTCAAAAAAAAAAGAAAAACACGCCCAGTAAGATAAGAAATCGTTTACCACAAGCGTATAGCAACAGAACCAGTCCAACTGGGACGCCTCTAAAAGATAAAAGTGTAAGTCACCAGATGCTCTTTTCCAATGGCTGGCCATTGTTTAGCATAATCTGTGCCGCCAGCCAATAGAAAGAGTGGCGGGGCTTAAAGCCCACTAGAGAAATCTACCCTAAAACATTACATCTCGCCAGTGAGACTGCGCACATTTTCTACTACTCTCTGCTATATACTCTGCTACACACTCTCTGTGATGCACTCTCTACAGCACACTCTCTGCTACACACTGTCTGCTACACTCTACTCCGCACACTCTACTCCACACTCTCGATACCGCACTCTCGATTCCACACTCTCTATTCCACACTCTCTATTCCACACTCTCTATTCCACACTCTCTATTCCACACTCTCTATCCCACACTCGCTATCCCACACTCTCTATTCCTTATTCCATACTCTCTATTGCACACTCTCTACTACACATTCTCTACTACACACTCTATACTACACATTCTCTACTACACACTCACTACTTTGCTATTATCTACTACTCACTTTATACAACAATCACAACTCTCTAGTACACACTCTCTACTACACTCTACTACAGACTTACTACTCTACTAACATACTCGCGCGACCGCAAGCTGATGACGTCACATATTACATCACTCATGACATGATCAGTGACATCACTCATGACATCACTGATGACATCTCAAATGACATCACTGATGACATCACTGATGACATCATCCAGTGAATATGTGTCTTTCTGAAAAATAAATATTTTTTATATATGTATATCTAAAGGTTAATGGAAGAATAAATGGGTAAATAAGTGTCTAAATTGATGTTTTTTTTGTAAAATTAATTGTATAACTGACTTATTAACAGTATCTTAGTGAATACAGTGATGTAATATGTGACGTCATCAGCAGTGGATTGTGGTCGCGTGAGTTATAGTTAGCTGAACTAACTATAACGGGGGAATTTCAATGGTTTTGTATGAGTGAAAGGTCCAGCTAACTATAACATGTGTGAAACCTATGGTTTTTTCAGTGAATTTGCAAGGTTTTTTAAATGCTAATTCCTAACTATAACGTGTGTGAAACCTATGGTTTTTTTGAGTGAATTTGCAAGGTTTTTTAAATGCTAATTCCTAACTATAACATGTGTGAAACCTATGGTTTTTTCAGTGAATTTGCAAGGTTTTTTAAATGCTAATTCCTAACTATAACGTGTGTGAAACCTATGGTTTTTTAAGTGAATTTGCAAGGTTTTTTAAATGCTAATTTCTAACTATAACGTTTGTGAAACCTATGGTTTTTTAGTGAATTTGTAAGGTTTTTTAAATGCTAATTTATTTATGTGTTATTATATTTTTTATATAATTATTTTTAAACTACCTATGTATATAGTTATAGATTGACTGTATCCTGTAATATGGAATGGCTCAGCTCTTTCTTTTTGAATTTGGATAAAGTTGAACAGCATAGTTAATATCTTCTATAAACTTATAAACAGTTTAAAACGTTTTTTTTTTTAAGGGTTTTTCACGGTGCGTGCACCGTGCGCGCACAGTGTGCGCACCCCGCGATTTTTTGTAAATTTTTTTTTAAAAAATCACCCTTCGGGGTCCTTCAGGGACCCCCTGACAAAGGCTAGGGGGTCAGGAACTCTCTACCCTGCCCCCTTTTCACGTTCTCCACCTTTCTTTTTCACTGTCACACACAAAATGGCGTCCGACACTTCCTGATTTCGACAGATTGGAATGTTGACTGACATCTAACCACCAATCAGAATTACGCTCGCGGACATTTGGTGCGCGCCCCGTGCGCGCACGGTGCGCGCATATAGATATTTATGTACTTTTAACTGCAATTTTCTCAGAAACTACTGAACAGATTGACACCATATATGCAAAAGGCACATGCCTGACCTGAGGACTACCTCTTTGCCAAATTTCAAGTAATTCTGTTCAGCCGTTCGGGCTGTACCTTCGACTAAAGGTCCTATGGGAAAATGCATGGGGAAAACGCGTTTTGGGACCCCCCTTTTTTCTCAGCCCCCGCTTGAGGAATCACCCCGAGACTTTCAGGGTAGGAGCTGAGCAGAGCGCCCCATTAGTTTTGAAAATTTCACGAAGATAAGTCAACCGGCGCCAAAGTTATTCAAAATAGAATTTTCAGATTTCCTATGGGAACTCGGTCCTAACTATAACTATCTACTGGCGACCGCCAGTAGATAATATATATATATATATATATATACACATATATATATATATATATATAGATCTATCTTACAGGTAAAGTCCTAAATAAATGCAGTTAAATATATCACAAACATACCTAATATAATTTATTGCATACAGTTTGCAAACACATAGTTTCAGTTTTACTGTAAATATGATTAAAATACTCCAAGCACATTATCATCAAGGGCATGAAAAATTTTCAGCTGCTTCAAGAGGTAAACAATGTCTGCCAAATAGCACATTTGCAATTGTACACAGCCACTACAAACTTGCAAATACATGGACTATAGAGGATTTACATTATATTATGGATTTAGGTGATGCTTTATATACAGATATGCATTCCATTACTAAAGAGCAACTTATGCACCCAGACGATTTGCCAAATTTTATACAGCACAATAATACCATCTATTCTATTAGGCTTAATAAACCTTATTATGGGAACATATTAAGAGCTTTCGATCCATTTTTGCCAACTATACAAACAGCTTTGCAATCGGCCCTAAATGTGCATTCTAGTGTATTGCTTTGCATGGATATGTATGTTATAGCCATTATACACAATAACAATTCATACTTTGTCTTTGATTCACATAGCCGCGATAACACAGGAATGCCTCACCCAAATGGTACATGTATTACTATACAAATAACTTTTGAAAAACTTATAGAGCACATTACTAATCTTGCACATAGTCTAAAGCCACCAAATAGTAATTGCGTAGCATATGAATTAACTCCTATAGTTATAAATACAATTAAAAAAATTCACTTCATAAGGCATTGCTAATTAATGAAAAAAGTGCTACTTCTCTACCAATGAAAACCATTTACGTGCATTCTACTGAAGCATGTACTAATTCTTCTTCATACACACTCCAAACTCGTATAGAAACAGCAAAAAATAAAATTAGGAAAACAAATACCAGTAGTTTGTTGGAGGCAGACCAGCCATCTACCTCATTATATAATACCCATATTACTGAAACATATCCAAATACACTTTTTTCTACAACACTAACTACACCTAAAAAGATGTCTACAACTAACATCAATAGCATAGCTACACTACAAGATACAAATATTACTGACACATATGCGAATGTAGTTAAGAAAACACTTAAGCGCACCACAGAAACATACAGTACAACACCAGTAAATAGTAACAGCATAAACACAAATATTGTACAACAACCAACTTCATCAACAGATAATTTACATACAAACACATATACAGATTGTTTCCATCATACATACATACCTATTACTGAAGATAATACAGTTATAGTTCTGCAAAATACTAACAATAGCATATTGACAAAAATGCAACATTTAACAGAGAATACCAATCTAGACAAACAATTTTTAGCACAGACACAGCCAGAATTACTTTTTCTAAATTCCACAAAAAAACATCAAGGGGATACAAACATTGGAGAGACACCAATATGTGCACAATGTCTACCAAATAGTATATGTGGAATTCTACATAACTACTGTAAGCCAGCATATACTTGGGATACCCAAGATTTACATTACATTATGGATCTAGGAGATGCTTTATATACCGAAATGCACTCCATAAAGAAACATGTAATTATACAACAACAATATTTGACAAATTACATAGAGCACAATAACACCATATATTCGATTAGGTTCCCAAACAGCTTTATAAAGCACATAATAAAATTCAGCGCAACCTTTGAATGTTAACATTATAAGAACATTAAGTTCTACACTAAATTTACAGACCGGCATATTAATCATCCTGGATACATATGTAATTTCAGTATTTAAGACTAACCATGCATACTTTATATTTGATTCACATAGCCAAGATGAGAAAGCAATACCTCATCCTAATGGAACGTGCATTGCTATTGAAATCAATTCCTATAATACAACTATAGAATACATCATAAAGCTTGCAAATAAAGTAAAGTTACCAAATTTGGATATTATTGCATTGCAATTAACTCCAGTGAAAATAAACACAATTAGCAAAACATCACTTAAAGTAACACAAAGAAACCACAGCCAAAAAAAAGTAAATACTATCAAGGACCTATATGTCCATACTACAAAAACACATACAAATTCATTTACACATATCCCATCAACTACCTTACAAGTAGAAGATACAAATGTGCAAAACACAAACTGCAATAGACAAGCAAATAAACAACCGCCTTCTAGAACTCAAATTAATTTGTTTTCTAATATAAATAATATCGATCCCAATGTACTAACAAACACATTGATACCTACTGCTGAATTTCATCCTCACACACCAGCTACGATCCAAGCACTACAGAAACCTATTAATAGAAAAAGAAAACAGACACCAGAACACAGACAGAATGCATTCAACAGTACTACCAATATAACCTTAGAAACAACCAATAATATCATTAGTAACTTTCATGCACAAATAGCAGATGGGCCAGAGCATGCTTGCACTATTTGCAATCAATTATGGCATAAACAAAGTATGCAAAAAACACACAATATAAAAAAACAGGCAAGATTTATAGAATGTAACATTAGCAAATACAAAACTGATGATATATGCAAAACATGTTACACATATATTTGTAAGGACAAAATACCACCCTGTTCTTTTTATAATGGAATGACATTCCCCAATATACCCCCTGAATTGCACTTGCATAATTTAGAGGAAAGATTAGTATCACCAAGAATTCCCTTTTTGAAAATTAGAACACTACCATGTGGGTTGCAAAAATCACTCTCAGGTGCAGTAGTTAATGTGCCTGCAGATGTTATGACAACAGTTACTGTATTACCCAGGCAAATTAATGATAACATGACAATTCCCATAAAATTAAAAAGAAAGTTAAGTTATAAATCATATACACATTTTGAGAATGTTAGGCCAAATAAAGTAAAACGTGCAGCTGTATGGTTAGCAAATACTAGCAGTATGTTCCGTGAATATGTAGTCACCATTAATCCAAATTGGGAATATACACCTGCAAATATAACACCTTGTAATGAAACATCTGATACAAACAATACATCTGATTCCTCAGACAACATTGCAGCAGGTAACTTAGATACTATGTTAACTAATGAAACTATTACAACAGAAAACATTAATATCTTAAGTTTAGCATCTGCAGAATATAACACACCAAGAGGTTTATATGAAGATAAAGATTCTGAATATTTAGCTTTCCCTACAATATTTTGTGGAGAGAGAAGGCCAACCAATAAAGATAGACATGTCCCAATACATTACAGCACAATCTGTCAATGGGAATTACGAAGTTATTATAGAAGAGTGGCAAAATGTATAACAAATATTTCTTTAAATTAAAAAAATTGCACATAAAACAAATACAAAGTAAAATATACATATCACTCAGAAAATACTTTACTAATGGCAACGTTATAACTGCTAAAGACATCAAACAAAAATTAGACAGCATTTTGCAATTTAATGAGGGGTACAAGACACTTAAAACTATTCGTAGTTCACCGCCATATTGGGAGCATTGCAAAAAATACCTTTTTGCTATGATTAGACAATTGGGAATCCCAACCTTTTTTTAACATTATCAGCTGCAGAAACAAAATGGTATCATTTAATTAACATATTACGTACTGAAAATAGAAAAGAATGTCCAAAAGATGAATTTGAAAATATGTCATGGGAAACAAAATGCACATTAATACAACAGAATCCAATAACATGTGCAAGACATTTTGACTTTGAAGTTAGGAAATTATTTAATTGTATTTTAGTACATGAAAGTAACCCAATTGGAAAAATTATAGATTACTTTTATAGAGTTGAATTCCAACAACGGGGATCACCACATATACATGCTTTAATATGGATTGAAAATGCTCCACAGTATGAAACATCAGAGTTGAATAAAGTAATTACTTTTATAAATAAGTATGTGATATGTGCAAAGACGCAAGACCCATATATAGAGGCTTTACCCCTACAAAGGCACGGACATACAAAAAATTGCCGCATCAAAAAAAAAGAACATGCAAATATCAGTACCCAAAATATCCAATGCCTGAAACTTTAATATTAGAACCATTACCACTAGACAAAACAGATAAGGAGCTCGTACAGCAAATTGAGCTAATACATGAAACAATGAACACACAAGACTTCCAAAGTTATACTTTTAGTCAATGTTTAGATTATATGCAAATAGATATAAAACAATATATTTTATGTGTACAGTCTATTATACAAAAAAATAAAAAAATAATAAAAAGGACACCAGCTGAATGTTTTATTAATAACTACAATGCTACAATTTTACAAGCATGGCAGGCAAACATAGATATACAATACATACTAGACGCATATGCATGTGCCGTATATATTGTTTCATATATTAGTAAATCGTGGAATGAGCAGAATAATTGCACAAGCAGCAAAAGAAGTATATCATAATCCAAGTATTAAAGATCAATTTAAGCACATAGGTAACAAGTTCTTAAACTGTACAGAAATAAGTGCGCAAGAAGCAGCCTATCTAATACTTCAAATTCCTTTACGGAAAAGTTCTAGATCTTTTGTATTCATTAACACTAGCCCACCAGAAAAGCGTACATACTTAATGAGAGACATAGACACTATAAATTCCTTGCCAGATACATCTAGTACAATATGATAATATTATTGTTAAGTACAGTAAACGACTTAAACCATTAGAAAAATGTACATTAGCTGACAATACATCTATGTATAATGAAAATAAAAAAACTGGGGAAAAAAAAGGAAGCTGACCATGACAATTTCCTCACTGAAAATAACTTTTATAGCTCAGATGAGGAAGAATTTGAGATTAACTTTCAGGATGAAACAATAGGAACAGACTTTACAAAACGCAAAAAACCCCAAAATAATTCACTATTGCAGATTTAACAAAAATAATGACTCAGAAAATTATTACAGAGAATTGCTAATGCTTTATTACCCCTGGAGAGTAGAAGAACTAATAATTGGTAATAAGGATACGTATTATGAACAATATCTACAAATTAAAGACACAGTTGACTTAAATCAAATATAATAAGCATAATGAAACACTCACAACTAATAGCAATGACAACAATACATTGCCCACATTAACAATACCTCCAATAGATACAGAAACAACAGACAACATATGTCATGAATCCCAAATTAATGAACAACTATTATATGACTAGTCATTCGATTTAGGGATTCGTAGTACAACTGTAGAAGAAGCACTAACTAATAATATAATACCAAATAAGCAATATGATGCTATAATGCAACATTTAACTACAGAACAACTCAACTTTATATACCATCACTTGCATTGGATAAAAACAAAAGAAACACCATGCTACAAATGTTGTACTGGTGGTGCAGGAGTTGGTAAAAGCTTCCTTATTACAGCACTTTACCAAACGTTAGTACATTACTACAATTTAAAAGCAGGCGAAAATCCAGATAACATCTATGTATTGCTTACAGCTCCAACAGGCAAAGCAGCACATAACATTAATGGTAAAACACTACATAGTACTTTTAAAATACCAGTTTCACAAATCCTAACTCATAAACCCCTGACTCATGAAAACAGGAGTACATTACAAAACGAATTAATGCTCCTTAAGTTATTAACAATTGATGAGATATCGATGGTAGGAACAAATATGTTCAATATCATACAGAATAGATTACAAGAAATAAAGATTTCTAACCTCCCATTTGGAGGGATATCCATTTTAGCAATTGGAGATTTTTATCAATTAATGCCAGTTTTTGACACATACATATTTGAAAATTCTAGGCATTCCTATGGACCAGTAAGTACAAATTTATGGCAAACACATTTTAGGTTATTTGAACTAACCAAAATTATGAGGCAACTAAATGACCTACCCTTTGCAGAACTACTAAACAGATTACGAGAAGGGAAACAAACAGATACAGATATAATACAGATACAATCACGAGAATTAGAACCACCAGAAGACATTAGTAAAACTATACCTTATATTATGTCAACTAATAAGGAAGTTAATAACATTAACAATGAAGTTTTATTGAACCATGTAATTAACTATCCTGTTTATACAGCAAACGCATCTGATCTAACAGAACAAGTAAAGAAAAAAATACTAAACCAATTACCCACGGACCCAAATAAAACAATGGGCCTTCCCTACATATTACATATTGCATTAAAATTAGGATATGATTTAACTTGCAATATAAATGTTAATGATGGCTTAACAAATGGTGCTACAGTTATAGTTGAATTTGTTGAGATTATAAATAACACCCCTAATGTAATATTGATTAATGTTGATAATGAAAACGTTGGAAAATTAACGGCAGCAAAACAGACACATATATCACAGCAACATTATGCCTAATTGGACACCAATACATGCTATTGCAGGAAGTACAGGAAGTACAGACAGGGGGGAATTTTGAAATAGCACCAGCACTGACGCCACTCACCTACCGGAGCCATTGAACGGCGCATTCTTGGCGGGGCACCCACGCTGTTTGTCTCCCCCGCTGCCCTGACGACATCGAGGGCCGCGGTGTGGGGAGACTACAGCTCCCGTGAGCCTCCACTGCCACGCCCCCTTCTTGGTGATTGCGCGCCCGGAGGCGCTTTAAAATCGGCGGCTCCCTCGGTGGAGCGGGGGAATTTTGAAATAGCACCAGCACTGACGCCACTCACCTACCGGAGCCATTGAACGGCGCATTCTTGGCGGGGCACCCACGCTGTTTGTCTCCCCCGCTGCCCTGACGACATCGAGGGCCGCGGTGTGGGGAGACTACAGCTCCCGTGAGCCTCCACTGCCACGCCCCCTTCTTGGTGATTGCGCGCCCGGAGGCGCTTTAAAATCGGCGGCTCCCTCCGCGTCGCGGGACGCGCGCGGGCGGCGCCGGGCTGAGCCCGGGCAGAGGGCGGGCCGTCTGTGGCCGTCCGGGGCAGGAAGAGGCTGGGCTGGGCCAACCCCCTTGCTTCGCTAAAGCCTCACAGGTACTTATATCATGGTGAAACGCACAAAACCTATACCTGCTAATACTGCTACCCCCATCGAGCTGCCCACATCGATTGATGTATTACTGGCTAATGCCCTCACCATGGTTACCAACGAGATAGCGGACACGGAACGTAGGATGTCCTTTGGACTTCCTACTACTACCCTGTTAAACTCCCAGTCCCTTAACGATTCTCCTACCTTGGGTTTCCCCCTCTCCCCTACAGTAACTGTCATCAAAACATCAGCACAAACTGATAATGTAACTTCTATTATTGACTCAACCAGCTTGGTGACTGCACCTGGAATTGTTCAATTAGCGAAATCCGCTCCAGACAAAACAACATGCCCTGTTAAAACAACAAGGGAGAAACGCAAGAGAGGCCAAGTGAAATGTACCATAAACAAAAGGAAACAACCAAGCCACAGTAGAAATCAACCCACGCCACAAAGCTTATGGAACAAAAATAAAGGGAATGACTGTGAAATAGTGCTATCAGGCTCCATTGAGGATTTATCTTCGCAACTTTTACCATTGGATGAAGGAGCGGGAAGATCTACCGTTCCTGCCTGTAGCCCAGAGCCTCACGGCCGGGATAAGGGTATATGTGAGGTCGTCAGACTATGTGATGAGATTGACAATTCGGTCAGTACCCAGACTGAGCATACTGATCGCAATATCCATTCGAAAGTCAATGGTAACCTGGTTGAAACTATCGTTGATACCATTTTTAAGCAAGTCGAAATTCAAATAGCTAAGCAATTTAATCTTGTTTTTAAAAGATTGGACAAAATTGAAACCCTTGTGAAAAAAGAGGAAATTAAAAGGAAAGGCACCATGAGTGTGGATGTCGCCCGGGGTGAAAAAATTATGAACAAATTAGAATCATTATGCAATGATCTGAGGGAGGGAGGTTTGACCATTACTAATGACTCTGGCCACAGTAACACTAAAAGCTCAACAGCGGTTAAAGCTGTTCCTTCTAGTAGTACTTCAACCAACATCCAACCCGTACTGACTAAGGGTCCAAATTATGATTCTTTTGGAGCAGCAGGAAGAGCTATTACTAATACTGTGAGTTCGGACGCCAATCCTATTATCACCCCATCAGTAACCCGAAAAGATAGGACAGGCAATAAACCTGAAAGTGTAAGTGCAAGTAGAGGTGCGACAGTAAGAAATAGCACCACTAATAATTTAGGACCATCACTTCACTTACCCCCAGAAGCCTGCCCATATGTTCTTGTGCTAGCTGGTGTACCAGCCCTTCATGAAAACCAAAGTGAGTCATGGCAACAATTGCACAATAAATGCACTGATTGGCTGACTAAACATAAAGGGGCAAGATGGAACATATCTAATGAGATTATATCAACCCGTCGGGTAAGCTGGGTGGGCCCACAACACAAAAATATCAGTGGGGACTGCATAGTGATTAACTTTCGACACCCGAGTTCAGTAAGATTCTTTTTAGATACACATAATACCTATGCCAATACATCGACTGCAATAACTCTTCACCCACTGGGCCATTTTTATAGGCCTCCACACAGAATATTCCAAACGGCCCCTAACACAATTCCTTTGTTCAACAGATTTTCCGCCCTATCTGAATTAGGCAGCCTAGATTGACCACTATTAACCCTCCCCACTACACCGGATAAGGCTATTAGTACAACGCCTTTGGAAAGGGCAATTTTTATAAATACTTCTGAGTCCTGTCCAGATGGATCAATTTCACCCCTTGTAGTTCGCCCCTATCTTCCCATTGCCCAGCCTTTTCGCATTACTAATCCACCAATTGATACTCTCAGTATCATTAGTTGGAATATTGCTGGCCTTTCAAGCAAGATGAAAATTAAAGAATGGGTTACATGGATAAGTCATTTTGATGTGGTAATGTTGCAGGAAACATGGTGTACATGTCCTCAATTACTAGAGGGCTTTTTTGCCCATAACCTTACTGCTCTGCCCTCTGTTTCGGGGCGACCAAGTGGTGGTTTATCCATCTGGGCAAAAGTTTCTAAAGACGTGAAAATTGAACCTTTACATGTGGTCAGTAAATATCTGATAGCTGTGAAATATGTTGCAAGGTTAAGAATTTGTCTCATAAACTTTTATAATAATGATTTTATCAACCATCCAAATCCTACTTTTTTGGAATTGTTTAATTTTATCGATGATGTTGCAAATGGGGAAAAGTTTGGCCAATTTGATGGCATTTGTGTTGGTGGAGACTTTAATGCCCACATCCACCAAACATCATTGCCCTGCCGACGAGGTACTGAATTATTGGATCTATTACATAGCAGGGATCTAGATGATGTAATGAGCCTATGTGGATCCTCCGAGGAAATTGAGCCGGCCCCTACCTACATTGGCCGTGGTAGTTCATCTACGATTGATTACATATTTACCTCTTCCCGCCTTAGTGAAGTATTATTTGGCGCTGAGGTTGTTAATAGCCCATATAGCGATCATCTGCCCATAGTAATCCAACTCAAATCTACCAATAAACCCATAGGCCCTTGTGAGACAGGAGCCCAAAATATCACTGTCTCTACAGACAGGCTTAGGATTGTCTGGAGAGGGGTCGACAACCATGAGATCCTATCTACTGTGATTAGGAATAACCCTCTGCTGATCTCCAAATGTTTAGCATTCGACGGCCCCGACATAATTAAGTCTTTTTGTGATTTATGCATAGCTATAAAAAGGGCAATATCCAGACCGTCAAAAGAACATAACGTAACCGATCAAAGATGGTTTGACACCAATTGCTCGAGGGCCAATAGAGAACTTAGAAAGGCCTTGGCAGTTAAACCCCGCGATGTGTCCCTTGTCAGTTCACTGCGCTTTAAATATAAACACGCACTAAAAGTCAGAACTGAGGAGCTTTTAATAAGTCACTGGGATAACCTAACGAAATCTGCTGCCTTAAAAGACTCAACCGGGTTTTGGAGAAACGTAAAGAATTTGAGAACCCTGGGAAGTAACATCACCCCAATCAACTGCAATATCACAGGAGACTTATGGGTCACCCACTTTTCGAAATTATATGCGGAAGATGGAGATCATATCGAGGATAATTTCCCAGACAGTACTATCGTTATAACACTAGAGGCGGTAGAGGAAGCTATTGGAAATAGTGCCGGTAATAAGGCACCAGGCCCGGATGGCCTGTCTATCGATCAGATTAAATCCAATATAAGATTCTGGGCCCCCTTACTCTGTAACCTTTTTAATAACCTGAGCAAGGAATCTATCCCCCCGACTTGGTCCTGTAGTACTATTGTACCTATTTTTAAAAAGGGAAACAGGTTGGACCCGGGGTGTTATCGACCAATATCGCTGATCGATAATACCCTGAAGGTCCTTGGTAGGGTTTTATTTGATAGAATTAGCACATGGGCAGATGATAACTCCATCATCCACCGCTGCCAGTTAGGCTTTAGGAGCAAACTTGGCACGGTGGAACAATGCCTGAACCTCAACCTTATAATGGCCAAATATACAAGAGCTAAACAATCCCCTCTGTATTTTGGGTTCATGGACCTGAGCTCAGCATTTGATTTTGTAAACCGTTCCCGCTTGTGGTCCATTCTCTTAAATTACGGCTTAGACGAACCATTAGTCCACTTTTTGGCCAACCTCCACTGCAACTTGAAGGCCCGCGTCCGAATAAATAATGAAGGCGAGGTCTCAAACGAAATTTTAATAGGCAAGGGGGTCAGGCAGGGCTGCGTTCTGGCCCCCTTGCTTTTTATATTATACATCAATGAATTAACCCATTCTTTATGCAACCTGACAAAAGACGTCCCTATGATTAATAAGAAACCAATCCCGGCGTTACTCTACGCGGATGATGCGGTACTTATAGGCCGCACCCCGAACGCCCTACGTATTTTAATTTCGGGATTCGTCGACTATATGTCTGACTTAGGTTTGTGCACTAATTTCAGCAAATCTTTTATAATGACCTGTGGTCCTAAAAACTATAAAATCCCAACGATCGCGATAGGCCAAAACTCCTTAAAAAGCACTTGCACTTTCCCATATTTGGGCCTTCTATTTTCTAATAGTGGCTCGTGGCAACCCCACGTTGCAATGGGGAGAAATAAACTCTCAAAATCGATCAATTCTGTTATCTCTCTCCGCCAACCACGCCAGGCGGACGTGGTTCCCAGCCTATTACAAATTTATCGGAGCCAATGTCTCCCAACTGGCACATACGGGGCAGAAGTTTGGGGGTTTTCGAACTGTTCCGAATTACAGAGAGAAGAGAACAGATTTTGCCGGAAAATTTTGGGGGGAGTCATTTGTGCACCAACTACTGTATGCCATAATGAATTAAAACTACATTATGTTGAGGATTTTATAAGAGCCAGACCCGCACTGTTCTGGTTAAGGGTCTGGAAAAACCCGGCAGCTTCCCTGTCCCGCGAGATCATTATGGACTGTCTAAACTGCGAGAATGTCAACTTATTTCCCTGGATTAATGCGGTAGAAAAGAGCCTCATGAGTGTTAATTATGGTCATCTCTTTACAAACCCCGACCAGATTGACGGCTCCCATAAAAATTTAGTGCGAAGGGCACTCTATCACCATTATCACATAGAGAGGGAAAGAGTAGATTCTGTGAAACCATCTAGTATCAGTTATCTACAAATCCAGGAATTATCCCTTGAACTCTCTATGTTACCACAGCCCTACTTATGCAAAAAATTGGGCAGATGGAAGAGGACCCTACTCTTCAGATTCAGGGATCGGAGTATTATCAATCTAATTTGTTTTCCATTGGGGTACATCAAAAATCTGGAAAAATTAAATTGTCCATGTGACCGCGGCGGAACCCAGAGTATGCTACACTTTATTTTTGGCTGTGGTTTTTACACGAAGTTTACAAGGCACTATCTAATCCCCTATTGTAGAAAACATGATTTGACCGACCTTAATCGCGCTTATAGACATTTCTTAATGTTGGGATCTGATGAATTAATTTTTAGAGTTAGCAATTTTCTTAATGCTATTGTTTGCTCTCGCAGGTCCCTGAGAATTGATTAAATTTTATACCAAGATATGCACTTTGCACTTTAAAACGTGATCTGCACTAACCTAATGTGTTATAATGCATTTGTCTTGTTTTCATGATAACTATATTTATCCTTTGCTATACGCCGCTATATATTGTACTAAGGTGGTTCTATGCATTGTATAGTATAAAGGCCATTTGAGTTTTCATTGTTGTTTTTATAAATTATATTTGTAAATAATAAGTCGCAGCATTACATGTGTGTTTTAAAATTTATTTTGTGCTTTTATGGATGGTTTTTGAAATCCGAATAAAGTCTATTTGAATTGAATTGAATTGACATGCTATTGCACGACGTTTTCAATTTACACAGAAATGTATCACAATTATACGCAAACAATTTCCCATACGCCAATCATCTGCATGTACTATACATAGGACACAAGGAGAAACTATTGAACCACTTTATATACACTTTAACAATAGCAAAATACATCATTTGCATTATGTAGCTTTAAGCAGAGCAAAGTCATTATCAAACATATATATAAAAAACTTTAATCAAGACAAAATAGTTATACATCCAAAAGTACATGAAGAAATGACCCGATTAAGGCAAAATATGCAATTGCAAATATCAATACCACAAATACATCACTATAACCAACATTGTAATATTATTGTACATAACATATGATCACAACAAACAAATTACAAAGCAATAAGAACAGACAATAATATCATGAATTCAGATATCCTATGCCTCACTGAAATAAACACAACTAGAAAAGCAGATGCCACTAATACCATCTAGTAATATTTGATAAATTCCACAAGCAACCAACAAAGCATGGAATAGCAATTTATTACAAAAAAAACATTTTCCTATTGCCAATCTATGAAACGCACCATGAAATTGACATTTTACATTTTACTCAGAACCTTATTCTTGCAACTACTTATTTATAGTACTATACAAGCCACCACATGTACATACACAAAACCTATTAGAAGTATTAACAAACATATTGAACTTCTATCCTGATTATAAATATATCATCATGGGTGACTTCAACATAGATTTAACAAACATGTCACTAAACACAACACTACTCTTACAATATATGCACGCCCAATTTAAATGTAACCAAAAAATACAAGACTACACAACAGACTACAATTCTATACTAGATTATATCTATACTAATATAGACTTAACACAGTATGGTATATTTGAGTCATATTACATTGATCACAAAGCATTATGGGTAGCAGTTTAATATGCTAAATGTTTAATTTAATACGTTTTTGTGATTTCCATTCAATGTGTATATTTGTCAATCTTATGTACAGACTGTATACTCACATATTTTTCTCATTACAGATGATTTCTATACAAGAAATTAAACAAAACAAGAAGAAAGCAAACCTTATCAAAAGGCAATACGCGCTAACATCATTAAATGTTCGACCAAAACCCACTACAGGAATGCTAAGCAAGAAAACTAAATTTTATACCATCTTGCTCTAGCAGAGGAAAGTGGGTCAATAAAAGCAACTTGCTACAATGACGATTATTATAACCAAACAAAAGAAATGAATGGAATTATCATTAGAAATTATCTTATCAAGAACAATGTGGTAATCTTAACTAAGCAGACCAAAATCTCAAGAATGCCACCTTTAACAATCAATTACGCAAGAAGCTGCATACATTCTGCAACCACCTGCTCCTCCACTTTCACCAAACAGTCAGAGAAACAAACTTAAAATCGCTAATGAGCATATCTGGGTCTATATCAGAGGTACGTTGCTTTCAAAGTAAAAATGCATTTAAGAGTATTCACAATTGGGTTTACGTAAATGGAATACAATTTAGTAATGTCTCAAAAATTCCTTTAGAAGCATATTAAAAAAATTATATGTGACTACACATGCAGATACATATATATGTGCATATACACATATATATACTACGCTTCCCTCCTCTCTTTTAACGTATCTTCCACAAAATACTACAAAACAAACCCCGCTCCACTGTATCAGTTGTGGAAGCACAGGTAGAACAACAATGATGAAGCATGTCACCAACTAGGTTAATGAGTGTGCAGTCTTTTAAAAAAAAACGTATTTTGTTTCTTGCCCACTTAGCATCACATCTTGTCAATATTTTATCTTAACATATTTACTACTTTCTTTGTTGAGAACTTATACCCCAGGGTAATTTAAAGTGATCCCTACCTCCAAAAACCTCTTTTAAAGTATCTTGCACAAAAATATAAACAACAATACCACTCCACTGTCATCAGGTGTTTTTGAGCACGCAGAAGTTGCTCCTTTCTTGAACACTTAGCATCGCATCTTGCACATATTTTACCACAACATAAATACTGCTGTATTTCCTTTCTTGAACACTTACCATCCCATCTTGTATATGTTTTATCACAACATAATTACTACTTGCTTTTTTCAGTACTTATACCCCAGTGTAATTAGAAGTAACCCCCATCTAAAAAGCTTTGCTTTTTAACTATCTTCCATGAAATAATACAAAACAATTTTACTACCTTGTGATCTGGTGTTGAAGCACACCTAATTTGCATTCGGAAACCTAAGTGAGACCCAAAAGATAAAGCATGTCACCAACTAAGTTGCTGGGTGACAGGACTTTTAATAAAGACAGGATTTCCTTTCTTAACCAGTTACCTTCTCATCTCATACAAATTTAACAACTTCATAATTACTATTTTCACGATTCTGTACTTAAAGTCTGAAAAAATAATAACGAATCATCCCCCCCCTAAAAAAAATCTTTACATGTTTCTTCAAGAAACTATTAACAACAATCCTACTCCACTGAAACTAATTTCTTAAAAATTACAACAACTAAATCTTTTGCAGGAAGAGGCAACCAAAACTATATTTATTGGAGGCCAAGAAACAAAACTCAAATCGATAATAGTGGATGATACAACTAACTCTGTTAAAATAACACTATGGAGAGAGGCAACAGACTTTCCTATACAACTTGGAACATATATTAAAATAACTAATTTAACTGTACATGAGTTTAATGGGCAACAAAATACTAAATTCGACTCGACACACAATTTCAAGTAAGTACAATGAGGAAAAATAAATGTCTACATTAATTAGAGCTACATACGGTGCATACTCTCAAACTTTATCTCATAGGGACAATGTTAGTATGTGCTTTATGAGCTAATGCCACACCAGTGGGAATGAGACAGTATTAGAAAGGACCAGTTAAAAATGTACACCAATTGCATTTGTCACGCCGAGTGGGAAGGGTATGCCCAGATGTGGGTCCCGTGCTCTCCATGCCACTGGAATCAAGCTATCCTGGCTGAAGAGGGGTGGAACCCCCAAACCGGTCCTAGGTTGCTTGTTTCCAGTCCAGGGAGGACCTGGCTTGGCAGTTCGGGCTGGACTGTACCCATGAGGCACAGGGTCATGACTGATTTGCATATGGCTGGGTTCAAACTGGAACGGCATGGTGAGCAAAAAAACGGTGGATTTAGGCCCAGATCTCTGTACTGGGGTGAATGTATGACATTGTTCTGCATTCTGTCCATCAACTGTTGTTTTTGCATTTGTCACCCCGAGTGGGAATGGTATGCCCAGACGTGGGTCCCGTGCTCTCCATGCCACTGGAATCAAGCTATCCTGGCTGAAGAGGGGTGAAACCCCGAAACCGGTCCTAGATTGCTTGTTTCCAGTCCAGGGAGAACCTGGCTTGGCAGTTCGGGCGGGACTGTACCCATGAGGCACAGGGTCAAGACTGATTTGCATATGGCTGGGTTTAAACTGGAACAGCATGGTGAGCAAAAAAACGATGGATTTAGGCCCAGATCTCTGTACTGGGGTGAATGTATGACATTGTTCTGCATTCTGTCCATCAACTGTTGTTTTTGCATTTGTCACCCCGAGTGGGAAGGGTATGCCCAGACGTGGGTCCCGTGCTCCCCATGCCACTGGAATCAAGCTATCCTGGCTGAAGAGGGGTGAAACCCCGAAACCAGTCCTAGGTTGCTTGTTTCAAGTCCAGGGAGGACCTGGCTTGGCAGTTTGGGCTGGACAGTACCCATGAGGCACAGGGTCAAGACTGATTTGCATATGGCTGGGTTCAAACTGGAACGGCATGGTGAGCAAAAAAACGATGGATTTAGGCCCAGATCTCTGTACTGGGGTGAATGTATGACATTGTTCTGCATTCTGTCCATCAACTGTTGTTTTTGCATTTGTCACCAATAGCAGAAAGATCAGTAGTTGAAAAAGAAAGGCTACAGAAATGCAATAAGCTGTGGTCATAACAAAACAAGGCCTGCTGTGGACACATACCTCCATTAAGCCATCAAACACACCACACGCATCTCTTTGTCCTCCTGACTACCTCCATCGCTCCCTCTATCTCTGTCTCTAACATTTTCCCCTCTTGCTGTCTCCCTCTCTCTTTCTCTTGCTCTGCCTTGCTCCCTATACATGCCTCCCTCTATCTCTATCTCTCTCCCTCTATCTCTCTCTCCCACACTCTTTCTCTCACTCTCTATCTCTTGCTCTTTCCATTGCTTCTCACTCTCTCTTACCATCTCCATCCCACATTCCATCTCCCTATCTCTCCCTCTGTTTCCCTCTCTCCCTCTCTCTATCTCTCTATCTTTTACACTCCCCCCTTTTGCTGCCTCCCTCTCTCTCTCTCTCTCTCTCTCCCTCTGCCTATCTCCATCTGTTGCCCTCCTTCTGTCTACCAGTAACATTTCTTCTCTCTTTCTCTCTAACCATCTCCCTTCCACCCTCCATATCCCTATCTCTCCCTTTCTAGGTCTCTTCCTATCTCCATCCAGTATACCTTTCCCTCTCCATATCTTCCAATCTGTCTGTCTCCCTCTAACTCCCTCAAATGCCTCTGCCTCTCTCCCTCTTTCTCACTCTCTCTCTCTCCCTCTCAATCTACCTCCCACTCTATCTCTCACTCTCTCTGTCGCCCTCCCTCCATCTCTCACTATCTCCCCTAATATAACTTTCACTTTCTATATCTCCAAATCACTCTATATCTCTCTCTCTCTGTTCCTCTGTATGTCTTTATCACTATCTATCTCTACCCCTATCTCCCACTCTACCTCTCTCTTCTTCTATCTGCCTGTGCCTTTAAATGTCTCTGTCTCTATCTGTGTCTTTCTATCGCCTCTAAAAAACTAAAATAAGCAATACCATCCTAATGGACTTTCTAGATTTAGGAGCAGAAATTGACGATTTTGGAGACACTCTAATGCCATACTTGCCAAAAACAATTGATGTCATGTTTTCCAATGGCTGCATAATAGACATAATTGAAGATTGTTAACGTGTACATTAAGCAAACATCATAAAATAGCACTATAAAAATAATATGTTCCAGATTTTTTTTGTTTATACCTGTGGACTTAATAAAAAACATGACAACCCCATTTGCTTACTAGTTATCAATATGCAAAATAAACAAAAGCACATGTATGGAAATGTATATTCACACATACATACCTATGCATCACTCGATAAACATATTCATAAGTATGCACATATATATGCATTTATACTCCAACAAATATGCATACATATATATGTACAAATGGAGAAATATATAGATACATATTTAGCAATATGTATGAACATACTTGCTCATATGTATTACTCGCTATCTACTAGCCAGCCTGTACTACTTACCCTCTACTACTCAGCCTCTACTACTCACACTCAACTATTCTCTAACACTCTCTATAACACTCCACTACTCACTCTCTACTACTATACTCACTCTCTACTACTCACTCTCGACTACTCACTCTCGACTACTCACTCTCAACTACTCACTCTAATACTCTCTATTCAACCTCTACTATTCTCTACTCACTCTCTACTACTCTCTACTCCTCTATTAATCACTCACTACTACTCACTCACTACTACTCTCTACTATCTACTACTCACTCCCTACTACAACTCTATTCTACTCTCTCTCTACTACTCACTAGACTACTCTCTACTACTCACTCTTTACAACTCACTCTAATACTCTTGTCTACTCCCTCTAATACTCTCTAGTACTATCTACTCACTCTCTACTACTCTCTATTACTCACTACATCTCTATTACTCACTCTCTACTATTTGCATTACTTACTATCTACTACTTCCTCTCTACTATCTAATGCTCACTCTCTACTACCTCAAGTACCTACTACTCACTCTACTATCTACTACTCTCTACTACACTAAAGTACTCTCTACTACTCTCTACTACTCACAGCCAAATACTCGAGTCTCTAATCACTATCTACTGCTCTCTCTACTATCTACTACTCACTCTATACTACTCAATCTACTATATACTACTCACTACTACTCGCTCTACTATCTAATTACTCACTACTACTCTGATACTCTCTACTAGCCTCTAATACTCTTTGCTACTCTCTACTACTCATGTCCTACTACCCACTCTCTATTCACTGTCTACTACTCACTCTCTAAAACACAATATGCCAAAACAGCGTGATATTTTTCAAACCGTTTACTCTTTGACTAAAGGCACTAGAGAACAAGCAAAAGAAGCTTTTTTAATTTGCTTTTATTACTGTTATTCAATATTTCATGTACATCATATGCATATGTATGCATATATATATATGTATATATATATATGCGTATGCATTTTTGAAATATGTATGTTTATATGTATATATACATACATTTAGAAACATAAATATATACATCTGCATATTTATATTAATACAAATATGAATGCAGGCATAAATATACATAGATACATATGCATGTTAAGGACATGAAAGTATGAAAAACACTAATAGAAGCAACGCTACAAAAACAAAATAAATACAAACAGCATTGCTTTGACTTTAATAAAGACGAGACCTGTTACATTTTTAATGCTTGTTTACTAGGGGTCTGCTGTCCGAGGAGGTGCATTGCAGGTAAGACTGTGTGCAGGTTTGGCTGTATAAGTCCAAGACCGACCAAAGGAAGGAAGGGAAAGCTGTTTTCCTGAGAAGTTACCCAGTAAGAAGCATCTGCCCCGTGCGCTGGACACGGCCTTACAGCACCGGGGGGCCAGGATAGGGAAGGTGCTTAAACATGAGGATGGTAAGCTTGTGACTTCCTTTCAGCTGCTGGCAGTCCTGCGCGCGGCCTTGAGCGTGAGGGACATGGACCAGTCTGGGTTTGGGACACACTCCTTTAGGATAGGGGCAGCGATGGAAGCGGGCCGCCGGGGTTCGAATCAAACACATAATAATGGCACTGAGCAAATGGTCATCCAGTTGCTTTCGCATATATGTCGGGGGGAGGGGAATAGGGGGGAATAGGTCGCAGTTTGTCATCTTTGTTTATGTTACAGGTTCTGACCACAGGGGATGAACATCTGGATAGTCGGTTACTCCTTTGTGAAGTGGGCGGAATGCCAAGTCAGGGACAGCTGCCACTGCAGGAATTTGGGTGTTGATAAATCACTGTATGCTATTACTTGGGTAGGGAAGGGGGAGGATGAGGTGGAAGGAGCTCATCCCCTATCTAAATAGGATGTTGGCGAGCGGGAAGTATCCGGATGTGCTGATTATCCATCTGGGGGAAAATGACCTGGTTGTACAGAAGGTTTTGGCACTCATTAAGGCCATGAAGGGGGACCTGAGGGACATATGTAGGTCATGGGCCGTATGCCAAACATTGTGGACTGAATTCATCCCTAGGAGATCCTAACATGGGACAAACAGGCCGGCGGCTATATAGATAAGGCGAGGAGGAAGTTAAACAAAGAGATGCAGGCATTCTGCAGGAACACAGGTATTGGCAGGATAGAACATTCGGATATCTGATACCAGGATGTGGAATTTTTCTGGGGTGACTGGGTGCATCCCTCATTTATAGGCATGGAATTATACCTACTGCAGGCGAAGATGGCTTTTGCCAAAGTGCTAAGCACTTCGTGAAGGGAACATTTCCTGTGATTTATTGGGAACTAGGGGATGGGGTCGGGGCAGAGAAAAGTGAGGGGGAGGGAGAGGAACAGGGTTATTGGGTATCTCCCTGCCCCTTCCCCTTTCTCTGGGTGGTAGTGAGCTGACAAGTTATATATAGACCCCCATTTTAAGGTACCAGCCACCATTTTGTCTCTGTGACATGGTGGCTAGTACCTAGGCAGGATCCCTTTTTGCCCCTCCCGCCCATCCCTGTTATAAATGTTGTGAATTTCTGTGGCGGTTGAGTGGCTCTCTAGTAGGGGGGTGGCTTGCATACTTGTGACAGGTGCGCAAGGGGATATATAGATATAGATTCAGGCTGTCACTTGCTTTAGGTGCATACACAGTTGGCTGAGAAGTTGTCATGATTTACAGAAGTTTATTTTTTGTCATCTGCAATTCAGGCAGAAAGGGAACGGGTAGGCAAGTTAACGTCAGGACACCATAGGAAGTTCAGGGTTAGGTAAGAAGTTCAATGGGGTTCAAAGAATAGTTGAGGTAGGAAAACAGAAAGGATTTTAGAAGTCCCAGTTACAGTTTATCAGCTCTGATGCATGTATTTTATTGAGCTTGAGATTGTTATGTGGGGAGGGCAGTGGCGGCTGGTCCATTAGGGGCGTTGGGGCAGCGCCTCACAAAAGAATCGGGCAACAGGTGAACAGGAATGTAAACAGACGAATTGACAGCTTACAATTTGTCTGTTTACATTTCCGGGCCCGCCAGTGCGCTTCATTGGTGAAAGTGCGCATGTCACGCACAGCGCACGCAGGCAGAGACGAGCAGGAGTTCAGAAGATGGTCTGCGCATGTGAGAGAGGAGCAATGCCCCTCACTCACATTCACAAACCATTAGGTTTGCTGCGCATGCCCTGTGTAGAGCAGGAGTTTGAAGATAGGCTCCTGCTCGGGCGGTGATGCGTTTTCCGCAAAGTCGCCCCATGCCCTATCAAATACCAGGACAGAGTAAACACGGTTCAGCCGCCCGGCCCCCCAGTCTCCTAATTGGCAAAAGAAAAGAGATGGGAGAAATTACTTCCACCACGTTGCAGAGCAGACGTGATGCGACGCGGGACCGAAGAAGATGCCTGGTAAGTTCTTTTATTAATTAAATTAACCCCCGTACCCTCTCCAGTCATGCCGGCAGCGCCTGAAATCATTGTGCCCAACAGTGACAGGCACCCCAGAAAATGCTAGCAAAGGCATTAAAGAAAGGAGTACAGCTGCGACATGCATGGCATAAATGTGTATAATTTTACAATTGTGACCTGAGTGAAAGTGTGTGTGAGACAGTAATCGACATGAGAGCAATGTGTGAACCAGCAAAAGGAACGGAATAAGCCTTTGACGTGCTGACAGGCCTGGCAAGACTGTGTGCACTAAAAAGCAAATATGACAGACGTGTGTCCAAAAGCGTCAAACATAATAGGAATGTGTCCAATAGCGACAGAAATATGTATAGTATGTTCAAGCATAACCGAAAACCATGTATTAGAGAGAGGCTCTGCACACATATGTGAACAGGCACAGTTGAAACGTAATGGTGGCGCCTGGTATATCCGAAATGACTGTAATAGGGACAGACATGAAAAGTGCATGTTCAGGTCTGACAGGCATTCAAGGAATGTTCTTAACAAGCACTTAACTGTTTATAATAGTAGTAGTATAATAGTAGTAGCAGAGATGGCAAGAGAGAAAAGGTGACAGGCGTAAGATGCACTCTTTAATAGTTGCAGCCAATGTGAATATTCATTGCCAAACATTACAGAAAGGAGAGAAACAGCGACAGACATGACGCATGCGTATGCCAACGACAGACACGGCATAACTATGAGTGTGTTATAGTCACAGGCATGATAAATCATAGTGCAATAGTGAATGAGACTCTGCACAATCATGAGTGTTACATTAATTAGTGCACTGGTACAAATGTGTCATGAATGTGTTCTATACTGGCAAACAGGACAAGAAGGCGTGGAATAGGGACAGAAACTTATCAACCAATAAGAAGCTTTCGGGAATAGTGACAAGCAACACTGAAATGGGTCCACTGGTGACATACTTGATATGCATGTTAGTATTGTATAACTATGTGTTATTGAGGGGGTCCTAGTTGGAACATGGAACGCTGCCATCAGGGTTCCATGTTCTGGGGCGCTTGGAATGTTAGCGTTCAAAGTTGGGGCCGGTTGTTCAAGGCACGAACTAACCTGAATAAACATGAAGTAGAGACCCATCTTGTATCTGCTCTGCCCCGTGTTTTCATTCGTGCCTTGAGAACTTTTCACCTTTCTATTCCTGCACTGAGAGCTCCTGTAAGTAGAAGCGGGGAGATGCTTATCTTTTCATTTGAAACGCGGCGCGCACTGGAGGGGGTTACATTCCTAAAGGGTGATCCAGTGGATGCTTTTCCCATATTTTCTTTACTTGCCAAATTGTTCGGGTGTATCTTAATTACAGCTTCTATGATCCAGTCAGTCACAGAAGAAAGGTTCTTTAAGGGCAAAGCAGTCTCCGATACGGTAAAAGATTTACTGAAACAGCCTGGGCTGCCTTGCCCTGCTCGTGGTAAGATCTCACAAAATCAGGTCGCACCATATTAGCAGAGAGGGCGGTGAAGCGAGGGGAAGGCTGGAGTTCAGAAGGTGCATAAGCCGTAAAGATGCTTTTTAATTTTTTTCTTTTCTTGTCATATTTGCTGTGCTTTAAAGACCGAGGGCCAAAAGTCAGGCTATGTCTTCTGACTAATTGCTGCGTGTTCTTTTAACATGGAGATTGGTGTTTACTTTCTCGCACTGCAAAGTGAACTGTATGACCATCTTGCTGGGGTCCTGGGAGTGTGAGAGGAAAGGATGTAGGATGTCATTTTTTTTAAGACACAACAAATTGTACATACTTGTAAATAAACGGTACAAATATTTCAGCAGATCAGCAATTACGAAGTATATTTTTATATAATTAGGAAGTGTGATGGACACAAATATTTTAATAGCATCAAAACAAACCAAGACACCTTACTTGCTGATATATAAATGATAAATATTCACTGAAACTCGATTTCCATACATTTTAGTTTTTTGGCTAAATCTTTTTCTCAGCAAAACTATACATTTGTTCTGATGTCGTGGCTATTTCAATAGAAAGTATGCTGTCTGTAAATGTATGTGTGAGAGGGTGATCCAAAATGCACAACCAGCTACATCAGCACCCTTATCACACCCTTGCTGAATCCATTTGCTATACTTCTTCTTTGTGTGATGCTTGGATTTTCATAATCCCTATGACGTAATACTGCTGACGGCACCCCCAGTCTGAGGACCCAACCTGTACCCCACTTTTGCTCACTTCGCTCGCGGCTTAAAAGTCATGCCCAACTTTTACGCCCACTGCTTTCAAATGTCACCAGCCGCCACTGGGGGAGGAGTATGCTAGGGGTGCGGTAGCTTATCACAGGTAATTGAAGATGTAGAGTGAGGTTATAATTTCGTAAGGCAAAGGCCGAGGTTATGTTGTATTGGGCACCTGTTTTAATAAAGCGGCCTTTTGCACACACAATCCCGGGTTCTGTGGTTTTTGCTCCTCGCCTCTTCCCCAAACCCTTCATATTTTTATATTTAACCAATTCATACTGTGCACGGCCTTCAGCCATGAGCTGTAAGTAGGAATGGACACAGGGTCTGGCCTCCAAATAACAAAGTAAGGCGATAATCCTCACTGCGCAACAAACAATTGGAAGTGGCCTCATTGCAGCGTCAGCATACCAGAAAATCAATAAAATGAATAAAATAACCCATCCGGCATAATCCCCACTGTTCTCCCTGCAGATAGAATGTACTACAAATCACATACCCAGGGACAGTGGCATGCCACGCTCACACACCAAACAATACGAAGGTTATCCACTGTGAACAATGTGTTCCAAAACTGACAGCTCTCCAATAACAAACAAGCACTGGCATAGCCAATAGGTCTCGCCTTTGGGACCATATAAGTGTTTAGCCATGCAACAGTTGATGTTGTTGCACCAAGGATATTGTGCTGGATAACTAAATACTTATAAGGTCCCAAAAGCGAGACGTATTGGCTATGCCAATGCTTGTTATTTAATTGAAAGCAGTTTTTAAAAACAGATGGTCCTTGCGCGCCGCTCCATAAACATTATAAGTAAAGGACAACAAAGTATGGTGGCGAAGGAGCGCACATTGCAGTCGTACCCCGTCCCTCTTCGCAAAGTTATTCAGTGCTCTGTTACATATACTTTGTAAAAGTAAACGGAAGCCAGGAGCACGTGATAACTAAAGGACAACACATTAGGCCTAAAAGCATGGCATGAAAGAGCGCACACTGCAGGTGTAACACCGTCCCCCTCGGAAACTTAATACGCAGGAGCAGGCAGTGTTCAAGAGTGCCTTAATATAATGTCACAGCAAATGACAACATGCAAGGCCGCTGAACGCGAGGACACTACGGCCCTGGTAGAAGTTTCCTGTTGAACTTAAAGCATTTTTTAATAACGGGCCCTGAGCGCCCGTTAAAAAGTGCACACTGCAGTCGTCACCCCGTTCCTCCTCGCAAAGTTGGGGGAGACGTGTTGTGGCTGCCTGCTGTTCATATGGCGTCGCTGGTGGGGTTCCTGTGAAGCTTTCTCACAGCAACTTGTTAATTTGTGTTAGTTAGAGCGCCCCGGGCTGGGATTGCATTTGTGATACAGTTTGGTGTTAGGTCATCTCAATGTTATTGCGAGTGGGGGAAGTGAGCTGCGTATGATTGCAGACACTGTCAGAGGGGGTCGCAAGTCTAAAGGCAGAAGGCAGCAGGGCACCCAGACAGTTCAACTGCCCTCGAGGATGTTCATAGAGACAGTTACCTGCGGGCTTCAAGTTGCCTCTTTGTCTCAGTTTTGATGGTGTTTAATTACAGGAGTGGTGTTCTAGCTGAGACATCCAGTTTCTGAGCTGGTGTTTCTGTTGGTTGCTTAAGTTCTCTGGATGGGTTCCTACATCAGCGGCACATCGCCACAGCTCTCCATCAGCACGCCTTTTAGCAGGGTTTCTTGGCCTTTCCATCAGGGCTCTTTGACTCTGGCCTTCTCAGTCTTCTAGCCTGCTTGATTTCTAAGAGGGGGCCATTCTCCCTAGTTGAGGCTTCTGCTAGTAGGCACACATGTGGTACCTTCGTGTTCCAATATAAGCTACTTATGAACGGCACGTATGTGGTTCAGCGAGTTCCTGCAGTGTTCATTATAATGCAGTGGGGGGTGACCCTAGTCCAGTTCTCTAAACATAAAAAATCTCCATTGTTTCCTCCCACTTTCCCTTTATTTAAGATGAGCTCTGTCCAGCAGGAGGTAGGTAGCAGCCAGCCTAAGTGCCAACCCTTGCAGCGAGGCATTCTGGTGAAGTCAGCAGGAGCTTTCTCTCCTTCCAGCTCCAGTTGCGAGTTTAGCCCAGCTCACACCAAAGACCCTTCTTGCTGTCCCTCACTATGTACATTACCCGCCGGGCAGAGAAGTCACGATGCCAGGGACAGACTGCGTCTTGAAAAATATAGGATGACCGAATTCTAAGAATACTAAAACACAATTTGGCAATTTTGGAACAATTATCCGACCCAATTTCTTGGTTTGGTAAATCACCCCTGTGTAGCCAGAGTTTGGTAGATTGCAAACAATGTCATTATGATGTGATAGGGCCTCTGCTTCTCCAGCTGAAATGTATTGACTCCCTTTAGCTGGCTGTAGGCAAACACAAGGCTCTATCAGACAGCTTAGATCTCATGCCGGTGTGGCATTTCATGCCAAGTTACCTCCCATATGCCAATGTGAGAGTCTGTGCTGACACCAAACTTTCAATCTAAATGAATAGCTCATATATATGTTTTATCTTTAAGAGCCAGGCCTGAGCATCAGCAATCTATTCGTCAGCCCAGAGCTGTCAGCTGCATGACACGATGCTCAGCCTTCTGGACCAGGCTCCCTCTCTCGTCTCTTCAGAACTGGTCCGGATCAAAGAAGAGAGGAGACACGAACAACAGTTACTCCTGTGTGTGTCTCCCAGTGACAGCCTTGGCCTAGTGTGGGGGCACAGCGATGACAAGCCTGCGTTAAGAAAGGGTTCGCAGAAAGAAGCAAATACAGCATTTCTACAGTCTGAGCCTGGCAGGGGTGTCACTGCATCACAGGTATGAATCAACAAGAGAGGGTCAGTAGTGTGTTGACGAGGGAGAAGAGAAGTGGGGTTTTAAGTGAACTTTACGTTAGGACTACAAAGGGACAACGGAGGAACGAGGCAAGTATGCGAGGGAGAACAGAAGTGGGATAAGGGAGGGGGTGGCAAATGGTGATCACTTTCGCGGCCGCTTTGATGTTCACTGAGAACATCAAAGCGGCCGCGAAAGTGATCAGGCAGGCTGCCAAATGGTGCACGCGCCCGGCGCACGTGCACTGCATTTGAAGGCCTGAAAAGCACTAGTTTGCACTTCCAAATCCCCCGTTTACTAAAGCTCTCACCAGAGCAGCGCTAAAGCGCTGGCTCAGGCGAGACCTAAAAACAACACAAACGTAGCTCACAAGGCACACGAGCTGCAGTTTCAAGAAATTCAACAAGCATGTCTCAGTCACGGAGAGCCATAACACTTTTCGAGCCTGTGGCGAATGTTTCTTCAGACCGTGAATGGAATTCGTTGTTAGTCACACTGAGAGGGTCAAACGTATTCGGTTTGCCAGGGTTTGTTGTGCTCCGACTTCCGGTTCAAGCAGCCCTCTCCCTGTGCGCGTCAGCTTGGAAAAGTGATTGGACTGTCCTCCTAGCCGGTACACAGAGCCAGGTTCTGTAAACATACACATCTTGTTGTCCCTGGGCAAATAATGATTGGATTGAAGAGCCGTGCTGGAATAATGATTCCTACAAATAAAACATTGACTCACTCCCGGTTGGACAAAGGCTGCCGGCCAAATAGCCGCCCTCCCAGTCTCGAGGAGCGTGATGACGTGGCTAGCGCAGCTTGTACCGCGCAATTGACAGGCCTCCAAATGAGTGCCTAGAAATGATAGATTGATCGATCATAGTCTTAGAAAAATGCAGGAAAAGCGGACAAGGCCCACAGCCTTCCGGAGCGGAGGTACCAGGCCGGAAAATGCTCATTCATCAGGTTGCGCTGCTTTGACATTAATACGGCCCTGCATGTACCTGTCCCCACGCAAGAACAAACACGGCTTATGTGGTGTATTTCATTTTTGTCTCGTAAATGAGCTGTTGAAATGAACAAACTGTGTATGTATCTCTTTCTGTGGGCGAATTGAGATCACAATCACGAAACCTGGAGCACCGTAAATACGCATAGTTTGCGCATGCAATCAATTGTAAGGTTTATGCTCCAAGGTAAATGAAGCCACGTGTTCACAAATGTTCTTTTTTATCTCTTACCGCTATACGATTTTAATTTAATAAGATCCGAGGGATATAGCGGAGCGAAGAGATACATTTTTATTATTCATAACAAAAAACCCACTAAGCACCCTCGTACGAAGCCTTCCATGATAATGCGACTACTGCTGCTTAACAAGGGCCAACTTGGCAACCTGACGCAAACAAAAAGCAAGAAATATATTTTGTAATTAAAACAAGCGAATTGGAAAAGAAGTAAAAAGATGCAAATTGAGTGCACATTTCAATGGACACTGGGGGCTAAAGAAGATTGGTTGCGCCTCCCCATTCCCTTCTGGGTCCCTAAATATATTATGCCTGAAGCAGAGAGATGAAAGATACGCTGGTATGGAAAATACATGGAGGTATATTGAGTGTTTGTTCACTCCAGAGAGAGCACAGTTAAAGCATAAGCAGTGCTTAATTGTTGCCAGTGATTGCAGGTGGGGGTAACCAGAACACATTGTTGGGACCGGCGCTTATTTTTCAACATCAGTCTTTGACCCAGAGCAAGAGAGAGAAATACAGCAAAGGGAGACAGACGGGGAGGAAGAGAAAGGATGACAAAAAACAGTGGCTGAGGGAAAAAACAAGGAGGAAAAATAACCTACAAAATTGAGTTAAAAATGGAGGGATCTCAAGATATGTACTACTTAATTATCACGACTGCTGTAACTGTTGCTGATTTTACAGTTAATAAAATGTTATTTAAAAAAAAAATGGAGGGATCTCATGAGATAATTAGGAGTAAGCAGCATTTCTGAAATTTGGGGCACCAGTGGCAGGCTTCTAAGAAAAACTTTGGACCCCTGCACTTATTTCTATAGAAATTAAGAAGTGAGCATACGTCACAATAGGAAAAAAAGACCACCCCACAGCTTGCCTGAGGGAGGATGGCAAACATAATAAGCAAGGGGCTGTAGCTCCAGCCTTCGCATGGCTGCCCTGTGTTGTATTGTATTGTAATTGCATTTGTATAGCGCTTAAAACCCCCGATGAGGCGTCAAAGTGCTTTTTCGGAGAGTAGCACGCTACTCTGGAACCCACAAAGGATTACTGGTTAAATAGCGTAGTGAGATATGAAAGTAATTGGAGTGGTGGATGTTTGCTTAAGAAATATATTATTTTGCGTGCAGTTGAATACGGAGAGGCCTGGATCCTGCACTCAGGCTGCCCTGGGTAGACTATGGCTAGTAAGTACAAAGGCCTTGACTGGGAGGCACCTCAGCTGAGTCCTTTGCGTGCCAATTGACCAGCTGTAGAGGACCTGCGGTTATAGAAGTTGAAGTTCCTTTGTGGTATGGTGTGGGGGAAAGCCAAGGAAATGTATGAGGAAGGAAAAAAAACTGTCAGGCTTAGCAAGGAAGAGACAGAGGAAGCCGTCCCTCTCGAAGTGTATGGCTAGATGTATTAGAGGTCATAGCCTTCCAGAGTAATTTATTTCAATGCACCAGAGTATCTTACATGAGAAAGTCACTTAATGGTTGCTGCTGTCGCCACAGTTTCACGTCTGTCTCAGATGTGACTGGTGTTGTGGAAAGGGAGACGAGGTTCTGGGCATAGATGAAATGCTGCCTCGTCAGCCTATGTGTGGACCAATGAAACCATTTTGGAAATTTGAAGAAATCGGTCCATGGAGTAGTAGGCCATCAGATGTCATGGACCAGAAGCATCCTTCTCTTAACTGTGGTAGGGGACTGTCTCCTTATCTTGAGTTGTTTATCTTTTCAGATACAGTCACACATGTGATTCTCAATGACTTTTAGGAATGTCTTGCTTGGTAGGATCAGCGCTCTCCATGCCGCCATGCCTCTGGAGTCAAGCTTCCCTGGCTGAAGAGGGGTGAAACCCTGAAACCAGTCCCAGGATGCTTGTTTCCAGTCCAGGGAGGACCTGGCCTGGCAGTTCGGGTTGGACTGTTCCCATTGGGCACAGGGTGAAGGCTGATTTGCATATGGCTGGGTTCAAACTGGAATGGCATGGTGAGCAAAAAAACGATGGATTTAGCCCAGATCTCTGTACTGAGGTGAATGTATGGCATTGTTCTGCATTCAGTCCATCAATTGTTGTTTTTGCATTTGTCACCCCGAGTGGGACGGGTATGCCCAGACGTGGGTCCCGTGCTCTCCATTCCTCTGGAGTCAAGCTACCCTGGCTGAAGAGGGGTGAAACCCCGAAACCGGTCCTAGGATGCTTGTTTCCAGTCCAGGGAGGACCTGGCCCGGCAGTTCGGGCTGGACTGTTCCCATTGGGCACAGGGTCAAGACTGATTTGCATATGGCTGGGTTCAAACTGGAATGGCATGGTGAGCAGAAAAACGATGGATTAACCCAGATCTCTGTACTGAGGTGAATGTATGGCATTGTTCTGCATTCAGTCCATCAATTGTTGTTTTTGCATTTGTCACCCCGAGTGGGACGGGTATGCCCAGGCGTGGGTCCCGTGCTCTCCATTCCTCTGGAGTCAAGCTACCCTGGCTGAAGAGGGGTGAAACCCCGAAACCGGTCCTAGGATGCTTGTTTCCAGTCCAGGGAGGACCTGGCCCGGCAGTTCGGGCTGGACTGTTCCCATTGGGCACAGGGTCAAGACTGATTTGCATATGGCTGGGCTCAAACTGGAATGGCATGATGAGAAAAAAAACAATGGATTTAGGCCCAGATCTCTGTACTGGGGTAAATGTATGGCATTGTTCTGTATTCAGTCCATCAATTGTTGTTTTTGCATTGGTAGGATCAGTAAGCATTGAAGTATTTCCAAAAGGAGAATATTTGTTACATTTCCATTATTCCCTATAGTAAGAGGGAGAAGTAACATTGATGTAGGTCCAATCTGACATAGAGACAAACCATGACTTTGTTCAGAGGCGCTTGATCCCTCCATGACTGGAGGCTATAGTTCCAGTCCTCGAAAGGCAAATCATTGATGTTCGTGTTTCAAACCAATCTCTACGCAAAATCCTGGTTTGATTTATACTACAAAACATGCTGTCATGATATTTTTGTTACGTTTGGAGATTCAAAGTACTTTGAAATCAAATTGATGGTGTTAGCTACTTTTTTAAAGGTAAAAATGAAGAAATTTCTAAGGATTTCTGGGATTGACGGATCTTCCATTCCCTGGCATGCTGAACGTCAAGCAAGTTTTCATGGTGAGCCTTGGAAGCCATGGCAGAACTGTAGGATTCAATGAATCTCGGATACATATTATGACTAGTGCTTCAAATCATTTGAATAAATTCAAACAGACGTTGGGGTATCTAAAAACTGCTACTTTAAATATAGTTACTTTGGTCAGCCAGCATGAAAAACTGTCTTATGAGGAGAAAATCCTTCCTTAAATGTAATTCTCAATCCTGTAATTCTATCCAAGGTTTTACTCCTTTTTAAAGGCTGCCTAGCCCAACGATCTGACTCAGTGAATCCTGAAATGGTCAACATGGCTACCAAGTTCAATCTATTTAACGCAAATTGTGAATAAATTAAGAAAACATACTTTTTTCTTACGATTTCTTGTGTTTGCTGCAGGTTCAGTTGAAAGGCATTTTTGATTGGCATTTTCTGGAAGTAAAGAGACTTGTTGCATTAGAATATATATTCAGAACTAAATACTATCTTTTTTGGTCACCCAACTGTAGGATAGTGCTCTGAGCAGTTACAGGGTAAAGATTTAGCTTTCTGCCACATTTGGTGTAATTCTGTTCAGCAGTGTTTGCGGCATCGTTGTTCAATTTTCCTATGGAAAATTGCTTGGAGAAAGCACATTTTGTCCCGCTTCCTTTTTCTCAGCCTGCTTGACAGATCACCACAAAACTTTGGATGAATCTTTTTTGGGAAAGTTTTGTAAAGATTTGTCAAACTGCACCAAAATTATTAGCGAACCATAAAAATTTATTTCCTATGGATACATGGTCATAACTATAACTACACAATCACAAAAAGCACGCTTTCCGAGTAAATTTCTAACTGTGTGCCAAATTTTGTGTGAATAAGATCAGCTTTTTTCTGTATCAGAGAGCAAAGTTTCTATGGAAATTAACATGGGAAATCGCACTTTTGGGACATCGACTCCCATTTTCTTCACCTCCAATTGATGGATCAGCACAAAACGTTCCGCAACAGAGTGAAAGTGATGAACTTTTGTTTTGGAAAGTTTTGTGCAGATTCATCACAGTTATTAAGAAAACAAAAATGCCTTTCCTATGGAAACGCTGACCGAACTATATATACACATTGGTGATTGTCACTGTTATATATATATATTTATATGTGTAAAATACACATCGCGTTACTCTAAAATATCCTCACTGCCCCTCACTACTCTTATCTAAACAGATAAAAAAAAATACTACTGCTCTGCACTACCCATCCCTGAACTCTAAAACACTTTGCTGCCCCTCGGCACTAACCATCCGTGAGCACGAAAAAACCCCTACTAGTCCCCTGCACTACCCAGCCCAGAATCCTAAAATACACTATCCATCCCTAAACCCTAAAACACAATACTTATTTACTCCAAGGTAAGTGCTATTTGTAAAGTCCACACATTAAATAACCACAGTTAACAGAGCTGGTTATTTTTCTGGGTGGTTCAAGTAACAGAAGATCTTTTTCTGGAGACCAAGATGATAGAATCCTGTAATTACTGCTTTATTGATCAAACTTTCTACTAAAAGTGTATCTATCTAAATCCCTGGAGTTTTTTTCACTTTATTGGATGGTACTGGGCATACACCTGCGGCTTCAGGCTACAGACCTTTCAGTCCCATGGTTGAGATGTTCTCTCTAACATAGGGCCTGATTTAGATCTTAGCAGAGGGGTTACCTCCTATATCCTAAGGGATTTACATTTCAGCGGACGGGATATCGTTCACCATTGTGATGGAGTAACCTCTCTGCCAAGATCTAAATCAGGCCTGTAAACTTGTCTTGCTGGGTGTTGACTTCAGCTGATATATTTACGTTCAACGGTCAATTTCAAATAATAGCGCTCTGAAGCCACTGCTCTCTAACTCAGTTGAGGGAGGTATTTTATTTGATTAGCTGCAAGTTATGTGCATAATAATGGAACAGGGTATTATGATTTCTAACTAAATTCAATAAGAGAAAAAGGTAAATAACAAAGGTACCAGGCAATATGTTTGCTCCTTAAAATATCCCACACGTTATTAGACTTCATTTGAATGTGAAAATTGATAGACTGGAGCCATTTGCTACACGCTGCCTGCTTACCTGCTGTCTGCTCGGTCCAGGAGAGACCGCAACGCCTGGGTCTTCACTGCTCCCGCCTGCACTCAAAACTACGCGGCTAGAGGGAACTACATAACCCAGCATTCCTGACGTGGCGCTCGATCATTCACGTCACTGGGAAGCACCAGGAGGCGCTTCAAAAGAGGCCGCGGGCTTCCGCAGCGAAGGACGCGCGTGGGTGTGCCCGGGCAAATCCCAGGCCAAGAGTGGGCCCGTCCGCGCCCGTCGGAGACTGGATGAGACTGGGCTGGGCCCCCCCCCTGAGATCTGCACCAACAGAAGGTAGAGTGGATGGTTCTTCTATTTATATATCATCCTTAAGACATCGGGGACATTAGCATTGATTCCTTTTTCACTATATCCCTGCCACAGTAACCTAATACCAAGATGAACAAGCGTGAGGGAAATGGAAAGGGTGTTGTGCAGCCAGGTGGGAGTATTGTGGGGACACTTGATATTTTCTAACTAGGACTACTTCTGTACTTGAACACGAGATAGTAAGGACGGAGCGACGCCTATCTCTGGAGCCTTTTTCCCTCAAAAGATCCTCCCTGGGGGGCATGGTTCCTCTAACTAACCAAGATTGGGGACTGAGCACTGACCCAGTGATCGAAATAGGACCAGACACAGTCCCCGAAATACCCACTGGACTGACACCCTGTGAGTCTGAGCCCGACCTAGAGCCAATCCACACCACCCAAAGAGCTTCCACCAGGGCAACAGGAATGACTAAATCCTTGGGCTCGGGATTAATCCCTGACCCCGCTGTGAAGAGGAAGAGGGACACAGAGACCTAAACCTGCAAAATCTGCAAGGTCGACTAGAAGAGGGGGGGAGGACACAGCAGACACAGATCCAAGAGTCCCAAGTTACTTGGAAACACCGAACTCTGCCACTCCCAAGCCCCTTGTCCGGTCACAAACGAGGCTATGTGGCAGAGATTGGAAACCTTGGTCTCTACTATGTTAAACCCCATCACTCTGAGATTGAGCCAGATTGAAGATAAAATAAATGGCCTTGAATCTCAGGCTATGTCAAATTTTCGTACAATAGAGGCATTACTAATTAAAACCAGGCCAATGCCACCGCCAAATGAAAAACCCCAGATCACCAAAGAGACTACCCAAGAGATAAGCAAATCAGCCCCAATTGCGAAACCATCTAAACCCACAAGGACGAAGTCTGTACCCTAAAATTTGGCACTCTCCACTGATACCAACTCAGCCATTAGTACGCATGAAAATAACATCATTATAGCTGATACATCCGGCGAATTTGCCCAAATCTCCACGAGTCCATCCTACGCCGACAAATCTAACAAAGCGGCAGATGTAATTAATCCATCAATGGACAATACTGACTGTGTAACTACTGGGCAGAGTAGAATACCATTGGGGAAGGGAGGCTTAGGAGATAACAGGAAGTACGAAAGATCAGACCGATGGTCACTAAAGACTGGTATTCAGACTCTGCATCTGCCACCGGCGGCTGCTCCGTTGGTGGTGGTACTGGGAAATGTGCCACTATTGCGGGAGGGTCAGGCTGAATCCACAGTCCAATTAATGACTAAAGCTATGCATTGGGTGGACCAAAAGTTGAAGGGGCGGGGGTCTGGGATGGGGATATACAAAGCCAAATGATTATGGCTAGGAGAGTGACCTGGATAGGGCCTACAAGAAAAGAAATGGGGGGAGACTGTGTGGTTTTACATTTTAATAATGGTTTTATTGTAAAATTTCTCTTGGACATTCTGAGTACCAACTTAAACAGAAACTCCAAAAACATTACTGTGCTACCACTGGGCCTCTTCTACAGACCATCCTTCCAACAACTAACAGGGAGACTCCACCATCTGGTAGACCTGGGCGGCCTCAAGAGGTTTACCCAGGGTAATCAACTTAATTTGTGAAAATAGATTTGCCCCTCTCTCTGATCTAGAAACCTGCGACTGACTACAGCCAGTACTATTATACCACATGGAGAGTAGTGTAAGCCAGCCTCCAACAACCCCTGATACTGGTGATAGCCTACAGCTAGTATTACGAAATCAAACAGAGAGTAGAGAGAGCCAGTCCATCCCGGTCCCTACCATTGATGATAGCCCACAGTCATTAATAAGACAACAGGGGACGCAAACAGCGGCTTCTAAAGCAGCTCTCTGGAATATATTGGGAAATGACTCAACACAGTGTGATAATAACTGGTTAAACCCACGGCAAAAATACGAACGCCTAGTGTCAGTCTCCTCCCGGATGCCACCTGGGGTGGCTGAAGTAAAGGGGATGGAAATGAGCAAACCACCTACTCCGCAGGGTATTAGCAATCAGGAGGGCATTGACCCCCCAAATGGTGATCCAGTAAGCCTAACATTAGCAATTGCATCATGGAACATTGCTGGCCTACAATCTAAGATAGCATCCTCAGATTGGTCATCATTTATAGAGGAGCATGATATTTGGGCCTTTCAGGAAACATGGACACAGAATCCCATTTTTCACCCAGGTTACCTGAACTTTGAAAAACCCGCCATTGCTGGACAAAAGGGGAGACCCTCTGGAGGGCTTACTATCTGGGTAATGCAAAACCCAGGATACAGGGTTGAAGAGATACCAACGGATAGCCCTGATATCCTGGTTATCATACTACGCTCACAACATGACTTAGATATAATAGTGATCAATGTTTACGCAAGATGGATGGCGGGCGGGAAGCTCTCAAATACTGTTTCCATATTAGATACCCTTATTGAGAACCTTAGGGGGAATAACTATATGGTAATCGCAGGTGACTTTAACTGTACCTTTGAGCCCCTGGGTTACGAAGATGGCGGCCTTAGTAGTGACGAGGACTCCCTCTGGGGTATACCATTACTAACATTACCCCCGATAAAAAAATGGACAGAGGCTGCCCGTGTCTGGAGCGGGGTATTAGGCCTGCAAATGGAAGGACTCTATCGGATAGCGAGGGCCAGCATACCTATAATAATGGGCTAAGAAGTAGTCGAATTGACTACTTTCTCATTAATGTGGAGTTATGGTCCCGACTCATCGATATGTCAATCCAACAGAGAATTGAGAGTGATCACAACCCCTTACTGCTAACCTTACAGTTAAATGGTTTGGATATTCAGATGGAGCAGACCGAGATAGTGACTGCAGGTGTAATTTTGACGAACGACATGAGAAGGGGAAAATGGGCAACATTAATGGAAAATGACAACACCCCAGAGCAGATGAGGATTGCAGTGGAAAACACACTATTAGCTATTTCAGCATGTGATACCCAGGAAGATAGTGATACTGTGATCACAAAGGCTCATGAAGAGCTTTTTGTCAAGCTCAAATGCTTTTTCATTAAGACTAAAAAATCTAGCAGCCGAGTAGTCAAAAAGTCAGCTAAATGGTACAACAAGGACTGTAGAGCTGCGTATAGGCATTTGTCTCAGGCTATAAGGGGGAAAGCAATAGAGGAGGTAAAAATTGCAGGGACCGCGTATAAAAAAAAAACAATATGTAGCTCAAAAGGAGTTTGATGAACAAAGATGGAATGAACTCCTGCAAGCAAGTATTGGGAAAAACATGCAGAAATTCTGGCAGACAGTAAAATGGGGCAGTGGTGAAATAAGGCAAACCCCAGTTAACAATGTAGCGCCAGAACAGTGGGTTTCCTATTTCCAGGCACAATTTGCCGCCCCGCCAGACAACCCCATTACTAATTTTGAAATAGTTCCTGAGATGACGTTGACCTTTGGGATCGGGGAGGTCAAAATCGCCCTGGAAGCAACCCAAATTGAAAGGGCTCCCGGTACGGATTGTATACCGGCCAATCTATTTAGACATGATAAAGCTAACTGGCTCAAATACATTCATATATTAGCAAATGCTATAGCCAGAGGGGCTCCTATCCCTGATTCTTGGCGCGGCGCCAAAATTATACCAATTTACAAAAAAGGGGACCGCACCTGTCCAAGCAATTATAGGCCAATAAGCTTAATAGATACGATGCAAAAGATCTTGGCCAGGCTCGCGCTGAGTCGACTTAACACGTGGATAGACGAATGTGACATTCTATTAACATTACAGGTTGGTTTTTGCCCCCATGTTAGCACTATAGATCAAGTTTTTAGATTTAGATTTATGATCATTTATTGGAGTAAGGTAATTTTAGCCGGGGGAACTATATACGCAGCCTTTATAGATTTAAAATCTGCGTTTGATTTGGTCCCCCGCAATAAATTATGGAAGGAAGCAGGGATGCCTTCAGAACTTCTCTTTTTAATTGTCAAACTGCATGAGTCAAACTACGCTCAGGTCCGCTGGGAATCACAGGAAAAGGTTACGGAATGGTTCCCAGTAAGTAAAGGGGTACGATAAGGGTGTGTCCTGGCACCCACCCTCTTTTCACTGTTCATTAATAGGGCTGTTACTTATTTCTCTACATATCCAACAGATGCACCTTCACTTGCTGGCTCTAAGGTACCATTACTAATGTTTGCAGATGATACCCTAATTCTATAAGACACAAATAGGTCTGCAACAAGCCTTGGGTAGATTTACGGTCTTCTGCAAAGACCATGATCTAGTAGTCACTGTAGATAAAATGAAATTCATGGTCTTACACAGACATAAAACAGTGAAAGGGAGAGTAGTTATGGATACTGCCCCATTGGAACAAACTGACACTTTCACATATCTGGGGGTTACCCTGGGAAAGGGGTTAAATTGGAAACCCCAGATAGACCTATTGGCTCTTAGGCATGCTCAACTTGCAGGTGTCCTACTAAAAGAGCATCGACTCTCACAAACCAAGCCGGTAGGCCCTGCAATAACGATTTTTAATGCGAAGACCAGGGCCTTAATACTATATGGTGCAGAGCTCTGGGGCTTTGATAATGTAACACCTCTAGCCACAGCTCAGAAAAGGTTCATGAGATTGCTAACAGGTCTCCCACAATCCACTCCTCTTAAAACCCTCTTTTTAGATTTGGGTTGTACTGCATTAGAGGAGTTAGCTAGTTATAGGCCCATCGCGTATTGGAGAAGGCTCTGGACTACGCTGGAGCTGTTACCTTATGCAAATGCATTGAAATATGTAAGAGAAATTGATTTGTCAGGCAAAATCAAATGGCTACAAAAAAAAAAAGGGTACGCTGGTCGATATGGGGCTCAGCCATCTGTGGGTGGATTAAGTAGGTAGCATGTTCCCATCAAAAAAAGATTACAAGGAAGCTTACTGGAATATGGTGAACATCAAGTCGATGTCACACATACAAAACACCTCCCTTACTGGTATTTTTCTGGAGCACAAGTTTGAAACAAGGTTTGAAGCATATTGGAACTTTATCACTAGACCATGTGACAGGAAATTGTACCATCAATTTAGAGTAGGCTCACTACCTATAAAAACCTTTACGTCAATATGGCAAAATGCAAAAGATACCAAATGCCCCTCATGCCAAACGATGGATGAGTCTATAATGCACATATTGTTTGTATGCTCAGCATACAAACGCCAGAGAGATAGATGGTTAAAGCCGATTTGCTCCAATCTTGGCACAAGATCAAGCATAATTGCACTTCGCATCTGGAAAACGAATTTTAAGGAAGACATAGTAATAGCAACGGTTAAATTTTTGAGCTAGATGTGGGACATTCGAAGAAACAATATGAAGAAACTAGGTGTCATGAATGTCAACCCTGTTTGTAATAATTACGTGATTATATTTATTATAAACTGGGGAGGTTTGGAGCTGTACTAAACTCGAGTCTCATTGACACTCTAGATCTGTTCTTACCAGCTGTTGAGATCATGAAAAACTCCATATCTAAGGCTGCTAATTTATATTAGGGATTACAAGTGCAATACCATGAAATGCCAAACATTTTTAAATATTTTTAACATTTCAAGATTTTTAACTTAACTTTTTGACTATTTGTAATATTACAGTATGTAATCAGCGGTAATTAATGTTTTGTATTTTATTGTGTCTTTAGTGATTGAAAATATCGAAATAAAGACTACTTTGACTTTGATAGACTGACAGTCTGTTTCCTACAGAGAAGGAAGAATCACACCAGAGCCGAGCGGAATCCTACTTCCCGCTTCTCCCATTCAGCTGAGCAAGATCTTATGATGGGCTGTTTAAAACTAGTTAGAGAGTGTGAAACACAAACTGTGACCTCCGATCACAGGCTCAATTCGGGCCCGGAGTACCGACGGAGAGAGCGGTGCCCCATCCTGAGCTGTTGCCAGGTTGAGGTGAATTGGTTACCCAGCAGACTGCGGGTAATGTTTTTTAGAAGAACAGATGACTGATTTAAGATCCTGTTCAAGTATCCTTTTTTGTTGATATCACACATACACTTTTACGCAGCAGCATCACTAATGGTCCTGATGAAAGCTTTGCCCATGATGGGGCTGTAAGCTGAAACATGTCGACCACTATTTTCCATCTTACCAAAGCGGTTTAAATCTATACTGCTGGTGCACTGTTATTTTTAATCCTAGTAGGGCGTGTATTAGAATAAAGTTTGTGTTTCACACTCTCTAACTAGTTTTAATTGCACTTCCAGCACATTTAGTTATATTTTTTTGTGCTGCGTCCCTCCTCACATTTACCACTAACTCATCATTTGTGGATTCAGTAAATTCCACCTAGGTTTAGAAACAAAAACATCCCTGAGCTCCTTCCTCGTAGAGAGGAGGTTGTAGCCCCCTAGGGAACTAGGTTTTCCTCAGGGAGGAGATTCCCATATGATGAAGCATGTCACCTATGGTGAGTGAGGGAATTTGTCCTGTAAAGGGATATGCCCACAGCTTTATACTGTGAGGTCTAGTCATTTGGTTCAGATATGAGAGGTTGATACATACTTTTGTATTTAAGTTTTGTTAAAGCTTGTTCATTGACCCCAAGATTTCATACTGTTTTGCGATTACTGTTATGGGGAATAAATCTTGTTGTGGTCATTAAAAGTTCCCTTAGACCCCCTGTTTCGAACTGTACTGTTTATTGGTAATGACTGCACACCCACATCTTTCACAGGTACATTTTGGCAAGTCAAACTTGCTGAAATTCACCGGGGGAAAAATGCATTGACATATAGAATTAGGTGCAAAAATACAAGTTCCACATGTATTTTCCAATTTTTAAAATCGAAAACTGAGAATAAAAGATATTTACCAGATCCTGTAAATACCTCACCCCAGGGCATCAGCATTTACCATGCAGATAAATATCTCACCCATTTAGACTCACTCATGATCAGATTTGTGACACTGAATTTTCTATTTATAATATAACAACCACGTTGGGGAAAGCTCAAATTTCCTAATTCAGACCACCATTAAGGTCTGAACGCTAAATCCTAGGCTACTGCCCCTGCCCATTGTAGACAGGGGCTGCTGCCCCATTGAACAAATGCAAAGAGGAGACTTTTTGTCAGCGGGTACACAAGCAGCTGGCTTTTGTGCCTTTCTCCCTGCTGGGGAAAAAAATCTACAGCCCCCGGTACAATCAACTTCGTCCTCCTTCCTGTATGAAGAAGGCTGTGTGTAGTGTAACATGCTTGTGTGTTTTGTATTTGGGCTCACATGTAGTGTGCACAGAGACTGGGTGGGATGTGGGTGTTTTTTTGCAAACATATACAGCAGACACCCCAATACAGCGGATCTCTGGCCACATTAGGAGAAAGGGCACAATAGCAAAGCTGTCCGCATCCTGTTTAACTTTTCTCCGTGGAAATGTCACATATACCACAGATTATGCACAGTAGCCACTTTCTGCCTCAGGACCTAAAGAAAAGGTCTCACAATATACTTCTGCTTTTCCCCATTGTTGGAAAACGAGGCAGCATCTGTGAGGCCTGCACAAATAACATGACTACATTTGTCCTTCACTGGGAACCAAACACCCAATTGTAGCGCCTGACTCTCAGAGGGTAGCGTTGCAGAGCAGTCTGAGGCTTACTCAAGGGAGGTGGTGTGGGCTAGTAATCGCCATTACAGGTGCGCAGAAATAACACTCAATAATTGATTCTCCAGTCTGTACTTTGCTTTATAAAAGAAAGAGTGCATTTATTAAACACACACACTACTCAATACTATGCACCAATTTTCAAATCTACATAAGCTGTTGCAATTACTTTGTGACATTGCACTACATCTTCACCCCTCCCGCAGGGGGGTGGGGTCTAGTACCACCACTCCCATGTATGCACATCATATCGCCCCCAAATGCAGTTAGTTGAACATAACCTGGAGCGAGGGCCCTCGCCAGTGGCGACCCCCCCCCATTACCTCAACAAGCATTTAAAATAGGTACCCCTTCCCTGGTGACACTTATTCCTGACTGAGCATCTCCCACTGTCCATACAGGATACACCTCTACATCTTAGGGGCTAACAGTCTGAATTGTTCTTCACTTAAGCGCAGCAGCAAGAATACATGTTTAATCATCACTTTAGAATGACAGTACTCATCACATTTGTTGGTCATTAGAATGCATTACAATGACAGCCCCTAAAGGCATCACAGATGATACCACAGGATTACGCATATCCAGCCAGACACCCTAGCAGGAATATCGAGCACATAACCCCATTTAACTCATGACATCACCTTACACAGGTACTTCACATTACACATGACTTTCAGTCCCTCTAAAAGAAATAACATTAGTAAATGCAGTTCTGGTGCAATTACACCTCTTCACCTCCAGGGGATGCCCTTCTCCAGACATCCACAACTCAGCCCTTCATCCCTTGGCACACTTCTCAATACACCCCCAGCTGTAGAACCAAAGTTCCAGCCCAGGAGGTGTTAAAATGCTGGCTGAGCACTTGAGGGGTTATTCTTTTCAAGTCCCCATGAGACTTAGGGAGGGACTCCTCTTCTTCATGTGGGGGGAGGCTGCGTTCTCCTGCAGCTCCCCCTGCACCTCATCACCCATGTGGTGGTGAACCCGTTCTCCTAGGGCCACTAAAAGCAGAGAAAACGCTGACTTTTCCTTGCAGGCCGGTCCGGCCCTTCAAGGCATTATGGCGCGCTTCTCTTTAGCCCTGCATGTTAGAACAGCGACTCTCCTGCTGTGCCGGGAAGAGCCGCGCAACCTGCATTTCTTCGCAGGGGCCCGGTCCCACCGGGGTCCTCCCACCTCGCCATGCTTGTTGGGGGCCCGGTCCCACCCAGAACACCAGGGGATACATTGCAGCTTGGGGAGCCCACCCCCGGCTGCTCGTGCGCGGTGAGTGCTTCCTGCGGGGAGCCCACCCCCAGCTGCTCTTCTTCTCGCACATTGCCATATTGTTGGAGGGCAGCCTGAGGAGCCCACCCACGGCTGCCCCCGCCGGCTCCCCGCCCGGCCAGCACCCTCGCGTGCTGCCACGGGAGACGGCCCTTCCTTTCTGGTCTCTGCTGGTTACCGCTGTTCAGGTGGGGCCACGGGGGAGTGCGACGGCACTCCCCCCTCCTCTTTCCAGCACTCGGGGCCCGGAGATGGGGTCCCGGGCCCCCGGCCAGCTTCACAGGGAGCACGCCGGCGCTTCCCGACTTGCCACTTCTGCGGGGGCAGGGTGGGCTCCTGGCACCCCGTGAACACCACTTCCTCTTCTTTGAGGCCCGGTGGTGGGGTTCCAGGCCCCTTGGGCACATTTTCACAGGGAGTGCAACGGAGCTCTCCTACTTTCATTTTCACGGGGGGGGCGCAATGGCACTCCCCGGCTTCATATTCGGCGGGGGCCAGGGTGGGCTCCTGGCACCCCGTGGGGGCACCTTCACGGGGTGCATGACGGTGCGCCCCGACTTCACTTCTTTGGGGAACAGCCCCGGGACCTGGCCCACCCCGGGGGCATTCTCTGGACCGGCAGCAAAGCCCCACGTGCTTTGTTGTCGGTTGGCCACAGGTCAAAGGCCGCCTACCTTCTAGGGGGCATATCTCAGCCCCCATGGGTCCGATCTTCCTGGTTTTGGCCTCTTCTTGCTCCTGGTGGCGCTCCCCAGCCACTGGGAGCACTTTCCTTCGCCCTCCTGGTCTCAAGGAGGGTGGATTCAGCAGGGAGCTGTCTTAACTGGCTCCCTGCGCCAGCCTTTCGCCTGGCTCTCCTCCTGGGCCTCTCTTCTTCCTGCGCAGAGGCCCCTGCTTCTGCGCACTGGTCCTGGTCTCTTCTCCTGGTGCTGTTCAGGATCCTGGGACAGTCAGGGGGTTCCTCCTTCCAACTGCCCATTTTGCCAGGCCTCAGCACCCTGTGCCTCAGCAGACCACACCCCAGAGAGAGCTCCTCTTCCTGTGCAAGTTCTTTTAAAGAATTGGGGAGGGGGCTGGCAGGAAATCTCTGTTTGCCCTATCACACAGCGACACCTCACTTCTCTGCCCCTGCTCCCTCTTTCCTGCCCATGCCTCTGGGTTTGTTCAAAATGGCGGCATCCAGGGTCTCCATCCACATGGTCTCTGAAAGCCCTTTCCCCCCAGAGCTGCCTTCTCCCTTGGGCATCTGGGTGCCTCCCACCAGGTGACAGGTGCTGATGCATTAGTCTGTAGCTCCACCCATCTTATCTTCGTGGAGAGGAGGTTTTCGCTCTTGGGAGAAAGGTCATTAATCCAGCATGCTGGGGTCAGTCCCCAGCCTGGCCCTGGTTATGAGCTGACTCAGAGAAATATTACATTTCTAGATGACCTAAAAGCAGTACAAATATGACTTTGGACTCTGCAGAATACTTCTTCTCACACAGGTTACAGTGGACTTTGGTGTGTGTCTGGAATTTGTAGGCCCTAGGAAAGTAAAACTAGCCCATGTGCTCCCTATCCTCATAAGAGAATAATGGAATAAACACTGTAAAGCACACTGACTTTCCCTGACATGTTTCTTCCCACTGTATAAAGCCTATTCCATGTCACCACCCAATTCTGCATAAGTCCTGCCACACCATTCACTCTTTATCTGCTCCTGGGTAGCGCACACCAGGAATCTCTCCTACGTAGCCCGTACACATGTGCACAAGCATGTACACATGTGTCTGCATGCAACCAGCCTGGTGCCCCTTACTCAATCTGCTGCACAGCGGCCTAGTCAAGCTAGGTGGACACCAGTAAAATCCACATGCAGTCTCTCATTATGAGTTCACTGTGGGTGAGTCCCAACTTATGAGGCTCTCCCACAGTAAAAGCTCAACAAATAGGTGCTCAAAAAGCAAAATATCTGGGCGGCTCAGAGTGTCAGAACCACCTTCTAACACCCATTATATGAAAATATTTGGTGGGGCTTAGAAACAGACACTATACAAGTAGCTTGTGCTATTAAAACACATTGGCAGGGTCTCTAACAAAGTAAGCAATTCACTGTGGTGAGCGGACACCACCAACCTGGCTTTGCCTCTTTACCTCAATTTGCTGGAAATAAACACTGAATTTTAAACCTCGAAGGACCCACATTACAGTAGTCCCTTTACCTTTCCATCTGAATCACTGCTACGCCAGTTGTGGTCAAGAGGGCTAGTTAGAATCCATGAGACCGGGAGACACATTCAGGGTTTTTTAACTGCAGGTCTCCACATTCCTTACTACCATCTATAAATGCGACCATGTCATGGAAGCTGCATTGTGCAGGACTCCTCCTGTGCTGCAGCTCCTCTCACCTAGCCACAGACAGTCGCCTATTTCACAGCTCATAGATCGCTGATATAGTGTGATGTGAGCACCCTGGCAGGCCACTCAAGCTGTCCCATCAGGCAGCTGGCTGTGAGCAGAAAAAAAAGGACAATTAATAGTCCTCCACCAGCCGAATGCTGGCAATAGGATCGGCTTTTAGCATGGGCGATCTGGGCGCCAATTTTCTGAGGGGTACATGGAGCTGTGTAATTTAAGGTTATGCCAGCAGCAGCGCCCTTTTCATCTTGCGCCAGCCTTGTCCTTGTCCCTGCTTGTTCGTTTCTGTCTGATTTGCCCATTTAAAGTGGTTTTAGTCCTTCATAATCATACGCGGGTGACGTTTTTAACACCCTTATCACCCCCTTCCTTGTCCTCCCTTCACCCTGTGACCCCTGCTGGCATCCCTCAACAAAACCATCATCTGCGTGAGGCAACTAATCTATTGGTGATCTAGGTGAGCCGGGGGAGGTCTGGGGATGTTTGTGGTCAGGGGCCAGTCCCTGCTCATCCAGGTACTGATCAGTGAACACAAAAGGGCCCCCTGCTACCTCATTTAATTCACTACAATCAGCAAGGACACTAAATGTATCTCCGCCCATGCCCAGGACATTATCTTAGCAAAGGGGGTCAAACCTGAAAAAAAACCGAACATTTTGCCACCCTAATTGCTGCTTCAATCAAAATTTGCATTGCTTCTTCAAGTGTGTTGCACTGTCATCTCTATACATTTCTAGCATTGAGGTGCAAAAAAAAAGAGGGAATACAATGATCAGGAGTGGCCATCTGTGGCGTAGCTATCAGTAGTGCAGCTGGTAAGTAGCATCAGGACGCAAGGGCATGAGGGGCTCAAGTCAATTAGTCGCTATTTTATCACAAAACCAAGGTATGGGGGCTCAATAGACTTGTTTACATTAGGGCCCATGGCACTCTTGCTATGCCACTAGCTGGCCCTCCAGCTACTGTGGCATTTTCCATAGGGATCCGTGCTAAGGAGCTGCTGCAAATTCAAGGCCAGGGAGCAGTCCTTAGGAATCCACACTAAGGAAACAACATCTCTATTTTCCTGTTCTTTTCTGTGCCTCAAGTCGAGTTTTTAGAGCTCCTCATTGCTCCTTTCTGTTTTCAGGTTCCCTGAGGTCACATCAGGGAGGGTTCGGTTGGCTCATTCTACCCATAAACAGATGAATCTAACTAGTTTCCACTAAAGAGTTACTCCAGACCTTTGCCACCACTTTATTTATTTATAAAGACATATGTTGAGCTGTTTAGTGATCTCTGTACATAACCAATGACATCATCATTTGCTTTTACCATTTTTTATGTTTTTTGCGTTGCCATATAATTTGATTTTTTAATTGTATGACATGTTTTGTACATCACAGCATCCAAGGTTTTCAATACACCCAATGTGTTTTCCTTTGTATTGTATTTTGCGTCTGTGGTCTTCTTGCAGTCTAGTTGATATTCCCTTTTCGGGATGAGGCCTCGTAAAGAGGCACACCAGTTTCTGTCAGTCTTTAAGGGTCTTAACCTAGAGGATTCTATTACTCTGCGTCCATCTCTCATACTTGACTAGTACACAACCCCTTAGCTGTCGCCTACTTTTTCTCTTAGATTGGGTTCAGCATTTTTCTCATCTCTGCACTTTTCTTTGGTTCTGTGACTGTAGCAGATTGATAGCTCCACCTGCTGTCTCCTCATGTCTGTCCACTGACTACAATGGACTTTTTCTTTGTCTGTGGCACTTTGGCCACATCCAGTGATTTTAATGGGCAGGCACTGTCAGATACTTAGTGCCCACACTTATCTAATTTGAAAGCAAGAGTACCAGCACATCTCAACAGCGCGCAATAATTATATTGGAATAGACCCAGCACTTCTCAGTAGCTAACAGGTACTCTAGAATCATGAGAACCAGCACTTCTATATTTCCATTCGAGCACTGACCACATCTCAAGTTAATAGTGGATCTGGTCAACACTACCCTTGTTCCCATATGTGATGGTTACAATATCTCACCTCATTCTGCCCGAAGGCAGCTTGATGCCTTAGGGCAGTGATGACCAGATGTCTAGTCTTGGCATACCCCCTCTCTTTCTCAACAACCCAGCAAGTATTCAGGCCAGGCTCACTTATACGGGGCTAAACCAATTTGTGCCATGCCAAACCATATGTTCCATATTTGTATCCGTTTAGCACACAATAACTTTTGTTTGGTGTCATAGGGCTTCTGCACTTGAATCTCACTGAACTAAATTAAGACACATTAGCCTAAAGAAAGCAATAATGGAGCATCAATATGTAAATGCTTGGGGTGGGCAGTAAAGTCCGCTCCTCCGGTGGAGTTGGCAGAGTTTTGCCCAGCCAAGTTTCAGAAAACTCCCCCAACCGCCAGAAAGAAGCTGCGCCCTGCATTCTACCATTTGCGCTGTTTTTACAGCGCGGACAAGCCTCTGGCACTAAAAATCAGCATGAGCAGTGTGACGTTCCGAACTCTGCCCTCCACAGAACTCAGCGGAATCTTGCAGAGTTTTAAAGTAACTTTGCGGAATTCTGCAGAGTGAAACTCAGCGAGTTTCGCCCACCCCTAGTAAATAGCTTTTATACTTAGGTGGGAAGTATCAATATAAATTTGTTGTATGGCACAACTCAAAAATAGTGCCCACGCTGGTGGAAAGTAAAGAAGGCCGGCAATCACCTCCCAAATATGCAGTGTAACTCGAAGTAAAAGGCAAGCATTCCTGCACTTAGACACATAACCATTACTTTGCATGTATTTGTCCCATTATTGCTCTTCAGCTGAAGGTGACTGATTCCTGATACAACATGCTGGGATAAAGGATCTCACACAGAAAGAATGCTTTGATAGATTGTGTTTAATGTCCAAATGAGTATGTTGTATAGAGCACCCGCAGGAGTTTAATAAAACACTATCTGCTGTGTCTACACAGCTAAAAACAATAAATAAACAAGCATTTGCGATGCAATAGGTCTTGCATTAGTGAAAGTTTTAGTTATTAGAGTTGCAAATGATAATATTTGTTAGCTTTCTTTTTTTGTAGAAAAATATCCCAGCAGTAGCATAAGTAATAAAAGAAAATCCACGAAGCAAGGAAAGGGTGCAGTACCACAGGCTGTTACTAGGTGTGGAGTTGTAAAGGGACCTCTAGTAGCCACATAAGGTACTGCACCCTTAATGCAATTATAAAGAGAGATTGCAGGTGAGCATACATTTCCATTTGTTTGGCCTGAGGCGGCCATTGATAAAGTGAAAGCGCGGCATGACGCGCTGCCAAAAATAAACATATAATGTTTTTCACATTGAATACGGAGAGGCACGCAGAAAGAAAGGCGCACAACCACAATTGTTAAAGTGAAAGGGCAGCATGGTGGGCTGCCAAAATTAAGCACATAGGGCACATAGGGCCATATGTCGGTAGCCTAATACCGGTCGGTAACGGCCGATTTTCGGTAATTATACCGTTACCGACCGGTATTTAGGCTTTTGCTATGTAGGGGGAACATTTCAGGATTCGGTAATTTACCGAATCGGTAAAATTACCGATTCGGTAATTTTACCGATTCGGTAAATACCGAATCCTGAAATGAGATGTAGGTGACACTCAAATGTGTAGGGAAAATAATTCGGTATTTAGCACCAAATATATGTTGGTGCTAAATACCGAATTCATTGCAAAAAGCAATATTTTGCTGGACTAACAGTGCCATGTGGCAGACATACATGCCCTTAGGGCATTTATGTGCGCCACATGTGCATACATGCAGGAATCAGGGGTGCAACAGGGTGTCAATGTGACACCCTGCCACCCTTGAATGTGCTCCCCCATTACCGAATCGGTATTTACCGATTCGGTAATGAGGCATACCTTCCCATTGATTCAATCAATGGGAAGGTATGCCTCATTACCGAATCGGTAAATACCGATTCGGTAATTACCGAATTTCTCCGATTCGGTAATATTTACCGAATGATTACCTACATACGAGTTACCACTTCTTAAATACCGATTCGGTAAAGTTCGGTATTTAAGAAGTGGTAACTTGTATGCTACCTACATATGGCCCATAATGTTTTACAAGTTGAATACGGCAAGCCGCCAAGAAAGATAGGCACACGGCCGCCATTGTGAAAGAGAAAGTGCGGCATGGGATGCTGCCAAAAATAAACTCTTAATCTTTTACAAGTTGAATACGGCGATCCGCGCAGAATAAAAGTATGGTGCATGACCGTCATTGTGAAAGTGAAAGTGCGGCTTGGGGCGCTGCAAATAAAAAAAATGTTTTATTGCAGCACTATTACAAAGCAGCGCATGCTAAGGAATAGAAACAAATAAAAAACACCACTTTAATTACGGGAAAAACATGTCGGGGAAGTGCAGTCGGGGAAGCGCATAGCTGTTGTGCCTGGAACACCAGCTATGACGATGAAATCTATAACAAATGAGAGATGAGAAACTGTAAATGGAACTATAGAGTTTTGTTACATGTAATAAAGGCATTCCTTATGGGAGGTAACAAGAGTAGAAAAGGAGGGACTACTAAAGAAATTAGCCAAAGGAAAAAAAGCATTTCCACTAGACAGTTAAAGGTGCCAATTAAACAAGCATTTACAATGCAATAGGTCTCGCATTCACGTGAGTTTGAGCTATTGGCATTGTAAATGACAATGCCTTTTATTCATGTTTTGGGTTTTAAAACATAAATAAAAGGCTTTGTCATTGTCACAGGTAGAAGCAACACCTTCTGATAACCCCCGACTAAGGGTAAACCAGTCATCTGCTTCTTCTCTTGCTGGTTGTCCTCCCGGCTTTCTTTCCGTAGTTCCATCACTCCCGGAGTGGTTCCTCTGGCGCCAGGAGACCCTCGGGAAAACAAAGCCAGAGGTGTTACTGTCTCTGTCCTTCTTTGAAATCGGGTTCCCTTCACCATCACGTGAATATCGTGCAGTCTCGTGAGGCAGTCGGACGTGGTGGACTCAAGAGGCTCTACTCTCCTCTGTGCATCTATGCAGGGGGGTGTTCTTTGGGTGTTTGAGGGGTGAAAATAGGGTGCCCGAACCCTAAGGTGTCCTGATCCTAGGACGTCTGCCTTATACTGTATTGCACCCGGTCAAGCCCGTGCTCTACCCGTGCACCCAAACCCAGCTGCACATCCCACCCACAGAGGCCCGCAACACTTGCCTTAAGCCGTGGCTCTTCGACAGAGCCATGGCCGCCTCATCCGGCACGCCTTCCTGCTGGCCATCCTGGCTCCCGCTCTTGTCCCGTTCGTCCTCTGTCTCGATCGGGCGTCCCTTCTGGATCCAAGGGCCTCTCGTTGGGCTGGTCGATTTCCGCTCCCGTTCTCCTCTGTGGCATCCGCTGCTTCGCGCTCCGCGTTGTTCACCGTCTTGGTCTCCTCTGCTACCGTGCACTCACCTCCTTGCGTCGGTGTCTGCACTGGTGTTCCTGCCTCCGGAAGTGATAAGGTTGCTCCTCCCCTTTGCACCGGAAGTACTGGTTTCACAACAGAGGAAGCAACCAAAAAGCCGGTCTCCTCGGTGCCCCCGGGGCTCCTGCCGCAAGAGCCAAGGCCTCTTTTTCACAGTCATTTACAATACTAATAGCTTAAACTCTCGTAAATGCGAGACCTATTGCATTGCAATAAAGGGCCTACTCGACCGCTTGTTAGATTGTAAATATCAGAGGAAGAGACCGGCCTGCGATGTCTTTTTAAAGTAGTGATAAATAGTGCAGTGAAGAAGATGTGTAAGTGTTGTAAATAACACAGACACAAAGTGTGAAGTGAGAGTTACACATGATCCGAGCTATAAACACTAACAAAGCTCTCCAACACCTTTTGCTCTGTGATTACACTGTCGTGGCTCAGGAGGTAGAGCGGGAGGTGGGAGCTATTTTCTGCCCTCTCTGTGATTTGAGTGTGCAGTGTGGTATTGCATAATGTCATTGCTATCTTTGGCCTAATAAAAAACACTCCAGCTGTAGTAGGGGGCCTGGCTTCACTTCCTGGTGCAGGGCGGGCTGTGCTTTATGGCAGGCATGGAGGGAGGGAGGGATGTCTCGGCTGCAGCTCCGGCCTCGTACAGTGCCCCTGTTATTACTAGTGAGTGAGAGGCGCTGAGGTGGTGGTATTGGTGGTATTGGTTGTGGTGGTGGTATTGGTGGTGGTGGTATTGGTGGTGGCATTGAGGGTATTGGTGGTGGTGGTGGTATTGGTGGTGTTGGTATTGGTGGCAGTATTGGCATTGGTTCTGGTGGTATTAGTATTTGTGGTGATATTGGTGGTGGTACTGGTATTGGTGGTGGTGGTATTGGTGGTGGTATTATTAGTTTTGGTGGTGGTATGGGTGGTGGTGGTATAGGTGGTGGTATTGGTGGTATTGGTGGTGGTGGTGGTATTGGTGGTGGTGGTGGTATTGGTGGTATTAGTGGTGGTATTGGTGGTGGTGGTATCGGTGGTGGTGGGGGTATTGGTGGTAGTGGTGGTAGTGGTGGTATTGGTGGAGGTAGTATTGGTGGTGGTATTGTATTATTGGTGGTGGTATTGGAAGTGGGGCTATTGGTGGTGGTGATATTAGTGGTGGTGGTGGTATTGGTGGTTGTGTAATTGGTGGTGGTATTGATGGTATTGGTGGTGGTGGTGATGGTATTGGTGGTGGCGGTGGTGGTATTGGTGGTGGTGGGCTCGTATTGGTGTGGCTGCAATTGGTGGTATTGGTGGTGGTGGTATTGGTGGTGATATTGATGGTGGTATTGATGGTGGTGGTAGTGGTGATATTGGTGGTGGTGGTATTGGTGGTATCGGTAGTGGTGGTATTGGTGGTGGTGGTATTGATGGTTGTGGTATTTGTGGTGGTGGTATTTGTGGTGGTATTGGTGGTGGTGGTATTGGTGGTGGTATTGGTGGTGGTATTGGTGGTGGTGGTATTGGTGGTGGTGCTGTTGGTGGTATTCGTATGGGTGGTGGTGGTATTGGTGGTGGTGGTTTTGGTGATGGTGATATTGGTGGTGGTGGTGGTGGTGTTGTTGTTAATAAAACAGGCTTTTGAAAACAACCTACCAGGTGGCTTTAGTGAAGATGACATGTAACACAGATGTGCTGTTGTCAGCTTCAGCTCATTAAGCACACGATTATGTGCTACCTGGAATTCACATGACTTAATTCGCTAATCATTTCTTAATCCATTTTACTTGGGGGGGGTTGAAACAGGTACAAGATAATGCCGGGCTAAAGTGATTGAAAGCGGGCGCCCATGTTACGGGGGTGGAACTGCTGCTTAAAAAAAACACAAGGGGTTTCAGCTGAAGCAGCGCATGTCCAGCCTGCAGTAAGAGAAACTCAATAAAGTGAATAGTGCTTAAAGACTAAATAACAGGTCCCGTGTAACAACCGATGTAAAGGGGCCAGTCGCCATGGGAGGTTAGAAATGAAGACAAGGCCGTACTAAGGAGGGACTAACAAGCCTATTAACGAATCCGAAGGCAGCATTTACGAAAGACAATGACACAAGCCAATGAAAAATATGGGCAGAGAGTGGGTGCTGACTTTTCTCCCATAACCTACTACAGCAGTCTTGCAGCGCGAGTAGCGCATGCACGCTGCCGCTAGGCTCGACCTAAAAATGGAGGGAGCTTAAAGCCAATTTTCTGATAACTATACTCTGAAAGAGACAGCTCAAGTGCTGCCTAGGCAACACCTAAAAGTAGTCTCTAAAAGACCACAAATCCTTCCTCCACTAAAACAAGGTAGTGACTATCAAAACACACCAGTCTCTCAAATCGTGGGGAATAGAAGGGGCCTGGCTTCTTGTATGCTAGCAAGCCGAGAATATTCTTTCACAGGGCGCTAGTATTTTGCCTGAAACCAGATATTATTCCTCAACGTTATAGAAAAAACACTGTGGCAGCAAAAAGAGATAGTAGAATCACGGAACTCAAGCAGAGCATTGAGAGCCATTAAAACAATATGACATCGTGTAACCTAGTCAACTATTGCAAAGCAAAAACTAACAAGCTACCAAGAGAGAAGTTGTGACATCAGCTACAAACTTTTTTTCAGGCTAAAGGTACTTGTCGTTTTCTAGTTTTCATTTAAATGTTGAAATCTGAGGCTTGTGACACTGGAACTGTTATTGCAAATAAGCACACTCGGACAGAGCCCTGGCTCATTCGAGATCACGCCTGGGGGCTGGATTTAGCATTGAAAGTTTGCAATGGAGATAACGGAGTGAGACACTCAGCCGGACCGCCTGTCACTCTCTAGCTGACAGACTGACTGCACGGCACGGTGGCTCCAAACTTAGTTCAGAGGAGCTCGGCAGCGAGGTGTCAGTCAGCAGTTCTGAGTCTGGAACTGAGCGCCGTGCCTCATTAGCAGCGCTACACGGGCTCTCTTAGTAGCAAAATGCGACGTGTTTCCCGTCAAACTCCCGGTGCATAGATGCAGGCTCAGCGATTTCAGATTACCGCATCCTGGCCCGCCCTACTCCGGTGCCAACACACCAGGGCCATGCAGCGCCGGGAAATGAGGAATGCGATGGCGGCGTCTTGTATTATTTTAGGGGGTTTAAACGGAAGATTGGCTTTACTGCATAAGTGGAAACACAAATGAGAAACATGATATTTCACACCACTAAGTGAGGGAGAGTCAGTGAAAAAGTTTTATGAGCAGAAAACCACAAGAAGCCCTGGTGACGGAAAGGCCTATAAAACACCCATCTTTATGACCTTTGTCTGAGATCCTTAATTTATTTCCATTATGAGTTTTGAGAGGCTAGTGAAAGCTATTTAGGATTGTATAATTTTTATTGTTTTTTTAAAAGTACAACAACTGCCGCCTACATCCATTGGCTGGCGGAGAAAGACGTGAGGGAAGAGGGGGGGGGGCAAGGGAAGGGGATGGTAAACAGTAAATAAACATCATTGCCCAGTCTGTTTCAAGGAAGTCGATTAAGATTGTCAAATCCCCAACTATGACGTCGTTATGTACCAGCCTCGGTAGTGGACGTAAGGCGCAATCTGCGTAGATATATTGGGCAAGTAAGTTCGCGGAAAGTGGAGGAGAGGTGCTTTATGCATGAACCCCAGGTCTTTTCAAATTTGGGTAGGGCATGGTTGATCACTGCCGATAATTTCTCCATGCCTTTCAGGTCCCATCATTTGTGTAGCCAATCTAAGAGTGATGGGGTTGTGTTGGATCCCCATTTGGATAGCAGGACCTGCTTTGCTGCGCAGAGTGCCTAGGTAATGGCCCTTCCCTTGGTGGAGCGTAGCGGATATGTTTGGGCATAGGGCAACCCCAGGAGGATGTAGCTAGGGAAACAGGGGATTTTTGTGTCAAACATCAGATCTACATCCAACAGCACTTCCTCCCAGTACCAGTGAAGTTTAGGAAAGTGCCATAGCAAGTGGGTGAGCGTGCCCGAATGATTGCACTGCCACCAACATTTGTCGTCCCTCCCTTTTTGCCATTGGGCCAGGCAGGCGTGTGTATAGTACCAATAATGAATTGTCTTAAGCATTGTTTCCCTCCCCGAAGAACTGATGGCTGATGTGCGGGCATGCCGAATGATGGGCAACCATTCCTTGTCTGTGAACCAGCAGCCACACTCCGCCTCCCATCTTTTCCTGGCTGGGTGGTCAAGGGATTCGCCATTGTATTTAAGAATTTATATATGTATAGAAGCCTGCTGTCGTCCCGCCTGGACAATAGCGAGCGCTCAAAGGCAGTGAGAGGCCTACTTGCATGGGGTTGTATAGAGGGATCTGTTATCCTGTCTCACCGCTACGCTATATAGCACGAATGTTCTGACTCCGGAAGTCCGAAGTCTTGCTGTACTCTCTGGAAATCCAACAGCCTGTGATCATCAAACAGGTCCCCGATGCGCTTGCAGTTGGTATCTTGCCACTGCGAGAATGACTGCCTCTGCGTTGCTTGCGGTAAGTCCGCATTCCCCATGATTGGGGTGAGGGGGGAGATCGGGCTGGAAAGGTGCTTAAACACACTGACTTTATCCCAGACTTCCATGGTGGCTTTAACCACTGGAGAGATGTACACTCTGTGTGGAAGCCAGGGGACCTTCTATAAATAAATTCCAGCCACCGCCTGATCTAAGAAGCACCAGTGCTTCTCCATAAGAGGACGCTGCCATTCCACAAGAAAACATAGTTGGGCAGCTTGATAATAGCGCAATAGGTGCGGTATACCCAGCCCTCTCTCTGGCTGCTACAGGAAGATACATATGGTTGTTGGCCATTCGAGCCCTCTTAAACCCCACCCCCCATATAGGAGATTCTAAGCTCGCCTGTAACTTGCTAATCATAGAGACGGGCGGCTGTATAGGCATTACCTGCATGAGATAAAAGATTTTGGGAAGTAGTGACATCTTCACAGCTGCTACCCGTCCCAGCCAGGAGATGGGGCCACCATGCCAGGACTGAATGAGTGCTCTAACCATGGATAAGAGATCAGAATAGTTATGCAAGATTGAGGATCCAGTGGTAGGGAATAGACGTATGCCCAAGTAAGAGATTCCCTGCATAGCCCTTGCAAAGGGGAACTTTGCCGCAAGGAGCTTCTGCTCGTTCTGCGGGATGCTGATGTTTAGCGCTTGGGATTTTGAGTTATTCACCCTAAAGCCAGAGACTCCACTGAAAGCTGAGAGTTCCTCTAGCAGAGGTGGCAGCGATTGGCTGGGTTTGGTGATGGTGAGTAAGATGTCATCTGGTTCGAGAGTTATTTTGTGCTACTGACTGCCCATCCAAACTTCCTCTATTAAGGGGTGCTTCCTAATATGTTCTGCCAGCGGCTCCATGCAGAGCACAAACAGGTGTGGGGAAAGGGGGCACCATTGTCATGTTTCCTGTGAAACCGGGAATGAGGCAGACAAGGAGTTATTGGCTCTGACCCGTGCCTTTGGGTTTGCATATCTGGCCCATATCCATTTCCGGAAACGTGGACCCAGCCAAAATGTGTTCAAGACCGTGCGGAGGAATGGCCAGTGGACCCGATCGAATGCCTTCTAGACATCTATTGAGATGAACAGAGTCAGAACCTTAGACCGCTGGGTCTTGTCCAATAGGTGGAAGAGGCGCTTGGTATTGTTCCCGCACGTACGTCCGATATAAAACCAGATTGATCCGGGTCCACCAACCCGTCCATGTGTTGGCCTAGTCTATGGGCCAAGATCCCTGAGAAAAGCTTTGCATCCACATTGAGCAGGGATATAGACCTGTAGGATGAGCAGAGTTGAGGATCCTCCCCCGGTTTCGGGAGGACTGCTATTGTAGCAGTGCGCATAGATTCCGTCAGTTCTCCCGTAGTACTAAAGGAGTTGTACAACCGTGTCAGTACCGGGTAGACCAATTCCACATATCGCTTATAGAAGGTTGCCGTGTACCTATCTGGGCCCGGGGCTTTATCTAGCTTACGTCTCCCTATCGCCTCCTTGACCTCTTGGACTGTTATGTCAGCATTCATTTGTGCTGCTATTGAGTCTGGAAGTGGTGTTAGAGCTAGCTGTGCTATATACAAGGAGCACTCAGTGGTGAGGGACTTGTCTGCCCCATATAGTTGTGCATAAAAGTGGATGAACTTCGCCACTATGTACTTGTCTCTCGCTTTGATTCTCTGATCCTGGCCTACTACTCTGCATATGCGTCTCGAATGTGTTTGTGCCCTCAGCCTGTGTGCCAGTAGTTTCCCGCCTTGTTGCCCCCTGCGTAGTACTTCTGTCTCATTCGGAGCAGGGCGTCTTCCGCCATGTCCATGTCAAGGGCTTTGAGCTGTTTCTGGATGATAGTCAATTGTCAACGTGTTTTGTGAGAGCTTGTCCGTCTATGTGTGTCCTCCAGTTCCCTCACCTGCATTGTCAACCCGTCACGCTTAGTCTTGCATTCCCCATTAAGGTGTGCAGCTATGGCTATATATGTCCCTTGCACCACTGCTTTGAGTGCATCCCATAGTGTCACTGTTGCTATGTGTGGTGTGTTGTTAAGCGTGAGGTAGTTGGTTACTGCGCTTTCCACCTCCTGCTGGTTTGTATGCCTGCAGTTTGGGGTTAAGGCGCCACATTCTAGAGCTTGGAATGCATGTCGGTAAACGCAGTCCTATCTGTATTGGGATGTGATCTGAGATGGAAGCGATGTCAATGTCCGCTGGTGTCACTACAGAGAGAAGAGACGTTGAGTTAAAGAAATAGTCAATTCTGGCATAACATTGGTGAGCGGTTGAAAAAAAAGAGTAGGATCGCATGGAAGGATGCAACGTACTCCACACGTCTATCAGGCCTGCGTTCGTCAACCAACGAACACCCTGAGGTGAGATCATCCCGGCGGACACCAATCTTGGGAGAGTCCGGTCCAAGGATAGCATCAAGCGTCAGATTAAATCTCCCCCACCACTATGTGTATGTCGGGTGTGGTGAGTATTGTCCCGATAGCCTGGCGGATAAAGGGCTCCTGGTGATCATTAGGCCTGTAATGCAAGCTACCGTGAAAGTATGGCCGTGTAGTGGGATGCGCGCTGATAGCATCATGCCTGTTATTTCTGAGTGTGCTTGGGTAATTTGCCCCTGGAAGTGCGTGGTGATCAAAATGGCCACTCCTGATTTTTTCCCTGGCCCTGCAGACCATATTTGCCTGTTAAACCATTTAGATCGCATTCGGCCCCAATCTTGTTTTCTGAGATGCGTCTCCTGCAGGAGACATATGTCATAGCATGAGGCCTTGAGTTGCGCCAACAAAGCTATTCTTTTAGCTGGTGAATTCAAACCGCTCATGTTGAGGCTAACTATTCGCATCATCTGTTGAATGGATTGCCATTAGCTAAATTGTTCTGGGTAAAACATGTGGTTTCCCCCCTCTCGCACTGCATGGGGTGTTGAGACAATTTTGCAGCAAATGGAGCATGGGAGTGTAGAACAATTGTAAAAACATGAAAAACTGGGGAAACTAAAGCACCAATCGATGCTAAACTAGCTACTGTGTAGTAGGGGTCCATATCATCAGTTCCTTGCGGTAGTTCGGGGTGTCACTGAGGAGCGTCAGAGCCTCCGCCGCAGCCTGTGCTTCATTATCTTATTGACGGTGATCCCAGAGGTGGTCATCTGGGCACCGTGTCTGGGGATCTGGCCGGGAGGCCCGCCGAGTCGCCCTGTGCAACTGCAACTGGGTTAGAAAGATTGTGTCTTGGCTTTAGAACTGGCAACTTTATTCAGATTCCAGCTCTGGAGACTGGTTCTGCTCGGTGAGGTGTTGCAGTATCACTGATCTCTCTCAGAGGCTTTCAGTGGCCGAGGGTTTGTTCAGCTGATGTTGGGTTCGGGTCTTGGATTTCTTTCATCTGAGGCGATCCCAGGCAGAGTCCCTGGATCTCCGTTGCTGCGGAGGATCCCCTTGTTCAGTTCCATCCCTAGGATCGTTGTCACCTCTGGGGGTGTACGCACTACATGAGTCTCTCCTTCCCAGGCAAAGATCAAGCGAAATGGGTGTCCCCATTTGTAGCGCACTCCCTTGTCCCTTAAAAATTCTGTGACTGGCTTCATGGTGCATCGTCGTTGCAATGTAATTTTAGACAAGTCCTGGTAAAGGCAAATCTTGTTCCCTTCAAAGCGAATGTACGGTTGATCTCTTATTGCCGCCATTATGCGCTCTTTTTGCCGGTAGTTGTGAAAGCAGGTAAGAATGTCCTGTGGGGAGCTGGGCATCTGCGATATGCTGCCAGGCCTGTGCGTTCGGTCCAACAGGAGATCCTTCCCTTCGAAGTCTGGGACAATGTGGCGGAACAGGCGTAAGACATATTCTTCCAGCGGCCCGCATCTTCCTGCGATGGAACCCCCTTGATTAGAATATTGGATCTGCGGGGCCTGTATTCCAAATCTTCCAGGTGGTAGTTGTGGTCTGCATTGCAGTCTTTGAGTTCCAGGATCTCCCTACAACACACCTCCAGTTCTTCCTCTCCTGCATCCCCGGCCTTCTCCACCATATCCATGCGATGCTCCAATGTGCTCACGTCTTGGTGCAACACTTTGACCTCTTTGGATACTTCAGTCCCCAGTGTCGCTAGGTCTTCCCTCAACATGCCGAAGAGGGATTCCATGAAGCTGCGTGTTATGGGTTCCTCCTCGCTCATAGTCTGCTTTCCCTCCATGCCTGAGATGGCGGATTCTGAAGAAGCCAGTTCCGCATGGGCCCTATTTGCTTAGAGGAGCTCTTGGTGAGGAGGTCTTTGATGGTGGCTTCCTTTTTTGTCCTGGCAGAGGACATCGGCACGTCTTTGGTTATGCCCAAAGGGTTGCCCTCGTGTCGCAGTAACTTCCCCTCTCCCAATGGTCGGGCAGGTGTTGTCAGCGCCTCCCGCTGAGCCTGCGTCCTCTGTCAGGCTTCCCGGTCTCTTGGCTTGCCTCACTCAGCCTGGATCTGCTGCCAGCCAAAGGCAGCACCGGGGATGACCTCGTTACCAGCCTTGGTGTAAGCTCAGACATTTCTATCATGCACTTGTTCATAGTACATGGATTACATCTCCGTACCCAGTAGCAGCTCTGGTGCAGACCTCCAGTCCACCACCCACTCACTCCGGGTCTCGGGCTCTCCCTCCCCGTCCAGTTAGTATAGCATCCGATTCACAAGCCCGTAGATGCCCAAGGTTGGAGTAATCTTCTACACAGAGACCACTATTATTGCTGCCTGGTCCCTTTGACCTTCGTTCGAGCCCCGCCTCTTGATCTCCTTTCTGTTCCTGTGATGGGGGTGGGAGGTGGGGATATGCGCAAGGTCTGTTTGGTGTCTACTCCAGGCGCAGTCTCACTCTTGAACTCTGCGCAGCGTGGGCGACGTCCACCGCTACTCAGCTCTCCTGCTGACCTTAAACTGGAGTCTCCCCCCTCAAGGTATGGCCTCTTCGCCCTGCTGGGCTTAATTAGTTCTGCCCTGCTGCCATCTTAGAGTCAGGCAGTCTTGGGCGCTTCCTGCAGCCTTTTCTACTGGAATAGCAGGCTTCCAAGGGGTGTCAACCACTTCCTGCCCCGCTGCTGCAACCCTCAATGGGTCAGCCCGTGGCGTCCAGTGTGGTCTGAGGGGCCTCTCTTCTTGCTGCAGTCCGGTGGAGTGAGATGGGGATGCAGGATACTGCAGGGCCGGTCGGGTGACGGTCCTCTGCTAGACCAATACCCTCAACCCGCCCCCACCCCTGTAGCGGGCGCACTCACCGGTACAGTCGCTCACACCCGTGCCCATCTCCTCTGTGTTGACTGCCCGTTTCACCACGATCCTCGCTTTAGCGGCATCTGGCCTCCATCTTGTGCCTGTGCCGGTCAGGTCAACGAGCCTGGGTCCCCTCTCTGGGTCCACTGATCGCACTTCGGGACTCACGGTGGGATGCCCCTGATTTCTCCTGCCGGGTGCAATTTCAATGGGGTGGCTAGCCTGCCGGGGACCGCTGTTCTAGTTTCGGCGCAGTGGAGCTCCGTGGATAGGCTACTGCTCAGTCGCCATCTTGAACATGCCCCCCCGGGTAACAGCTATTTAAACTCAGCACAGAACATCCCCAACAAGTATTATTTATTTTAACTCTTGCCTAAAAGTAAGATTATTTTCTTGGTTGTTAAGAGCACCTTAGCAAAGAGCTACAAAGTTAGATACGTTTAATAATATAACACCATATTTCAATCTAACGTACAGATATGCTTATATCTTTACCACAACTCATGAAAAATAATACATAAAAATAGCACTTAAATATAATACATAGAGTGGGGCTTTAGAACAGACTCCTTCCTTCAGACTTCGGTTAATCTGGTTACAAAAAACATTACAAAAAAGAAATAAATATTTTTTGGCTCTCTCCATGGTAAAGTATAGAGAACATTTTTAAAAATTTATTTAACTCGAACATAAATACTAAACATATTTTGATATTACATAAATTCATTTTATATATGTATTTTTAATGTAGAACAAAATAAAAATGTGCCAGCACTATTAATCAATCTTTAATTAATGGAAATATATTAAATTATATGAAAATATTTTTTTTAAGTCAAAATTGGAAAAATAAATTCCTACCGAAAAATATATTATGCTTTAATAATTATAAAAAGTGATGTATAGAATTAAATAAAATGTATTTAATTATTCTATAAAAGTTATTGTTACATTAATTCAACAGTATTTCCGATGGGATTTTATTTTAGTTTCCTGCCTTCATTATTGCCTATAGGAGGATCTTGCAGTGATTGGCCATGTATGGTGCTGGACTTACTACTGTCTTTTAGTAATAACTTACACCCAGATTTTGTGAATAACCAGAACCCGTACTCTTACTCAAAAGTGTAAATTACTCAAAATTGTAAGTTACCTTTGTGAATTAGGCCCTTAGTACCTTAATCGCATCTTCATATCATGTGAAACAAATCATGACTTTGAATTCTTCAGGATTATGTCACAGAATATAAACCCCAAGTTTAAATGAAACAGTCTTTAATGTCTTTAGCAATATTCAAAGTGTAATGATTAAAATAGTTCAACGTTCATTTTCTCAACACAACTTAGTTTTCAGAATTCTTCTCTGGTGTTTCCAAGTTCCCTCCATCAAACCGCCAGAGAAACGGCTGTTCATCGCAAAAGGAAATTCTGAAACTACGTAGAAAAGCCCTAGATTCAACAAAAGTGTATCACATTTGCGTAGCAAGGACACTGTGAAACAGGAGGAAAGATATACCTGATAACCCAAGATGACTGCCTCCATCTTAAAAACAATATGAAAGTTCTGGGACTGCTGAGAAACATAGTATGTCGCCTGGGTGCCATCACTTAAGGTGTTCTCCATACATGCCAAACCTTAAATTAGACAGCACCGACACCTTTTGGAGACCATCATCCTTTCCTTCTCTGTAATGGACTTTGCGCTAGAGGTAAGCTATATCGCCTGATATGTCTCCTCATATTGTTATGGCCTTGTTTGAACCATTACGCTTTTCTTATTTTTATTGAATTGGTATGAGAATGTTATTTGATTTATTTCTTAACTCTAATGTTGTTTTGTGCTGGTACATACTTAACCCAAATTTTCTCTGAGAGAAGCCTATCCGATATTCTGTAGTTACAAGGATAAGCCCAGAATACCTCACAGAAATCTGTGTTTATTTTATGCACAAGAAGGGCTACATGTAGCAATAGGTAGGTTACAAATAGTGGATGAAAATTGGGCGCCAGATTTTTGCAACCTGCTTGCCATTTTGCAATTCAGGCCGAGTACTAATCAGTTGCATCACAAATGCCAATTCACAGGGGATCACAGAACAATATGCTTGATGAATAATAATTAGACATGGTTAGAGATTGGGTTACTAGTTGACTGGGGTATGAGCCCTGATCAAGCAACAACCACAATCCTAGTCAGGGTAAGAGATAAGCAAACCCTGGCAGCTTGGCACAGAGTAATCAGGCTTAACTTAGAGGCAGTGTATAAAGTATTAGTGCAACACGTTGACAGCAAAACTGTGAAAACACCACACAAAAAGATCCCACGCCAGGTTGGAAAAATAGATCTGACTTTAATAAATAGAATCAGAGATATTGATTTTTTCAGGTTATAGTGCAAATAGCACCAAAAAGCACAAAGCTATATTAGGGATATCTGGCCGTGTAAGACTGGAACAAAGTCACAAGTTAAGGCCGACCGCGATGGAGTGTGGGCCAGCTACAGGGACCCAGTTACACTTGCTTAACAGATTACTTTAAATCCTGGTTGCATAGCTCTGCGCCAAAGTTGCGCCACGCAGCCGAAGTGATGCATCGGTTCTGAGTAGGATTGAGGCTGCGGTGCGAGGTTTTGTTGCGTTGACATCGAGGATCCTGTCGGCGAAGCTTCTGATATGAAGTATGGTATCGAGGATGCAATACACAGTTGAGGCAATCCGTTGATTCCAATGAGTAATGAAGCTGTGACGCCGATGTTTGGCATCGTTCTTAAGGCTCCCATTAACGAGAGATGTGAAGAGCTGAACATGGAAAGTGTCGCACAGTGGCGGCTCTAAAGGTGATGCGTCAGTCCCGAGATGTGGGTTGTGGTGGCAATGCAATTTGTTTGCGACTAGTCCAATCCTTGCTTCAGCAGCGATGCTACTCGGAGATGTGCCGCTCAACTGAAAAGATGCGTTGGTTCTGCTCGGGGATGCGCTGTTCAGCAGAGAAGATGCATTGGTTCTGCTGGTAAGGCCCTTAGGCCCCCTTAAATTCCTATTTAAGTGGCACCACTGGGGTCGCACCACTTGGCAGGGTAGACTCACAGATGGCAGAGTCCAGGTGCTGATGCAAGTAGGTTGGAGTTATATCCCTGAGGCTTCAGATCAGAAGGCCAGACAACTAGTCCTTGGAGTCACTCTGGGTTCTGGGGCAAGAGATACGCGTCCAGTCCTTCTCACCCTGGCAAGAAGGCAGCAGGCAGCAGTACGGCACAGCAAAGCAGGAGTCCAACAGAGTTTAGTCTATCAGAGTGGCAGTCCTTGAGCAGCACAGCACAGCAGTCCTTCTTGGTAGAAAGGTCCAGAAGTGTACTCCAGTGGTGGTGTCTGAGGTCCAGTGCTTATACACAGTGGTGCCGTCAAAGTGGGGGAGACTTAAAAGGCATGTCTTTGAAGTGCACAGATGCCCTCCCTTCCTGCCCTGGCTCCAGACTCACTACAGGGGGTATGTAACCCTTTGTGTGCAGACAGGACACAGCCTATTTAGGTGTAAGTGAGTCTGTGCCCAGCTCCGCCCACCCATCATGCCATAGATGGCCCATTGAGATACACCTAAGCTCCCATTGTGTGTGGCTGTCTAGGAGGAATACACAAAGCCCCACTGCTAACCACACACAGTTATTTTCAGAGACAGGGTAGTGGCACCAAATGGATAAAGCAAGAACATACCAACCCTCTAAAATAGCATTCACAGAATTAGTATTTAAAATACAACTTCGCCATAAGTTTGGATTATAAATTGTGATTCCAGAGGCACCAGACTTGAAGGGTTGATCTCGTCCGAATTGGGAATTACACTTATAAAGTGTGATAAGGTAATCCAAATATTATCCCATGGGAGAGATAGGCCTTGCAGTATTGAAAAAAAATGAATTTTTGAGTTTTTCCCTACCAGGAACATGTAAAAATTAAAAGTACATGTCCTGCCTTTTAAATATATTGCATCTTGCCCCCTGGGTTTTTCCAGGGCCTACTTAAGAGGTGATTTATATGTATAAAAAGAGAAGGTTTGGACCTGGCAAACGGTTTACTTTGCCAGGTCGACATGGCAGTGTAAACTTCACACACATGATCTGCAATGGCAGGCCTGAGTCATGGTTAAAGGGCTAATTAAGTGTGTGGCTCAATCAGTGCCGCAGGCCTACTAGCAAAACCAAAGGAAATGATGGACGGAGTGTTGAACATTGCAAGCACTCACCCCCAGTCAACTGATCTGGGTTTAATCCATCACCATTCTTTAGCCCACTCTGCCACCCCAGTTCAGACATGGCCATATGCAAATCAGTCTGACCCTGTGCCTCATGGGAACAGTCCAGCCCGAACTACCAAGCCATGTCTTCCCTGGACCGGAAACAAGCTTCCTAGACCGGTTTCTGGCATTTCAGCCGTCTTCAGCCAGGCTTGCTTGAATCCAGTGGCAAAGTGAGCAAGGGACTCACGTCTGAGCATACCCTGCCAACTTATGGCGAACAAAGCAAAACCAAAGGAAATGATGGACGGAGTGTTGAACATTGCAAGCACTCACCCCCAGTCAACTGATCTGGGTTTAATCCATCACCATTCTTTAGCCCACTCTGCCACCCCAGTTCAGACATGGCTATATGCAAATCAGTCTGACCCTGTGCCTCATGGGAACAGTCCAGCCCGAACTACCAAGCCATGTCTTCCCTGGACCGGAAACAAGCTTCCTAGACCGGTTTCTGGCATTTCAGCCGTCTTCAGCCAGGCTTCCTTGAATCCAGTGGCAAAGTGAGCAAGGGACTCACGTCTGAGCATACCCTGCTAATTTATGGCGAACAAAGCAAAACCAAAGGAAATGATGGACGGAGTGTTGAACATTGCAAGCACTCACCCCCTAGTCAACTGATCTGGGTTTAATCCATCACCATTCTTTAGCCCACTCTGCCACCCCAGTTCAGACATGGCCATATGCAAATCAGTCTGACCCTGTGCCTCATGGGAACAGTCCAGCCCGAACTACCAAGCCATGTCTTCCCTGGACCGGAAACAAGCTTCCTAGACCGGTTTCTGGCATTTCAGCCGTCTTCAGCCAGGCTTGCTTGAATCCAGTGGCAAAGTGAGCAAGGGACTCACGTCTGAGCATACCCTGCCAACTTATGGCGAACAAAGCAAAACCAAAGGAAATGATGGACGGAGTGTTGAACATTGCAAGCACTCACCCCCAGTCAACTGATCTGGGTTTAATCCATCACCATTCTTTAGCCCACTCTGCCACCCCAGTTCAGACATGGCCATATGCAAATCAGTCTGACCCTGTGCCTCATGGGAACAGTCCAGCCCGAACTACCAAGCCATGTCTTCCCTGGACCGGAAACAAGCTTCCTAGACCGGTTTCTGGCATTTCAGCCGTCTTCAGCCAGGCTTGCTTGAATCCAGTGGCAAAGTGAGCAAGGGACTCACGTCTGAGCATACCCTGCCAACTTATGGCGAACAAAGCAAAACCAAAGGAAATGATGGACGGAGTGTTGAACATTGCAAGCACTCACCCCCAGTCATCTGATCTGGGTTTAATCCATCACCATTCTTTAGCCCACTCTGCCACCCCAGTTCAGACATGGCCATATGCAAATCAGTCTGACCCTGTGCCTCATGGGAACAGTCCAGCCCGAACTACCAAGCCATGTCTTCCCTGGACCGGAAACAAGCTTCCTAGACCGGTTTCTGGCATTTCAGCCGTCTTCAGCCAGGCTTGCTTGAATCCAGTGGCAAAGTGAGCAAGGGACTCACGTCTGAGCATACCCTGCCAACTTATGGCGAACAAAGCAATACCAAAGGAAATGATGGACGGAGTGTTGAACATTGCAAGCACTCACCCCCAGTCAACTGATCTGGGTTTAATCCATCACCATTCTTTAGCCCACTCTGCCACCCCAGTTCAGACATGGCCATATGCAAATCAGTCTGACCCTGTGCCTCATGGGAACAGTCCAGCCCGAACTACCAAGCCATGTCTTCCCTGGACCGGAAACAAGCTTCCTAGACCGGTTTCTGGCATTTCAGCCGTCTTCAGCCAGGCTTGCTTGAATCCAGTGGCAAAGTGAGCAAGGGACTCACGTCTGAGCATACCCTGCCAACTTATGGCGAACAAAGCAAAACCAAAGGAAATGATGGACGGAGTGTTGAACATTGCAAGCACTCACCCCCAGTCAACTGATCTGGGTTTAATCCATCACCATTCTTTAGCCCACTCTGCCACCCCAGTTCAGACATGGCCATATGCAAATCAGTCTGACCCTGTGCCTCATGGGAACAGTCCAGCCCGAACTACCAAGCCATGTCTTCCCTGGACCGGAAACAAGCTTCCCAGACCGGTTTCTGGCATTTCAGCCGTCTTCAGCCAGGCTTGCTTGAATCCAGTGGCAAAGTGAGCAAGGGACTCACGTCTGAGCATACCCTGCCAACTTATGGCGAACAAAGCAAAACCAAAGGAAATGATGGACGGAGTGTTGAACATTGCAAGCACTCACCCCCAGTCAACTGATCTGGGTTTAATCCATCACCATTCTTTAGCCCACTCTGCCACCCCAGTTCAGACATGGCCATATGCAAATCAGTCTGACCCTGTGCCTCATGGGAACAGTCCAGCCCGAACTACCAAGCCATGTCTTCCCTGGACCGGAAACAAGCTTCCTAGACCGGTTTCTGGCATTTCAGCCGTCTTCACCCAGGCTTGCTTGAATCCAGTGGCAAAGTGAGCAAGGGACTCACGTCTGAGCATACCCTGCCAACTTATGGCGAACAAAGCAAAACCAAAGGAAATGATGGACAGAGTGTTGAACATTGCAAGCACTCACCCCCAGTCAACTGATCTGGGTTTAATCCATCACCATTCTTTAGCCCACTCTGCCACCCCAGTTCAGACATGGCCATATGCAAATCAGTCTGACCCTGTGCCTCATGGGAACAGTCCAGCCCGAACTACCAAGCCATGTCTTCCCTGGACCGGAAACAAGCTTCCTAGACCGGTTTCTGGCATTTCAGCCGTCTTCAGCCAGGCTTGCTTGAATCCAGTGGCAAAGTGAGCAAGGGACTCACGTCTGAGCATACCCTGCCAACTTATGGCGAACAAAGCAAAACCAAAGGAAATGATGGACGGAGTGTTGAACATTGCAAGCACTCACCCCCAGTCAACTGATCTGGGTTTAATCCATCACCATTCTTTAGCCCACTCTGCCACCCCAGTTCAGACATGGCCATATGCAAATCAGTCTGACCCTGTGCCTCATGGGAACAGTCCAGCCCGAACTACCAAGCCATGTCTTCCCTGGACCGGAAACAAACTTCCTCGACCGGTTTCTGGCATTTCAGCCGTCTTCAGCCAGGCTTGCTTGAATCCAGTGGCAAAGTGAGCAAGGGACTCACGTCTGAGCATACCCTGCCAACTTATGGCGAACAAAGCAAAACCAAAGGAAATGATGGACGGAGTGTTGAACATTGCAAGCACTCACCCCCAGTCAACTGATCTGGGTTTAATCCATCACCATTCTTTAGCCCACTCTGCCACCCCAGTTCAGACATGGCCATATGCAAATCAGTCTGACCCTGTGCCTCATGGGAACAGTCCAGCCCGAACTACCAAGCCATGTCTTCCCTGGACCGGAAACAAGCTTCCTAGACCAGTTTCTGGCATTTCAGCCGTCTTCAGCCAGGCTTGCTTGAATCCAGTGGCAAAGTGAGCAAGGGATTCACGTCTGAGCATACCCTGCCAACTTATGGCGAACAAAGCAAAACCAAAGGAAATGATGGACGGAGTGTTGAACATTGCAAGCACTCACCCCCAGTCAACTGATCTGGGTTTAATCCATCACCATTCTTTAGCCCACTCTGCCACCCCAGTTCAGACATGGCCATATGCAAATCAGTCTGACCCTGTGCCTCATGGGAACAGTCCAGCCCGAACTACCAAGCCATGTCTTCCCTGGAGCGGAAACAAGCTTCCTAGACCGGTTTCTGGCATTTCAGCCGTCTTCAGCCAGGCTTGCTTGAATCCAGTGGCAAAGTGAGCAAGGGACTCACGTCTGAGCATACCCTGCCAACTTATGGCGAACAAAGCAAAACCAAAGGAAATGATGGACGGAGTGTTGAACATTGCAAGCACTCACCCCCAGTCAACTGATCTGGGTTTAATCCATCACCATTCTTTAGCCCACTCTGCCACCCCAGTTCAGACATGGCCATATGCAAATCAGTCTGACCCTGTGCCTCATGGGAACAGTCCAGCCCGAACTACCAAGCCATGTCTTCCCTGGACCGGAAACAAGCTTCCTAGACCGGTTTCTGGCATTTCAGCCGTCTTCAGCCAGGCTTGCTTGAATCCAGTGGCAAAGTGAGCAAGGGACTCACGTCTGAGCATACCCTGCCAACTTATGGCGAACAAAGCAAAACCAAAGGAAATGATGGACGGAGTGTTGAACATTGCAAGCACTCACCCCCAGTCAACTGATCTGGGTTTAATCCATCACCATTCTTTAGCCCACTCTGCCACCCCAGTTCAGACATGGCCATATGCCAATCAGTCTGACCCTGTGCCTCATGGAAACAGTCCAGCCCGAACTACCAAGCCATGTCTTCCCTGGACCGGAAACAAGCTTCCTAGACCGGTTTCTGGCATTTCAGCCGTCTTCAGCCAGGCTTGCTTGAATCCAGTGGCAAAGTGAGCAAGGGACTCACGTCTGAGCATACCCTGCCAACTTATGGCAAACAAAGCAAAACCAAAGGAAATGATGGACGGAGTGTTGAACATTGCAAGCACTCACCCCCAGTCAACTGATCTGGGTTTAATCCATCACCATTCTTTAGCCCACTCTGCCACCCCAGTTCAGACATGGCCATATGCAAATCAGTCTGACCCTGTGCCTCATGGGAACAGTCCAGCCCGAACTACCAAGCCATGTCTTCCCTGGACCGGAAACAAGCTTCCTAGACCGGTTTCTGGCATTTCAGCCGTCTTCAGCCAGGCTTGCTTGAATCCAGTGGCAAAGTGAGCAAGGGACTCACGTCTGAGCATACCCTGCCAACTAATGGCGAACAAAGCAAAACCAAAGGAAATGATGGACGGAGTGTTGAACATTGCAAGCACTCACCCCCAGTCAACTGATCTGGGTTTAATCCATCACCATTCTTTAGCCCACTCTGCCACCCCAGTTCAGACATGGCCATATGCAAATCAGTCTGACCCTGTGCCTCATGGGAACAGTCCAGCCCGAACTACCAAGCCATGTCTTCCCTGGACCGGAAACAAGCTTCCTAGACCGGTTTCTGGCATTTCAGCCGTCTTCAGCCAGGCTTGCTTGAATCCAGTGGCAAAGTGAGCAAGGGACTCACGTCTGAGCATACCCTGCCAACTTGCAGCAAAACCAAAGGAAATGATGGACGGAGTGTTGAACATTGCAAGCACTCACCCCCAGTCAACTGATCAGGGTTTAATCCATCACCATTCTTTAGCCCACTCTGCCACCCCAGTTCAGACATGGCCATATGCAAATCAGTCTGACCCTGTGCCTCATGGGAACAGTCCAGCCCGAACTACCAAGCCATGTCTTCCCTGGACCGGAAACAAGCTTCCTAGACCGGTTTCTGGCATTTCAGCCGTCTTCAGCCAGGCTTGCTTGAATCCAGTGGCAAAGTGAGCAAGGGACTCACGTCTGAGCATACCCTGCCAACTTATGGCGAACAAAGCAAAACCAAAGGATATGATGGACGGAGTGTTGAACATTGCAAGCACTCACCCCCAGTCAACTGATCTGGGTTTAATCCATCACCATTCTTTAGCCCACTCTGCCACCCCAGTTCAGACATGGCCATATGCAAATCAGTCTGACCCTGTGCCTCATGGGAACAGTCCAGCCCGAACTACCAAGCCATGTCTTCCCTGGACCGGAAACAAGCTTCCTAGACCGGTTTCTGGCATTTCAGCCGTCTTCAGCCAGGCTTGCTTGAATCCAGTGGCAAAGTGAGCAAGGGACTCACGTCTGAGCATACCCTGCCAACTTATGGCGAACAAAGCAAAACCAAAGGAAATGATGGACGGAGTGTTGAACATTGCAAGCACTCACCCCCAGTCAACTGATCTGGGTTTAATCCATCACCATTCTTTAGCCCACTCTGCCACCCCAGTTCAGACATGGCCATATGCAAATCAGTCTGACCCTGTGCCTCATGGGAACAGTCCAGCCCGAACTACCAAGCCATGTCTTCCCTGGACCGGAAACAAGCTTCCTAGACCAGTTTCTGGCATTTCAGCCTTCTTCAGCCAGGCTTGCTTGAATCCAGTGGCAAAGTGAGCAAGGGACTCACGTCTGAGCATACCCTGCCAACTTATGGCGAACAAAGCAAAACCAAAGGAAATGATGGACGGAGTGTTGAACATTGCAAGCACTCACCCCCAGTCAACTGATCTGGGTTTAATCCATCACCATTCTTTAGCCCACTCTGCCACCCCAGTTCAGACATGGCCATATGCAAATCAGTCTGACCCTGTGCCTCATGGGAACAGTCCAGCCCGAACTACCAAGCCATGTCTTCCCTGGACCGGAAACAAGCTTCCTAGACCAGTTTCTGGCATTTCAGCTGTCTTCAGCCAGGCTTGCTTGAATCCAGTGGCAAAGTGAGCAAGGGACTCACGTCTGAGCATACCCTGCCAACTTATGGCGAACAAAGCAAAACCAAAGGAAATGATGGACGGAGTGTTGAACATTGCAAGCACTCACCCCCAGTCAACTGATCTGGGTTTAATCCATCACCATTCTTTAGCCCACTCTGCCACCCCAGTTCAGACATGGCCATATGCAAATCAGTCTGACCCTGTGCCTCATGGGAACAGTCCAGCCCGAACTACCAAGCCATGTCTTCCCTGGACCGGAAACAAGCTTCCTTGACCGGTTTCTGGCATTTCAGCCGTCTTCAGCCAGGCTTGCTTGAATCCAGTGGCAAAGTGAGCAAGGGACTCAGGCTGATGACGGCTGATAGCCAGAAACCGGTCCTAGGATGCTTGATTCCGGTCCAGGGAAGACATGGCTTGGCAGTTCGGGCTGGACTGTTCCCATGAGGCACAGGGTCAAGACTGATTTGCATATGGCCATGTCTAAACTGGGGTGGTGTAGTGGGCAAAAGAACGATGGATTTAACCCAGATCTCTTGACTGGGGGAGAATGTATGCATTGTCAGCATTCCGTCCATCATTCGTTTGTTGTAACGCTTTTCGCCCTAAGTGGGATGGGTATTCCCAGACGTGGGACCCGTGCTCACTGTGCCACTGGAGTCAAGCTATCCTGGCTGATGACGGCTGATAGCCAGAAACCGGTCCTAGGATGCTTGATTAAGGTCCAGGGAAGACATGGCTTGGCAGTTCGGGCTGGACTGTTCCCATGAGGCACAGGGTCAAGACTGATTTGCATATGGCCATGTCTAAAATGGGGTGGTGTAGTGGGCAAAAGAACGATGGATTTAACCCAGATCTCTTGACTGGGGGAGAATGTATGCATTGTCAGCATTCCGTCCATCATTTGTTTGTTGTAACGCTTTTCGCCCTAAGTGGGATGGGTATTCCCAGACGTGGGACCCGTGCTCACTGTGCCACTGGAGTCAAGCTATCCTGGCTGATGACGGCTGATAGCCAGAAACCGGTCCTAGGATGCTTGATTCCGGTCCAGGGAAGACATGGCTTGGCAGTTCGGGCTGGACTGTTCCCATGAGGCACAGGGTCAAGACTGATTTGCATATGGCCATGTCTAAACTGGGGTGGTGTAGTGGGCAAAAGAACGATGGATTTAACCCAGATCTCTTGACTGGGGGAGAATGTATGCATTGTCAGCATTCCGTCCATCATTTGTTTGTTGTAACGCTTTTCGCCCTAAGTGGGATGGGTATTCCCAGACGTGGGACCCATGCTCACTGTGCCACTGGAGTCAAGCTATCCTGGCTGATGACGGCTGATAGCCAGAAACCGGTCCTAGGATGCTTGATTCCGGTCCAGGGAAGACATGGCTTGGCAGTTCGGGCTGGACTGTTCCCATGAGGCACAGGGTCAAGACTGATTTGCATATGGCCATGTCTAAACTGGGGTGGTGTAGTGGGCAAAAGAACGATGGATTTAACCCAGATCTCTTGACTGGGGGAGAATGTATGCATTGTCAGCATTCCGTCCATCATTAGTTTGTTGTAACGCTTTTCGCCCTAAGTGGGATGGGTATTCCCAGACGTGGGACCCGTGCTCACTGTGCCACTGGAGTCAAGCTATCCTGGCTGATGACGGCTGATAGCCAGAAACCGGTCCTAGGATGCTTGATTCCGGTCCAGGGAAGACATGGCTTGGCAGTTCGGGCTGGACTGTTCCCATGAGGCACAGGGTCAAGACTGATTTGCATATGGCCATGTCTAAAATGGGGTGGTGTAGTGGGCAAAAGAACGATGGATTTAACCCAGATCTCTTGACTGGGGGAGAATGTATGCATTGTCAGCATTCCGTCCATCATTTGTTTGTTGTAACGCTTTTCGCCCTAAGTGGGATGGGTATTCCCAGACGTGGGACCCATGCTCACTGTGCCACTGGAGTCAAGCTATCCTGGCTGATGACGGCTGATAGCCAGAAACCGGTCCTAGGATGCTTGATTCCGGTCCAGGGAAGACATGGCTTGGCAGTTCGGGCTGGACTGTTCCCATGAGGCACAGGGTCAAGACTGATTTGCATATGGCCATGTCTAAACTGGGGTGGTGTAGTGGGCAAAAGAACGATGGATTTAACCCAGATCTCTTGACTGGGGGAGAATGTATGCATTGTCAGCATTCCGTCCATCATTTGTTTGTTGTAACGCTTTTCGCCCTAAGTGGGATGGGTATTCCCAGACGTGGGACCCGTGCTCACTGTGCCACTGGAGTCAAGCTATCCTGGCTGATGACGGCTGATAGCCAGAAACCGGTCCTAGGATGCTTGATTCCGGTCCAGGGAAGACATGGCTTGGCAGTTCGGGCTGGACTGTTCCCATGAGGCACAGGGTCAAGACTGATTTGCATATGGCCATGTCTAAAATGGGGTGGTGTAGTGGGCAAAAGAACGATGGATTTAACCCAGATCTCTTGACTGGGGGAGAATGTATGCATTGTCAGCATTCCGTCCATCATTTGTTTGTTGTAACGCTTTTCGCCCTAAGTGGGATGGGTATTCCCAGACGTGGGACCCGTGCTCACTGTGCCACTGGAGTCAAGCTATCCTGGCTGATGACGGCTGATAGCCAGAAACCGGTCCTAGGATGCTTGATTCCGGTCCAGGGAAGACATGGCTTGGCAGTTCGGGCTGGACTGTTCCCATGAGGCACAGGGTCAAGACTGATTTGCATATGGCCATGTCTAAACTGGGGTGGTGTAGTGGGCAAAAGAACGATGGATTTAACCCAGATCTCTTGACTGGGGGAGAATGTATGCATTGTCAGCATTCCGTCCATCATTTGTTTGTTGTAACGCAGGCCTACTAGCAGCATTTAATTAACAGGTCCTTGGTACATGTATTACCACTTTACTAGGGACTTATAAGTAAATATTACACCAATTGGGAATGAACCAATATTGCCATGTTGAAGGGAGAGAGCACAAGCACTTAAGCACTGGTAATTAGTGGTGAAGGGTACAGTCCTAATATCAGCACAAACAAGGTCAGAAAAGTGGAGAAGGAAGGCAAAAAGTTGGGGGGAAGACCACCCTAAGGTTGTCGCTTTATCACTACCGCCCTCCTCACGGTAACAAGATCTCGGTTGTACATGGCGTGGCGTTCGGGTCCCCTTCCGTGAGGCCACAAGAATATTTGAAGTTATCCACAGTCGTCTTCACCAGCGCGGTTATCCTTTCCCTACCGGTTCCCCTGAAGAAGGGACGTGACAGTCCCGAAATGCATCGGGCATGACTACAAACATGTTTCATTTGGCAAAAGCGAACACTGTGTTTTGACGCTACTACTATGTGTCATGATTCCAATCATTGATGTATAACTTTCATAAGTGCATTTACTTTTTTTGTTACATATGCAAGAATATGATAACAGTACTAAAAAGACATGTTTGTATCATAATTTTGTGCTTTTATCTTGTATGGAAAAATTTGTACGGTTTATTTGAACAAGGGTTGTCACCCTATAGGATCAGTGCGCAGTGTTCATGACCGCATGGATCATGTAATTTTTTGTTTCATTTTTCACACTTGATTTGACAGCAAGTGTCACACTGCAGCACCCTTGTTTTAATCAAGTATAATCTGACTAAAAGGTTTACACAGGAGTGCTCTTCCTCATATACTTGCCTTGTCGCGTCTAACAGACATATTGATATTTGTGAACCCTTGCAATTGACTACAAAACACAGAAAATGTGGCCTGCAAGACACTGCAGCCCTGCACCCTCACATTTACATTCCCAAACGAGGAACATTTTTTATAGAAACTCATGTTTCTTAAAAGAGCAGTTGTATCTTTAAAACAATATTTTCCATTTGAAAGATATCGAGTGAGAGGACTGGGTCCTCCATCAAAATCAGTTACCGCTGCCTTTGAGATGTCAGTAACTTTTTAATGGTTTGGAACCTCTATTGCGGTCACAAACCATTTTATGTCAGGACCAGAGGCACAAATTATGCTTCTCAAACTTTACTGCAATTTTTCAGCAGCCAATTAGAACAGTGAAAACACAAAATTACATTTCAAATAAGCCCCTCAACCAATCAGGGCTCACCACTTCCTATATCAGGGCAACCCAGAAAGCCTCCTCCTCTTTCTTTGCTGTTAAGTACCATCCTGCACGCTTTTGTTAAATATCAGGGCTCAATTTTATATATGCTTTTGCTGCATTGAGGTTTATCGCAGGTATACTGTGAATGATAACCTCTCTGTATATTGTGACAGGTTTATCTATTATAGTTGATGTCCGTGTGCTTCACAGGCCATCTTGTACTCTCCAGCCAGCGGGCTTCCACCGCGTCTCTCTCTTAGGCAGTCCTCTTTCTGTCCCCGCCCCCATGTGATGTCCTTTCACTCGGGAGAGTCGTGTGGAGCCGATACTTATCTCAGGCATTGCCTCAACCACTTTTTCTGACTACAAAGGACAGAGTCAGCATTTATTTAGACCATATGCCACCATATCTGTATTTCCACCTTGTGCCATTCCTAATTCAGCCCAATTTCACGCTACACACTCCTAGCATGTCTCAGTGACTCTGTTGCATATATGGCTCTAAGGGGCCCTGAGAAACTTTTGGAAACCACAGACCTTGTGGTGATGAGGTGACAACCTCTAGACAATCCAGGGGGTCTCTGCGCCCCCGGTTGTACTTGATACATCCCCATCTCCTCTATCTCCTTATACTCCTGGGGTGTGTGTGTTCCATTACCTACATCCTCAGCTAGGGATCAATCTGGCCCTTCCCCCAAACCATTGGAGCCCTCCACTGCAGAGGAGTTTCGATTTGGGGAAGGACAAGCTGAGGCCCTTGATACCTCATCCAACACTCATTTAACAAGTCTCTGGCACTAGCCCTGGAACCCTTTACCAGACAATTACGCCTTATTGCTAAACAAGTCCCCATCCATCCACCCTCCATCCCGGTTGATCTCCTTGCCTCTACTCTGGGCCCTTCCAAGGTACCCCCACCCCAGGAAGATACATTTCCTCACTTCAACGCCTTCGCCTTTCTCACCCACTCATTCATGATGGACCACATTTATAGGTCCCCTTTGGGGACCAGTCCCCCTCCCACTTCTGACCCTTCTGGTAACCAGCAGGTTCATGACTCCCCTTTCCCCCCACCTGACCCGTTACTCTCTCCTCCTTCTGACCTCAACCCTGTACCCTCCAAGAAATGACAGGTTTCCCCACCCTCAAATTCTTCCCAGGACCCCGCTCATGTAGACCGCCTTGATTTTGAACCTGACGAAATAGTCTACCCCAGGTCCAGTAACTGGACCCCTCACCCTGAAGTGGCAGCTTACATGCACACTCATCTCTACAAGGGTTTTGACACAGAGGTGCGTGTGAGGCTCTGCACTGAATGCCCATGCCCTACATTGCAAGACAAGTTGTCAGATACCCCAGAGGTAGATGCGAATATGAACACTTTTCTTGAATAGCATGCGAAAGACCTCAAGAAGGGCAGCGACTGGGCCTGACGGTCATGCCAAGACCGTTTATTGAGTGTCACTAGACCTCTGGAAACAAATCTGGAACTGGCAGTCGACGTCAAAGATTCTGGTGTCCCTATTGACCCTGAAGTTCTGGACAGTTAGACCCAATGTGCAATGCCAACTTTGCCATTTCTTCAGAAAGCAGGAAGTGCATTCAAATGCGTATCAATCCGAATCTCTCAGAGCTGGCCCGGCTGAGGCCTACTCTGTGGCTAACAGACTTCTGTTTGGCAACCCCTTCATTAAGGACCTGGGAAGATTCCTTAATACTTTCACTGCTCCTGATAAGGCTCAGTCTTCACTGAAGAAGGTACCCCACATGGGCCTCTTTGCCAGGGTCCGGCGTTCCTGAGGTCGCTAGGTTTCTAGGAGGTCTCTAGCAAAGGTATCATGACCGTCACAATTCCTCCTGGCAGGACTCTAACAACTGTCATTCCTTCTACCCCACTCATTCCCTCTTTCGTCTTTCTTAGAGCCAGGGAGGGTAGGGACGGCAGTCGTGCTGGTGCCTTCAGCGGATCACAGCTGTCACTTGCAGGTGAGACTGATTTTACCTTCAGAGACTTCCTTGGGGGTCGAATATGTTTCTTCCTTCACAACTGGGCTCAGCTTATTCAAGATGCCTGTATTCTCCAGATGGTGCAACAGTATTAGATAGAGTTTTATAGGATCCCCACGCAGAAAATTCCTCCTCCTCTTCTGACTTTTTACCTTCTAGACCATGCGATCATAGATGAAGAGATCCAAGATATGCTGAAGAAAACAGCCATCTTCCCTGCTTGCCGTCACCCAAGGGTGTTTTGCAGCACCATTTGTCTGATGTTGATGGTCTCTGTGCGTTAGCAGCTGTGGTTCCTACTGAATGTGGGGAAATCCAAGTAGACCCCCTCATGTTCAGTGTAATTCCTGGGTTTCCAAATAACTTACATGATGGCATTACTATTATTGCTCTCTCAGAAAGTTCAGGATGTCAAACAGTGATCTGAGATCCCTTCTGCCGAAGACGTTGGTCTACTTACGTCATATTGCTTGAATCGTGGAGCTTCTCGTCTCCTTCATTCAACCCATCATCCTGGACCATCTGCACTACCGAGGTCTCCCACGCCTCAGAATTCACCACCTCCAGAGGCGTTTGTCTTACTGTGATCTGGTTCCCCTGACACAAGAGACCAGGGACAAGATGGAATGGCGGGTTTGTCACATGGCGGCTACATCACATGGAGGCTTGGAACGACCATGCAATCTACGGGTCCAAGCTGGACATTATCACAGAGTCAGATGTGAGCGGATGGGGATGGGGGGCCCGTTGTGATTGATTTCTTCAGAAGGGGAGGGGTGTTGGTCTGAGGAGGAGCTGCACCTCCCCATCAACTGCCTGGAACTGCTGGCTGGGACCTTTGCTATCAGGACTCTGTCCCATGAGAAATTCTCAGGATGCATTCTCTTGCGGATGGAAAATGTGTCAGTCATCCATAGAGTCAACAAACTGAGGTGCACCAGGTCTCGGATGTTAGAGGAGATCGCCAAAGATTTTTGACTCTTTTGCATGCAGTGCAAGATTGCAGTAATCACTGAACATCTTCCTGGTCGTTCCTATGCGATCTCCGATTAGAACTCCAAGTTTCTGATGGATGCCAGCGGTAGGAGACTTGATCCGCCTCTCTTTCAATGGCTTCAGCATCTATGGGGTCCTTGTTGGATTGACCTGTTTGCTTCACGTCTCAACAGTCAGCTTCCAAAGTTCTCCAGCTGGAGGCCGGATCCTCTGGCCTTAGCAACAAATGCTTTTCGTCAGGACTGTAGTAAGGGTCTGATGTATGTTTTTCCTCCTTTCCTGATGATTCCTCGAGTGGCGGCTCAGGTGAGAGGTCAGAAGGCGATCTTGATCCTTGTGAAGCTGTTCTGGAGAGCTCAATCGTGGTTCCCAACTCTGATGGAGCTTTCATGCAACTTTCCAGTCCAACTCCCATCCTTCCAGGAACTTCTGACAGGTTCATAAGGGGGTCTCATCCTCTAGTACATCAGGGATCTCTTTGGCTCATGGCTTGGCATCTTTCAGGGGTGTTGGAGACAGCCTGGGCTTTCACAGCAGGCAGAGCTCTTTCGCTCCCAATCTCGGTTTTGAAATACACACAAGCGATACACATCTGTGTGGTGCCCCTGGGTCAGTTGGCGTGATCCCAATGTATTGATCCCCTTAGACACACTTATCAAATCTACAGAATTTCCTGTCATCTTTGGCAGCAGACGGAATGGCTTATTGATGGGTCAAAAACTTTTGATCAGCCATTTCAGCTGGTCACTTTCTTCTTGAGGGGAAATCAGTGACAAACATCCATTGCCTGTTAGGTTATGAGGGGCATTTCCATTTTGAATCCTCCTGCCCCTCGCTATTCTCATCTTTGGGGTGTGGAGATAGTCCTCTGGTTTGCACAGAACTGGCCTGAAAACTCATTATTGTCTCGTAAGCAATTGTCTGCTGAACTGACCCTTCTCCTAAGCCTCCTTTGTTGCCCCCGATTCTTTGGTGTGAGAGTTCTCGACATTGCAGGCAGAGTTTTTACTCCAGAAGGAGTTTCTTTTTCAAATTACCAAATGCATAAAGACTTTCTCAAAATGCATTTCTTATCCCAGTTATATGGATGATGTTCAGCTATGTGTTGTGCAGTGCCTTAGAACTTATGAATTGGTGACTCACCCTATTAGACGGGATGCAGCTGTACAGTGGTTGATTGCTCTTCCGAAGCCCTCTGACCCAGTAACTTCAGCTACTTTAGCACGTTGGGTCAAATGGCTATTGACTGAGGCTGGTGTTGATGTGAGTGTTTTTGGCATGCACCCTGTCAGGGGGTCGAAGTCTTTTGCCTTGGGTTCCCATCTAGAGGACATTATATGAGCTGCTGATTGGTCCTCCGATATACTTTTAACTGTTATTATTAAACCCCTACCACAAACGTTCCCTCTGTGGTGGTGGATCAGTTTTGAGGAAGCATAATCTGAGCCTCTGGTCCTTACATAAAATAAAAAAATCACAAGCATTTGTGTCAAGGATTTTCATTTCTGTAAAGGACATGGAGGCAAGGACTGTCCCGCCCATTGTTAATTGTTGCAATATATTGAATTACTCTGTTTACATTGATGAATGTTCCCTCCCTATGAGTATGTTTTGGGTCATTTTGCAGAGGTTACTCCTGACATATTGTCATGCAGGTTCACAGCAGAAGCAAAAGTGAGTTTTCCTGGCTAAGTACCCGCATTGCAGTTCCATTATTGACAACATCATCCACGAGTTGTCACAGCGATCTTTTTGTCTTGCACCAAATTGAAAGATTAAGTTCCAGTTCCTATGGTGCAGTTGGTCGTCGCACACATATTATTCAAAGTTCTTGGCCAAATTATGTTAAAAGAACTTAGGGGGATATTTACAAGAATTGTCGGTAAGCAGTTTTCACACTACTTAGCGACAATTTGTTTACCGCTGTCTATTGTCAAATCCTAATGCTATGTTTGCAGCGTATTTACAATACGCTTCTACGTGGCAATAGGATCAGCTAGCAGCGGCAATAAATGACACTAACGCCAGCGTCAATATGTTAAAAAAATCCAAGTTAGCGTGAACAAAAGTGACGACCGCACAATTAGCAGCAAGAAAGTTTGCGCTAGTTAGCCCAGCGTCACTTTTCACTGTAAAAAAGTTCAAATATACGCCGCTAAGGGGTAATATAAACCTAAATGCAGAATGAAGCAGCCAGGGCCAGGTTCAGCTCAGGACAACAACCCCCTTAATGCCCCAACAGCCAGGATAACCAGCCAGAGTCCATGGGGAAGAGTAAGAGGAAATGCAGATTCAGTCAGGAGGAGAATGAGATCCTGATTGTGAAGGTGACAAAGAATCAATACCAGCTCTTCGCCAGCTCCAAAGTGTCATTCGGGACCAAAAATGCTATATGGCAGTCCATAGTCAACAAGGTGAACTCTTTAGTAGAAGACAAGAGGACAGTGATGGGCCTCAAAAAATGTTGTCATGATGCCAAGTGCAAGACTAAGCAGAAACTGGCCAGCAATTGACAGACAGCACTGCAGACCGGAGGTCGGAGTCCAGCGCCCCAGGAGGAGCTCGATGCCTTGGAGGAACTGGTGTCCTCAGTCATTTGTGAGGAGTCAGTGGTTAGAGTAGAGGGAGTTGGCAGTGCTGACTATGACCAACTACATCAACAACTGTGTAAGTAACAACAAGGGAGGGAAATAGGTCATATTGTACTGTCCAGGCACCTATGCCTCAGCGCTATCCCACACTGTGTGCAGGTCAAACGCTAGCCACATAGGTACTTTGGGACTTATTCACAAGCGTTTTTCGCTGTTGGTATGATACTTTTCCCTTATTGAAAGTGACATACCAGTGGTGCATGAGCCTTGTAATTAAGCCCTTTATGTGTATAAACAATGACAAGTGAACAGTCAAGTGTCTTTTATTTAAATGCCTGCATCAGGCAGTGTTGAAAGTCTCACCGTCAGCCTAGATTAACACACAGTGTAATAGCAGTCATGTGCATTCTAGTCAAGATATGGCGCTTTCCTGTACTAACTATGGGGCATATATACCACAGTCTAGTGGAGCACAGTGTTGCCCCAAAATTGGTATCATGGTGTTCCAAAAGAATAGAAATGCAGGGTTGTGCTTGAAGCACCATAAGTCCAACACACCCCTGCATGTCCCTAAGTCCTTTTGTCTCCAAAATTGATCAGCGCAAGCTCAGCCACCATTGTGCCATGTTGCTGGGGTGTCTGCGCAGAAGTAACAAATGTTGATGTGTATGAAAGGACACCTTCCTGCACATAAACAATGCTTACAGGTGATTTGCTGTATCCATGTGTGCAAAAACCAAAGGAAATGATGAACGGAGTGTTGAACATTGCAAGCACTCACCCCCAGTTCGGGCTGGACTGTTCCCATGAGGCACAGGGTCAGACTGATTTGCATATGGCCATGTCTGAACTGGGGTGGCAGAGTGGGCTAAAGAACGGTGATGGATTAAACCCAGATCGGTTGACTGGGGGTGAGTGCTTGCAATGTTCAACACTCCGTCCATCATTTCCTTTGGTTTTGCTTTGTTCGCCATAAGTTGGCAGGGTATGCTCAGACGTGAGTCCCTTGCTCACTTTGCCACTGGATTCAAGCAAGCCTGGCTGAAGGCGGCTGAAATGCCAGAAACCGGTCCTAGGAAGCTTGTTTCCGGTCCAAGGAAGACATGGCTTGGCAGTTCGGGCTGGACTGTTCCCATGAGGCACAGGGTCAGACTGATTTGCATATGGCCATGTCTGAACTGGGGTGGCAGAGTGGGCTAAAGAACGGTGATGGATTAAACCCAGATCGGTTGACTGGGGGTGAGTGCTTGCAATGTTCAACACTCCTCCATCGTTTCCTTTGGTTTTGCTCTGTATCCATGTGTGCAGCACAATGCAGAACACAAACAAACAGCAAAACATTGGGAGAAACTGATAATTGTGTTTACCACATGTTGCACTCCGGAGAACAGGGCCACAACTTACAAGCCCCTTGCGCTGCTCCGTCTTTTTCAATAGTTGAAAAAGTGACCTACTGGTGGCGCAAGGAGCTTGTTGATAAGGCCCTAGTGTCTATCTCTCCTTAGTTGTTGGTACTGCCCCAGCCTTGTACATATGTATTACTCAAAATATGCCTTTTTTGGTGGAATGCTCATAGAAACATGCATTGCACGTCCCTTTCATGGTAAGTAAAGGGTGGGAAGGGGCATCATTCACAAGGTGGTATTAACCAACCGTAACTGGCTACACACTGCATTGCAAATAGGGAGAAGGGACCGCACGTCCGTGAGGTTTGGCTCCAATAGGTGTACAAGAGTGTGGGTGTCCACGTACAAGTGTACGAGATCTCCACACCCCCTCCGTTGACCATGAGGCACATTATTGCTTCTTAAAATATATTGCCTGACGTTTATTTACGTATGTATTACTTATAACGCATGCCTATTAGTTGCAGCGTCTCACTTTTGCACCTTAATCAGGTCGACTAGGAGTGGTTTTTACACTGGGCTGGTCCCGGTGTAGTCCTGAGGAAGAGCTGGGGGAAGCTCAAAACTAGTTGACTATATGCTAGGTACACGTATCCATTATAGTTAGGGCCTTTAGCATATCACCCTGTTTTTAATCCTATTAGCTAGGAGCAAGAATAAAATGGATTTGGCCCACTAGCTAATTATTTTAATTCACTTTATCCCACTCCACTACACTTTCACTTGCACTACACATAATTTGTACTTTTTAGTGCTCCTAAGTAATCCGCAAGTCGCAGCACGCCTCAGCCCGTAGAGGACTGAGAGGACCCCAATGATGAAGCATGTCACCGTGGGGAAACCCTGGTGAGTGAGGGGAGTCAAGAAAGAAAACATATTTTTCTTTCTCTCTTTTTGGTGGACTTCAGAATCCAATAGAATTCTGACACCTCTCTCTCTCTTAGGTTAGGTTCTTTTACCTGATAAATTCAGATAGTTTCTGCTTAGCTCTGTGCTTACCATCATGCCTAGAAACATCATCTATCACTGTCCTCATCTTGACTTTGATATGTTCACCTTGGACATTTGTGAACTGCCAAAGTGGCCATTCCTCCCCAATGACACTGAAATCATCCTCCTGACTGATATTTTGCAATTCCTCTACAAGTCTTGTGACATGTTTACCACAAGGACTCTGTCTGTTCATCCACTGTCTAAACACATCCTTTGGGCTTGTTGTCAAGTGAACTGGCCCAGTGTGACTAAATCTGTTTTGCACATGTAAATAAATAAATGCATCTTCAATTGCCAGATGGGTGTTGTCTGTCTTCAATGAAACAGGACAGGTGTCAACAATGGTTAATCTGTGTAGGCACTACATCACATACAGTCTACATTTTAAATTGTGGTGTCTGCAGACACTGAGACCTTGATAGTCAGTGAGATGTCCCAGTATGTGTGAAGGGCACAATGAGGCATATTTACAAGCCCCTATCTCGACAGGAACGTCCCTTTTACCGATGTTCATGTGGTGATAGGGGCTTCACCTTATTTAGAAGGCAGTGTTAAGCCACTTAATGTGGCTCAATGTCGCCTTGGAAATACATCACCCTTTCACCCTATAATTAGCATGAAAGGGGGGGCAATGGGTGTTACAGTGGGCGTTCTGCCACAACACACATTGATTTAGATGCTGCCCCATATTTACAAGGGTGACGTACAAACGAGGCAGTGCTTAAATCAAGACTACGTACAACCTGCACTTAACCTTGTGAAATGAGGAGAAATCCTGTCTCCTCTTTTTTTGCTGATTCTACGTGTGCTGCATTGTGCAGTACACATAGAGACAGCAAAACACCATGATTGATTGTTAATGTGCAGGTGTCCCTTCCTGCACATAAATAATCAGTCCCTCAACGCAGGCACCCTTGCACTATAGTGCAAGGGTGCCTGAGTTGGCATTTGATAGCTAAATATGGGACAGGTGCTTGGGAAAATGCAGGGGTGCCCCTTAGCATTGTACAAACGGAAAATCCCTGTGTTTTGAAATGGTTGGGGTGCAGTGCAGCAGATCTTGCTGCAGTTCAATGCTACAACATCTTCTCATGAATATGCCTCATTGTGGGAGAGGTAATATCCATGTCATGCACACCCAGCGTGTAATCAATAACCTACAGGATCAGTCATCACAAACACTAATTTGGGTATCAAACATGCATGGACTGAGGCACTCACAAGTGGCATGGGGGTCCTTGAAGGCATCAACATGCACTGGCATGAATAATGGCCATACAGCTGTAACACAGGAAATAGGAGAAATGATCAGACATCATGTAGCACATGTACCATTTGTTATTTTCAACTCATCTACATACAACATCTAGTAATTTAAATCATGTGTAGGTTCGTGTTGCATAGAGGAAGGGGTGTGAAATGACTGACTTACAGACACCACATGCTCAGTGTAGGAGTGTGTAGTACAAGACAATTCAGAAATAGTAGGTGCTTCTCTTGTGACTACAATTTGAGAGTGGCACTCACATCAAACCTTGCTTAACCACCTATTGACAGCTGAGTGTCAGAAGACACCAAACCTACATCATTTGTATGTCAGAGACTGCAAGGTGGTGTTGTTTTCCATCTCTCCAGCTCATCAGTCTACCATTGATCTCACATACTTGGATGCATGTAAACAATCACCATAATGCCTACAGTGGACTATTTTTTATGAGCTCTGCTGGCGATGCCTCATGTCAATTAATGAAAAGGAGGCGCAGTTCCACTTTGCGTGGTTTGGGCCATCGTGCAAATATGGGCCTAACTACTGCAGTCCACTACAGCAAAGTAGCAGGCAATAGGTTTTGAGGTGGGCATACAAACACAAGACACTGGCCCAGATTAGCAAGTCTGTGGCTAACTCAGTTCTAACAATTCCAAGTAGGAGGTGTTAGGGTGGACCTACAAGGGCTGGCATTTACATTCCTACGTGAAATGGGCTGTACCTATGCATACTTCATTCTGCAGCACACATAGAAGCATTAATTCACAGTGGGTAATGGTTTTTGTGCAGGAAGGTGTCCCTTCCTGCACATCAGAAAACATTACAAAATTATGAGTAGCAAATTCTATGTGTGCAACATGTAGCAGCACATATAGAAGTCACAAAGCACCATCAGTAATTGTCTAAGTGCAGGAAGAGACACCTACCTGCTAATGAACTATATTTCCCTGCAACACAGGCACCTTTGCACTAGGGTGCAAGAGTGCCTGCATTGGCGCTAGGAAGCCAAATTGTGTGCCAATGCTAGAGGAACAGCAGTAGTGTGCTGCATGATCTTAACTTTTGCGCATCATTGCGTTGGTAAACTGTTGGAGTTCGGTGTTAGCAATTGAGGATTGACGTCGCACACAGACAGATTTCTTGTACATATGCCCCATGGAGGCTTCAACCTGTTTCCAACATAACATGTCAACATTGAATAAAGTTATTTACTTGGAACACACAGTGTGAAGACAGGCGATAATATTCTTTCACTTACAACCTTGCCTGCCAACTATGATCCCCAGGTTGTGCAAGAGGTCACCCTCCTGGCCAACGCAATCCTGCCACCGATGTTTCAGCTGTCGGACAGTGCTGTCCACACCAAAGAGTCTTAGCATGTGGCTGTGGATGCGGTCCCACCGCAATTTCCGGACCTTCACATTATAGCCCTCGAAGACATGTCCCCCGCTCTCAGCCTTCTTGGGGAGGTAGAATTTAACCAGCCAGAAGAAAGTCCCAAACGGTTCCTCTGACATCCTCCCCTCCCTTCCTTCCCCCAACATCTTCGCCTACAGTAAGAAACCCACTATAAAAAGAAAACCCAAACTAAAGTAACAATAACTAACATATACTTAACTATATACCCAGTAGACAGACACCTGACAAAACAAGAGAGAAAACGTAAAAAACACGACAAATACGTGACACAGGACTTGACAGGGACAGTAGGTACAGCAGACTAGACACCACAAATACACTTTAGCTACACAGATTAAGCACAGTCCTGCAAAGACAACTGCACAGCTCAAAGGACACTATCAGTGTCAGTAAAAGTGAAAGTGTACAGCACAATCCCTGGGAATAGGATGCATTCTGACATCACTTCCTGTGCATTTGCGGCACATTTTGGGAGTTAGCGTGAATTGTTTCGCAGCTAAAGGTTTAGAGGGGAATTTCCAATGACAACTTGTGTACTTTGCGAGTGTTTTGTATAGCGGCTTGAAAAAAACTTCCCACTAACGTAAAATGCAGGGAAATAATTGTTGCTAAGTGGTATTTGACCTGTACTTGTACCATTGTTTACTCTGTTGCATGCCTGGAAACAGTCTATGGCTATAGCATGTGACATATGTTGTATACGTGGCTTTCCTTGGTCAGATTGATGGAGCAAGGACTTGTTTATGTGAGACTTGCTCGGACTCAATTCACTCGTTTTAACTATTAACATGAATTATTAATTGTGTTTTGTGAATAATCCTTGCAGATTACATTTACATAAAAGACAGAGAAGCTTGCCTATGTGTTTTCTAACCATTAATACGGATAGCGGACTAAAAGCGCAGCCTTAATAGGGAAATCTTTACTGCGCATGTGTCAATTGCATCTACGTAATGTGACGTTTAGCACCTTTGGAGGGAATTTCTCGCGCATCAAAAGAATTCAGTAGCATGGCGTCTTCAAGACCCACATGCATTGTACCTGCTTTGCTATTTAGAAAACGCTTTATTTACTAAGAGCTAACACAGGGAAAGTACTAATGAATAAAGGGAACTAGAGTAGAGCTAGGTGGTATACAGTGAAATCATTTATTTCTTGAATTAATATTTTCTCTTTTGACCTTTTATTAGTTCGTATTTTGGGCTGTCTTGCCATAACCCGAGTGATTGAGAAAAAGCCTTCTGCACATGTGTGACCGCTATTTCCCCTGGGAGGATGATCCCGACACCGACCATCTAAGCCCTGGGAACCAAGATGTCAGAAATGCAGTGCCAAAGTCATATGAACATTATTGATAAAAATGATTCAAATGTGAATAAACTCGGGAGGGAATAAAGTAAAATGCATATTAATAAGGGGATGGGTTTGGGAACAAAGAAAAATGCTATGCCATCATGGTGTGATGACCAAACGCCCCTTGCCTGTCCAATCAGAATTCGTATTTTTACGATATTGCAACTTTAGGGGGTGGTACATGAATCGCAAAAGGTATAATTGAGATAGTTTAGTTAGTTGGGGTGTGCGTGATCCTGTGGGGATGGTGATAGAGAAGATGTTGTCGGAGTTATTGATGATGCTGATGCTGTGAGATGCTGAAGAAGATTCAAATAGAGAATGACCTATCTAAAGCAATTGATTAGAAGATGATCGCGGAAGAATCTTGAGGAGGAAGAGAGTGTCAGAGAGGGGTGCGACGTGTTCGGCGGTTTAGAGAGGTTCACTGTCCTGTCCTGACTCCTGTCCTGAAGTCTTTGTCCCTGATCTTTCCCCGGGACCCTTACCAGCCCTTTGGCCAGGGGGTTGGTCTTCACACCATCTGTGATAACTAAAAAATTTGTATATTTCCTGAATGTACTGCTGTCTCTATCCTCTCCTTTCTGAGCAACGTCAATCTATTGAATCTGTGAATGTATTTGAATTTATTGAATCTTCTTCCCTAATGATTGATGGTGCCCGTTGTGTGTTTTTGAATGGTTCACTCACATTTACACTTTAGATAAAGGTTTTGAGAACTTCCTGAGTCCGTGTTTATTATTATAGATGAATTATTTGCAAGAGAGGTTATGTGCATCATCACCATCAACTAGTTCCATCTCATTTGGTTCATCGACCAAATGGAAAGAAATTATTGATCAGTAATAATAGTTAGGAAGAAATACAAAATATTGCAGTACTGATCAATTCATGAAATAAACAAACACCCTCCAGCGGCTAACCAGGTGAATTTGAGTTTATGTGTTATTGATGGGCCGAGGTGAATATATGCTATTGGAGTATCTGTTGTTGGTGCGCCGCTGGATCAAGATGTCTTTGCTTTAAACAGTGTATACGCTATCAACATGCAAACCCTCACAGAGTCATGCTGCCCCATACGTCACAATGTTTGATCGACAATGTATGTTTGTACAAGACATACAGGTTTCCATATTTTGTATGTGTGTCGATATATGTGTCAAGCACTTGTCCCATTCCAGTAAGGTGCGTATCACTGTCATGGGGTTGAGACACACAAATATGTGTCAACCAAGCATTTACTACTTTTGCCAAAGATTTGGAGGTGTGCATGCAAGGCACAAACGCCAACTGAACGTCACTTTTGTTTATGCTCTGGTGGTGTTAAGAACATCCCCATATTTACAAGGTGGTGCAGAGCCACTTAATGTGGATTTACGCCTCCTTGTTCATATTTGACTTACCACATCAGTCCACTACAGCAAAGGGAAGTGAAATTGGTGTTGGGTTGGACATTCCACGACAACATCCATAGCTTTTTATGCGGATCTGGATTCACACAACTGGAGCTGTGTCAACTTTGACAGCTCTGAAAATGTGACATTAGGCAAGACTAGGAAACAAACATGTATTAAGTCCTTGCGCGTTTCAGCTCATTCCATGTGTGCTGCATTCAGCAGCATATGTGGATGAGGCAATTCCCCTTTCTAAACTGATTTTGTGCTTGAAGGTGTGCCTACATGCACATAAAAGACAACCATGCATCTCAGGCACCCTTGCTACATGACGCAAGTGTGCCTGCACTGGCACTGCCCAGATTTGTTGGCACCAGCGCAAGGCCACACACAGGGATGCGCCATAAATATTTCAGCTGACATCCTATGCAGATGACACAAGAATTGTGGTGTCTTTGCGACCAGGACAGGAGGCAGAGAAAGGGAAAAGGTTCCATGACTGCATGAAAGCGGTCAAGATGTGAATGACCATGAACTGCTTGAAGTTAAACTCCAGCAAAACGGAGGTCCTCATTTTTGGAAACAATGCCAACTTTCGGACCCCAGACTGGTGGCCGGAAGAACTAGGGACTCTCCCTGAACCAACTAGGAAAGCAAAAAATCTGGGGATCATAGTCGATGATAAGCTTACCTTTGGGAACCAGGTAAATGCGGTTGCCTTGGCTAGCTTCCATCTCCTCAGAATGATTAAGAAAATAATGTTATTCTTATCGGTAGACAGCCAAAGAGTAGTGATAACATCTCTAATCCTGTCGCGTGTGGACTACTGTAACAGCCTTTATTTAAATATCCAAAAGAGACACTTAAACAAGCTCCATTTCCTGCAAAATGCAGCAGCGACACTGCTGACCGGGATACCAAAGTTTGTTTCTGTCACAAAAGAAATAAAAAGGCTACACTGGCTTCCAGTCAAACAACAGATTACATTTAAATCCCTGTGCACGTTCTTTAAAGCCCTTCAGGGACTTGGCCCAGTGTTTTGGTGTAACTTACCTTTTTCTTCCATTGCAGTTTGTTCCTCTATATTGTTCATCTTACCTTGTTATGGTGCGCTCGTATACCAGTGTTCTTTAGAATGTGAGGCTGACGGCACTCGCTGGATCGTCGAGGTGGTCGGATGCCAGGTTGTGTTCCTGAATAAATCTTCTCTTCTAACTTACCTGGTCTTCATGAAGTTTATTCCACGATTCATCCCAACACCCAGACTACCTGAAACGGCGTTTTCAATGGTACATCCCCTGAAGTCAAGTCAAGTCAAGTCACAAAACTTATATAGCGCACTACATACCCATAGGGTTTCAAGGCGCTTAGGAAGGGGAGGAGGATTACCTTTCAAATATCCAGGTTTTAAGTTGCTTTCTGAATGCTAGGTGGTTCTGGGTGAGGCGAAGGTATGCGGGGAGAGAGTTCCATGTTTTAGCAGCCAGGTAAGAAAAGGATCTGCCTCCCATGGTGGTCTTGTTGATGCGAGGGATAGTGGCGAGGGCTTGGCTGGAAGAGCGTAGTTGGCGGGAGGGGGTGTAAAAGGACAGACGTGAGTTGAGGCATTCTGGTCCGATGTCGTAGAGTGATTTGTGTGCGTGGGTAAGCAGTCTGAAAGTGATCCTCTTATTGACGGGTAGCCAGTGGAGGTCTTTGAGGTGACCAGAGATGTGTTCGTTGCGTGGGATGTCTAATATGATTCTGGCTGAGGCGTTTTGGATTCGTTGGAGTTTCTTCTGGAGTTTTGCGGTAGTACCTGCGTAGAGGGTGTTTCCGTAGTCCAGTCGGCTCGTGACCAGAGCGTGGGTGACAGTTTTCCTTGTTTCGGTGGGGATCCAGCGAAATGTTTTTCTGAGCATGCGAAGAATGTTGAAGCAGGAAGAGGATACGGCGCTGACTTGTCTGTTCATTGAGAGTGAGGAATCCAGGATGACGCCTAGGTTCCGTGCGTGGTCCGTCGGGATGGGTGCTTTTCCGAGGGCTTCCGGCCACCAGGAGTCGTCCCATGAAGAGGGGGACGTACCTAGAATGAGTACTTCAGTTTTGTCTGAGTTCAGTTTCAGACGGCTGTGTTTCATCCATTCGGCAACTTCTTTCATTCCTTCGTGTAGGTTAGTTTTGGCGGTGCTGGGGTCATTGGTGAGAGAAAGGATAAGTTGGGTGTCATCCGCGTAAGAGATGATGTTGAGGTTGTGATGGCGTGCGATGGCCGCGAGGGGGCTCATGTATACGTTGAAGAGGGTGGGACTGAGTGAGGATCCTTGTGGTACGCCGCAGATGACTTCATAGGCCTCGGACTTGAATGGTGGAAGGCGGACTCTCTGGGTTCTTCCGGTGAGGAACGAGGTGATCCAATCAAGTGCTTTTCCTTGGATCCCGATGTTTCTGAGGCGCTGTAAAAGGGTGCTGTGGCAGACTGTGTCGAATGCTGCAGAGAGGTCAAGGAGGATGAGGGCGACTGTGTCTCCATTGTCCAGTAGAGTTCGAATGTCGTCTGTTGCTGCGATGAGGGCGGTCTCAGTGCTGTGTTTTGCTCGGAAGCCAGATTGTGAGGGGTCGAGGGATTTGTTGGCTTCGAGGAAGGCGGCGAGCTGGTTGTTGACAGCTTTCTCGATGACTTTGGCCGGAAATGGAAGAAGCGAGATGGGGCGGTAATTTTTGAGTTCGGTGGGGTCTGCTGTGGGTTTTTTCAGAAGGGCAGTGAGTTCAGCGTGTTTCCAGTCTTCTGGGAAGGTAGCGGAGTTGAAGGAGCAGTTGATGACGTCTCGGAGGTGCGGTGCTATGACGGAGTCTGCTTTGTTGAAGACGTGGTGAGGGCATGGGTCTGTGGGGGATCCTGAGTGGATGGAGTTCATCAGGCGGATGGTGTCCTCAGTGGAGATTGGGTTCCAGGCGTTAAGGGTGTTCACGGGGGGAAGGTGTACAGCAGATGGTGGGGTGGGTTGGTTTCCGGGTTGGTTGTCAAAGCTGTTGTGGATGTCTGCAATCTTGTTGTGGAAAAATGAGGCTAGGGAGTCGCAGAGGGTTTGAGAGGGGGTGATGTCGTTGGAGTTGGCCGAGGGATTGGAGAATTCCTTGACGATGTTGAAAAGTTCCTTGCTGTTGTGGGCGTTGTTGTCAAGTCGATCCTTGAATGCTGTTTTCTTGGCTTTTCGGATTAGTTGGTGGTGAGTACGGGTGGCGTTTTTGAAGGCGTCCTTGGTGCTGGTGGTAGGGTCTTTTTTCCAGGCCTTTTCGAGGGAGCGGTATAACCACCCTTCGCTCCTCCGGAGCCAAAGGGTGGTTATACCCCCCTTTAAAAAAGTCAACTGGGGTGGAAGAAGCTTCATCACATGTGCTGCAAGGGCTTGGAATGAGCATCCTTTTCTTATTAGGAATGCCACTGAGCTGATGACATTTAGGAAAGGACTGAAAACCTGGCTTTTCACTACATAGGTCACCACATACCTCTCTGATCGGAAGGCAGTAGCTAGCGCCAGGACACCCTTGGGTAACTGTTGCACTTAAGAAATAAAATTAACATAACATAACATAAATATGGTACATATGCCTCATCCTTGTGTGTTGAGACATGACAAAGCGCTGTGTTACCCCTAACAACTCAGATTTGGAAATTGCTGTTTCAATGTCTGCAGTATCATACATCACACATTTGAGGAGCAAACTAGGAGGAAAATGAAACGAGTTGAACTCATATCACCGTTCATAAGCCTCCTTTTCAGACGCATTATATATTTTGGCACAACCTCATATTACTAAATCTGAGGCCGCATCATGAGGCTAAGTATGTTGCAGAAAAAGACCCACTACAACACCCTTTGCACCCCCCTTTCATGCTAAGTGTAGCATGTGCATGTGTCTAAATGTTAATGCAACATTCAGCCACGTTACATGGCTTGACACCACTTTGAACATCAGGAGATGGGGAGTTTGCCACAAGAATGTCACTAAAAGTGAAGTTCTGTTGGCGGTATCCCCTGGTAAATCTGGCCCGAGCAGTTTTGACACATTAGACATGTCCTGTTGCAAGGGGAAATATGTAGATTTGTGTCATGCATGATGTGGCAAAAGTTGCATGTGTCCCACTTTGTTTTTGGGCCCATATGTGCTTGAACGTGTGAGGAGATGGTAGAATAGGATGATGGGGCACCCATTTGATATTTGTGTGTGTTCATGAGTGTTGTGCAGATTCCTGGTGACAGTCGACACTATGTGACATGACCGTTTCCTATGAGTACATGCTATTATTTGTGTTCATAATATGCTTGGGAACCATATAGATATGTTGACAGGTGTAGTGCTGACAAATGTGTAGTTTGCATCCATTAACCTATCAATGTTTCAATTGGTTGTGTAGAATTTTCAAGTTAGATGATACCTCTTCATTGTGGTACCATTTGGTATTTGGACTTTCTGTCCACAATGTATTTGCCTTTGAGGGTGTAATTAGTTGTATATCACCTTGCATTTACTGGCCATGCTTGTTGAGATGCCTGACGCACTCTACTCATAAGACTTGCATCAGTTATTTTGGGGCTTGAGACACACATAGTAAGTGTGCTGTGCTGACAATAGCATTGGTTTACAAATTTGAGTGCCATTGCACATTCATGGTTGTGGGCATAGGACATTGTCATCATTGCATTGTTAGCCTATTTGTCCTAGGTAACATAAGTGAACACTGTTGCTATATCAGTTATCACATGACTAACCTATGTTTCACTGTTTGTGATGAGTGTTGTATGGCAATTTGAGTTAGTACAGTGTGTAAAGATGAGTCATACACAGTGTTTGTATTTCAGGCACCTAAAATGTGATTTTAGGACACCTATGGACCTTTCAACTATGGCACTGGTGCCGTCAAGTGCATGAATTGTAGTCCCTATGTACCTGCGTCTGTGGATCTTTTAATGGTGTCATCACCCCTGGCCGGAGTGCATAGCCTTGGTCAGCTGATAAATGAAAATATAAAAGAGGTACATTAGTTTTAATCATGATGTGGGTGAGAAGTACATTAGAAAACACAATAGTGGGCCCCTGGGTCTAGTCGCTTGTTGGGGTGTTGGTGTATCCCTTTTTTAGGACGATTCCCCTCATCCACCCTTGGGTGCCATGCTTCACTATTGAGAATCTCCTCATACTACGAACCTAGTAATAGTGCGGGCTACAACCCCCTCACTGAGAGGAAGGAGCTCAGGGATGTTTTAATAGAGATAATGAGGTATATTAAACCTCTTGATGAGCAAGGTGTGGTGAGAGGTAAGTGAAAAAAGTGTGAGTGACTAAAACTTCTACTTCTAGTTACATGAGTAGGGAATCAGCCCCTGTTGGCCTCTAAATTTCCTCTGGTCCTCTTGTTTGTGAACTAAATATTGAGAAGTACATTAGTCATCATTGTGTCAACTACCCAGTATTCTACATTCATCTTGCACCCAGTCGAGTACATGCCCTTAAACAGCGTGTCAACCATATATTTATCAATTGGTAACAGCTTACACATTACTACACTGCCATTTGTGTTGTCCTCTGTCATACCGCCATTGTTTTAGATTCAACAAAGTTCCAATGCCTTGAAGGTTGTGATTAGTCAACAATGTCAATGTGTAGTTAACGTTTCTGAAACACTTGTCTAACATGATTCACTTTTTTGGGTGTATGGGTAGCATTCCACGTTGTTAATCCTCATCCTTAAAATTACATGACACATGACAGTGAATGTAGAAGTTACTTCATTCTGGCACAAATTTTGCAAACATACTTTTTTTCTTGATGTACCCTTTTTCGATGTATCAGGCATGGACATGAAAGTGGATGCATGTGACCCTGTGCGATGTTTATTGACACATGTTGGTGCACAGGTAGTTGGGAAATGGCCATGTCCTCCACCATAGCATCATGGTGGAGGACATGGCCTCTTCCCATGAGATTAGTTTATGTGGCCCACAGTGGCTTAGTGAGTGTCAACATGTCCAAAGTAAGGGCAAAGGGAAGCACCCACTATACCAGATTGAGCAGGGGACCTTGGAACAGATTTGTTTTGCAGCCCTTCTTAACTATCATCTGTGGCTGATATGTCATTGTAAGTCAGAAAGAGAAACGTATCAACAGTAGAGGCATTAAATACCAGGCTATGAATGTGCGTCAAAGGGGCTTGAATCAGTGCCAAAAGGAAGATACTTTATTAAAAATTGATTTAAAAATGTAATTCGATGCAAAAGCATTGCTACAGCAGGACAGAAGGAAAGCAGACTGCAAATGGGTAAAGAAGGAAAGATAAAAAGAAGCGGGATGGAACCTAAGTACACATAACACAGAGGAAGTGGTATACAAAAGTGAGGGAGAGGGAAGAAATGGCTTAAGCTTTGAAAAGGTTAGTATGGAAATTGTGCAGGTGGCAAGCAGAAAAGAAAATTGAACAAGAGTAATGTCATGAAGCTAGAAAGGTAAACAAATAAAATATTAAGAGACTGGACAAAAGTGAAGGAAGGTGAAAAAAGTTAATGGTGGAATGGAAATGGAGGATATAAGTAGAAGGTAGGAAAGAAATATAGAGTGAACATTGGTAAGAATTAACATAAGAAGGTAAAACTGGTAAATGTACTGTTTTGCACAAAACAATTAAATGTACAGCTGCAATATGCATCTTTTTCAGGCATTGTATTAAGGGGAGCTAAAACCATTGGCACTTGAAGGGTTAGTGTTAGGATCAATAACTTCCAAAAGATAGTTGTTCCTTCAGGCTCAAATTGTGTGTTCATTTAATTTCATGTCTACTCCCTTGGTGAGAAGACTTAACTATATGTTGTACTTTTGCATTATATATGTGGTGATAAAAGTTGGCAGAGCAACAATGTATGCTCAGTATATTTCTAAACATGACCAATTTTACATTGTTTTCCTACATGATTGAGCGCCTTGCGGTGTGTGGTGTGTTAGAGTTCTACTTACCAACGAGCAGTCCATTGCCATAGTTGCCATTCTGGAACCGCTGGTTGATGACATATTGGCGGAAGATGTAGGAATCATGCACACTGCCAGGGTACTTTGCGTCAACATTCATGAAAACACCAAGATGGTCGACAATGGCCTGCACATTCACTGAATATGTGTGCTTCCTGTTGCGGAATATGTGTGAATTTTCAGCAGGAGGCACAAGTTGCACATAGGTGCAGTCCATTGCCCCCAACACATGCGGAAATCCAGCAATGGCATAAAAGCCTTGCCTGTTGTTGAGTTGTTCTTGTGCAGTGTTGGGGAAGGGCAGGTACTGTGGCGTCAGGCTGATGATAGCACCCAGGACAGTGGGTAGGGACCTGGAGAAGGATGGCTGTGATACTCCTGCCACTCTGGCAGTGGTCGGTTGAAAAGTCCCTGAGGCCAGCATGTGGTGGACAGCGAGTAGCTTGGTCTCTCGAGGGATGTTGGTGCAGCGCTGGGATGTGGGCTGCAGCCATGGTGCTATCTGTTTGAGGAGGCAGACAAAGGACCCCGTTTTTAGCTATGACCTCCTCTTGCTGGAGGTGTATGAGGGTGGTCCTCTGCCGGTAAATCCAATCCCTTCTCTGGCCCTGCCTATGTGGTGGGGGTGAGGGAGGTAGGGGTCTTCTTGGTGCTCCTAGTTGCAGTGGCAGAAGCTCCATGGCGTTGTTGAGGTTGCCAAGGATGAATCAGGAGTGTTCTCCTTTTCTACAAGTGTATTAGCGTCATTTTGAAGACCAAACTATTGCTAATGGTACTTAGCAGCAGTTTTTCTAATTTAGCGACATACAAGGAAATCCTTGAAATATTGCATTGTGTGTTTTGCAGGAGTTTTATCGCAGGTGCACCTACCTTGCATCTCATTTTCAGTAAGTGACGCTAAGCGAAGTGGCATTGTGAAAAATTGAGGATAACTCTGTAAAAATGTCGCTAACAGGGCTTTGCGGCAACTTTTGAATAAGGTGATAAAAAAAGCTGATGTAGCGTCAAAAAAACTACGCTACAGCGGCTTTAAATTCTTGTAAATTGGCCCCTTTGTGTTTGTTGCAATGAAAGAGGAGGAAGCTTTCTGGGTTGCCTCTGATACAAGGAGTGTTGTGCCCTGATAGGTTGATGGGCTTATGGGAAATGTAACATTGTGTTTTCACTGTTTTGACTGACTGCTGAAAAATTGCAGTAAAGTTTGAGAAGCAAAATCCGTGCCTCCGTGTCCTTAATAGAATTGAAAATCTTGATGCAAATGCCTGAAAATGTTTTATTGACACATATTCTGAATCGTAATTAGAAGAGAACACCATGTTCACACCTTTCACCTATCCACAATTGAGTATGGTTTGTAAAACCTCTTTTTCAAGTCGAAAAGTGGATTTTCCAACTCACAAAAGTGGTTTAGTACATGAATAAACACCATTTTTGCATTTCAGGATTTGCAACATTATTTTCCACAGCTGGTCCTAGATTCTTCAACTTTGTGGGAAATCTGCGAAAGCCCACAGCTGCCCACAATTTTCAGCTTATCTTTTGCAGTATATTGTAAAATATAGCTGATATCACGATCTTAACAGGTGCAATGCAAGAGGCGCATCAGGAAGAACAAAGTAAGCCAGGGATGGCAGCTGCACTCTTGTCCCCCATTAGATCCACCATTCCCTGAATGCAACACTCTGCAGCCACATTGAAACATGGGACTGCTCTCCCTCTATCTAATGTGCTCAGAGTGCACAGTTTATGTCGATGCCACTGCTGTGTTCAACATGGTGGCACCTGCGTGTGACCCTAACCTAGCCGCATGAACACCATAACCTACTCACTTTTGCAAAGTGAGCAGCAGCTGCATTTTTCTAGAGCAATAGATTGCTTCCTGTCAGCGGAGAAGAGATTTATACATGATAAGGAGGTTCCTTAATATACTTAATGATCCCCTCATCATGGAATACTCCACTTGTGAGTCAAGATGCATTCAAACACATGTCCAGTGTGTAAAAACACGCCCATGAATTAAAACAATCAGATTTCTTAAACAGAGGCAACAGTGGACTGGTGTTGAGAAACCCATGGTCCAGACCCAAATTACAAACCAAGCATTGTCAGTGCCAATAGGTCAGGCTTTAAAAGAATGTTGTATGGTAATGTGAAGTATTACAAGTAAATAGCATGGGAATAGATATGTATTTGAGTGGAAGCAAAGAACTATAGAGTAATATTGTGTAGGTTTAAAGGTCAGGTGACAGTTTCACTGTTAAAGCAGACCTAAAAATCCATGTAGGTTAATGACTGCCCTCCTCTCATCTGTGCGGCTGCCAGGGAAAAACACTATAAATTATCTAATTATCTAAGACAGTTTAATAGCATTACAATATGTGTATGCCCCTGATAGTTCCTCTAGTAGCTGGATAAATAAACAAAATTATTAGAGTTGTGTAGAGGGCAACCACTTTATAGAGGCACACAACTTCTGCCCAATCAAAATGTATACTCCTAGCTCCCGACATGTGGACAGTGGGCAGATCTAAAGCCCCTCTCCTGGTGATTCTCACAAAATTGTTTGGGGCTGTCAAGCCAGACCATAACAAGAATGGCAGAGGAAAAGGAGGTGCTATTTCCCTGCCTGGTATGTGATGTAGCCCTGACACTTCTGTATGGCAGCAGCACAATCAAGGTCCCTACAATTTTGTCAGTTCCAGCAGTGTCTGCCAAATCATAGTTGTTTCTCAGTGCTACAGTTCTGATTCATGGTACTGCTTTTCTTTGAGTACTGTCCGGGTTTTATGATTTTGGGGCAGGATATATGAAACGTGAACGCTGCATTACCTGGGTAATTTTCCCTACTCATCACCCACATGCTCTCTCTTGTGGACATGGTTTTTTAAATGTATCCGAATCAAAGATGGAGTGTTTTCTTCTAGACTGAATCATTAGTTGGCCAAACCAAGATGGCAGAATCTGTTGCTTGTTCACTCGTTTTGCTTCTTGTGTTTTTAACAGAGTTTTATATAGCACAAACTTGACCCAAAGGTATCAGAGCGCTTTACACGAGCACCAGTTGTGTTACATGAAGACACATTAATTTTTGTTAGACACGGGGAGATTAAGTGATGTGCCCAAAATCACAGGATGTTGCGCGTCCTTGCCGAGACTCGAACCCAGTTCCCCTGATTTGAGGTCGACCGCCCTAGCTGTTAGGCCAACTCTTCTCCCTCTTGTCTCTTTTGACTATATAAAGGGTGCAGCTACTTTGATCCTTGCTCCACAAAGCTTCTGGTTATATTTAGAGGTGGGCGGAGCAGTACTACACGGAATTCCACAGAGTCACATAAAACCTCAGGTAGGCTACGCAGAGTACCGTCACCCCACGAAGTTAAGCAGACTCAGCCGCAATGTCGCCTGATCACAGTAGCTGCCGCTTTGAGGCGGTAATATGCAGTCATTCCACTGAGTAAAATAAAAATGCAGACGCATTCTGGCAGAAACCTGTGCCTCGGTCTGTGTTGGGACAAGCAAGCCAACAGTGGAAAACCATGTCACAGGGTATGGAAAGGGACGGGTCTCACTCTCACTGTCACAGGCATCAGGGGTGCAGAATAAGAAAAAAAACTGTTGAACTCCGCAGGAACTCACCTGTTCCTACTGCAGGCCCAGTCTTCCATCCACTGAAGGGCTCCCGACTCTGCCTGTCCTGAAGAGGTCACAACCAGTCCAAGGTAGCTGTAGAATGGAAAACGGGACCAGAGCCAGTGACCAGACTTCTGCCGAGGAGAGCCTCCCGGGCTGTGCTGAATCAGAGACACGTTGAGTGTATCCCTGGGACATGACCTCATTAAGAATAATTCAGATTGGATGAATCCGGTGAGAGGAGCCTGAGAAACCCCCCTTTTCCAACGCAGCACTGAGCACAAAGTACTGCTGGAGAGACAGCGAGCAGGGGTCATGGACCCCTCAAAGGTGGACGGGACACACAGCCGTGTGTATGAATTTAGGTACAAGTGTACAATTGTATGTGTTTTTGTGAAAAACATTGTTGTAATTGCTTTCCTCTGAACATGACGGCACACGGCACTGAGCACCGCTGCTGGTAAACTCCGCCATGTGGTGCAGGCAGAGGTTTTGCTGAACTCCGTGGTGCAAGTGGAGTGCAGAGTAACAAAAACTCATTGAACTCCATCCGCATAGCAGAGTTTACCGCACAGGCTTAGTTATATTTCTACCAGTGGGATTTTTGCTCTTTTTTTCTCTTGTCACTTTGATTGTTACACCATTTTTCCTTTCTTAGAACTAGACCTGAAACCTACCAGTTACCTTTAACTCTGCCTGCACTTTTCTAGCAGTTCCATAGTGTAATTGGCTGTATCTCCCAGCTCTCTTGACCCTGTCTACTGTCGTTTTGTTTTTTAGCCACTAGCTTTTTCCTTTGTTTTAGTGATTTAATTCGCAGGCATTCTATTGCTTAGTGTTATAAACACCTCTAAACTAGAAGGGTGGGCAATGAAAGAGATCACCCTTACCTTGGATTAAAGAAGACCAAGATAAAGGTGTGATTGTTGCATCCTACACTCAACAGCTGGAGCCCACCATCCTTATATACCCTCCTAATTCCGACTTAGGCTCACATTCACATAGGTGGAAATCTTCATATAAGTACATTTACTCCTATGACTAGAATTAAATATTTGCTTAAATGCAACTAAGCAACTTCGGGCAGAGATTTACACCTAGTAGTAGGACAACATGTTCCCATTCCCTTTGCAAAACTCAAAATATAACCATAAAGTTACTGATAGTAACTTCAAGGGTGTATTTTAGCTCTAACTTGCCCTATTGTAGATCTACATAGTGTAGGCAGATATCTCTGACTATGCTATGTAAAACTACAAATTGAAACGAATAGGCAAACAGGCATACGCTGAAGAAAGTTATATACACCAAACAAACTTTACTCCTGGGACGACAGCAGTAAAGCCCATCCCCTAGCCTCTGCCTTTTTTTTCCTGTGCTTGATGTTGTTGAAGACACCAGACACCAGCTACAGTTATTTTGGGTGTTTTTGAATATGTTTGTTTGTGTGTGTTTGTGTGTGTGTATGTTTGTTTGCTTAGGACTTGCAATGTGTTATATGTCTGTGAATGTGTGCAAAGTAATATTAGATACTTAAAACTATTCTTTACTTTAATTATATTATATGAGTTTATTAAAATTATTTTGTGCTAGCAGTTTTATTCCTTGCCTCCATTGATTTCTGTGTGATTCTCTTGCAGTGCCTGTAAGTAGCCTCGTGAAGTATGTGACTTACTTCAAGGCTTGGCCAGAGTATGCTTGAGCCTATTTGTGCTGCAGCATTGCTGAGGTAGATGTGGGTGTAAGTTCAGTGTACTGAAACTGACTTCCCCTTTTGCAGAATATTGTATTGTGCTGCCTTCTCTGTTGCCTTCTTTATTTTTCCCTTTTCTCCTCCCATTTTGTAGAGATATTTCCTATTGTCCAGACATTCCCTCTTGCCACTTCTGCATTTATTCCTAAAATATATACCCATGTGTGGAGATCTCTGCACATTATAGCTATCAGAGGTATTGACATAGATCATAATCGTCATATATCTTAATTGCATTTATCAGTATCATAATATAACGTGTATTTGTAAAGCACACACTCACCACGGCCGGACTGAGGACTGAAACCAGCCCTGGCAATTAAGTCGCACCAGCTTGGTAGGGGGGGGGATTGCTGGTGGGAAACATTTGTTATAGGGGGGCGATATTTAGCACTGCTGCAAAACCAGCCCGGTAACAAAAACAGCCCCCACCGCTCCAAAACCAAAACATCCAGTCCTGACACTCATCCAGAAGGGCCTCTTCGCACTGAATAACAGATGTTTATTGTTACACAAGAGTACTCATTTTATCGGCCTCAGAAGGATGAACGGCCGAGGGAACCCCCTGAGATTTGAACCTGTAGTCAAACACAGGCCTTTGCTGTAGAGGCATTAGTCCACTAGGCCACCAGACCCGGCGTGTGAAGTAGTACTATAGCATTACTCCTTCACATACTTATCAATGACTTTTTTTAATAGCTCATAATCTTAAAGATATTACCACAATACCCATTCAATGATTGTAGCTTGGAACTTGCATATATACACAGTAACACACGTTCTTTATTGCAAAGTTTCTTATGATGTAAAACAGCACCGATCAAAACAAGCATTCTTTCAGAAGTAAATTAAGAAATTATCAATGACAATATATAATTAGATGAGTATGTGCCACTGAGATATTATATATGGGCTCATTTAAAGATTTGTAGACGTTTCATCGCTACTAAAATGTATTTTTAGAATCTACAGTTGATGCTGAACGAATAAATATAATTGTTTTTGTTACACACTTCAGCTCTTGTTGAATAATTTATATTAGAAATACAAATTTATAATTAATATCTGTAGGACTCAAGGGTACTCTAACAGGCAACTGAGCTATGCACTTTTTAAATATATTTTTGAGTAAATAATCACTGGCTGCGAGATCGGTCAAAAAAAGCAAACCTGCGATAAACGAATGTCTGGTGCCTCTGAGGAAAAAAAACCCTAAAGGATATTCTAACACATGATAAACAGAGAAAGCCAAAACTGCATTATTGCGAGGAGAATACAAAAGTCAGACACTTGTGGATTTGAACTTTAAATTAAAAAAGAAGGCTTTGCTCCAGCTGAATAAAGGCCCGAGCATCTTCACAGGACGGCAACATTGAAGTTTCAGTAGTCCAGTGGCCAGCTGCCGCTGTGAAACGTGTGCACTGAAACATCCACGGAAGAACAGTAAGGTGACCAACACAATACACACGAGTCCCACATTAAATGAACTTGAAATGGGGGGATGACGCGCGGGCTCCTGTGCGGAGTTATCCATCTTTATCTGTGACTTGCAGGGCATTAAACTGGGCAGCCTTGCAAAGCATGGCAGGGGACTGATTGCTTGAATCCATTGATGGCGGTGGTGTTCTTTTTTCATCCTCAATGCTGATCTCTTCTAGGTGGGAGGTTATCTTGGATCCTTTTAGGAAAAGTGAAAAATGCATGCGGCTGGCCTGTGGGAATTGATGACATCCAAAGCGGGGACCTAAAGCTGAGGATTCTAAGGCATTCCTTTCCTTTTCACTTTGGTGATTTATAATCTCTATACCTTTCTCAATGGACCCCATTGCTATGTCATTTGTACACAATCCACGTCCTTCTGATAAACCAGTGTATGTTATTTTGATAAACCAATAAAGAAATGTTTTTAAAAAAAAGAAATATTGTCTGAATATGAATTATGTATTATAGGGCTCAGGTTTTCATATATTGCTATATAAATAATAGCTTAGGTTTTTCATGTTTCAATGACCATTTAGGATATATATTATATATAATATCACATGTATATATTACATATAAAATAACACACACACACACAAACACACACATATATATGTAGTAGATATTAATATTGATGTTATTGCATGTTTCCTTTGAATCTACATGAGTTGCATTCATGTCATTGATGGCTACTGTTATGTATTTCTTTAGATTTTAATAATAAACAGCTGTTTTGTAGAACTGCATGTGTGAGTATCAGTGAGTATTATTGCTTTTATTTAATCTTAATTTACGGAACGCGTTGTATGCCTTTGTACAGCTGCACCTATGATATGATTAAAGTTTACATCATCGACTCAAGTCGACTTATCCTTGCATCAGACAAATACACTAAGGCCCCCCTCTCCTATGAAAACTAACAGCACCAAGCTATGTATAAAAAAAGAGACTGTCCTAGGTACAGTTGGCATGGTAAAGGCCTAGTAAGAATCCTATTTTAGAATATTAAATTATTCTGCCAAAAATCGACCGGTTTATCTGTGCCCAACTGTAGAGTACTCCAGTAAGGGACAGGAGTGAAAGATGCCCTTTTTGTTCAAGTCAATAATAAATTCATAGCTGGATACATCAACAGCTACGATATTATCATTGATTCCCACCTAAAATCCCCTCATGTATGCTAACGAATCGTATCTGAAAAGCATATGAAAACCTTACTTTTTGTTGAAGCCACTAAGTCCTTTTGTCATAGAATTATAATGATTTTTCTCTCGTTTCTGTATCAACAAATAATTCTGGGTTGCCATTCCACTCCCCTTCAATGAATTTCAAAATACCCATTGCTTTGTTACGCTGTTGTGTTACTCTAAAAAATGTCAAACTACAGGCTCATTCGGGTCCACATTTTGCCTGCATTTATTCAAAGCATGGCCATAGATTACATTTATTGCAAACACACAAACCAGAGGTAGTCAGCCAAATTTTTTTTCTATAAAATATCGCTCCTTGATACCAAATCACCAATGCAGTGAGACTTTTTATATCTGATGGATTGGGTCTCTCCAATACTGAGACATATGAGACTGGGTCCAATTTAAAAATGTCAGCTGCTTTCCAGGCCATCGGGTTTTTTTTTAGCTTGTCTGTGCTATTCCAAACAGGAACCTAACGCATGCTAATCAATTTTGCCCCAGAAGGCACACAGCAGCCTGAACTGCTGGGCCAACTTTCCTTTCACTGGAATTGTTATATGACATGATATCAACCACCAAAACATTGATTTCCGACAATAACGCCAAAAAATATAGTGTGTCTAACTATCGTCACCTTATCCACAAACAAGGAATACAAAAATATTGATAACAAAAATCGCTGATAAAAAAATATCTAAAGTACCATAATATTGAACACAAAAATAAAGGATAACCAAATATCGTTAAAACATTAAATATACACAATACACCAAAAACATTGAAAACAAAAATATCAACTACAAAAATATTGTTTAAATATATAAAAAAAATACACCAATTAATTTTCAGCTAATATTTGCCATTACAAACACCAAAATTAACCACAAACAAATAAAGCATTTTAAAATATTAAAATAATCAAAGAAACACAAAATAAAATACTAAAAGTTATGTTTGTAGGCATACTTATTCAATAAAGTACTTACCTAAATATACAACAATGTTAAATAATTAAACGCACAAAAACAATATGGACCTAATAAACTAACATAAATACAAAAACCATCAACTAAAAAATATAACATTAATTTATATACAATTCAAATAGATAACCTTAGTACATACAAATATATCTTACATAAACCTCGATTTAATCTCCACCAAATAAGGAACAAACTGCCAACAGAATTACTAAACACAAAGGGTTCTATTCCGATGTCGATCGGTGAGCCTCCGACCGGTCGTAGGAGGCTCACCGACCAACATCATAGGTTTAAAGTCTGACCGCCTAATTACAATGTAACAAACAAATGATGGACGGAATGCTGACAATGCATACATTCTCCCCCAGTCAAGAGATCTGGGTTAAATCCATTGTTCTTTTGCCCACTACACCACCCCAGTTCAGACATGGCCATATGCAAATCAGTCTTGACCCTGTGCCTCATGGGAACAGTCCAGCCCGAACTGCCAAGCCATGTCTTCCCTGGACCGGAATCAAGCATCCTAGGACCGGTTTCTGGCTATCAGCCGTCATCAGCCAGGATAGCTTGACTCCAGTGGCGTAGTGAGCACGGGTCCCACGTCTGGGAATACCCATCCCACTTAGGGCGAAAAGCGTTTCAACAAACAAATGATAGACGGAATGCTGACAATGCATACATTCTCCCCCAGTCAAGAGATCTGAGTTAAATCCATTGTTCTTTTGCCCACTACACCACCCCAGTTCAGACATGGCCATATGCAAATCAGTCTTGACCCTGTGCCTCATGGGAACAGTCCAGCCCGAACTGCCAAGCCATGTCTTCCCTGGACCGGAATCAAGCATCCTAGGACCGGTTTCTGGCTATCAGCCGTCATCAGCCAGGATAGCTTGACTCCAGTGGCGTAGTGAGCACGGGTCCCACGTCTGGGAATACCCATCCCACTTAGGGCGAAAAGCGTTACAACAAACAAATGATGGACGGAATGCTGACAATGCATACATTCTCCCCCAGTCAAGAGATCTGGGTTAAATCCATTGTTCTTTTGCCCACTACACCACCCCAGTTCAGACATGGCCATATGCAAATCAGTCTTGACCCTGTGCCTCATGGGAACAGTCCAGCCCGAACTGCCAAGCCATGTCTTCCCTGGACCGGAATCAAGCATCCTGGGACCGGTTTCTGGCTATCAGCCGTCATCAGCCAGGATAGCTTGACTCCAGTGGCGTAGTGAGCACGGGTCCCACGTCTGGGAATACCCATCCCACTTAGGGCGAAAAGCGTTACAACAAACAAATGATGGACGGAATGCTGACAATGCATACATTCTCCCCCAGTCAAGAGATCTGGGTTAAATCCATTGTCTATCCTGGCTGATGCCGCTACTAAAAAAATACAAATAAAAATCTAAATTTCCATAAATAAATTTAAATGAGTAAAAAAATGAAAAACTGTAGACATTTAATTATAATATCCTATTTTTAATAAAAAACATCAAATACAAGAAAAACTATTCTGCACAAAATAATTACACTCAATCAAACACAAACATTTTAAAAACATTCAAATAATATATTATTTCAATTATCTGTTTAACAACAATTTGAACAAGCATTGACATAGCCAATAGGTCTCGCCTTTGGGACCTTATAAGTGTTTAGCCATGCAACAGTTGCATAACTAAATACTTATAAGGTCCCAAAAGCGAGACCTTTTGGCTATGCAAAGCGGCAAAAGTAAAAGTGATCGCGATCACGATCAAACATCAAAGCGGCCGTGCGGTCGCTAATGTGAAGTGTAATCGCGGTAAAGCGCGGCGCGCGCGCCCGCGCACATGCACTGTAGCTCTAGGCTGGCCTGGTAGCACTTTTTGGAGCCCTCTCAATAAGTCTCGCCAGTCCAGCGCATGCGCTGGGTCAAGCGAGACCTAAAAACAACACCAAAAAGCGATATTACTGCCTGTGATATTCTTGCTATTGATATTTATCTCATCACAATATTCTTGTGAAGATATTCTAGTATCACAATATTATGAACGTAATATTTTCATCATAGTGGTAATCGCCATGTTGGACCCTATCAGCAAGATGCAGTCTCTCACTTTGTTTTGTCTTCTTTCTGTTTTTTAACATGTGAATAGTCTGCGTGGTGCATCTGACCCACAGAGCAATTGCTATTTATTTATTTTTGTCATGTCTATAGTGATCTCGTGAGTGGAGATGCTACATTTAGATTACAAGCTAAGGATCTGAGTAGCCTTCCTCTTTTAGTTATCAATGCTCTATGGAAAAAGCAGAAGATGGGTATCATTCTTTCAAAAAGGTGGCTGAAGTTTAGTGGACCTGAAACGTTTGACTTTGATAGTTGCTCAAAGTATGATTTGCCATGACTTTAATACTTATATTTGGTGACAATCTTTGAAATTCATAGTGCCTCCACTCTGCCTCTGAGTAATCATATTGGGGTTTTCTATCCTAGCCATAATAGATAAAGACATCAATGCTGACATTCAGATACAAAGGAGCATATGTGCAAGGAGTTAACGCCGCCTTAGCGTACATTTTTTTACATTATGGCAGCTTATTTTTTATTACCTTATTTACAAGTTGCGGCTAACCTCAGTTAGTGGCAGTTTTCTGGTGAAAACATGAATTTTTAAGATAGCCACTTCTGTTAGCAGGAGTTAACGAAAATGAGATGCAAGGTAGGCGTTCCTGTGCAAAAACTGCAGCTAACCCCACTTTGCGATATTTACAAGGAATTCCTTGTATGGTGCACAACCAAAAAAAATGCCTCTAGCTTCAGTTAGAGGCAGTTTTTTAAGACCAGAAAATAGCTGGTCTTAAAAATGGTGCAAACAATTGGGGCCTTATTTCAGAAGGTTTTGGTGCTGGACAGCACTGCAAGGAATGTTGCTGTGCTGACCTGCGACAAAACTACAGGGCAGGAAGGCGCCCCATCAATAAGATAGGGCGCATTCCTGGGCCTCATTCATGAAAAGTGTTGCATCGCTGCGACAAAACAGCGTTGCACCACTTTTCACTACGCCCTTCTTGCGACACCATGGATGCGCTGTATTCACAGTACGCCGCTCCACGTCGCAATTAATGACAGATACGTCTGGAATCCTGACGTATGTCAGCGCTAAAGTCACGCATTGTTGCAGTTGTGTAACAAGCATGGCACAACTCCAGCAATGCATGGGGCCAGCCTATCCCTGTGGCACTGTGTCACCCTTACGCCTGTCATGAGGCAGGCATAAGGTACTGACGCAGTGGCATCCTATAATTGTTGCAGTGAAATCTGATGGATTTCACTGTGCCACTCCTATGAGGCTTTGTTGCGTGGGAACACCCACCCTGCATACATCATACCTGATGCAGGTATAATGTGGCACAGGGCTTCACAAGGTCACGTATATGCCTAGATGCATCACTTTGCCAATACAGTGCAACGTGGTGCAAGAAACACGCTGCAAGAACGTCAAGGAAATGACCCACTGATGGGGTGAAGCTGTCAGAAGGGGCTCATGAATAAGCCCCCCTGTCTTTTTCCCCTACGGTGGCGCACATTGGCTGCCATGCGCCAACGCAGGCACCCTTGCGCCATGGTGCAAGGGTGACTGTGTTGTGGAGTTGATTGATGTTGTGGCTCCATCACTTGTTGAGATGTCTGCAAGTGCGTCTGGACTAGTGGAGGGTGGGAGTGAACCAGTTAGCCTTCTTGGAGTTTTGTTTGCCTGGTCTTTTCTTGAGGGGTGCTAGGGTGTTGGCGCAGTTGGATATCCATCAGTGAAGGTTGCGTGCTGCGGTGCGTCTGTAAGCGTTGGCGGAGTGGTGGTACTGAGCGAGTTGACGAGAAGTTCTTCTGTGGCTTTGATCCAGCTGTGAGGGGGGGCGATGATGGCGGTGGTGTACGGTGGGCATGGTGAAGACATGATGTATACAATGATGGTCAGTCCAGGAGAGTCCGGTGGTGTGGCTGTAGTTGAAGTTCCCGCTGGCGGAGAAGATGTGCTCAAGCGTGTGTCCGGCTATGTGGGATTGTGCGGTGACTAGCTGCTTGAGTCCGATGTTGGCGAGGTTCCCCAGGAGGGCGGTGGTGTTCTGGTCACTGGGGTTGTCCAGGTGGAACTTAAGGTCTCCCAGTAGGATGTAGTTGCTGAATGGGAGAGCCTGGGGTGAAATGAGGCCTACAATGGCATCGGTGAATGGTGGTCCATAGCCATGGGCGCCTGTAGATGAGGGTGCCGCAGAGGATGGTGTTGGGTTTGGTCCGGATCTGGAAGTGGAGGTGTTCTATGGACACCGTTGGGTCATTAGAGTGCGCGGTCAGTCGGAGTGTGCTTTTGTAGACGATGGCAATGACTTCTTCTGGACGGTCGGGTGGTCCTTGTGGGTGATTTAGTAGCCGTCGGGAATGGCGATGGTGATGTCCGGTCCGTAGCAGAGGTTGGTCCAGGTTTCTGTGAAGAAGGCAATGTCTGTGGAGGTGGCATTGCGGAGGTCCCAGATGTCTGTGACATATTTGTGGAGGGACCGCACGTTGAGGAGGATGGAGTTGAGCCCCGGTCGGGTGCGCTGTTGGTTGGCTGGGCGGCAAGAGCCGCTGGTGTGCTGATGTGGCACAAGGTGCGTTTGCAGTTTCGATAGGCGCAGGATGCAAGGGTATATTTCAGTGATGCTAGATGGCAAACGGCATGGCGTCCATGGTTGAGGACGAGGAGGGTGCTGGTGTCGTAACAGTGGAGTGTACGAGAGGTAGCGTCCCTGGTGCTGGGGACGGTACAGAGCTGGATGGACACAGATGAACTAGCCTCTGCCTTCCCTTCGGTGCAACAGTTGCACGCCCATGACGCATGACCGCACAGCGTCCGCCATTAAGTAGTGCTGCAGGTTGGGCTGGACAGCTGTGAGGTGGGAAACACGGAAAAGACACTGGAGGGGGGCGGGGACGCTGGTGATCAAAGCGGCAAGGAGGGAGAGGATACTGAAAAACTAACTGCAAAAAAGCACAGGAAAAACAAAGCCAAACAGAACAAAGATAAAAAAATAAAGAAAAGGGTAGGAAAGCAACGGAGAAGAGCAGAAAGATGGTCAGGAACAGCAGACGAGAGGGACAGGAGGGCAGTCAAGATGCAGAGCAGTGATGCTCTACCACTGGACCACCAGGGATGAGGTATGGGCAGGAGCCTGAGGGTGGAGGAGGGACCCGAACACCTGACCTCCGTGTCAGAGGAACGAGCAGCAGCAGCAGAGGGGGACAGCAGCAGCACCAACCAGATGGTGCAGCGCTGTGGAAAGAGGAAGTCCACTAAGGGTTAGTCCCCCATACACCCAAAAGCAAACTAACAGGGGGCAAGGAAAGGCAGCACCACCCGGTTGCCTCTTCCGTCTAACAGTGGCGACCAGATTCCGTGTTCCCCAGTTCCCCAGCAAGTAACAGCGGATCATGCTACATACCCAGAGGCCTGGGCTAGAACCGGCCCCTGTGCCCCTGGCACCCACTGCTACCAATGGCCATTCTCAGTGAATTGAGCAAGTTGGTGGAGTCCCTCACCAGTCTTGTGCGGTGCCCTTGGTGATGTAGGTCAGCCGCAGTGCAGGGATTGCTCAGGGCACGGTGTGCGTCTCCCACAGGAGCTAGGACTGGGCCCAACTCGCCCCCGGGCCTCCTCAGCTACGCGTCCCATCTTCTCCTCACATGAACATTGACACCGGGGGCTAAATGCTCTGCACTCTCTCCAAATCTGTGACTCAGCCAGCAGAAGCCTCAGCCAGGTGGGATTTCACAAGCCTGGGTACAGCAGTCGCTGCCAAGTCTGCTGGGGAACCTCCCGATGCGGGTGTGGCAACAGGGCCCCCTTAGGCGCAAAGTTGCAGCACTCCCGCCACACAAGTTTGGTACAGCTCAGGGGCCTCACCCTCCACAGCGGCCAGCCAGCACAACATCCTACGTCCTGTGATGCAGAGAGGCGTGGCACACCATTGATAATCTCCTTCATGCACCCCGTGGTAGTGGTGGATCATAGTATGCGATGCAGACGTCACTACGTTGGTGCGCAAGAACACCTCTACCATTCAAAGCTCCAAGGAGCGCAAGGCGGTCTTCTCACACAGGTCTGCAACGTGTCTCCATGCGACCTGCTAGATGTCACCACCAGGTAAGGGTGATCGCCACGCCTCAATGTCTACCCCCACGGCCCTGCGTCTCAACAGCACCTCCGCATCCCACTCCGGGTCCAAGACGCAGGCCCACCGAGGTCTCCGGGTCCCGGGGACTTCCGTGCTTTCAAGGATTGGATGCCATGGTGTTGCAAGGAGTGCGCAATGAAAAGTGATTCATCACTGGTTTGGCAGAGCGATGCGCCTCTTTTCATAGATGTAGCCCGGAATTTCCTCTTCCAATGGGACTCTGGCTGGTCATCCAGGCTGTTGGTGGGCTTGGGGGGTATTGATCTGTGCTGCACTTATCCCAGGCTGCTCTATTCGGCATGCCATTGTTTTTTTTCCTATTTTTCATTGGAGGTGGACTGATAGGCTATTTTTGCCCCCAGAGGCAAAAGAAGTCATGTTGGGCTGACTAACGTGAATTTTTTTGCCACTATTGGGCCTTTTGCCAGTTTTTGCCCTCTAACGTCAGAATTTGTATCGCCTTCATCCTAGTGTTTCCGGCAATTTTCACTGCAGCTACCTGAAACTATCGCCATGTAGTGACATATTGTAAATACATCGCTAACAGGGCGATAGTTTTTGGTGATAGGCCGCGTTAAGAAAACTGCCGCTAACTAACGTTAGCGTTCGTTAGTGGCAGTTCTTGTACATATGCCCCACAGTGTCCTGTATTCTCACTAGGAAACAAATGGTCACACCGTGTTTTTGATTATAAACATTTGTAGGAGCATTTTTATTAAGTGATAATAATGCTTTATTAGCTGCTGATTAAGTTTGCATAACAAGGCCTATGTTGATAGTACTAGGCCTCACCCTACTTGCGCTGACTTTCACTTTGCTTTCCTAGACAAGACGATTTGCTTTTATTTTCACGTTCACGTCTCTTGCTGGCGTTTTTCCTTTTCAAAAACTTCTCAAAACAAAATAGGGTTCATTTTCATGATACTGTAGAAAATAAATAAAATGTATTTTTTTGTGTTCCTCTAAAATGAAGCTGTGTTTAGGGGATGTGCCTTGCAAGTAACAATTTTCAAGGTCTGTTGACCGAGCAACAACTGTGTTTTCTTCATTGCTTAGATGGTCTATTGCATTTTGTTTGCTTCAATAGTCTCAAGGGTGATCAATTATTAATCATAATGTTGGAATTTTTCCAAATGTTTCTTATTTTATATAACACTGTACGAAACCTACACAATGTGCCTTTCTGGGATGTGTGCCAGACTTTCCCTGTCTTTCAATCTGAGCAGCCTTTATTTCAGACTGGTATCTGGCTCTATCCTTAGACTTTTTGTTCACTTTCATAAAAGGTAGGCTCCATGTTTGTCTGTCTGTTGATTTACACTTACACCGTTGGCTCTTTCCCCAGAGACAGATTTAATGTTGGTTCTCTTGCTGATTTATACTAAGACATTCCTTGACTCTTGAACTTAGCAGATTTCAGCTAGTCCTTTACTGAACTATATTTTTGTTCTGCCTATTTACTTCCATTGGAGGAGTACCTTGCAATAAGACCTCTCGTAATTGGCTTTATATTCATCCATTTTGATGCTGATTTGAATTTGACTAACTAACTACTTTTTGCCTTCTGTAATGACTTTTATTTTTTTTTTAAATAATTCTTTTTATTAAACCAATAAGAATCAACATTACAAGGTACATCACAGTAAGAAGTTCGCTTGATGCATTACAATAACTGCCAGTTAGTTATATAGGTCATCATCACTAGTTGGTAACTTAATCACGGCGATGGTGGATCATCATGTGACGGTGTGGTACATATATTACCTCGAAATACATTCCAATCATTCAATATATGGGACCACTTTTTGGGGCATCCCTTTGCCACGTAGACTGTCTTTTCTTGGAACATACACCAATCCATGTTCTTCTTCCAGGCTGCTACTGTCGGTGCACGTGCGCCCCCCCCACAGCTGGGCAATATTTTGTTTTGCAACCATCAATCCCAGCGTAACCCATGTAATGCGCTTGCTGTTAAGGTCAGTGGGCTGCCACACATTTAGGAGACATCGTTTGGCTTCTAGGTGAATATCAAGCATGAGTACCTCACTAAGAATGTCATGTATTTTCCGCCAGTATCGCTGGATGTGTACACAATCCCAGAGTATGTGCAGGAATGTTCCCTCACTTCCACAGCGCCTCCTGCAGTTTCCATCCTCCGTCCTCCCCATTTTCACCAGGCATGGCCCTGTTATGTAAATACAGTGTAATATTTTAAGCTGGACCAGTCGTAATCTAGCTGAAATAGCCACCTCCCGCGGGGAGGCCACTGCCACCACCCAGTCATCGTCGTCCAGGATTATGCCATCCCTTTCCCATTTCTCTATTAGACGTCAGAGGGGATCACTGGAGTTATTTACCAGCTTTTTATAGGTTAGCGAAATGGCTTTCGTCGGTAGGTAGCCGTCTAATATCCTATCCTCGAGAGGTGAGGATTCAGGGGGGATGACCCCCTTGTGGAGGTGTGCCTTTAGTGCATGTTGAACCTGCATGTATCTAAAGTGTTCCGTGGTGGCCTTGACATGCTCTTGTTGTAAGGAGGTAAATGGTTTGACCTCCCCTTTTACCCAGAGGTCACCTACTTTAGAGATACCTATGAGGTCCCACTTGTCAAAGCCCGTAGACTTCCACAAGTCCCAAGTAGGTCTGAGTCCCACAGGGGGGTTGACAATGTTGTTTTGTGTTCCCACCCCAGGCTTCTTTTTGCGGCATGCTAGATTTGCACCGAGTGTTTAGTCGGCCCCGTCAGATACCATTTCACATTCTTCGAATATAGAGCCCTATTATAGTTCCCTCCCGGCAACAGCCACCTATCCATTGCGTAGCCCGGGTCGTCAGCACGTCTATATGTTCCATGGTTGATGGCCGCCAGGTAAGCTGCCCCGTAATATTTTTTAAGGTCAGGAAGGCCAATTCCCCCATCATACCAGTTGAGGTTGAGTTTAGAGAGCGCTATGCGCAGTTTCCCACTCCACAACAGGCTTCTCTGTAGGCTTTCAATTTCTCTAAAGTAACTTGCTGGGACTGGGAGTTCCTCAACAATATCCCCGTTCCTCTCGAGCCCGTGGTGAAGCCAGAATGTGCTACCAGCTTGAATCCCCACCTATTAAGGGCCTTACAAGTATTTCCCACCAAATGCGTTTCTTGGAGCAATACCACGCCTGGGGCATGACGCCTGATATGTTGTAGCACCACACATCTCTTAACTTTGTCCCCCACACCATTTAAGTTCCAGCTCATCAACTTAAAACTCTTATCCCATTGCGTACTCATTAGGACTTACGTATTACCAACCATTCCCTGTGACGGATCAATGATACCTTGTCGATTCAATACAAACAAACAAACAATACAATAACCCCTCCCAACAACCCCCCTCCCTGCTCCCCTGCACTCTGGGCTCAGAACTGCCCATAACTATCTTAATGCAGAGTGCCTGTCACCCCAAAATTAAACTAAGAGAAGAAAACTGGGGGGGATATGCCATCTTGTCCTTCCCTCCCCTCCCTGCTGCATAGTCAAGTAGTTTCCCTGGGCAGGGCCAGCCCATTACTATTATGGAACACTAAACATGAGCCCTCAGGTCAGTATCTATCCCAACTGTACTACATCTACCCCTCAATTCAAGCAGGAAACAATGTGAAGCGGGTTTTTGCCAGCACTTTAAGTTCAGTTCAAGTACCATAGGGCACAACTGTACCTCCAAGTGTCCATGAGAGTTGTGCTCCTTAGCGTCTCTCCAGCCATCCAGCCATTCTGCGGCAGTCTCTGGAAAATCAAAGAATCTGGTTTTGCCCTCTGCCTCCACTCGGTGTCGGGCCGGGAACAGCATTGCATATTTCAGGCTTTTGTCTCTCAGTCTCTTCTTGACTGCTAGGAACGATCTGCGCTGTCTTTGGGCCACCTGCGTGAAGTCCAGAAAGAAGGTGATTTTTGAGTTCTCAAATCGGAGCGGAGGTGCCACTCTGGCTGTTTGCAGGATGGCATCCCTATATCGATAGTTCAAGAGTCTGGCCAGTATTGGACGTGGGGGGGCCCCTGGCTTTGGTCGGCCCCCTGGTACCCTGTGTGCTCTCTCAACCACGAAAATGTTTGACAGGTCTTTCGGCTGCAGGTGACCCATGATTAAGTTCTCTACGAAGAGGTCGACAGCCTGTCCTTCTGCGTTTTCCGGTACTCCTAAGATGCGTACATTGTTGCACCTAGTGCGCCCTTCATAATCGTCAAGTTTCCCTTCTGTGAACTTACGGAATGCTTGCAGTTCCTGGACCTCTTTTTGCAACTGGGGGGTATCATCCACTAGACTCGTTGTGGTAATGTCGAGTTGTTTGACCTTTTCCCTATTGGTAGCTAGGTCCGCCCTAATTAGCATTACCTCAGAGGAGATTGTGTCCATTCTTTGCACCAAAGACGTGCGGATCCCGCCGATTGCCTCAATAACGTCTTTCAAGGTAGGCTTTGGGACATCACCATCCGCTTCTCCCGTTGGTTTATCCCTGAGTTGCTGCAGCTCGGGTAGGGCCGCATTCGGTCAGGTGTATCTGTCTAGTTTGTTGTGCTGGGTAACCTTGGGGCGTCTGGTGGTTGACATATTGGCAGAGTTTGGCTTCACTGCAGGCTCGTGACTGCACAGTCAGCACTGCGGCGCTCAGGTATAGTTAGATCTCCACCTGTGGTCGAGGAGGGTTAGGTTGATGAGTCCCAGGCTTGGGTTCCGCACCGTGACTCACTCAAGGAGTTTTGGGTCCGCCCTCTATCGAGTCCCCTATTGTCGCCAGCTCTTCACTGGCCATGATACCCCGCCATGCAACTGCTTCACGGCAATATCTGACACCCACCTGAAGGGTATGTCGCACCCTGACGTCGCCAAGGTATGAGATGGTTCCTAATGAGTGGCCCCTGTGATCGCATGACACCCCCAGCGTATCCTCCACAGTCCCCGATCTTCAATACCAGCTACTCTCGTGACTTGCGCTGTAGCCTCAGGATTTGGCGAATATCGACCGGATGGCGGCACTCTGTTAGTCGATGTGAGGGGGAAGGGGCAATGCATGTGCAAGGCTGTGTTTCCGTGATTTGGGTGGACAGTCAGGAAGCGCTTGATTTAACTGCCATCCGGATACTAAGTTTTCTTTCCTCCAGGTAGGTGCTGGATCTTATACTCCCCGTGGCCATCCTCCCACATTCAGGGGTCTGGGCCCCAAGGAAAGTGTGCTCCTCTTGTGTCTCAAGCTTGATGTTAGCCCCTGGTACAGCACGTCTCTCAGGGTTTCCCCACTCCCCAGTGGTCGCCAGCACTTCGCTTCCGTTCTGTCTCCGCCGTTCTCACCTCTAGGTATGTCCACAGCGGTGTTGGATCCCTCCACCCGTGCAGTATCTCAGTTGGCACCTGTGTCACAGCTTATCTAAAAAAAAGAGGGGCCCCTTCTAAGCCAGAGGAGTAGGGCACTGTAAAGTAAATGAGAAAAGTATCCTTTCGACTGGGTAATTTGACTGCAAACAATAGTTCTTCCACACCTGACCTCATTCAGACCCTATAATCACATTCATTTGTCCATGCCAAGGAAGATTGAAATACATATAATCAGAGAATACACAAAAGAAGATTATAAACTTAGAAAAAATCTAACTTCACAGGTTAATTTATTAGTTGTTCGACATATAATAAAGAAGAAAGAATTGTTTCATAGACAAAATTACTCAACATGAGTACCCCATAGTTTAAAATAAAAACAAAAGACCTAAGTTCATAAAAATACAAATTCACAATCACTAAAAACCATAAAAAATGAGAGTCACTAATACAGACAAATACAATGTCATTAGGAAAGTTACACATCCGTGATAACAGTATATGGGACGTAGAACCCGGTTCTTTCGTGCTTAGTACTCGTTAACTATCGTCCATGTTAACAGATTTGTGTAGTAGGATAGGCGTCGACGCGTTTCGATGGGTAAATTATATCTCCATCTTTTTCAAGACCAAACTCTTGACTCTCATGTAATAATTAAAAAGAACGTGAGACTTGCATAATAACCAAGTCTGTACCTATGTATTAAAACATAAAAAACAATCAATAGTCTCAAATGGACAGGCAAATACACCAAGTTTCTGTTGCCAGACACATAAAATGATTCTATTCTTTATGTTTCTTCTAACGTTCATCTGATGCAAGAGTGTATTACCAATTTCTATTAAAGAGTAAATAAATATCCTCAACATTTAGGTAAAAATTCTGTTGAAGCGTATCTGGTAAATTATCTCACCCGTCATAATGAGATACATTTGACACTTAATTTTACCATTTGTCATTGCTAAATCTTATCACATAGATTTTCGTGGTGTATCTAAAAGGATATACTCAGAGAGAGCACTTATCCAGCACCAAGTATCTCCCCTGTATTCCACCAGGTTTTCTTAGTCACAGGTGCCCCCACTACAGGGTTTAAATCCCGCTAGGGCGCTAAGCCGACCCGATCTCTATAATTGTCGGATCCTCCCTATCACAGAAAGATACACCGTCTAGTGAGGGATCTGATACAAGGGTAGGCACATTACTTACTTTGATCGATAAGTGTCCCCGTGTGCGGTCAGCAAGGAAAAAATCAGCAACCTCTCACTCAGGAATTTTTCTTGTTTATATACTCACTAAGTAATATCGAACACCTGATAGTGGACGGCATCTTCCCGCTTTTTAGAATACCGTGTTTCTCCGATATACTCCGCAATTATTTCCGGATCGGGACCCACACCACTTCCGGGTTCCCATTCCACTGAAACGCTCAAACGGCAACCAGCAAGGCAGTCATCCCCTCCGGGTGCCATGTTGGACCAGATAGAGTAACTCTATCAAGCAAACACCGAAAACACTCGTAGACACAAAGTCACTGTGAATATAGGGGCATAAGGCATAGACGATCAGAGTCTTCTTATTATATTAAACAAACTCACTATTAAGACGAAAGAAAAAAGGAAACACGCAGGTAATCGCAATAATGGCTAGAACTGACGCCACCTTGGAATAAGACCCGCCTAATGGCTGGCATGTGCAAAAACATCTCTTATGAATATACATTGTGTCAGTATGTATATTATAAACGTGTTTTGGGCTCTATATTCATGCCTATAGGTATATTTAGAAGAAACCAGTAGTTCTTATTGCAGGTTTCTCATAGACATTAAGAAAAAAGCATATGAAAATAGGCATGAAAAAATGACCCAATAGAGAGAGGGGGAATCTATCAGATTTTCAACAATCAAGGAAAAATCAGTAACTGTGACCTGAAGACTCAAGAGATGAATGACATCCAGTCTTCCCTTGCATTGAGGCCCCTACCAATGGTGCCTAATTTGCATATAAACCATTGTTCCCTCTTTTTGCTAACTTTATCTACATTACCACCACGTCTATTGTTCTTGATTTTTTCCAATATAAACCATTTGAACTCATCACATTTGTGGTTGTACTGGAGAAAATGTGTCGTAAGTGGTGCATTTTCTTTCTGCGTGCGAAGTGCGGACTTGTTTTCTATTATTCTGAACCGGACTTCCCGCCCCGTCTCACCCACATAGCCATAGGACACAACTGCGAGATGCATTTTACTTTGATGTTTAGAAAAGATTTGTAAGCTATTTGTTTCATTAAAATTTGTTTTAATGCTGAGGGCATTTTTGTATGTATGTCCAAGCTTTTGATGTTAAATAATTTGGAAAATTAAGTGTCAAGTGTATCTCATTATGACGGGTGAGATAATTTACCAGATACACTTCAACAGAATTTTTACCTAAATGTTGAGGATATTTATTTACGCTTTAATAGAAATTGGTAATACACTCTTGCATCAGATTAATGTTAGAAGAAACATAAAGAATAGAATCATTTTATGTGTCTGGCAACAGAAACTTGGTGTATTTGCCTGTCCATTTGAGACTATTGATTGTTTTTTATGTTTTAATACATAGGTACAGACTTGGTTATTGTGCAAGTCCCACGTTCTTTTTAATTATTACATGAGAGTCAAGAGTTTGGTCTTGAAAAAGATGGAGATATAATTTACCCATCGAAACGCGTCGACGCCTATCCTACTACACAAATCTGTTAACATGGACGATAGTTAACGAGTACTAAGCACGAAAGTACCGGGTTCTACGTCCTATATACTGTTATCACCGATGTGTACCTTTCCTAATGACATATTGTATTTGTCCGTATTAGTGACTCTCATTTTTTATGGTTTTTAGTGATTGTGAATTTGTATTTTTATGAACTTAGGTCTTTTGTTTTTATTTTACACTATGGGGTACTCACGTTGAATTATTTTGTCTATGAAACAATTCTTTTTTCTTTATTATATGTCGAACAACTAATAAATTAATCTGTGAAGTCAGATTTTTATAAGTTTATAATCTTGTTTTGTGTATTCTCTGATTATATGTATTTCAATCTTCCTCGGCATGGACGAATGAATGTGATTATAGGGTCTGAATGAGGTCAGGAGTGGAAAAACTATTATTTGCGGTCAAATTACCCGGTCCAAAGGATACTTTTCGCATTTACCTGTGTCACAGCTACATCGTTTCATGCATACGCCGCAGCATCGCTTGGTTGCGTCGTGCTCGCCTGCGCACTGACTGGCACCCCGCTGCAGCGTCTGCGAGAGCACCGGTCCAGACGCCGGATCTGAGGCTGGTTCTCAGCCGCAAGTCTCCTCACCACTTCAGGCTTTGCTGTCACTCGAGGTCCCGGCTTTCACGTCCTTGTAGGCCCCTGCCAGCTGCGGTCCGATCTCCTGTTCCTGCAGTCCTGGCGGTCCGAATTTGGGCTCTATCTTGTCAGCAGTGCATGTGCCAGCCAATTCTCATCCCAGGGCACGGATCACTAGTACGGATTAATGCGGAAAGGAAGGGTTTGAGCGGAGCGACCCTAGCCTGCGGCCATCTTGTTTTGCCACGTTGCCACGCCCCCTGTAATGACTCTTAAATGTGAATAAACCTTTATAGTTTTGACTTTGAATTTTGTCTTGAGGAGGTATTCTTTAATGGTCAAGGGGCACCACCCTATGGCACTCACACGGCTCGATTCTTGGCATGAACCCTCTGAACGTTTTAGTGTTGACACGTTCTTCTGTTTATTTAAACGTTTAAAAGGAAACTGAAATTTACAGGTCAAAACCTTTGCCTGAGCAATCTTTACAATCAGTTCTTTTTTTATCCCTAGAAAGGAAAACCAGTTTCTGCTCATTTATTTATTCATAAAGCACACACTATCACCAGAGGGCATTGTGGCGCTACAATCATCACCACCAAATGGAACTAGACAGGACACTAAACAGGAAAGACTTAACATTTTTTAGCAGGCTTCTCTGTAGGCTTTCAATTTCTCTAAAATAACTTGCTGGGACTAGGTCAGAGGAATTTTGCAATACATATAGGAAATGAGGCAAGGACATCCTTTTAAATAGGTACGCCCTGCCCAGCAGCGACAGTGGAAGCGCTTTCCAGCATGCCATATCTCTCGTCAATCTCTGTAGGGGTGGGAGGAGATTTTGAGCAAATCTACTCGCTGGATCAGCTGTAATATAGATGCCTAGATACTTAAAGCCCAGTGTGGTGACTTGCACCGGGCATCCCCAAGGGAGGTCAGGCAGGGGACCATTAAGGACATATAATACAGATTTACTCCAGTTAATCAAGTACCCTGAGTATCTGCCAAAGATTGCAAATATATCTAGTACAGATATGAGGGGTGCCTTCGGAGAGGCCAAAAACAGGAGTATGTTGTCCGCATATAGTGATATGTGGTCTTCCCATATGTCCGCCCATCTCAGTCCCCATATCACTGGATCCCTTCGCACCCAGGATGCCAAGGGCGCCAAGGCCAGCGCAAACAGGAGGAGGGAGAGTGGGTAGCCCTGACGAGTCCCTCTACTCAGTGTGAATACTTCTGACTTTTTATTGTTTACAACTACTTGGGCTAAAGGTTCCGAATAGAGACGCTGTACTCATTGGATGAACCGAATCCCATTTGTTTGAGGACTGCAAAAAGATATGGCCATTCGATGGTGTCAAATGCCATTGTGGCATCCAGTGACACGATTATCGCCGCCTCTCGAATAGTGGCCGCCCTCCCCATTACCCCGTGCTCTCTGCGGAGGTTTAATGCAGTGTTGCGCTGAGGCATGAAGCCCGATTGGTCTGGGTGAACCAACCCGCCAATCACCTTGACTAGTCTAGTAGCGAGGAGTTTAGCTAAGATCTTAGGCTCAGCATTTAGTAGAGAGATTGGCCTTTACGAGGCACAGTCCATCCATGGCTTGCTCTCCTTATGTATAGTGACAGCGTCGCAATCCTCTGGTCTTGTGGCAGTTCCCCCTTATCCTTACTTTCTTCAAACATCACATGTATGTATGGGGTGAGTTTATCAGGCCTGAGTTTGTAGAGCTCAATCGGTAGGCCATTAGGGCCTGAGGCCTTCCCAGATCTGAGGCTTCTGATTGCTTGGGCTATCTCATCCGTTGTAAGATCTCCCTCTAGGAACTTTAGGTCTTCAGCCAAAAGTGTTGGCAGGGCAATGTCTTTAAGGAGACCTTGGGAATCGCCTATTGTATAAGTCGACTGTGAGCAATATATTTTCCGGTAATGAGCCGCAAATGTGTTAGCTATCTCCTGGGGGTCCCGCCCTGTCAGTCAACTCGGGCAGCAGTCTACTCGTGAGTTTTATCCAACCATGCAATTAGTTTCCCCGCCTTGTCCCCATGGTCATATATTCTGCCCTGCATCTCTCTTCCCAGTACTTTTGCTCTTTCAGTCAGTATGGCCTTGTAGCTATCTCTCTTCAGTTGCAGGAAATTAAGTTTTTCGGGTCTGGACCCCCCCTCAATCTCTTCTTCCAGACAGAAGATATGTTCCTCTAAGGCAACTTCCTCTTTCACTTTCTCTTTCCGCACCCCCGCTATTTGGGAGAGTGATTGTCCCCTTATTACTGTTGTGAACGCTTCCCACAGTGTCTGGTGTGAGCGTACCGATCCTTCATTGCATTGAAAATAGGGCTCCATTGCTTCATGCAGTGCTTTACGAACCACCGGATTACGGAGGTGCCAGGGGTTAATGGGGGCAAGTCTTCCTATTCTATGCTGTCCGATGACAAATTGGGCCCACATCGGGGAGTGATCCGAGATACCCCGCGCCATGTGCCTGACTTCCTGAATGTGTGCGAGTTGGGCCGGAGGGATCAGCAGATAGTCAATCCGCAACTGACTACGGTGAGCGCCTGAGTGGAAGGTGTGTTGGATGGTCTTAGGGTGATATGCTCTCCAGGCATCTATCAGAGTCTCCAAGAAGTCTGGAAGCCAACGGTTTGAGGGGTGGAGTTCTCGGGGAGGGTGTCTGTCTAGTGTGCCGGAGACCACCGAGTTGAGGTCCTCTCCCACTATCAAGAGACCGTCTGGGACCGACAGCAGGATAGAGCCCAGATCTTTGAATGCAAGCCCCTGGAGGCCGGGCGGCACATACACCGACATAAGGGTCAAAGTATTTCCTTCCCATTGTCCCATGATGCCCATGTACCTTCCCCATGCATCAACCCAGGTGGACTTCACTGTCATTGAAAAGGAGTTCGTCAACAATATCCCCGTTCCTCTCGAGCCCGTGGTGAAGCCAGAATGTGCTACCAGCTTGTATCCCCACCTATTAAGGGCCTTACAAGTATTTCCCACCAAATGCGTATCTTGGAGCAATACCACGTCTGGGACATGACGCCTGATATGTTGTAGCACCACACATCTCTTAACTTTGTCCCCCACACCATTTACGTTCCAGCTCATCAACTTAAAACTCTTATCCCATTGCGTTCTCATTAGGACTTACCTATTACCAACCATTCCCTGTGACGGATCAATGATACCTTGTTGATTCAATACAAACAAACAACAATACAATAACCCCTCCCAACAACCCCCCTCCCTGCTCCCCTGCACTCTGGGCTCAGAACTGCCCATAACTATCTTAATGCAGAGTGCCTGTCACCCCGAAATTAAACTAAGAGACGAAAACTGGGGGGGATATGCCGTCTCATCCTTCCCTCCCCCTCCCTGCTGTGTAGTCAAGTAATTCCGTCAAGTAGCTCCCCCGGGCAGGGCCAGCCCATTACTATTATGGAACACTAAACATGAGCCCTCAGGTCAGTATCTATCCCAACTGTACTACATCTACCCCTCGCTTTGAGCAGGAAACAATGTGAAGCGGGTGGTTGCCAGCACTTTAAGTTTAGTTCAAGTACCATAGGGCACAACTGTACCTCCAAGTGTCCATGAGAGTTGGGCTCCTTAGCGTCTCTCCAGCCATCCAGCCATTCGGCGGCAGTCTCTGGAAAATCAAAGAATCTGGTTTTGCCCTCTGCCTCCACTCGGTGTCGGGCCGGGAACAGCATGGCATATTTCAGGCCTTTGTCTCTCAGTCTCTTCTTGACTGCTAGGAAAGATCTTCGCTGTCTTTGGACCGCCTGCGTGAAGTCCAGAAAGAAGGTGCTTTCTGATTTCTCAAATCGGAGCAGAGGTGCCACTCTGGCTGTTTGCAGGATGACATCCCTATCTCGATAGTTCAAGAGTCTGGCCAGTATTGGACATGGGGTGGCCCCCGGCTTTAGTCAGCCCCCTGGTACCCTGTGTGCTCTCTCAACCACGAAGATGTTTGACAGGCCTTTCGGCTGCAGGTGAGCCATGATTAAGTTCTCTACGAAGAGGTCAGCAGCCTGTCCTTCTGCGTTTTCTGGTACTCTAAAGATGCGCACATTGTTGCACCTAGTGCGCCCTTCGTAATTGTCAAGTTTCCCTTCTGTGAACTTACGGAATGCTTGCAGTTCCTGGACCTCTTTTTGCAACTGGGTGGTATCATCCACTAGACTCGTTGTGGTAATGTTGAGTTGTTTGACCTATTGGTAGCTAGGTCCGCCCTAATTAGCATTACCTCAGAGGAGATTGTGTCCATTCTTTGCTCCAAAGACGCGCGGATCCCACTGATTGCCTCAATAACGTCTTTCAAGGTTGGCTCTGGGACATCACCGTCCTCTCCTCCCGTCGGTTTGTCCCTGAGTTGCTGCTGCTCGGGTAGAGCCGCCTTCGGGCAGGTGTATCTGTCTAGTTTGTTGTGCTGGGTAACCTTGGAGCCTCTGGTGGTTGACATATTGGCGGAGTTTGGCTTCACTGCAGGCTCGCGACTGCACAGTTGGCACTGCACGCTCGGGTATAGTTAGATCTCCACCTGTGGTCGAGGAGGGTTAGGTTGATGAGTCTCAGGCTTGGGTTCCGCACCGTGACTCACCCAAGGAGTTTTGGGTCCGCCGTCTATCGAGTCCCCTAGTGTCGCCAGCTCTTCACTGGCCCCGATACCCCGATGTGCAACTGCTTCACGGCAATCTCTGACCACCACCCGGAGGGTATGTCGCACCCTGACGTCGCCAAGGTATGAGATGGTTCCTAATGAGTGGCCCCTGTGATCGCATGGCACCCCCAGCGTATCCTCCACAGTCTCCGATCTTCAATACCAGCTACTCTCGTGACTTGCGCTGTAGCCTCAGAGATTTGGCGAATATCGACCGGATGGTGGCACTCTGTTAGTCGATGTGAGGGGGGAAGGAGCAATGCGTGTGCAAGTCTGTGTTTCCGTGATTTGGGTGGACAGTCAGGAAGCGCTTGATTTAACTGCCATCCGGATACTAAGTTTTCTTTCCTCCAGGTAGGTTCTGGATCTTATACTCCCCGTGGCCATCCTCCCGCATTCAGGGGTCTGGGGCCCCAGGGAAAGTGTGCTCCTCTAGTGTCTCAAGCTTGATGTTAGCCCCTGGTACAGCGCGTCTCTCAGGGTTTCCCCACTCCCCAGTGGTCGCCAGCACTTCGCTGTTGTTCTGTCTCCGCCGTTCTCACCTCTAGGTATGTCCACAGCGGTGTTGGATCCCTCCACCCGTGCAGTATCTCAGTTGGCACCTGTGTCACAGCTACATCGTTTCATGCATACGACGCAGCACCGCTTGGTTGCGTTGTGCTCGCCTGCACACTGATTGGCACCCCGCTGCAGCGTCTGCGAGAGCGCCGGTCCGGCCGCCGGATCTGAGGCTAGTTCTCAGCCGCGAGTCTCCTCACCACTTCGGGCTTTGCTGTCACTCGAGGTCCCGGCTTTCACGTCCTTGTAGGCCCCTACCAGCTCTGGTCCAATCTCCTGTTCCTGCAGTCCTGGTGGTCCGAATTTGGGCTATATCTTGTCAGCAGTACATCCGCCAGCCAATTCTCATCCCGGGGCACGGATCACTAGTACAGATTAATGCGGAAAGGAAGGGTTTGAGCGGAGTGACCCTAGCCTGCGGCCATCTTGTTTCGCCGCATAGCCACGCCCCCTATAATGACTCTTAAATGTGAATAAACCTTTATAGTTTTGACTTTGAATTTTGTCTTGAGGAGGTATTCTTTAATGGTCAAGGGGCACCACCCTATGGCACTCACACGGCTCGATTCTTGGCATGATCCCTCTGAACGTTTTAGTGTTGACACGTTCTTCTGTGTATTTAAACGTTTAAAAGGAAACCGAGATTTACAAGTCAAAACCTTTGCCTGAACAATCTTTACAATCAGTTCTTCTTTTATCCCTAGAAAGGAAAAACAGTTTCTGCTCATTTATTTATTCATAATGCACACACTATCACCAGAGGGCATTGTGGCGCGACAATCATCACCACCACATGGAACTAGACAGGACACTAAACAGGAAAGACTTAACATTTTTTAGCATTGTCTGAAAAGGTGGATAGTCACAAACTTTCACAAACATTTGGAAAAGTACTCCAAAGGTCAGATCCTAGAACTCTAAGTGTTCTCCGACCACATTAGGTTTATTGTAATGAGAAACCCACAACAGAAGACGTGAGTCAAATCTGGGAGATCAGGCCAGAACCGGGTGCCAAAGAAGGTTGGAGACTTAGGGCCAGTATAATAGAAGATCCAACATGAAATGCACAGTATTTAAAAATGTATCTGCTGTTTAATGAGAAGTCCATGCAGAGATCATGCTTAGAGAACTCACAAACAATGGTCTGAATTTGAATTTGCTGCAGTTTCATGATAGGTGTCTCTGAAAGTCCAAGGTACAGAGCATTTGTTTATTTTTATTTTTTTGTTTTATATAGTACGAACTAGACCCGAAGATATCAGGTATCAGAGCGCTTTACATGAGCACCACTTTCGTTACAGATGGACACATTCATTTTTGTTAGGCATGGGGAGATTAAGTGATTTGCCCAGAATCACAGGATGTTGAGCGTTGTTGCCGAGACTTGAACCCGGTTCCCCAGCTTCAAGGACAACCACTCTAGCTGTAAGGCTACATCCTCTCCCCTTTGCCTTTTGCATTGCCATACTTCAGGTGGCCAAGATATTAGGGGCAACAAATGATGTATGCTTCTCCTCCGGATGGAAAAGGCAAAATGTACTTCAAAGTACATGAGAACATGTTTCCTGCATCAAGCTCCTTGCTCCATCAACTTTCCTTGTAAGACAGGGGTTTTACCTGTTAATGGGCCCTCTACGTCCTTTCACAATGAATGCAACCATCCTTCATTTTCTGACAGTTTCAGCTGACAGTCCACTGAAATAATAAGGAAAGCAAGGGAAGGGCTCTCCTACCTAAAGCTGGTAAACTATGGAATCCTGACAGTTGAAGAGGGTGCTAGTTAGCTCAAAGTCCATCCCTCATCTAGCAAGGCTTTCTCTGTTGAAGACCGTTTGGTACAGTGAAACAGTGTTTGTGGTCTCAGGACCCTGCAAAGTCTCCCAGCTTACCTCTGGGAGAGGCCAGGGAGGAACTTTCTAATTTTAAAAGCTGCCCAGGGGCTAAAACAATTCCCTGGGTTGCCTGAAGGAAGACTGCTGCTTTTAACTTCCATCTCTTCTCGGCACCTCCTGACTCTCTTTGCCTCCAATTCCCAACTGACACCCATTCTCTAGCCCCCAAAATTCTTTAATGATAATCACAGGAGACTCTAGCACTGGCTGGTACTGCACCGTACTAAACAACAGAACATATATAACTGTCTGCCTAGACAAGAATACACGGTGAACTGGTACACAAGACAACTGTTATTGTGCATACGATTAAGACGTAACACTTAAAGCCTGACTTAGACTTTGGAGAACAGGGTACTCGGCCACAATGTGAGAACCCTCTTCGACAAACTGACGGTCAGCCTGCCCCATTTTGAGTCGGGCAGATGTCATGTTTCTGATGGGGTCAGAAACCCTACACCAATGGCCCTTTGCAGTGGGTTCGTCAATATAGGTGTTTAAGACTGTCCGCCCCATTTTGAGTAAGCAGCCTGGAATCTGGCGGCCACTCAGCCAACTTTCAGGGCCTTCAAATGAGCTGCAGCGGTGGCATCTCCCATGAAGTCAAGGAGATCTCCACAGGGCTCGTAGAGATCCCAAAATATGGAGGTAATTACCTCCTCTACACTCACGAATAGCCCGCTACCCACCATACCGTAAATCAGGCGCTTTATTACTAAATAGTGTGCCAGCATTACTCATGCTGGAGTAGTCATTCAAAATCTGGCTCTTGCATTTTCGTTCTCATAGACACTACAGTAGCGTCTATGATGTTACATCAGACAGGCAAACGGAAAGATCTGGGGCTGTATAACATGCAGTGTCCTCCCATTTTCTGCACCCCTGAGGCACTGTTGTATTACAGTAGGAGCCAAAGAAGCTTTTCCATCTCTTCTGTAATATAGATAGTACTGGAACACATATAGCGCCATCTCAAGGGGGCGGTCTTTCATTTGCATAAGCGTGTGGCCCTATGAATATGAGGGAAACACTTTGACTCTTCTTGTGCCCTATTTTGGAGGTGAGTGCTGACACAAAATAAATGTAATCAGAAGACACCGACTGTGTGCCACAAAGAGGTGGTGCCCACTCGGTGTGCCCTCCCGGAGGTTCCCCTCTGGAGGGGAAAGAGTGTCCAGCAGAACCTACTATGAAGTGCACGCGGGTGCTGCCTGTGCAGTGAAAGATGGAGTGGCTGCTTTAAGAAGTCGCTCCTCCCTTTACTGATGCGCTGCCCCCAAGGCATGCGCAAGTTCAGCGTTGCCCTGGGAGCAGCATATTATTTGTAATAGGACGCACTGTCCCTGTTTGCACCAGCCGTACGTGTTCAAAGGTTTGCCATGGGGCAAACATGGATAGTGCACCCATTACATATCTGCTACTGTTAACTATTTATTTATGACTTTAAATATTATATAATCATGCTAAGCCTTATTCATAAAGTTGTTTAGTTGTTTCCGTGAGTAAGTTTGCTCACTTTTGGAAATAACTGTATGCACCTGATGGAGCGGGTAGTACAAAAATTGTGTATGCCCCCCCTAATCTGCATGCCTATACTAAATTAGAATAATCTATTAATTATAATACTATTAATGTGTTTGCATGATAATTAATCAACCTTATTAATATACGAAATTTACGTGGGGTTTGCATTTTGCATGGCTGAATAATTGTTATTATGAACATATGTACGCATACTAACAGTAGAAAATAGAATATTACATGGTATATGTTGCCTTTGTGATGTTATCGTAAGGTCGCACCAGATGACATCAATGGGTGAATATGAACGCTTTAAATGTCGCTATACGCTAGATAATTACAAGCACATGGGGAATTAGTGAGGGTTTAACATTTTATCCATTATTTCTATGTATTAATTACTCTTTTGTGTTTGTTTCGCTTAAGTTGTCCTTTGGGCGTAAAGTAAAGATGGCCGCCGACTAACTCGACGCGATGGCCACCATTCCAAGAGGTTTTGGGCGAAGTGCGCCTGCGCCACGACTTGTTCCTGTGGCCTCGTCATGACCCTACTCTTGATGTGCCCAAGCAAGGTCACGGTGGGAAGCCCGCCAAGTACACTGACAATGGAGAGACACAAGGAGCCGGAAAGATCATGTTGGATGACATAACCTCCTGAACTGTGTGAAACTTCAAAGGACGATCCCAATTGACCAATGAGAGAAGCCCAAATCCTGCAAAAATGTTACTTTTTGATGTTACTTAATTATAAAAATGACGGTAGAATAGAGAGACGGAGTTGATGCTATCTTTCCTTTTGCTGACGGAGACGACGGTGACGCTACGTGGCAGCTGCGTTCCTGAACCTTTGACAGACTGAATGCTACCCATTTCCTTGATGAACTGCAAACTTTATAAAATTCATGGGCACTGATAGATGCTTGCACATCTCTGGTCCTAGTCCATCTTTGGGACTGTAGCGTGCCGCAAGAAGAACTTTTGAATTCCGACTGATTGACGACTAAATTTTATGACTTAGAGCAGTGGTTCCCAAACTTTTGACTCCTGAGGACCCCCATTGAGTCATCACTGAAAGCCGGGGACCCCCAAGCAATTTGTAGGATTTAAATTTCAAACATTAAAACAGTAATTAAAAAAAAATAAAAACACGTGTGCACACAAAACAAATATTCGAATTACTAAGGGTTTCAGGGGCATATTTACAAGTCCCTATCGCCATGGGAACGTCACTTTTAGCGATGTTCCTGTGGCAATAGGGGCTTCGCCTTGTTTACAAGGCAGCGTTAAGCCACTTATTGTGGCTTAAGCTGCCTTGTAAATAAGGCCCCCTATCACGCAATGCTTAGCGTGAAAAAGGTGGGCAGTGGGAGTTACAGTGGGCGTTTCACTCCAACACCCATTGATTTTGACTCTGCCCTCTATTTACAAGGTCAGCTTAAATAGGAGACAGCACCCAAATTAAGACCATGAAAAACCTGGTCTTAACTTTGCGAAATGAGGAGAAATGCCTTATTTCTCCTCGTTTTTACTTTTTCCAACGGAAAAAGCAAAACACCTTTGATTGTTTATGTTCAGGAAGGTGACCCTTCCTGCACATAAACAATCTTTAATAAAAATGACGTTTTGTAACTTCCATGTGTGCTGCATTAGGCAGCACACATAGAAGTGACAAAACAGCATTACAAAATTGTTCATGTGCAGGAAGTGGGAACATAGCAGCATCAGGATAATGATAGACTGGGAATAAACATATGTTGCTAACTTTTACCATGCAGTTTGCAAGCAGCTCTTTGATGACAGTTTATAGGACACTGTGCTAGATTACAATTGTCCCTTATGAATTGCACAGTGACGAAAGAATCTCTGTGACCTATGCACATAAAATACAGTTTTTTAAAATGCATTGTACACGTTCTTTGCAGTAGGCATATTAACTCTCTGTGTCACATTAGATAAGTCAAAGCTGCCACTGGACAAAACTCTCATCTCTCTCCAGCAGGTACATTAATCACTGGCATTTTATTGACACTTTTATAGTTGCTCGAAAACTGCTAATTTCACAAAGAACTTTGCAGTGCTTTTAAAATTGCTGGCTGAGGACCCCCTGGGAATGTGCCACGGGCCCCTGGGGGTCCTCGGACCCCAGTTTGGGAAACACTGACTTAGAGGACGACTATTATCCAGTTTAGGTAAATATGATGTTATGCGACTTTAAGAGATTTAATGAATGGAACTAAAATTCTTGCTATAATTAGATAAACAACTATTGATTAACGAGTAAATGTGTTTGTCATTTATTAAGGAAGGATAGATTAAATCCGAAAGATGGGTTTTAGCTGGTCTAGATCACCATACTGATCCAACTAAATGATCCATTGATCACGTGGGAGGAGTATCTTAATGTGTAGGATTGAGATCTGTAGGGGTAAGGATATTAGTGTATAAATGTGTAAATAAATTTCTCTCTATAGGTTATAAGGTATTCCTTTCATGTCAGCGCTTGGAACATTTATCTCTCCTGTAAGTACAGGCCAATGAGAAGTGAAGTGTGAATGTTGGTGTTATGGGCCCCACCAATGATTGTAGGAGTGAATGTGTTAATGTGATATTTGGTCTGTGAGGAAGGGAGGATATTAGGTACGGGTCTTGTCCTGTTTCCCCGTTACCCAAGTTTTCGCACTGCAACACACCCACGGTTTTAATTGCATATACGTAGATCGGAACGTAAGTGTGTATTACATATGGTTACATATGTGTGCATATCATTCACTATATTTTTGCCATGTACTTATTGATTTTCACTAAACTTATAACATACATGTTATGCATAGTAGAGATAGCATTATGAGACAGTTATATCAACTGTTAAACAATATATATGGAGGTTCACAGTGCAATGGTTTAAGCTGTCTTATATAGAGTAGAGTATATTGTGTAGCTTAAGCCTAGTAGAGTGTGCCTGTCCATAAACCACAAAATGAAAAAGCAGAACATTGTAACAGTAAAGACAGGCCTGGTAGTAATACAAAAAGAATTATTATTCTTGCAGAGGAGAGAGGACCAGAGCGTAATGGAAGAGCAGTGGTAAGAAGCTGACAGCGGTACATGTATGTATGTCTAGTAAATAACAATGAATGGCAATGATGTGGTCGTTAAGGGTATTTGAACAAGATGTGTTTTCAATGGGGTCTTGTATCATCCATGGAAGTCCAGGTATACAGCTTTCCAGGCTGCAGAGGTATTGATGGCCAGTAATGGTCGATAATAGAGGGCAGATGTCATTCCAGTATGGGGCAAATCACGATCAATCACAGAGGGTATGTTCTGGGTCCGCACCATGGAAGGCCGAGCAGGGGCAGTAAGAATTTGCATTGCATATATTGTATTCAATATATCAGAAGTCTGATAGGCACGATACACAATGCTGTGTTGAATGTATTGAAATTTGGCGTTTATTGAAATTTTGTGTGGGTAAGCATGTCATTTCTCCCATTCTTTTTGCATAAAGTGCACCGCCTATATCTGTTCCCCATTTTAACAGTGACAATGCTAATGGGTCTTCAGTCCAAACCGGGATGAGTATGATGACTATCCAAGATATTCATTTACCTCCTGAGCCTATGCAAAGCAATGTCTGTAAAAGTGGGTGGGAGGAGGTTCTGTGTCTGTTTTGGCCCAGGTGGTGGTGAGTGTAAGGCACTTATGAAGTGGGACTTGTCCTGGGGGAAGGCTAAACTGTTCAGATAGGGTTTCAAATGGGATAAGACCACAGTCGTGAAAGAGGATCCCCAAACAGGTCAATCCCAGGGTGTTCCCAAGCCTCTGCTGCAGTGACTGATATGTCTCACTGAAAGGAACGGAGTCTCATCAACGGTATCTCAGGGGCAGATGGGACAGTCTGCTGGAGAAGTTCAGTGCCCCGCGGTAACTAACATGAACTATACGTGCCAGTCTGTTAGTCGCTTTAGGTAAGCTAGCTTACAGGATGAACAGTTCTTGTATTTAGTTTTTTACATGTGTGTGTGCTGCAGACACCTCAGATAGCTGAAGGCCAGCCAACCAGCGGGCAGACCATTGGAGTTGTGCCGGCAGAATAGTGTTCGAAACTTGGGCCACCCAGGTCTCTGTAATTGGTAGAAATGTTCAATTTCACTAATGAAATTCTAACCCCTCTTTTACTCCATATCAGATTCCCCATCAAGCGTCTAAAGTGTGGAAGAGGCTCCACGGGAGACAGACAGGCAAGTTAGAGGATAATAAAGCATTCTAGGTAGCATTATCATTTTTGCAAGGGTCACATTGCCTGGCATAGACAGGGTGAGTGTTCTCCAAAATGAAATCTGGGACCTAAAGTGAGGACACTTCGCTCATCACTTTCCGTCAATGATATCTTGGGTGGAGTGGTAGATGTGGCCAGCTAAATAGGGGAAAGCTGTAGGTTCCCATTTGATATAGTGACAGTTTATGTGAATGGCATGAACAAGGCAGTCTGCTCTTAGGGCAAAGAAGCAGGACAAGGCTCAGGTGACTCCAAGTCCAGAACCCATTTTGCATGAGCTCAGTTATTGTGCCGCAGTCATCATTCTGCTACAGATATCCCTGATGCAGCTCACAACATCAGCGTAGAGGGACACAAAATGTGTCTCTCTGTTAACTGTAATACCCCAGTCATCTCGCATCTGACACAGTCAAATTGCCAATGGCTCCATCGGCAGTATGGAGAGGAGAAGAGAAAGGAGGCAGCCCTGTTGTGTGCCTCTCCTAACATGAATAGGGTCAGAAATGATTTGACCTATCTTGACTCTGACTGTTGGGTCAGTGCATTGCAGCGCGATGACCCAGGTCGTTTTCACAATGAAAATGTATTTTCAATCTAGCACGTCAAACACTTTTTCCAGCTAGAGGAGAATGCATGCGGCATGTGTGGTGGAGCGGATTTCAGAACCCAACGTAGACGACATATGTTAAGAGATGTGCAACAGCCCAGAATGAAACCAGTCTAGTCAAGGTGGACCAGAATAGGAAGAAAAACTACTAAATGTAATGCCAAAACATTGCTGAATATTTTATAATCATTATTCAGAATACCTGGGGCCTATATAAGGTGACCTCAAGTGGGTCACGACCGGGCTTTGGGATGGAAACCAGCAGAGCCTCATGCATAGTAGGAGTTAGGGTTCTATTAGCATCTGAATCTATCCATGAAATCTCAGCTAGGCACTGTAACGTGTTCTTGCTTCCTCCAGCTTAGGAAGATCAGAAAAAATCTGAAGATTCTTTTCTCTGGAAGCAAACACTCAAATCATCATTGCATTATTTTATCTAGAATTGACTATGCCAATGCTCTCTACTTGGGACTCCTCAAAAATCGAAATCATACATCACCGATCTGATCCACCCCGACCAGTCGGGCTTTATGCCACAGAGGGCTACGAGACACAACATCAGGCGCGTTCACAATGCCATTGCTGCGGCCCCTATGCTGGGCCGCCCCACTGCCCTATTATTGGCCGATATTGATAAGGCATTCGATTTCTTAAGCTGGGTCTATCTTTTCCAACTACTCGAAGCCGTCAACTTCGGGCCCCGTTTCCTGACCTATGTTCGCTTGTTGTATACGAATTTGAGAGCGGCAGTTCGTATTGCCGGACACCGCTCCCGCCCATTCTCGATTCAGAGAGGTACCCGCCAGGGCTGCCCGCTTTCTCCATTGTTGTTCGCCCTGGCGGTCGAGCCCCTGGCGGCCTGGGTAAGAGGCGATCCGGTGCTCCGGGGTTTCGATTGGTCCTGCTCAGGGTCAGATCGCATAGCGTTATATGCTGATGATACCCTATTTTTTATGACTGACCCATGGTACTCAGGGCCCCGAATCCTGGAGATCCTCCGAGTGTTTGATAGCACCACCGGCCTCCACACTACTCCTGCTAAATCCATTCTCTTCCCGGTATGTGGGCATCAGGGCCGTGAATCGTGGGCTGTGCAGCTGTCCCGGGCCACGGATGGGTTCAAATATCTGGGGATATACATCTCCCCATGCCTCAAAATCTCTTGGGCACACAATATTTCCCCGTTAATGGTTAGCCTAAAAAACAAGACGGCGGTGTGATCTGCTCTCCCGCTGTCCCTCTATGGGCGATCAGCCATTTTTAAGATGGTGTCCTTGCCTCGGATATTGTATCGCCTCCAAAATTTCCCATACCCTATCCCTCGCGCCTGGTTCGCGCAGGTGAACGCAATTCAAAATAACTTCCTATGGGGAGGCGGGGCTGTTCGGGTGGCGCTTCGCACCTGTTCACAGTCATCGTACTGTGGAGGGATCGCAGCAGCCGACATCTACTCCTACTATGTTGCATCTCACATCCTTGTGATCAATGAGCTATGGTACAATTCCCCCACAGACCTGGCGTATGCTATTGAACATGCCTGCATGGAGCAGGTTCCCCTTCTCCATTTATTATACAGTTATATGAGGCTAGATCATCTACCGCCGGCTGGCAGACTAGCCATACTGCTGTGGCGGGCTAAGACCAGACAGATGGGATGGAAGGGGAGACTAACTCGACAGACCCCCCTGTGGCAGGGTACAAGCCTCAAGTCTGCTACTGCATTGAAGGGATTTCGAGGATGGGACCTGGTGGGGATCTCGAACCTAGGGGATGTCATGAAGGGTGCCACACTAAAATCCTTTCAACAATTACAAACAGATTTCAGCCTCCACAAGTCACAATTTTACAAATACCTACAGCTCCGACATGCGCTCTCCCCTCAGATCTGCCATTTGGAAACCCTCCCTGAGTTCCAGCCTTTGGAGGGCCGTCTATTAATGGGGGACCTCGGATTACATAAAATTAGACAAGTTTACCAGACACTGACGACACACCCCCCCACTACTTTGGACAAGACCCGACAGGCCTGGCAGGCAGATATTCCCGATTTAACGGACGACGACTGGGCTGAAGCGATAGCCAGCCCTAGGGGCGGAGCTGTCTCCACACGCTACAGGCTCATCCAGTTCACATATCTGCATCAAGTTTATTATACCCGGGTACGTCTGTGGCGAATGGGGGTCATTCAGTCCCCAGTATGCTTGCGGTGTGTCTGTGAGGAGGGGTCCTTCTTCCATACCGTGTGGACTTGCACGGCCCTGCAGCCCTTTTGGAACAGGGTTTGATCATGTCTCAGTGAGGTGTTGGGGTGGGTGCTCCCATTACATCCACGGTTGTTCGTATTACATTCCACAGACGACATTGGGGGGAATCGCTATAAACAGCATCTACTGTTCCTTGCCCTTACTATTGCCAAGAGGGACATAGAGCACTGTTGGAGGGCATCCTCTCCCCCGACCATGGGCAAGTGGAAGGCCGCACTGGATCGGTGTATGGGAGCTGAGATCGCTGTCTTTGCGGCTCAGGGTTGCCCCTGGAAACACCGTAAGATTTGGACACGATGGGCGACTTATAGGGTAATTGACTTGCCCCCTCTGCCTGAGGAAGAATCATAAAAGCTGCCCCTTGCCCCCCGCCCTACAATACTCCGAACTATGTTGTTTGACTGTATCACCGCCTTATTGGAGTAAATATTGGGACTCTGTTGTATTATGTTCTATATTTCGAGATCTGACCACTGTCTGTATATTGTTTATTTTGCTTTTATCTTTGGCGTACCTGAATGTTTGGCAGGGGCTGTTTACTTTGGTGGAAATGGTTGTTATCGCATATGCGTTCCAAATGATCATGTATGCCACTGTGGGGCTTCCGCCCGATATATTGCAAAGTAACCAAATAAAATTTGTTGTTAAAAAAAATAAAAAAAATCGAAATCATAGACTTCAGATGGTGCAAAACCAAGCAGCCAGAATGGTCTTTCAACAGCCAAGACACCTCCACATTTAGCCACTGATGAAAAAGCTACATAGGCTACCAGTGGCTCAATGTACTATATTTAAAACAGGCTGTATCATCTGTAAATCTCTCCACAGCAAATGCCCTAAGTACATATTCACAAGGATACAAACATATTGCCCCAAAACACAACCTTAGGTAAGCCAAATTAACCTTCTAATGGTCCCGAGAATCAAATGTAAGAGGCTGTGAGGAATACGTTTCTCTACTCTAGGCCCTCAGATCTGAAATTCATTCCCTACTGCAATCAGACTAGCAGAAAATTACATGTGCTTCAGAAAGATGCTGAAAACATGGCTATTCTCACAAGCATTTAACTAAGTATTTGATTAGATTAACCCAGCGAGAAGAAACCTGTTGGTGAACACGCGCTATACAAATGGCCCATAACATTGCATTAGAAAGTACAGCATTATATAGCTCTGCCACCTAGGAACCAGAAGGTCAGAGTAAATTCTGCAAAATGTTTATCAGTAGTCCATCAAGCTGAAGGGTTTTACATGCTGCAAAATCTCATATGGTACAGCGGACCTCTTGTTGAATGATATTCATGGTAAGGCCAGCTGCTCTAGGAAAGCTGTAATATGAGTCTGATCAGGGTTAGTCACTGGGCCATGTAATGTTATTTAGTGCATATAGAAAACCGAATGAATAGCCTCTTGTGAGTACACCAGTGTATCTGGAAAGAGTTTAATGTCAGTAACCGGAGAAGTGGCTGCATCACGTTAAACTAGCCATGATAGTAATTTGCCAGATTTATCTGCTTCTGCATGGGATTTCACCTGGTGTTGTTTATAGTTTATGCAAACAAGTGATTCTATGAGTTCCCCATGACAGATCTTAGCCAAGTAGACTGAAGGTTTAGTGGCTCACTGTGCCACTGGAATCAAGCTATCCTGGCTGAAGAGGGGTGAAACCCCGAAACCGGTCCTAGGATGCTTGTTTCTGGTCCAGGGAGGACCTGGCTTGGCAGTTCGGGCTGGACTGTTCCCATGAGGCACAGGGTCAAGACTGATTTGCATATGGCCAGGTCTAAACTGGGGTGGCATGGTGAGCAAAAGAATAATGGATTTAACCCATATCTGTTGACTGGGGGCAAATGTTTTGATTTGTTCGGCATGCCATTCATCAATTGTGTGTCTTTTGCTTTCTCGCCCTTAGTGGTGGTGTTGGTCTGGCCGGCGAGTTCCAGGTACCTCCGTGAGCTTTCAATTTGTCCCAATCCACTCACAAGTGTCTGACACACCCCAATAAGTGATTGTGTGCATTTTCCTCTCAGTACCGGCTTGAAAGCATCCCATTCGATGTGTTGTGTGGAGGCGGTGTCTCTATTCTCATTGAAATAATGTGCAATTGTGTCTCTGATCTGCCTATGAAAGACGGTATCCTCTAAGGACGAGGGCTAGGGTTTCCAAGTTGGGACTGCTGGTCTATATCTGCCCCAGTATATTTGCAATAGTAAAGGATTATGGTTCAAAATGGTTCTGCTAATGTATTCTACATTATATGTCAGTAGTTGTAAGGACATCGGACATAGAGAGCGGTCAAGGCACACATGAAGGTCTTGGGGGATGTAAAAGTGATAATCACATGTAGTAGGGTGTAAAGTCTTCCAGACATCCACCAATGACCAACGTGCAGGACATTGTGCAAGCTGTTCAGACTTGCGTGGAGTGAGCATTTGCGTCAATGGGGGTGAGACCTGTTTAATTTGACATCTAGGACACTAGAAATTGCCGAAGATTACCTACTGTAGTTGAGACCATTGCAAAAGGAGGAATGAGAGCTGCGCTAAAAATGTATTCAGGCCTATATTCGGGGAGTAGACACTACCCAAGAGTATTGGCACACCATCTAGTAGTGCCTTGGCAAAGATGTATCTCCCTTCATTGTCTATGACTATTTCGGAACCATAGGCCTTACCCATATCATTGCATCTCAGGCAAAGTGTAATCTGAGTGATCTGCGAAATAAGAGTGACTTCTCCACCGCTTCTGCAGTTTAGTCTCTTTCTGTCATGATAAATGTGTTTCTTGTGACAGGGAAAAATGGGTGCCTTCACGCTTAAGAAAGGAATAAATGTGCTAACGCTTCTTGGGAAATCTCATACCCAAAACATTTCATGTCAGAAACGTTAGCTTAGCCATTATTTAATACAGGATGAATACGTTTGGTAATATTGCGACAACACACCCGGGACAGTAACATAAAAAATCCACTTCCTCGTCAAGGGTCCCTCCACTGCATTTCCATAGAATGAGGGGTAACCAGACCTGGTTGTGAACAATTACTAACTCCCCATCCAAGGGCAGCAGAGTAACATCTGTCCACCTGAAAGTGATAAAACTTTGTGGTCAACTGTAAACCTTACAGGCTCAATTAGGCTGGTTAGGGAAAACAGTAATGGTGCATTTTGGCTATGCCTAGATACCTGTTGTTCCTCCCATATGTGAAGGAGCAAGAGTTGTTATGAAAAAGGTGAGCTATTAAAGTGTGCTGAACATTGCAGGAGATTACAACAATACTGTGTTGTGTAACAGGGGGTAGCACAAATGATCAGCGGTGTCTAAGAAGCATAAACAGTTTTAAGTCAAAAAGCACAGGTAGTAGGAACAGAAGTAACACGCTGAAGTTCTAACAATGAGATATGAATGTGTGATTAAACAATATCATCTGATTTTTCTGGTGTGGCAACTGGTAAGGTCACAGATGTTGTACTCAGGAAGGAGCGCTATGAGTCTTTGCTTGGCAAAGTTGAGTCCGACTCCCCAAAGGAGACTTTATTGATGGAATTATGAAGCTAGGAAGCAATGGAGAGCACCAAATTTCTCTCTATGTGTGCTTGGTTCTGAGTGGGCCTGCGTCTGCCAGTGCAAGACTTTCTGCGGAGTCGTGGTGGTGGACAGTCCGAGGGAAGGGGTGAGGAGCCCTGCTGCTCTGCCCAGTTTCAAGCCTCTTCAAGCATAGTAAAGAAGTGCGTGGTTAGATTGGTAATGATTTTCACCTTGGCCAGGAGCAACAAGGCATATTTAATGCCCATGTCTCACAGTTTCCGTTTAGCTTCCATGAATGAAGCACAGTGGCACTGGACTGCAAGTGTGTAGATTGCGAATATGAAGATCCTGACCCTTTATCAGTAAGTTGGTCTGATTGTCATACCATTCTCAGAATCTGGTCTTTGTCATGGAAATTTAGAATCTTGGTGACCATCGACCTAGGAGGAGCACCTAGTGAAGAGCGGCGAGCGGGAACTCTGTCAGAAGTTCTACAACAGAAAGTGGGGAGAGTCCCTTGGGCAGCACACATCTCAGCAGCAGTCCTGTATAAAAGAAGTGGGATCAGGTCTCTCAGAGCCCTCTGGAAGACCAATGAGATGAATATTGCTGCTGCAGAAGCAGTCTTTCACAATTTCTGCTCTTCCTTCCAGAAACATGACTCTTTTTAAGAGGTCTGATATTTGTTGCTAAATGTCAACTGTTTGGCGTTGCAGTTTTTGGACTGTTCTGCTAGTTTCAATTGGTTGTCGCACAGCAGGCCAAGTTCAGTAGCAACTATGTTGACTTTATTCTCTAGGACAGTTCTGGTTTCTGTGATGGCTTGCAGAATTTAGTCCAATGTTTAGATTGGATGAGTGATACTGTCTGATACCCCCATGGCTAGTTCCGAGGCAAATCATTGTGCAAGGCAAATCATTGTGCACTCTGCTCTTGGTCACACCTCATGGTCGAAGTTATGGGCAAGGGGAGCGGCTTACCCTTTCAAAGTTTCCCCATCAGATGGAAAGAGTAGAAATGACAATATCAAGCCCCTATCTCTGGTCACAGCAGGGGCAATCTGATGGAGGTAAACAGACAAAGGTATAGGGGGCACTGCATTCTTGTTATGTTGCGTCAGCTCAGGAACAGCTGTTGTCTTGAGCAGGTCTGAGAGAGTGTGTCACTGTGACAGGTCAGTATGCTGACATCCTAGAGCAGCCACAAGGGGCAACAGAGCAGAGAAAAACCCGCCTCACTCCCCAGCAACAGATACAAGGATAAGCAGACAGTGAAAGCACGAGCAGTCCCCAGAGTAAAAGCATGACGCAACACAAAGATATTTGAAAATGATGTCAGAAGCCAGATCATAGTCCACCAGACAGGCATAAAAAAGTAGACAGGCACCTACTTCCCAAATATTGTGCAAGCGACAAAGTCAGTGGTAGGAGGCTCACAGTGTCAGGTCAGAAAATTTGAAAAGGTGTGGTATAGCCCTGTCTGCACTTCCAAGGGAGTTGGGTAGGTAGCCACCCAGCCCATCTTGGGCCACAGAATATGTGTCACTCACTGTTGGGCTTATGTCTCCTCTGCGTCAAGTCCCAGTTAGCCATCAGACACAGAGTGGGGCAGGGCGTAGCTCTAAATCTTACCAACTCCTCTATGGGCTAAATATGAGATAAGCATGACTATGTAGTAAATTATATTTGTTGAAATTATAGCAGTATATGACATTCACCTTGTCTTATGTAAATGATTATTGCATTTACAGATAACCACTATACAGATTCAGAGAAATGCATGTATTATTGGTCCTGAAGAAGGTGATATAAATTGTATTTCACCGAAACGTGCGTAGACCATCCGTTACACATCTGGGAATCCTACCCAAGACTCAGACGAGAGAAGAATCAGTCAGATACAACTGAGCAAATTTTTGAATGCTAAATTTGATATCCAAAATCATGTTAGAAAATATTAGTTAGTAGGATCCCGCTTAAGTTGTGTATTTTACTGTTATCTTTTTTGTTTGGTATGCTTGATAGTATGATAGAAGAGAATGAAAGGTGAGAGGTGGAAGTATGATGGTTTTGTATGGGGGTTACCATAATTAAGAGATCTAATCTTTTAATGCCTAACCTAATACGAATGATTATATGAATGTGTTTGTATCTGTAAATGTTTTTTATGAATATTGAAGTACAAAAAAAAAAATTCTTATATAAAAAATATAAAAGAATCAGCACAAGTATTTTTGATAAATAATAAAATCATGGAAAAAAATTAACATGTGATGAGATTTTGTCTGTGGGGAAACATCATTTTTAAGTGATTACCAATGTTGAAATGAAATAGGTCAGATAAGAGGTTTTTGTCTCAGTTTCGTTGCTCTAAATCTGAAATGCGGACCGCAAGCAGGGTATGTGATGGGTCGGCCAGCAAACAGCAGTGAGGTGGTGGGCAATTTAGGCTGCTGCTGCAGCCGGAGGGATCCAGTGAGCGAGTGGCCCAGCCCCCTATGGCACGAAGAAAGGGTTCCCACCCCAACTAGATGCCCTGAGCCCTGAAAGTAGATCCCACATGGCTCATGAGCAGGTCAGTCAGAGGGTGGCTCTGGGAAGAGAAAGTGAGAAATCTTCATTGGTCCAGTTAGGCAGGGTTCAGAGGCATATCAGTGAGAACAAAGCACCTAATAGGACGTACAGGTTCAGTTGTGAGGTCTAGTGAAAGTGGGCCGGCACCTTGCCACATTGCTCATTATTAAAGGTATCTCAGTCTGCTTTATCTGTGCTTCGCTGTGCTCTGCCCATGAACACACCCCACTAAAATAGCTTCTAGAGTCTCCTCTGGGGGATGGTGTTGAATTTAACAAACACTATCACAACCAATCAGTCTTGTTTTTTGAAAAAGCATTGCATTTACATTAGCCCTTTCCCTATGCAGATTGCAGTACCTTAGGCTATTACTGCAGCTCCCCCCTTGAGCCAGATAGACGTTCTTGCTGTGCTGCAGCATCTTAGGCTCTTACTGGAGTTCCCATAGGCCTCCAGCGCGTCCCCTGAAGCTAGGGAATGGATACCAGAGAATTAAGAACTGGCCAAATACCCTTGCATATCTAATTATTTTGAAAGTTGAGTGTAACAATGGACTGTGTTTTATTTTGAGCTGGTACATTATAGAGAATTCAAAATATACATTTACATATTCACTTTTTCAAATCTAGTGATTAGAGACCATGACATCTGAAATATTTGCCTATTCTTCTGCCAGGGAGTTGCCACAGTGAAAGCCCTAATCCCTTGAATATCCTCGCATCTAAGTCTGGTCCCTTCATTCCTCTTTTTAAAGAAGCTCCACAAATAAATAGAGCTCTCCACCTAGCAAAGTATTTTATGATCCAGATCATGTTAAAGCATTTGGGAGCAAACGGTAATATCTTACTTATATTCAGTGTATTTGGTCCTATGCAAGTCTGCAAACCTAACACAATTGTTTATTCAGATCTGTGTGTGGACTATCTACAATCCACATTTAATATTAGAATGGAAAAAGAAACTAAAAAAAAATATAAATATACATAATTAAAATAATGATGTATTATATGTAAATTTTACAAATTCATCCTCTACCATGCAACCTTATATTTAAAATGCAAAGGGTGAGATGGCCATCTGTACAAAACTGCATGCAACCTGCATTCGGTGGCAGCACTGTAAACAATACAGAGAGAACTGCTTACACTGATGCAAAAACAGCATATTTTCAAATACTAAGATTTCTCACAGTGACAGTGTTTTTAAAAGTTATAATATCTGCCTCATCTTGTTTAGAATGGCACCTGCATGCAGTTCAGCAGAGCTTTTTTGCAGACTCTGCCTTACATGGCTTCTATTTAGCCATCTTTTCTAGGGAGTGTGATGAACACAGCAGTAAGTTACCTTATTTGAGGAAGGTGCAAAGTAAGACCCAGAAAGCAGGATCCATTACAGATTTTCAAGATAACAATTGACTATATAAATAAGTTCAATTTATATTCACTTTATGTAAATATGTCTTATGTTGAAAAATTCCAACATAGATCTGATCCTCGCGGACCTACTTTGGACTCCCCTGCATTATGCTGGAACTAGAGCGTCTGAAGCAATAACAAAGGTGGAATAGAGTTCTCAAATAGGCCTAGCAGTCTTCAGACCATTTTGAGCTAACCATATGGGGCAATAAGGGTACAGTCTGCTCAACAAATTAAATGCACCAAACGAGTGTGAAAAGCTGTAGGACACAATTGAGTGGAGAACATGTATATAGCGACTGGGCTTTTGTTTATTGACTTGGAGCACATGTGCAGGCACGAGACGTCATCCCAAGACTTCCTTCTAATGAAAAGCTCTCATTGAACACATTGCTCTGTGATCTGACACACATCACTGTGTTCTTGGAAACTGCTGAAAAGTTGTTGTTGGAACCACTTCTCAGCACACCTGTAAGTAACATTGATGTCTCCTCACACACCTCTTGTGATCTTGGACACTTTACATATTATTGAGGTTCTCTTGCAGAAAGAATTTCAAACTCAACATTTTAGCAGTAACACAGCCTCCAGGATATTTGGTTGACAGTATTCTAACCTCCTGCCAATCAAAGTCCGTAATGGAAATGTCACTTCCATGAGCACTTTCACCATTTGCAGGGCTTCTTACCTGGTTGTTAATTAAACACATTTTTTGTACAGGCTTTTAGCCATCCCCAAATCGGTCTCGAGCCTTATCTCGTATTTGGAACTGGAAATGAGCTTTTTTGAGAATCAGGTTGGCATGGCCCTTTTATCATTATTTTCAGGAACACAGGTCCCTAAGCATAAGACATTTTTAAATAGTACTCGTGGAAAAATAATAATCATTTCCGCTGGAAGTTCCAATGAGTAAGAAAATGTTTAATTTATTTCAAAAATACATTTCAACAGAAAAACATAGATAGAATATACCCCCGCCGGAGTAAATTCCAAACAGGTGTTAAGATTGTCAAAGAATTCACTTCATTTTTCTTTCTCTGACTGCACAGTGAGTAGAGTTCGTAAACACCAATCCCCATGTTAAACAAAGAAGCAGCAATTTGCCAATAGACATAGCCTGACATTTGACCTCTCTCTTAGAAGCACCGCAAAGGTGAAACGATAAATACAGAATTTAAAGGCATTCTAATGGATTACTTGGATTTTCGCGACTCACCAAAAATCGTCTTGAGTCACTCACGACCCATAGTTTTGTAAAGACTGACCGAGCTTCCTTTAGGATCGTGGGAGAACTATCAGTGCAAGAGGTTTGTTATTGAGGGGAGATCAATTGATAGTTCCCCAATGCTTTTGTGAGAACATTTTAGATATGGCTCATGAAGGGCATACACGTATGAGTAGCATGAAAAGAATAGTTACAGTTAGGGGTGATATCTGGTGGCCCATTGTTGACAGGTATCTTGGAAACAAGGTGAGGTGATGTGGTGAATGTGCTATGAGGCATGAGTGCCAAAGAGTGGTGCAACAACCAGGGGGAAACTTAACCAGACCGAGCAGAGTACTGGAAAGAGTAGCTCTAGGCACAGCAGTGGCGAAGTGCTTGTCTGGCACTCACAAATCTTTATTTTCTCAGTGGCGTGAGATTGAGGTTTTGAACCAAGTAACATCTAAAATAGTCATAAGCCTCCTCATGGAGGTTTTTGAGAGATACGATACCAAGAGGCGTAGAAGCAGCAGTGCTTCATTTGCTCCGGTGTTTGCCTGTGCTGGCACCAACACTTTTTTCTCAACACCGGCACATATTTATGACAGCCCACCACATGATAGCGCTATAGATCTATTTTGAAAAAATAAAAAATCTTGTGAGCAAAGTGTTTAACAATATAATATACCCTTACAAAAATAGTAATGCCAGAGTGGGCAGGCCATTCATGGCTTTGGGTCACCTAGAATAGTCTAAATCTTCAGAGTTGTAGTACTGTAATAGTAAGCAGGTGTCGTTGGTACTGGTATTTGGCAGCGTTGGCGGGGACCGCGGGTGGTGCAAAGTGCACTTATCATTTTACAAACTAAGCACTGACTGAGGCACACATCAATGTGTAATTGACATCATTAAAATTTAAGTCATTTTAGTCTACAAATATTCAACTAAAATATTCGAGGACAAGAAAACATAGGGACGGTTAGGTCCGTGGGCCCTACCCTACCTCTCGTTTTGGTATGTAGGCGACTGAAGTATTACATTACTAGGACGAAAGCCCTCACCCACCCAAAAGGTTGCATAATTCATCGTCGGCCTTCTTCTCACACTGGTTAAGGGTTGTCCCAATGTGGGCCATCACCCTCACGCTATTTTCTACTCCTAGAGTACTTAAGTTGAATGGTTGTCGTTTATGTGGGGTAGGGAGCCACTCTTTTTCCTTCCCTGTCCCATGGATGGGTCCTTGTTGTCTAATCATGATATTGACCAAACACGTACAACAGTGTAGTTATTGCCCATTCAACCCCAGCATTCTATGAGGACTCGGTTGCACAAAGGCGGATATAGAAAAAAACACTACGAAATCGCTTTTTAGGTCTCGGCTCGAAGGCTGCGCTTGCGCAGTCTCGATCCGAGATTTAATGACTTGGAGAAGAGGGGCTTGAACCCGCCCCTCTTCTCCCCTGTTCTCCATTGGCTGGCCTCTTGAATGCTGGCCAGCCATTGGAGAAGAGGTCCGTCATTCCGATTAGGCCCCGTCCTTTTCGGATTCGGGGGCGTGTTTTTTTCAAGAAGTCTAATTATCTCCTCCAGCCAATGGCAAGAGGAGAGTAAAGGAAAACACGCCCCCGAATTCGAAACCCCCACTGCGTTTCTCCGAGGCATTTCTGCTCTGCCTCGGAGAAAGGCAGTGGTGTGCTCACATTATCTCAGTACGGTCTTGAGGCTACGCCAGCACTGCCGCTTTAAGAACGGTCCTGTTTTACCTCTGCAGAAGTTTGGAAACCATGGGTGAAAATCGAGTTGCGTCTGCTGCTTTAAAGTATGTCCTCAAATATCGTCCACGCTGAGCACTGTAAAACCACAGAGCGTACATGGGCACTGAACATAGTACAGGCTTTGGGAATCCTGGATTAATGGCGCCTAGAACCCCAATACACTAACCGCCATCCCCTTCCTGCTCCCAGGCCCTCCTGGCAAAAAGCGAAGGGAAGGGGCGAGCGGTTATAGAGGAACCTGGGGCTTGTAGTCCTCCTCGCACTTGAAGACGTTCTGTGGCATCACGCCATCGCTACCCATGGGACTACAGCTCCCAGCGTGCGCTCGGGCCAGTGCTACGCAGGCGCTCTGGTGTTCGAAGGAGCGCGTCTGTTATGCTGCTTCGGCGAGGAAAAAAAAAAGAACAGCAACTGGAGGGAGCGCGAGGCACACGGCGCGGGAGCGGCCGGGGGTGCAAGTAATCTATGTGTGTCCGCGCAGCCTATGTGCGCCGCAACAATGTAACAAAGCGCAGCCTGGGCGCGCTTCGGAGCGGACGACAAGCCTGGCTTATACATGGCTTCTCCGCTCCCCCGAAGCGGGCATCCTTGGGCGCCGCTGCGCCGTCTCCACCGCTCCCGGGGCTGCGCAGGCCGTGGCGGTAGGGGCGGGGACGGGGGGAGGCTCTCCGTGCATGGCTCCCAGAACTGCAGGAAGAAGAGCGTTGCTCACGGGAGGGAATTTTTTTTCTTCCCTGCCCGCCATCTTTTGAAGGTGAAAATGAGAGGAGGGAAGGAGGGGTAGTAGGAGGGCTCTAGCTGGGGAAGCTTTGTGAATGTATGAGCTGGGCACGGAAGGGGTGGCCATGGGATGCAGTTGCCAGGCGGGCGAGGGGGTACCCTTGAACGTGTGACGGGAAAGGGGGTGAGGGGCGTGATGGTTCCAGAGTGGAAGGGACATATATCTCCTAGTGGGTGTTACCAAGAGACCAGGTCTTCGCTGTGATGCTCGGCTGTGGGGGGAGCTTCAACTACCTGGCACCCTTTTTAGGTTTCTCGTGCCTTAAACACTGTTAAATGATTTATTGCTAATCTCGTCACAGGTGCTGGAAGGTTTGTGGAAGCCACTGTGTGTGTATGTGTGGCTCTGTGAGTGTGGCTTTGTGTATGTGGCTCTGTGTGTGTGGCTGTGTGTCTGGCTCTATGCGTGGTGGCTCTGTCTGTGTGTGGGTAACTGTGTGTGTAGGTGGCTCTGTGGGTGGCTCTATTTGTGTGTGGGTTGCTCTGTGTGTGTGTGTGGCTCTGTGTTTGGGTGGCTGTGTGTGTGTGGCTCTGTGTGTGAGTGCAAATGCAATAGGTCTCGCATTGGAGAGTGATTAAGCTATTAACATTGTAAATAACAATGCCGTTTCTTTAAATGTTTTAAAAACAAAAACAAGAATAATGTCGTGAGCAATGCCAACAGCTCAAACTTTAACAATGCCGAGACCATTGCATTGTAAATGCTTGTTCGAGAATAGTTTGTCTCTACTTTGTTAAGTTGACTAGAAAAGTAACTCTGAAAAGACATCTGAGGCGATTTTTCTCAAAGCTCCGTTACGTGGTCATGTTCTGCCATCTGCTGGCCGCGCAGAGTCAGGTGCCCTGTTCTGCATTGAAAACTTGAGAAAATACGGCTGGCTACTAATTAACTGTGCCTGCAAGGACGCCCTTCTAAACAATTCGGTAGGAGATAAAGGGTGAATGGTAGATGCGATCTACTGTGCAGTACTGTCTTTTCATAGCGGACGAAAAACAGAAATGATCAAAAGCAATTCCATTTACGAAACTTACCACCCATGGTTATCAAATTGTTGTTAATTATTCGAAACTTGCCCTCATGTAAAGAAGGCCTGGACAGTGGCGCAGGAACACGTTTCAGAGTTGAGCCGCTGCCATCAGATCAGTGTTATATCAGTAAAGTCATAGGGACTGTTGCACAAAGAGCAAGTATACAAAATGAGACACACCCGTTCAGCAGGAGAGTGGCAAGGGTATGTATGTGGACAGTGGTGCATTTTGGAGCGCTCTGTCGCAAATATATCACTAACTTAAGCCAGGGTGTGGTAACGCACCCTCATTTACAGACAGCACATTTTCCGTTGAAATAGCCATAGAAATCGAACTGACTTGCAGTTTTACTGATAAAACTTTACAGCACACAAACAATAATTTGTTATTATCGTGTGTGTCCTCTATTGCAGTAAAACTACATGCCAGTGCAATGCTATGCCCATTTAAACGGAAAATATGCGGTTTGTAAATGACTGAATACTACCACACCATGCTTAAGTAATATATCTGCACCAGTGGGCTCCAAAATGAATAGAGCTAAGCGCACCAACAAAAAGAATCGTGGGATCCCAAACTTCTTTTTTAATTTTTTTTTATTTTGCTGCGTATTCGCGGAAACTTTGCAAATTCGTAGCAAAACCTTTTAAAAAAACAAAAAAAAAAGGTTTTGGCCCCAGGCGGATCCCTACCCTGCCCGATAATGTGTTTAAAAAAAATTAGGGGGTCTTAAGATTGCTGTCACCACTTCCTGGTTGACGTGGTGGCAACCAATCAGATCACAGTTTGAGATCTGTCGACTCCATGGATCCTCTGTGGCGTGATATATATAATTATTTTTAACCTTCATTTCTCCAGAACGGCTAAACGGATTAACACCAAAACACAAAAAACACTTTCTGGACCAATATCTACCTTTCTGCCAAATTTAGTGTAAATTTGTTACGCAGTTTGGGCTCAGGGCCAGGCTGAGAACCAAAAGCAGCCCTGGCAATTTTATCGGACCGGCCCCAGGCACATGAAGGGCAGTTGGGCGAGGGTGCAAGTAGGGAGCACTGCTGCTTAACTAAACTGGCCCCAGCACTGCTGCTTTTGTTACTGGAGGTCAATATTGCAGCACTGCTGCAAAACAGGCCCCCAGGAACAAAACCAGCCTCACCCGCTGCAAAACCTGCCATCACCCTTCCAGCTTCCCAGACAAATGGCTGCTTCGGCCAGTTCGGCCCTTCTTTGGGCTTTAGCTGTGTCTAAAGTTTCTACAGAAAAATGAATGGGAAAACGCATTTTGAGACGCCCCCTTTTTTCTCGCCCACACTTGACAGTTCACCCCGAGACTATCCATGCACAAACTAGTAAAAAAGTAGTACTTTTTGGGAAAGTTTTGTGGAGATTCGTCATAGTTGCACAGCTTTGTACACAGTGTTCTCACCTCACTTGCCATACTACTTTAACTATACTAATAATAATTTGAAGGTGGTGTGTTAAGTTAACATGTATGTTATAAGTAACACTGTGTACATAGATGCACAACTTATAGTAATTAGAAGGGAGGGTGTAGATTTTAAATTTAAGTTATAACTATAAGTTTGGAATTTCTAATGTTTGTGTAGTTTAAGTATGGTTTGTATGGAAAGAATAAATAAGGTTTTTCTAACTGTAACTTAGCTCTAGCCTTTTTTTAATGGAAATTCAATGGTTTTTATGTTTTTAATGAAAATGTATTTCAAATCATAGTATTGAGTTTTATTTATTAAGGCCTCATTAATTGGAGTGCCGTACAGTAAAATGAAGGAGAGTGTCGTACAATTGTGTGTCATAGAGTGAAGTATTGTTTAGTGGAATTTAGTGCAGTGTACTAGAATGTTGTGGGGTAGAGTGGGAAACAGTGCAATAAAGTGTTGAAGAGTGGAGCTGTATAGAGTACAGTAGTGTGTTTTACAGTGGACCTGCGTAAAGTGGATGATTGGACAGTGGCGTACAGCGTGGTAAAGTCTCATACAGTGGAGTACAGTGAGTAGAGTTGTGTAAGGTAGTGTGTAGTAAAGTATAATAGAGTGTATTAGCGTGCCATAGATTAGAGTGGCATGGAGTGGTTTATAGTGCAGTTGCATACAGTATAATCGAGTAAACTCTTATAAACTAGAGTGTCGTCTCGTACAGTGGAGTGCTGTATCATAGAGAATTGAAAAGTGTTGTTTAGTGGACTACAGTGTTGTTTCAATGGTGTGAATGGGCACAGATTGGACTGTGGAGTTAAGCAGTGAAGTGCATGTGGATAGAGTGAAGTAGAGTCTCATAGAGTGCCAGAAAGTGCAGTATAGTTTTATAGAGTACAGTTCTAGAAAGAGGAGCAGAGTGCAGTGGAATACACTTTAGTGGCATGAAGTGGAGTACTGCACTGTAGAGTAGCATATAGTGGAATAGTATACAGTGGAATGCCTTACAGTCTAATAGCATAGAGGCGAGTGTAGAAGAGTGGATGGCCATAAAGTGGAATAGCGTAGACTACAGTGTCATAGAGTGGAATGCCATATACTGGAATAGCATACAGTGGAGCGGAGTACAGTGGAGTGGCGTACAGTGGATTAGCGTACTGTGGAGAAACATACAGTAGAGTGGCATACAGAGTAGTGGCATATATTATAGTGGCATACAGTGCAGTGTGATAAAGTGGAATACCGTTATAGTGGAGTTGCGTGCAAAGGAGTAGCGTCCAATGGAATAGTGTAGAATCGAGTGTCATAAAGTGGTTTGGAGTACATTCAAGTGGCGTACAGTGGAGGTCCATATAGGTGAATAGCCTAGAGTGCCGTGGTGTACACTGGAGTGGCGTTCAGTGGAATAGTGAATAGTCGAGTAGCGTACAGTGGAGCTGCATACAGTGGAGTGGTGTAGACTGGATTGGACTCCAGTGTAGTACTTACAGTGGAGTTGCGAACAGTGGAGTCATGAATACTGCAGTGGCGTACAGTGGAGTGGGGAAGAGTGGATAAGCATATAGTGAAGTGTCACAGAGTGTTGGGTAGTTCAACAGGCCATATGTACAAGTGTCCATTTTGAGTAATACGTCTAAACTTGGCATCTTTTTAGACAGTGACTTTTAACATACGTTTACATGTACATGAAAACATATTCAGATTGTGTCCTAGGTGCAACACATATCTATTCATAAGCATATTAACATGACACTGTACATTTTGTTCAAAGGTAAAGGTACTCTGTGATAGGTCCCTTTTACAACATGGACAAAGTCAGCTTAGGTCTATCATGCAATTGAATTGCACACTACAGATCTTAACCCCTTCAGTGCCCGCCCCTTTCCCCGCCCAGTGCCGGCCGTTGCATTAGCGGGCGGGGTCTATGACGAGCTGGACTCGTCATGGGCACAGCGCCACCGCGGCCCATGACGAGTCCAGCTCGTCATGGGCACTGAAGGGGTTAAGTCCGGAGTGTGCCTTGGTGTTATTTGAACTTAACAAAATTATTTACACCTTATAATTTAACACGCTTGAAACAGATCATGTCAAAAAAGGACGCAACGTGCACAATGGTAAATATAGAAGATTTGCAGAAGTTACAATTTTGAGAACTTATCATTCACTGCAGTCAAAACACCCTCTGCTGAATGGTTCATTTCTCTGCCAATTTCTACGTTTCATTTCACATCTTGTCTGAAATATTTGCAAGTGGGCAGATATGAGGCGTAAGGGGAGAGATTTGTACAGAGACATGGATCCTACCTTTCAATTATCGATGTAGAAATGGGGAAACAGGTATTTCTCAGCAGAAATGAATGTAAAACCTCATTTGTTCATTCTCTCATTTGTAGGGAGGTTACACTTCTTGGAGCAGGTAACGCTTCGGTAGCCAAATAAGCATGTTATCTAAAGGGTGTCCCAGCTGCGATGTTTCGACCACCATTCAGATTACTTTCTAATGGAATTAATTTGGTTCTGTACAACAACCAAGGTTTTTGTGGGAAGAGACCGGGTGTACCCTATTTGGTGAAGGTTTCCAGGGTTCTGACTTACTATGACAATGTGTTGTTTCCACCTGTGGGTTCAGTCCAGGAAATTACAGATTGGACTTCAGTAGTTATTTTTAACATGAACTTTGATAAGTTAAGCAGACTAAAAGCCTTATTGTTTCAGAAGGAGGTGTCTTTGACATCTGCACGAGAGATGTTTGAGCTCCAAGTTGAAAGGTCTTCATCTGAAATACAGTCGTTAGTATGCACTAACCTGTCCTAGCATTTTGAAGAACTGCTGCACTGCATATTTAATGCTTCAAATACTGCAATGTAATGCACTTTTTTAAAGTGATTGGGTCTGGCTTTGTAAGCACCTTCCAGACTGTTTTTCATTGTTCATACACTACCTGGTTTCCAGCATATTTGGAGGGAAACCTTTGGTACTTTTTCTGATTGTTGGGATCCTGATCCTATTTTTGCTGCTCCGCAATGGATGTTTGTCTTCGGGAGCAAATGGTGCTGGAACTGCCACACATGCTGTTGTGTCGTGAACACATGACGTAATATTTTAGCGTGTCTGTGCTACAAGACCTGAATGCCAACTGGTCTTTGGCCTATCGACCTGTATGGTGAAATAGCGTGCAGTCTATGTACCACTGTGTGGTGTGCACTTTTGAGTGTTATCTGGATGTAAGCCTTAGAATGCAACCGGATCAATCTATGGATATGGATCTGCAGATGTTTCCACTTCAAACTCGTTACCAGTGCTGTCCTATGCGATTTCCATTGCTTCAAAATGCATATTATGAGTCGTTCCAAGATGCTTCGGCGCCTTGACTGTTGCCTGCTAGCTCCTGGGCTGTTGCCTGCAGACTCCTGCTCTGCAGCTACACTACTGACTGTCACTCCCCCCAGCAGCTGCTGATAGGATTGAAACTGACCATGTTTGTGCTACAGAACTTGTGGTCTTGGCCCCAGTGGGAACATCGTCGGTGTATGCTGGTTCCATCATGGTTCCAAATAGCTCACAGGATACTTAGATCATTCCATGAGTAGTCAATTGTTTGTATTTATTGCTTTGATGCATTTATAAATGGCATGTTTTTAGCTTGCTGATTTTTTGACAATTGTTTGCAATTTGGCTTTTATTATGCTTGGTTATTAATGTGCATTATTAGACTTTTTACATGAATTGAGTTTACATTTTTAGATGAGCTTTTTTATATATGTATAGATTGAAACTTTTTAGTCTCCTACGGCCAAGGAGTGGGTGTTGTATGGTTCAACAGGGCATGTGGACATGAGTGTCCATTTTGAGTAATACATCTAAATTTGACATCTTTTTAGACAGCTGACCCAATTCAGGAAGGCTCTCAAGACCTGGCTCTTCGACTGAACCCCAGCGCCAAGACGAATCAGCAGCTCACCCCTCCCCCTCTTAGCTCCTTGAGACCGTCACTGGTGAGTAGCCGCGTTATACAAACCCAATATTGATTGATTGATTGTCAGTGACTTTTAACATACTTTTACACATACATGAAAACGTTTTCAAATTGTGTCCTGCTTGCAAATAAATCAGGCACAATGTGAATAGAACAGGTTTTGAGTATAAAACCTGCTCCTGAACTTTGGCTCCTCAGAAGCGAACTTCAATGGATTGTCTTGGGTGATCCCTTGTGGCTGATTTCCAGCTTTGCTGACTCTCACCACCATGCTGAAAAGGACGGGAGCCTTTCCACACAAGACTGGCTTCCTCATCTAACATTCACACAGGTAAATGGGGATTCTTTTGACAAAGGAAGGTGCACCAGGTATGAAGTCAAGATCATCAGAATAAGTCCATCAATTTTCTTTAATAGTGTAAATGTTTAAAAATGGACATGCCGGGGCTGGTGGGGGGTACGGCGCGTACATGCGGGGGCTGGCGGGGGTACGGCGCGTACATGCGTGGGGGGTACGGCGCGTACATGCGGGGGCTGGGGGGGGGTACGGCACGTACCGGGCACCTGTTTGGACGTTTCCATGGTTGTTATAGGAGTTCGGTGCGGACGGTCTTTTAACCATACGGTTGTACATTCGGACGCCCGGGACGGATCGTGATTCCCCGGTCGGACTTCGCTTTTCACGTTTGTACGGTAAATCGTACGAGGACGTGTCGGACACTTTTTCCGACCCGAGGACGTGTGGGGAATTATTCCCAATGCGATTTGTATGGTCTTTTTCCCATGCGAATCGTGATTGCCAGTTCGTACGGCACTTGTACGATTCGTACGGTAAAAAGACCGGATACGAGTCGCACGGGGAATTTTTTTACCGGATCGTGATCGGCACCTAAGTGTTTGCTTTATGTATCATGCAAAGAGTCTGTGGATTAAGGTTCAAGTTATTAGTATTTACTTCAGTGCACTAAACAGGGTGTTATAACAATTGCCTGGTTGGCAAAGTAATTTATGACCTGTTATGCTTATGACCATTGCCAATGGCAAAGCAAATTTTGTGATTTATGGGGTCTATGTGGGTTACATATACTACAAAGTGATTTATAATCTGCGTGATTATGTGAATGTGGTTTTATGAAGTTTATATGCCTTTTTATGACCAGTGCCTAGTGGCACAGTGATGTGGTCTAGTGTGTTTTCTGTGTAATACAAAGGATATTTTTTCCATAACCTTGTGTGGAGTCTCTTTTTGTGGTGTGCATAATGTGTCACTAGTGTGTGTTGCGCAAACACTTTACACATTGCCTCTGGGATAAGCCCGACTGCTCTGCCAAGCTAATAAAGGGTGAGCAGGGGTTATCTTATGTGTGTAACTCCCTTTCCCTAGTGGGTTCTGCCTGGCTTTGGTGTATACCCTAGCCAACCAGAAACCCAATTTCTAACAACAGTCTATTTTTAAGATCCCTTTGAACTCATTGTCTGGCCACAGTTGCTCTGTGTGTCCCACATTGATCTGTTAGTTATCTCATATGTGGACTGCTGTATGTCTTTGTGTATTCTACTATTTCTACTATTTATTTTTATTCTCTCATGTGCTTTATGCCATGCAGACCCCATTATATTTATAATAGGATTCAGTCAGTCAGTCAGTCAGTATCATTTTATACTGCCTTTTGGCCATAAAAGACATCCATAGCTAAAATATCAAATTAAAACACACAAACATCCTGCAAGCAAAATAAAACGAGTACAGAACAATACCGGTCAAAAAAAATGGCTTGAGATAAAATACAATCTTTTGTTTCAGGAATAAAACTACTACTCAAAATCTGTCAGTGATGCAGCCTACAATCACTCTATTGGAACAGTTCGTTTATAGCAATTTAAAGGAACAATCGGCAACCGGGGAACTACATTTTCCATGGATTTCCGTCATCTCACTGCAGCTTTGAGAAAGGAACTGACCCTAAAACAAACGTCAGGGATTGTAATAGCTGAAGATAAAATAGTGCTTCCCTACATTTCCGATGCCCCAAACAATTAATAAGGGTTTAAGACAACACAGAAAAAGAGGGTTACAAATTTTGCAAAACAAATATGAAGTGCAGCAAGTTCTGGTCTGCCAGGTCGTCACATGGGCACGGCAGGGCAGACCCCCCCCCCCAAAGCGACGCAGTCCTCTCAATAATACAAAAGCCGCCAGACCGTACCTGCCCTGAAACAGAAGAGGAGAGACCTCTCCCAGTGTGTGAGATCTAGGGTCAGGTACAGTCTAGATTCAGCAGGTAATAAAAACCTATACATGTTCCTCACAGAACTTTTGCTCAATTAGTTGTGCAGCCTCTGCGTATTGCAGAGCTCCAAAACGTGACGCTTAATCTTTGATTTGCATCCTTGAGGGGTGGTGAATAGGGCAGACAATCCCATCACGCATAAAGGTTTAGAGTTGTGATCTGGCCAGGGAATTGAGAGGCCCTTGTCCAAACTAAGGCAGTCAGTGATGATATCCTTGCACAAACTAGTTACGGGGTTGAGCCACACACTGACTGCAAAGGAGACAAATTCACTTATCTGAGGTGTACTGTAGGTTTAGCTCTGAATGCATGGTATAATTTGAGCTGGACGTGGGGAGATAAAGTAACCTCTGGCAAATTCGATTTTCCTCGGCTTGGAGGGAGGAAGCATTATGATGTCCCAGACCCCTGAACCATATAGAGCAGTGGAGACATAATGAATATTATATATATATATATATTTAAAAGGAAGGAATGGTTCCTATCCCATCAACCCCTGGTAGGTTGAATACTCGCCAGTCGCCCTACTGAGCTTGAGTCGAGAGCTGTGGTTGCCGGGAACCCATGGAATTAAAAATAATCCCATGATAGCTGAGGTTATTCACGCTACCAAACGATTGACTTTTTATTGTAAACTTGGTTGTGTTTTTATTACCTGGCCCACAAGCCGCAACGTGCGACTTCCTGTAATTCTGACCTCAAGATGTTACAACCCAGAAGTGGGCTTTACGGGGCATCCCTTTGCGCCTAATCGTCTTTTTTTTGTTTTTATATTTTTATTAATTTTCACATTAATAGAGATCACATAAATTTTCCTATAAACAGTTTGACACATTATACAGTATGTTAAAGCCCTCAGGGAAGGTAAATCAGTTACATTCATGATATGACCATGTGTCGCTCTCCAGTGCGCTGCAGTTCCATTTCCAGTGATGTGGAAACACATAGGTTACCTTGGTAGGCATTCCACTTGCCCCATTTCTTATCCCACTTCTTTGGACACCCTCTCGTTTTAAATACCTCCTTTTCCGCTATCATGCATTTATCAAACTCTCTTACCCACAGTTTGTATGAAGGCCTGTCCGCCACCCCCACCTTCTCGCAATCTCACACTTGACTAAAGTATAGCCCAATGTGGTCAGTTGTTGCTCAACTTCTGTTAGGTCAGTCTGTTCCCACATGTTGAGAAGGCCCATTTGTGGTGTAAGGGTGAGCTCCTTCCCCAGGGCATCCTGAATGTGACTCGTGGCCCCCTCCCATAGCGGTCGCACCACTGGGCAGTCCCAAATCATATGATAAAAAGTTGCATCCTGCTGGCAGCCTCGGAAGCAGAGCGCACCCGACCTTGTGCCTATCTTTGCTAGGGTTACCCCGGTCAGATAAGACCTATGCAAAATTTTGAGTTAGATTAGTCGAAAACGAAGGGTTATGGCAGCCTCCCTAGGGGACATTAATACTGCTTGCCAGTCATCGTCGTCAATAGATCCAAGATCCATCTGCCACTTCTCTCTAAGTGTGTGGAACGTGTCGGGTAAGTTGTTACATAGTTTTTTGTAATTCAATGATATGGCTTTGTTGAGCAATGGTCCGTCAAGTAGCCAATCCTCCAAGGTGGACGACTCTAGTATGTCAGTCATATCAGGAAGAGCTGTGGTGAGTGCATGTTGAATTTGTAGATATCGAAATATCTCTTCTTGGGCCATGTTATATTTCTCTCTCAATTCCCCAAACCTAAGGAGTGCGCCCTTCTGCACCAGGTCCCCGATAGCGGAAATCCCAAAGAGATCCCACTTGTCAAACCCGGGCTGGTGACGCAAGAGTCCCAGTCTTTGGGTAGACCACAGTGGTGTGGCCTTGGTGAGGACATTTGACCAACCTAGACGGTAGTTGGCCTTGTGCCATATTGCAACTGTTTGGGCTGTGGGGCCGAAATACTGTCCTTTCCGAGCCTTCAAGTACAGCGCTCTCAAGTATCCCACGCTCCCCATTTTGCTTAATCTTCTTGGAACGTGTCCCATAACATCTTGCTATTTTTTGCTACCGCTGCATACTCCAGGAGATCCCAGTACCTCCTTTGAAATGCATCCTTCCTTGCCTTCAAGGTGTTTTATAAAACCTCTGGGCTTCTTGAACCTCATCCCAGTCTTTCGCTCTAGCCACAAGGGCCATCCTTAACCTGCGGTTGCCTTCCGAGCAGTGTCTATCAAACCAGTCATGTGCTACTATATATCTAGCCAGCTCCTCACCTCTACTATCGCATTGCCCCCAGGATGATGTATCATGCAAAGGTACTCCAACAATTTTGCATAGAAGTCCCCACACAAAAAAATAATATGGCTGGGACATTACAGCAGCCCCTAAAGGCTGCAAACAAATAAGTAAAATTAACACATACAGAATTAGAAAGATCATTATTGTAAAATTAATTAAATAAAAATAAAAAGGGGACAATTTTGAAAGAGTGAACCTAAAATGGTGGAACTCCCAGAGTCAACGGTACTCACTTCCACTTGCAGGTTCAAGTTAATCCAGATGGAGAGGCCCCTCTTGGTTCCACCAAGGGAGGAAGGGATTGCGGGGCAAGAATTGCAAGTGAAGACTTCACAAGATGACAAAGAAGTATCCCAGGTTTCCTGCATAATATCAAAGTCACACAATAGTGGTGAGCCACGCTTGGTTGGTGATCTTGTCTTTAAGTACAGCGATATTCCAGCTCAGAAGAGTGAAGGGATGAGTCATACTTTCCCCCAAAGTTCCCTGGGCTGGAGAGGGCTCCATAACGGTTTACAGTGGGGAATAGAAATTGATCCCCTTGATTTGGGGTAAGAATTGTGGTATCTCGGACCTGCCCTACATTTAACAGAGCTAAATGCAAAAAAGGTGGCAAAGGTTGCTGATTCCGCACTTCGCTGGACCGGGTTACCGAAGATTCCAGATAGTGAGTATTTGTCTGTAGATAGGCTACACTGGATTTGTAGAAATAGCCTAATGGGACGAAGGTAATATTACTCTGAGCTGTGGTGCGACTACTAGGCCCAAACAGGAGACTTTGCACCAAAAATGAGGATTTAAAGTTCACAATCATACAGTCGCCTGGTGTATCAACTGAATCTGGCCCAATCCAACCACACCTATGGGTCAGAAAAATGTCTTTGGCATAATTTAAAGGCAGCCCTCTATAGCACACATGCCAATCTAAGGTCTTAATATACAACTCCACGTTGGTTTGCTTTTGCCCACTACATGAATGGGGGAACCCCCAATAAGAACAATCACATAGAGTCAGGCAGCAGGAGGGAAAATTAACTGTGACCTGGTTGGAAAAAAAAGATGGCCCACCATTGAAATGCCCGATCGTTCGTGAATTGCTTGGGGCACCAACATCTTCCTCTCTGCCCGATCCCAGTTATGAACTTGGCTGAGGTTCGGCTCCAGACCGGGTTGACTGATTGAGTTGTTTCCTGTGATCAGCGCTCTGGTCGTTCCCAGGGTGGATAAGACAAGGGGTAGGAGGAATCACTTGGAAAAGCTGTGGAGCAGGTGACTGTGGGATCTCTCTGACACAAGAGATATGGTCAGCAACATTGGAAGAAGGAAGCTTGGTAGTGCCGCAAGCTGAGCTTCAATAGGTCCAAGATGAGCAATTAAAGGCAAAAGTTCAACACTCAACAGTGCCTTGAGCTTCTTAAAACAGTCGTCCATGAAACGTTCCATACATTGAGGACTGAGGTTTGAGGTTTCCACAACCCCTGTTTAGGAAGTTGGAGAGGTAGAAAGATCTCAGACCTCTGTCCCGTACCCAGCGTTGAATTTGCTTGAGACGCTTTAGTGGTATCAGCGTTATGCTTAATGTGAGTACCCCTTTTGACCTTCCTGATGAGTGCAGGGTTGGGGCTATCAGTATTGCAGGCTACCACAGATGCTGAATTGGTAACCTTAGTAGAAGCGGTAAAAATGGGGTGGTAGATTTGTGAGGCGTAGCCACAGGGGGCCCAGAAACAATATCCATAGGCATACCAGGGGAAGCAGTACCCAAGATCATTGTGAACCTTCTCTTAGTGAGAGCAATTTCTGTGTTGATAACCACCGTGGCTCTTTCCAGCATATGATCGATGGAGGTACTTTTTGCAGGAGGAGTAGAAGCAGGATTACCCCCTACAAGCTTTTTGCCCATTTCGACACAGATGAATGAATGATCTCAAACAAGCAAATCAGAACGGGTGAGACAGTCAAACAGTTCAATACGCAGAAACAATTTCAAATAAGGAAACTTGAGAGGGTCCACACTTACCTTCGGAGCAGAAAGACAGAGGGGATGGCCCAGCCCAGCCTTTTCCGGTCTCAGACGGGCTAAGACAGAGCTGTCTTGGCCCAGTCTTCGCCTGGGCACGCCTGGGCATGTCCCACGCTGCAGGAGAACTGCCCCCTTTGATGTAGGCCATAATCCTCCGGGGGCAGTGATTGAAGTGGGCGGGATTGGCAGGGCACGGCGTACCCCTACTTCTTAAATTCAATCGATTCCGTACCCCTACTTCTATTTTTTAAAACACGTATCCCAGGACGGCTGAAATAGCCAATAGCCAACAGATAAGGCTCGGCGTGCAGGTGAGAAGAGAAGGAAAATTACTCTGGCTTTTCCTTCATACCCAGAGAAAACAAGGACAGTGTCCACTTCTGCTTTGCCGCTGTCAGCTGCCTCTTATTCCCTCTCTTTCTGTCTCGCGCCTCCCCACTTACTGAAAACCGTGACTTCAAGCTACGGTTCTCACCCTCTCTTTCTTTTTCTGATATTTTTCTATTCCAAAGAGCAACCTCTGTATGGAGAGAAATAAAAGGTTAAAAATCTGAAAAATAAATAAATAAAGCAAGACAAAGTAGTCGTAAAATAACCAGATTGGTTTTCTTCTGGTTTTCTTCTTCACACCTAAACACATTAGCGCCACTTTATAGAGTTTGCTAGTGAAGCGCTACTTTCGTTTTCTAATCTTTCTTTGAACAACATTGTTTTCCTCAGGTGGGGAAGTGCACCATTCCTGGAGGTACTTCAATTCCTGGTTAATGTGTTCAGAGTTGTGGTCTTTTTAAACCATACTGCTCACGTTCTGTAAGGATAGAAGCAATGGACATTAAAATAGGTCCTTTCCGGGCCCTGTAGTCATGTCCTTAACTTTTCAGACAAAATCACTAATTGATTTCTGAATAATGAGTATATAAAAGCATTAAGGTAACCATGTTGTTCTTGCTTACATTTCATCTGCTTTACTTAATTTTGCATTCCCAATGAGTGTTTGCTTTTTCCAGGATGTTACTTTTTTTCAGGCAGCATATTGCTCTTGTCCAGTGCATAATTTGAATTAAGTCGCATCCAGGTGTTTATATCGGGCACAATTGGGATGTAGTTAAAGGCACCGTGAGTTTCTCTCAGTGGGGCAGTATGGTGTTCAGTGGGGGAGAGGATGTGGCACTATGGTCTGACCTGTCGAATTTGGAACTGGGGAACCAGGTTCTGCCTTCATGACCAGTCCACTAGACCACTCTACTGAGGGAGCTCATTCCCATGCTAGACCTTAGAAGGCCCCACTAGACCTTAGAAGCTCTGGTGCCTTAGCACCATCAGGTGGACCCTAACGGTGGCAAGTGTGGGTTAACCTTGAAGGCCTGTCCACCACAATTCATACTGAAGTTTACCTCCAGTCTTGCGGGCAGGCCTAGGAAGTAGCACACCCAAGAGTGACAGTGACTATCATTGAGGTCACAGGACCTATGAGCAGGGCGGCTCTAGGGCAGTGCGATCGCACCGGGCGCTGACTTGGGGTGGGGCCATCATGTTTGCAAGTATATTATGGTTTTAAATGCACTTGCTGTCTCCTTCCTTGCCTCCAGCAATTTTCGGCAACAATAAAAATGCCATGATAAATCCGGTAATTAATGTTCTTCTAGAGAGAGGTCAGCGTTTTGTCTAGTGGAAGTTTTGATTCATCGAAAGGTAGCGCAGAGTGTTAATGTGCCTGCTGCAAAGGACATGTATCATTCAGATCACAAAGTGCACACAATGTAAATAGGTTCGTGGTTTACTGCTTTTGTCAGAGATCCTTGTGTTACTTGCAGTTTATAAGTTAAAATACTAGCATAGAACAGTGAGCTATTATCTGTCATCTAAGAGCTTCATGCAAACTGCAAGGTATAAATAAGAGCGTTATGTTCCCCCCCCCCCCCCCACAGTCTTTGATTATCCCAATGTTGCAAAAAGTGTTCATTTGGATATAAATCAATTCTGATTATTAAAGTGAACCCCAAACCTTGACATTATGTTTTGAATTCTGAGTTTGTTCTTCTCCAGACCAATCACTGTTAAACTATACTGCCTATTAGTATGGTTGTCATTTGAATCCTACACCTTGTAGTCCTTTGTCTTATGTAAAATTTCCAATACAGTGATTTACACACATATGATTGATTGTAACGTGTGTGATGTAAAGTGCTCTGACACCCTACACTGGTTTCAGTTGCGCTGTAAATCAAACTAAATGCATGTGAGAGAGAGAGTGGTTATGGAGACTTGAGGGGCACTGTTAAAGGTTAGTAGTGAGGGAAGCCGTGGCGGAGGTGGGCATTGAGGGGCACCAACAAACATTGATGCACAGGGCGCCACCAGCGCTAAAGCTGGCTCTGCCCTTGGGGCCAGTCTGCCTCACCCTTTGGTACCTCCATTGGCCTTGTTTCAGCATTAGTATCTGCAACTTACTAGGGATCGACAATGCAGGATTTGCATGCACACCAAACTAAGGGGCATATGTACAAGCCCCTATTGCCACCACAACGTCACTTTTTCCGACGCTGTGGTGGCGAAAGGGGCTTCCCCTTATTTACAAGGCAGCGTTAAGCCATTTAAAATGGCTTAACACTGCCTTGTAAATAAGGACCCCTTTCACGAAATGGTTAACGTGAAAGGGGTGGGCAGTGGGTGTTGCAGTGGGCGTTCCACCGCAACACCCATTGATTTTGACGCTGCCCCCTATGTACAAGGGCAGCGTGCATAGGAGGCAGCGCCAAAATTAAGACCAGGAGAAACCTGGTCTTAATATGGCGAAACGAGGAAAAATGCTTTATTTTTCCTCGTTTTTTAATTTTATTTATTTATTTTTTAGGAGTTTTATATAGCGCTGACCTGACCCGAGGGTATCGGAGCACTTTACAACAGTGACACTTAAGAATAACATCATAGAGGAGTCTCAAACATAGAGTTCGGGTGTCAACAAGTGCTGTGGATTCATGAGGTAGTAGATGGGTCATGAGGTAGCTTCATTGAATGCATTCTTGAGGTAGTGCGAGAGTTTTGCAGCAGCCTCGCCTTCTGGACCTATTTGTCAGGTGGCGGACTTTAGTGGATCAGTACGATGCAGAGTCAGAGAGCAACTGGATCAGGGTTGGCGTGGAGGTGGCAGCTATCCATTTGGGAGGGAGCGGTTGAGGAGGAGGGCTTTTAGGAGTGTTTTTTAATTTTGTGAAGGACGGGGTGGTCCTGATATCTGCTGGGATGGAGTTCCAGATTTTGGGCGCGTTTCCGGCGAATGATCTGGCCGCAGATTTTTGTTTGCGTACTTTCATGGGGATTAGAAGGAGGGAGTTGGAGCTCCTGAGGTTCCTTGTTTGGCCAGCCCTCTTTAGCTTGGCAGCCAGATAGTCCGGTTTTCCTGTGGGTAGGGCTTTGTGCATGAGGAAGGCAGTTTTGAAGTTGCCCGCTGCTCCACAGAGAGCCATTTTAGTTCTCTTAGGGCTAGTGAGATGTGATCATATTTCCTGATTCTGGTGAACATTCTGGCTGCCGCTTTGAAGGTTGTTTTGAGGGGAGCTAGGTGGGATTTAGCGGTGCCGGTTATGGTTGCGTTACCATAGTCGAGTCTGGATAGCAACAGTGCTTGTGTGGCTTATTTGAGGTCTTTGGTCGGGATGAATGGTTTAATTTTGTGAAGAAGTTTCAGGTTAAGGAAGGCAGTCTTTGCGGAGTTTTTGAAGTGGTGGGTCATTTCCAGTTTTGGGTCAAGGGTGATTCCCTGAGATTTTACTGAGTGAGCCATGGTGGGAGTGCTGCTTAGAGCATCCATATCCTTGAGCCATTCTGCAATTTGTTGGTTCTCTTCTTTGTTGGAGATTAGGGGGATCTGCGTTTTGTCTTGATTGAGTTTGAGGTGGTTTTGGGACAGCCATCGTTGAAGTTCTTTTAGAGTGTTATTTAGTCTGGAAATGTCGTCTGGGGAGGAGGTTTCTAGATAGATCTGGGTGCCGCCAGCGTATAGGTGGAAGGGGATTCGCGCGTTTTTGAGTATAGTGGTGATGGGTTGGATGTATATGTTGAACAGTGTCGGAGAGAGCACTGAACCTTGGGGTACACCCCTGCTGACTGGGCGAAGGTCGGATGTAAAGTCTTTGATTTTTATCCTTTGCGATCGGTTTTGTAGGAAGGCTGTGAACCAACGGAGGACCATCTCATCTACGCCAACCCTTTCCTGTAGGGCCTTGATGAGGAGATGGTGTTCGAGAATGAGTGGGCAGCAGTGATCGGTATCAAGTGACTTATGGATGTCATCTGTGATGTTGAGGATCGCCGTTTCAGTGCTGTAACTTTTTCTGAAACCTGATTGGTGAGGATCAAGAAGGCTGATATTGTCCATGTGCTGAGTCAGTTGAGAGAGTAAGCATTTTTCGAGGATTTTGGATAGGAGGGAGAGATTGGAGACGGGTCTGAATTTGTTTAGGTCCGTGCAGTCAAGGCCTGGTTTCTTAATTAATGGCGTTACTTGGCAGACTTTAAGGCAGTCAGGTATGCTTCCGGTTCTCAAGGAGCTGTTGATGATTCTGCACCAGAACGGAGCTATGGAGAGTTTGAGTTCTTTGGTCAGTTGGGAGGGTATAGGGTCGAGGGAGTGAAAAGCGGGCTTGGTGGTGGAGATTAGCTTGATAATCTCGGCTTCTGAGATGGGATCGAAGGATTTCCACGCATTAGTGTGTAGCCGGCCACTGTTTTCCAGTGCAACTGGGGGCGGGCCTACGCATGCGGAGTTGGCGTTGGTGTCAGTGTCTAGTGAGAGCTCAATCTTGGAGATTTTTTCTTCAAAGAAGGTGGCGAAGTCTTCGCACAGTTCCTTGGAGGCCTGGGTAGAGGATACGGGGGGCTTGGAGGTTTGCTGCTTGATGATTTTGAGCAGTTCATTGGGCCTGTTTTTAGCATTGTCCAGGGCGGAGCAGAAGAAGTTGGATTTTACACTATGGATGTGTTTTTTGTATTTTCTTCTAGCTGCTTTGTGTTGTTCAAGTAGGCTCGTGGAGGGGTTCTTTCTCCAGAGTCTTTCTGTGGCTCTGAGTTGTCTCCTTTCATTGTTGATGTCCGTATTGAACCAGGATCTGGATGGGATGTTTCTGGGTTTTTTTAGTTTCAGGGGGGCTATCTGATCTAGAATGGATGACAGGGATGTGTTGTAATGGTCCGTGAGTTCTGTCGTGGTTAGACCATCTGTGGGGGTGCTGAGTTGTGCATTGACTTTTTCCTTCAGGTCAGTCATGTCGACCTGGGTGAGATTTCTTGTCCATTTGGACTGTTCATGGACGGGTGGTTGTAGGGTAACTGGCTGGGTGAGGTGGAAGAGGATTGAGGTGTGGTCAGACCAGTCCACGGGCACGATGTAACTTATCGTCACTAAGTCTCGTTTGGCGATAATGGCAACAAGGATTGATCCTTTGTTGTGGGTTTCTACTGTGCAGTGTTGCGAGAGGTTATTGTTGAGAAGTAGCTCACCTAGGTTTTGTACTAGTGGACTGTTAACGTCATTCCAGTGAAGGTTGAGGTCGCCTAGAATTAGGTTGTTCGTATCTTGAAGTGAGCAGTGGGCAATCAGGTCGGACAGGTGTTCAGTGAAAGCAGCTGAGTTGCCTGGGGGGTGGTAGATGAGGTGACGGGTTAATGATTCTTTGTTGCTTGTACCAATGGTTAGGCATTCAAAGGTGTTGTAGTTGAAGGAGTCTGCTTCCAACATGGAGATATTGTCTCTGTGGATGATTGTTATGCCTCCTCCTCTTTGGTCTTTTCTGTCTTTCTGAGTGATTAAGAAGCCTGGGGGGACGAGAGTGTCCAGGAGAGGTAGGGAGGAGTCCGTGAGCCAGGTTTCAGTGATGGATGCTATGTCAATGTCATGGGTGAGGATGGATTCTGCTAGTTCAGTGGCATGTTTGATGGCTGATCTGCAGTTAATGAGCAAGCAGTTTGTGGGAGTCGTCTCTGTTATGGGAGTCTTTTTAAGGGGGGCCCTAGGGATGATCGTGCGGGTAGTCGGCGGTCTAGGTGATTTGGGCGAGTCTTGGTCTCTTCCTAGCCCGGTGATCACCTGTATTTTGGTTTGTTGGGTGATAGTCCTGTGCTCGTCATACGAGTAGGCGAGGAACGCCGGCTCATTCTCGGACAAAGCCTCATTAGTTCTTTTGGGCCTCTGAGGAGTCCTGGGGAGGGGGATTGTAACCCATTTCTGAGGGGGGACTATGGGTGCTCTCTGGTGGTGTAGGAATGGGTGCGTTGAAGTTGTTTAGGGGACGCGAGGTTGGCTATTATTTTTCTTAAGCCCCGGGTTAAGGTTGTTATCTGGGTTTCAAGCAGAGAGAGTCTCTGCTCCGTCTCAGATTCGTTGGGACGTTGGGATTGGTCCTGAGCGGATGGTTTGGCCCTGAGGGGGGTGAGTCTTCGGGTGTTGGATAGCATAGTGGTGGTTGTGTTGCCCGAGTAGGGTCTTGGTGGTGGGAGTCTCAGAGAGTATGGTCGCCTTGGTTTGGTTATGTTGACCGCGTTGGGTCTAGGCGGAGCTTTAAATGCAGTGTGGCTGGGTTTTATTTGGTGCGTTGGTGCTTTGATTCCCGTGTGTTTGGTATGCTGGTTGTTCGGGTTGTTCTAAGTGGGCTGCGGTTAGTGGGCAGACAGTGGCTATTGGGGGACGGAGCCGGCAGGTGACTGATGGGGATGAGAGGTGTGAAATGTAGGGGACCTGTTCACTTTGGGGGAGTTAGGCAGTATGGGGTAACCTGTACTCTCTCGGGGGGTGTTGGGGGAGAAGTCACGTGGCAGGGGGTAAGTGGGGTTGCTAGGGAGTGTTGGCGCGTTGTGTGTCTGGGGAGAGCTGGCGTTGGGAGGAGGGGGGGTCCTACTCTCCTTGGTGGAGGTCGGGAGGGTGTCATGCGGAGGTGTGCGTTTGAGGTTGTTGGGGAGTACCGTCGAGGTAGGAGTCTGTCAGGTGTGGGAGCCGGCTGAGGTTAGTGGAGGGGCGGTGCTCTTCCTGAAGGTGGTGTGTGGGGTGTCACGTAGCGAGAGGAAAGAGTGGTGTCTTGAGGGTACCGGGGTGGTAGGTGAGTTCAGAGGGCGGGTAAGGTTCTTCTGGTGAGGGCGAAGGGGCGGGCAGTCAGAGGGTGCATTCCGGAGAGCGGGGAAGAGGGCGTCAAAGGACTCTAGATTGTCATTGTTGGCTTGTATTAGGACTGTGCCATTGTAGTATATGGTCACGGTGGTGTTACTAGTACGCCTTGCCAGTCTGACCCTGGCACACACAACGCGCTTCCATTACGGTCAGTGCCCAATCGTGGATGAGATCCCCTCCCAACTCAGGAAGAGGGCAGAGAGACCCTGTCCCTGACTCCCTCACCATGGCTCAATGATTGTCTCTGACCCGGGCACCCTCGACATGCTGTGCAGGGCTTGACCCTGTCTATATCTTTCCTCACCCGGTCACTTTTGCCCACCGTGAAGCAATTCCTCCGCCACGGACAGAGATCAACACGGATGAGAAACCCTCCCCCCGAACAGGTAGAGGGCTAAGAGAACGTGCACACTTGTGCCACTAATCTGCACCCAATCCTCCAGAGCAGTGCCCAGGACAGAAACTCCTGATAGTGGCGACCCCACAACTCATTCGGTCCGCACCCAATCCACCGCTCCTCGGAAGCAGGCGGTGCTCATTCGTCCGACCCACTAAAGAGAAACTCGAATCTCTACACCACTCGCCCATTACTCGCTGAAGTCCCTCCGGAAGCACCCTTCCCACCCTCCAAACCACGGAGCTTGCCCTGTCCCCTCTCACACAATGCCCTCCGCCACGGCAACCCACATCGACCCCTCCTCTTCGAACATGTAATCCCTCACGGCTTGATCTCCTTCTTGATCAATTTCCCCCCGACCTCTCTTCCAAAGCGAAGAAGAACTTCAAACAGAAATTGATCAGTCAGCATCCCGAATCACTTTACGCAGACATCTATCACTGCTCCGCCAAAGGAAAGGTCAAAATGGACCTTATCCTCCACACTGATAGACACGAAGCTTGGAAATCCGTCCTACGATCGCAACTCAACATCGCCAAAACCACAAACACCTCACATAGCTGCAAACTGTCAATTTCACTCCCAGACCGCGCAAGGCGTACTAGTAACACCACGGTGACCATATACTACAATGGCACAGTCCTAATACAAGCCAACAATGACAATCTAGAGTCTTTTGACGCCCTCTTCCCCGCTCTCTGGAATGCACCCTCTCACCGCCCGCCCCTTCGCCCTCACCAGAAGAACCTTACCCGCCCTCTGAACTCACCTACCACCCCGGTACCCTCAAGACACCACTCTTTCCTCTCGCTACGTGACACCCCACACACCACCTTCTGGAAGAGCACCGCCCCTCCACTAACCTCAGCTGGCTCCCACACCCGACAGACTCCTACCTCGACGGTACTCCCCAACAACCTCAAACCCACACCTCCGCGTGACACCCTCCCGACCTCCACCAAGGAGAGTAGGACCCCCCCTCCTCCCAACGCCAGCTCTCCCCAGACACACAACGCGCCAACACTCCCTAGCAACCCAACTTACCCCCGCCACGCGACTTCTCCCCCAACACCCCCAGAGAGTACAGGTTCCCCCACACTGCCTAACTCCCCCAAATTGAACAGGTCCCCAACACTTCACACCTCTCATCCCCATCAGTCACCTGCCAGGGTCAGACTGAGCACTGGTGTAGAAGTCAGAGGATAAGTCAGGGTTAAAGAGTGATTGTGCCCTGATTGTTCTTTTTTAACAATGCTCGTGCACTGGAGGGAGCATCGTGTTGTGAGTGCTATGGTCAGGGTCAGACTGAGCCCTGGTGGAGAAGTCAGGGTTAGGGAGAGATTGTGCACTGGTAGATCATGTTTTGCCAATGCTCGTGCACTGGAGGGAGGGTGCCGATTGGGATGGGGGGTGTGTGGTTGGCAGGTCGGGGCTCAGTGTCCTAGGCAGCCATCTTGTGTTTGATACTGGAGGGCTCTGCACCTCGGGCGGGAGGTGATAAGTCGCAGGGGAAGAGGGGGGGGGGCGGTCGCGCTGCCTCAGGGGCCTGTTTTTTGCCACTGTCTATGGTGTGGATGGGCTGTGTTCTGTTTGAGCAGCTAACTGTTGCGAGGAAGGGATCTGCTTTTCAGCAGTTGTCCTCTTTCTATCTCTGTCCTTTCTACTGCCGATATATGAGCATGGCGGCCATTACCAGGTCAGGCACCGGTGAGTGGTGGACGGTGTTGCCAGCTCGGGACTTTGCTGGCCGTAGAGGAGCGGGGCACGCTTTGCTTGGGAGCTGGAGATGGAGGCTGTTGCCCTGGCATTCTGAGTACCTTGCTCCTGGTACTCACTTGCTGGCACGTCGTTCCGGTTTCACGTTGTTGGCCGGGGCGGCAATATTGGTGTCAGGCAACCGGGGGCAGTTTGGAATGGAGTTGCGACTTGGATGCATCCGCGCCAATTATTTCACCGCTGCTCCCGTCTCGGGACGGAGGCACCATGGGATTCGCCCGGGGGTGAGTGCCTGTGTGGATTTACAGTTGTTTTTGGGGGTCGGGCACTAGGGATCCTTCTTTTTACGGGTCAGCGGTGTGTGGATGGGGGGACATGCCAGGATTGCCACTGTGAATCAGTCATCCAAGTGTCCGGGACCCCAGGGCTTTCGGTTTTGGTTTCTGTTGCTGGGCTTCAGTCCTTTGTCCGGATTCCTTATGTTATTATCGGATGTCGGCAGCGCATAAACTGGCTCCAGACCTCTCCTTGCCTGGTCCAGTGGGTGGGACAGCAGATGGAGGTGTACAGGGGTGGCAAACCAGGAATTGCACTTAGTTTGGTGATCCTAGTGCCCGGGAGCTCTGTTGTGGAGCTCCTTCCCAGCGGCCATCTTGTGAAGTAAAAAGAAAACGTTTTTGCTTTTTTCCACGTGTGCTGCCTTATGCACAACACATGGAAAAAACAAAATGCCATGGATTGTTTATGTACAGGAAGGTTCCCCCTTCCTGTACATAATGACTCTGTAAAAAAAATTTAATTTTTTGACTTTCATGTGTGCTGCATGAGGAAGCACACATAAAAGTGACAAAGTGGCATTTTAGGATTGTTTATGTGCAGTAAGGGACACCTTCTACACATAAACAATCCTCCTCTGCACACAGACACCCTTGCACTATGATGCAAGAGTGCTTGCGTTGGCGCTACATGGCTAAGTGTAGCACCAGCGCAGGGGGAAACGCAAGGCTGCACCAAATTGTTGTAACTATGGTGCAGCCTTGCGTTTCTGAAGTGGCAGAGTGAGGCATTAAGCCATTACGGCTAACACCTCACTCCGCGACTTCACTTGTACATATCCCCCTAAGATGGCAAACTTCACAGTCTCTCTGCTTCATGCACAAGCACTTTTAACATGTGCTGCCTGCATTGGGGCAATAGGAAATATGCAGCAATGGAGGACAAAATTATGCCGCAGCGTTGACTAAATTATGCAGGATAAAAAAGGCTGCAGCGTAATGCAATATATTTTCTAATACTTTATTATTTTGACATTTTTACACATGCTAACAGTCTCTGGGGAAATGTTGCCTCATTAGTACCAGTGTAACATACAAATGAAGCAGTGAGAGAGGTGATCAGTCAACCTCTGCAAAAGGTCCGTCCACTTTGCAGCAACATGTCACCTGTTTTTGTAACTTTTAATTTGTTTCAGCTACAAACAAATCATTAGTTAAAATTGTCAGATTATGCAGCAGATGATGTATTATGTGTCAAATATAATTATATAGAAACCATTTGCAAACTAGGATATTTTGCCATTTATGTTTGAACTGCTCTTGTGGAAAAAAAGGGAGAAGTGCTGATGACAGAAACTGCGTGGCTCAGAGACAAATGGCTCGTGGTTCCACTTTTAAGAGTATGTGGAACATTCTGTGATTGAAAACATATCCCACTCAATGAATGTATTTTAATGTCAATAACTCATATTAAGCTTTAAATAATCATGTGCATCCATTGGTTGAATTAAATAACGTAATAAACTGTAACTGGTCAGTGAAATGTAAAATACAAAAAGTTTTGCGCATTCTGGCCACACCTCTGACTCTGCCTAATGATCCAGTCCTCGGGATATTCCCGCCCTCTGATTCTCCGCCCACAGTTACCCTACTTTTTTTCCCCCACTTCAACAACTGTCGGGGGCACCTGGTAGCTGTAGTCCCAAGCACAGACAACAACAAACGGCAACCCGTGGTGGAAAAGGATTCATCTTTTTATAATTTCAGAATTCCTTAGGATATACATATGTCAGGCATCCATACAATCTTAGATTTTGACCCATTTCAGTGTTTCGAGTGCAGTATACAAAAGGTACCAGAGTTGGGCCAATTAGATGGATGGCGAGTAAGATTCTAAGTGTCGTAATCTAAAAACCACCACATTCTGTCGATGTGTGTAATCTAGTTAATGTAAATCTAGATTTTCTGCCTTGTCACAGACATGTTTTCCACAATGTAGTGATTGTATTTATTACATTTGAGGAACTCGGAACGGTAGCATAGCAAAGACATAATCCAGCCATGGTATAATATTCATTTTTATTATTTGAACCTTACCAATAAGGAGACATTTAAAAGAGACCTTCTGATTGTATCACTTTGGACAGCGTTATGTTATCCTGCATTAAATCCGGGAGCACCCTCTTTAGATAAATTCCTAGATATTTGAGATTGGTCTCTTTCCATCTCAATTGGGAATATCCTAGGGCTGCCACATTGGTTACTGGTGTCATAAGTAGTGCCTCACGTTTGTCCCATTGATAACGATAGCCGGAATTGAGATAAGTTTGATGAGGGCAGTGATTGAGCGCTTTGGGTAAGACAAGGTCGCCAGGCTATCCTCTGAATAGAAAAGTGCCTTTTGCTCGCCACTGAGAGCCAGTGTTCCTTTAATTTCTTTACGCTGTTGAATCACTATCGTAGGCGGGTCAGGCCCTATAATAAATAGGATTAGTAATAGGGGACATCTTTGCCTTGTCCCTCCCTTAATCTCCAATGAGGGGGATATAAAACCATTACACAACACTACCACGATGGGAGTTGAGAATAACCATTTGACTGTGAAGAGAAAAGTATCCTCAGTTCTCACTCATTCCAGGATATAAATAGTCTCACTGTACCCCATCGAATGCTTTCGCTGAATCCAATGAGGCTTATATCTTCTCATCCTTATGGTGTCGTACTTGTTGTAGTAGCACATGAGGCACCAATCTCAGGTGGGCTGGGAAGAGGTGATGCAAGACAAACCCTACCTGGCTTGGGAGAATGAAGGTCAGTAGGGCTTGCTTTACATGGTTTGCTAATACTTTCGAAAACATCTTAATGTCCGCTTTAATCAATGAAATTGGCCTGTACCTCCCGTAGGTCCTTATCTGGCTTTAGGATAAGAGAGATTGTGCAGTGTTAAATTCTGGAAAGGGTTGTGTGTCATGCATAATGCCTCCAAATATCGTATGAACAGTCTTAATATTAAACTAAACAGTGCAATTTTTACTTGGTTGAAGCAATTTAACCCAAGCATTATCTTTTTCACAAGAGGCGCATTTTATTGAGGGGAAGGAAAATGATAATCTGAAAATTGTAGGGCTCTGGGACAGGTTTTACTATTCTGTTGATGCAACTCAGTGGGGGGGAGGGGTTAGTGATTTTGGTTAAAATAGGCTTGCAATGAAAATATCCTCCTTTTATTAAAGATCAAGAGGGTCAGTGTTTATTCTCCTGGTGCAGATTGGAGGCTGGAGAGTTAAGCTTGCCTCCTCCTAGCGTGTCGGCAATGAGAATGTGAAAAATACATTAAAAGAATACTTCTAAGGCCTACCGCAGGCACAATAGGCCCCAAACACAGTAAAATGATTATTAAATGTGTACAACATTCACAAAGCAACACAAGGAAATAGAGAAAATAAAAATGAAAACCTGTGGCCTCCACCATTTGCAAAATGTGCAAACATTATTCAATAAAACACCTTAATCTCACAAGGGCCCCAACTCCAAACTCCGGCTATTTCGTAACAACATGGAAAAAAGGAACAAAAATGGTGGTTCCTCCCCTCCCCCAAAAAGAAACATTTTACAAAGAACTGTATTCAACTTACTTAGTTTTTCCCAAAAAACAAAGTTTCCAATGGAGCAAAGATTGCAGATAAAAAGAGAGCGATGCGTTCCCTCCAAATCTAAATCCAAAATGACCATAGGCTGAGTAATGCAAAGTGAAGAGTCTTCTCGACAGGCAGAGGACGTTGCCACTGAATATCAGTAGCCTCCCAGTCCCTCCTGCTCTTTCGGGCTGTAAAATAAATGAGTAAAATGTGTTTCACACTAAAAATAATAACCCAAACAATTCACTTTGGGCAAAAATTCAACTTGAAAATGTATGTTAGAGTTGATTTTCGGGCACCCACAATAAAGTCTTTCAGATCTGCAGTTTGCACTCAAACAATTTACTGAACAAGATGCTTGGGAAAAATAATCAACCTGAAAGGTAGGTTAGGGACCAGGGTTGATGTTCAGTGCCCACTTACACAAGCATTTGTAATGCATTTGGGCTCGCATTTGCATTGTAAATGATGATGCCTTTTATTTATGTGTTTTGAAAACCTGCAAGCAGTGCGTAAACACGCACTTTGTACTTATAGTCGTTGCTTACGAGACGCAAGGCTGGCAGTAACTGCGCCTTTTTTACTGTACAAAGTGCTTGTTTACGTTGCTTGAGTGCAGTGTTTCTCTGGATATGGGGAAACCTTTAGTGTAAAGTTTAAAGGGCGTTGTGGTATCGCCCTATTCATGCACCGCCGACAGTCAGGATGCCCACCGGCAAACCCAGAAGTGTGTCTATATGTATGTGTGTGTATGTATATATATATATATATATATATATATATATATATATATAGTCAAGTATACAGAAGTTACACCCCTCCGGCAGAAAATCATGACCCACTCCGGCTGCAGTAGAAAGGTATACTTTTAATCCAGCAGAAAAAAATAATGCGTTTTGACCACACATATATATATTTTTTTCATTTTTCCAAAGACAACTAAAGTGTAACACCACGACATAGGATAACTTCAGATGTGTCAACATGTACTCTGTCAATAGTGCATGCAGTCGTGTTTCCAATTGCATTCTAGGATCTGTAGTTTTGCTACTATTATTTATATTATAGTATATTATTAACACAGACCTTCAAATGCCAGAAATCAAAGCCAATACGAGACTGGTGATATCGCACCAGTATTCTTGTTCAACTGCTTCCAATGAAGTGTTTCACTTAAAACGCCATACATCGTCACACTGCAAGTAGTCATAGCCGCCAAATATGTTACAAACATTGTAGAGTAATTGTATTTATATAGCCAGTGCTATCTATGATGAGGAAATACAAAGCAATACTGCCCAACAGTGCAGTTAACATTCCCACCAGATACCTGACTCCCGGGTTACCCCGTCCTACTTTGTAGGTACAAACAGCACACAGCTCTTTCCCAATAAAGAGCCCTTGTTAAGTAATTACCGCTCCCATACATTTAAAACACCATCTAAAAAAGTTCTGCCCCATGCAGTTACACCACTCTGTCCCGTGTAGTTACAATGCTTCCCAGGTATACATCCTGGTCTCTGTCAGTATCAGAACCACTTTGGGCTTTTTGGAGCGCCCCCTGTGGGTCGCCTGCCTGGGCTGCATCCACAACAGGAGAGTCCCAAGGCATAAGACGCAGCAACTGGCAGGGGGCATCTTCGGCCGCCAGAAGGCTGAGTACTGGACCATAGAAAGCCCTTACTGCCTGGCGAGTAACATGACCAAAACACCCAGCAAAATCAGCTCCAGCTCACACAGGAATAAATTAGAAACTTCATAGCACAATGCATTCACAGATGCGTTAAATGTTGCGGCCATCTTGAAATGTGAATATTCTTCTTGGTTATATATATCTGCTCCAGCTATAATATCATAAAGCCAATAATTAATACAAATGTATTCATTGATTTGGGTTTCCCAAAACTCTAGTTATGCATTACTCTATTGCACACGTAAATATATGTATTACAATATTAAGGGCCTCATTAAGATGTTGGTCAGAAAGACTACGAACGCCATTTGACTTTCCCTAATCCATGTTGGAACCTATATTCCGACAGACTCAGAAACATTTCTGACTGATCGAATACGATGGAAAGGAAACCGTTCGTCTTTCTGACTCGGTTCCGACCGGCATTCGGAGACTCTAAGTCAGTCGGAGCCGAATCGTATAGGTCTATGGACCGTGTTTCCAACCAACCGATCACGATGTCGAATTCCGGCAGCCGTTCCAAATTGGTCGTTCTGACACAAACGGGCTGTCGGAAACTACTTTGGGGGCCCATAATAGGCCCCCCTTCACCTGAGGCCTCCGGTTGGGGCCTATGGGGGTGCCCATGGGACCCCTCTTTACAACCATTCACAGTGTGGCAGGCACCATGGGGTGCCCGCCACATGGTGCAAGGTTTTCTGCAACCACCCCTTTTTTCAATGGGAGCCTGTGCTGTCAGTCAGAACACAGGCTCCTATTGAAATCTATGGGAGTCAGACTGGATGGTGTTCACAACATCGTAATTAGTCGGTCGGACTCCCCAAACCCGAGTCAGTCGGAACCGATTCTGACAAACAGTTGGTTGGAATGTTTTCTGTCCGAAATCGTAATAAGACCCTAAGTATAAATAGAAATGATAAAAGCTTTTAAAACTATCTGTATATCCAGGCTACATCTGTTGCAACTTACACAATATTTGGTTTCATTTCAATATGCGCTACAGATCACTTTGCAATTTGCTCAGTAATACATGGTAGAATTGCCTACGTTTAACTAAAGTGTCCACAAACCAGCTTGTCGTGTTAGACCTTTTACTCTGTTCTCTGTGGTTGTTTTGGTGCAGCTGCACCAGAGAAGGCAAAGAAAGAGTCTGGCCTTTAGAGCCAGCATGAAGCATCTTGAAGGGCAGGCATTAAAACAAGCAGCGCTGTGTGCCTGCCAACGGTGAAGAGAGGACGGAAAGAAGAAGTACTGCAGTTAAAGAAGACAGAAAATTATGGCCCATACCAGAAGGAACCATGTAGTATGGGCTAGTTGCCAGGGCGGAAACATAACACCTACAAGGCGGGACAATAGCACACTAGTCACCAACGAAAACTATGGAATTAGTAAAGACAAAGCAAGCAACCAATGAAAAGCGGTAGGGGTGTGGTGGGTATGTTCAAAAGCCACAGACAGAATACAGCATGCCTCGCAAAGCAGCGCATGCTCGCTACGCTCTCGGCTCGCCCTAAAAACTGCTGCTTGCTTTCAGAAAATGCAGCTTGTGTTTGTACAGAAAGTGCTGTTCACGTTGTTTTAACATAAGGATTTTTCCTATAATAGAATTTACGAAACAGGGCATGGCATAATGGAGAATACGGGCATTATCCATAAATTTCAATAAGCCAAATGCTGAAACTATGCTGATTTACACTGGCATAACGAAAATTACAAAAACATTGAAGATGTGGGGGAAGTTGAGAACATGATCAAATCGGCCATTCTATCTACACCCTTGGATATCCTAATAAGCCAGCATTACAGCTCGCTGTGGAAACAGATGTAGGTAAAATACCGAAGCAACTCCTTGACAAATGTGTGGCTAAAGTAGTGGTCACCTTCAAGCCAGATCATCAAGCCTTAATAAATGCAAAGTAGGGTTATTCAATTGAAAAATCAAGGAGGTAAGATTGCCTCGAATGAGTGAGCACAATGAAAGTATAGAAGGGAGCCTCTGACAAATGCCCCATATCTGCTAGCAGCAACTTGCAAAGAACATGTTGGCTTTTTAGTGGATGACCGGGGCATTGTGCCAAAATGATCCATCATTTTGTTTTAAACAACTAGTATCATTATTGCATAATTACTTAAAATCATGACAAGAATAAGAACAAAAAGCACCTATTAAAATATGGCATAAAACAGTAATTCTAATGCATAATAAATAAAAAAATTGCCAATATTACATATTGAAGCGGGACTTGAAAGCCCAAAGAAGTCAGCCTAATTGCATATGGTGTTGGTAAGCAAGCAGGAGCGCGCTAGGTCCAAGGTGCCATGGTGCACACAGTTGGGCCATGCTTTAGCATACTGATTCATGGTGGAGTGAGCTTTCTATTTAAAGTGCCACGTGCAGGCCAAAAAGATGTTTAAAAAACATGCAGAGATGATGTACTACATTTTTAACGGTGTTTGAAACCCTAACCACGTGTGATTGAGTAGGCATGCAGTGCCTGTTAAGAATGAAAAGTCCTAATGCGCGAACTGAGGCCATGCCTTATCATGCCCATGTTGGCTAGACATGAGAACTAACATAGCGCCGCTTGCCCAGGTGAAAGCTTTGTGCATGCTTCAACATCGGACACTCAAGCTATTTGCGTAGAGTGCCACATACTAGGTCCAAGAGTGTGAAGGAGTATGTGACAATGGGATGTGATGTGCCCTATGGCTACGTTATCACCTAGTTGAGGCAAGCAGTTTGCTTAAAAAGCTGTGTGCTAGATCATAAATTGCACACACAGTATGAGTGACAATAAAATGCGACAAGTCCTGTGACTAAAATGTACAGGATAAAATACCAGAGCATCAAGTTGTAACCATCATTCGCCTTCACACTAAGTTGCTAAAGGGTTTTCATATGTTCAGTCCCTCAACTGACGAGCGGCGAGCAGAAGATTTCCAGCTTCAGCAAAGAACTTGCCAAAACGTGCAAGCTCCATTGGAACAGCAGTTGTATAAATGTATGACAAGGCCTCTTTGCAGGTTGTTGTCCCATTTTGCAGAAAGACCAGTCTTAGGTACACTCGCCTCTGGCGCAGCAAAGCAGGGCAGCAGCAAACCATATGCGCAGCTGACTCAGAGTGCTATTGACACAGACTGAACTCATCCTGACCAACAGGCATATTTTTCCAGTGACGCCTGCATTCCCGTATGGGCAGGGTTAAGAGCCTGGTCCACAATATATTCTGTAGGGCTTGCCTTCCCAAGGCCGCTTTCGGATATGGTTGGCACGGGATGTCTTCGTTGGATTTGGCAAGGACCTCTGAGCCCGGGCTGTGTCTAATATGTTCTTTATCCTTCTCTCTTGATGCGCACTTGCTTGCACAGTTACCCGTCTCTTTAACATGTCCGTTGTCAAAGGTGGCTCTGTTAAACACTCCAAAGACAAGTTTATTGATTCCCTGGCACTTCTCAGGTACCTTGCCCAGCGGAATATCTCCTTTAGTGCACCTCTCATTGATTGAGGATCCACTCTAAAATGTAAATTGATACTTGTATAGCGCACTACTCACCCGCAAGGGTCTCAAGGCGCTTGTACGAATACCACTGTGGAACCCATCCTGGCTTTCCCTGTGAGGCGTCCACTCCTGGGCACCCCCAAGGTGGAGGCCAGGCATCCTTAGCATTGTGGGGGCCGTTGTGGAGATTAAGCAAGCTATTGCCCAGAGTTGCAGAGTGGGACTCCATGATTGGAATGGCACCGAGGCGAGAATTATCAGGTTCGTGGAATTTTTGACCCCAAGTCCCGCCGAGGCGGGGAATTGAACCCTGGTGCCGGGCTAGACCTCTGCATCAGGGTCTGCCGCTCTAATCATTGAGCCACACTTCTCCACTGACTCTGGACATACGATGATAATATTTGATCAGATCATTTTTACATTCAATGTTCATATTCACAAGGTTGAATTCTAGCTGGATCAGTGTGCGCCTGTCTGTTTTTGGGATGTTAAATATTTTCCTATAAGCAGCTGTATGTTGTCTAATAATCCAATTGCAACAACGGCGGACCTTTCTTGACGCACCTCACACCAGTTCCAATAATTGTAATGACTGTGCAATCAACCCCAACGCCAGCCGTTGAGAGGCGTCACTGTGTTCCAGATCAAAAGAGATTATGAATAGATGGGGGTGCACAGTTCAGAGAGTCCAAGAGGCAAGTAGTTGTAGAAAAATAACTTCTTTATTTTGACTTTAAAGAGTTCATCTGGTGGAGCGCTAGGTGGTGCCGGTCCGACATGGCCGCTCGGCGGTGAGGCTCCGGACGCTTAGCCCCGCAAATCCACCTAAATCCGTGGCGAGCTGCCCTGGCCGGCCCATTCTTGGCGCAGCGGAGCGCGGACCTGACCCGCCGCCCTGAGCCCGAAGCTGCCTGGATTCGGATTGGCCCCCGCGACGATCGGCGACCCGGAGGCGGGCCGGCGGCTGGCAGTGACAATCCTGGTGCTGGGACCCGGACGGGCTGCTAATCGAGCCCGCGGCTCCCGCGTGGTGTCTAGGCCCAGCCTTCCTGCGACATCGGCGGCCTTGTTGAGACACTTCAGCTGCCGCTGCTGGCCCCCCCTACCCCTCCCCCGGCGAGAAGAGAGGTGTTCCCGCCCCAGGACTGCAGGCGGTGAGTGCGGGGGTGCGGAGCGGGCCCCGGGGGGCCGCACTTTGGTGGGCGGAGGCCGGTGAGTGCGGCGCTGAGGAAGGCGTGTGAGTGGGGCGGCCCTGGCTGTTGTGGTGACCGGGGAATGGTGGAGGGGCCCCCCTTCGGGCCGGGTGTCGACGGTCGGGGTCCGGCTCCCCCTTTTCCCCCCTGCGTCCGCCGCTGCGCTTGGACCTGGTCCCTCGCGATCTGCGGGGGCCGTTGAATGGCGCCTTAGCTGCTCGGGCCGCAAGCCAGCAGTCGGCATCCTTTCCCCCCTCCTCCCCCCCCTGGCTGCAGGCTTTACGCTGTCAGCTGTGAAGGGTCAAGATCCGGGGGAGGGCGACCTGAGCTGAATCCGGTGCCCGTGGCCCCGGGCTGAGTGCTGGCATCGGCGGTTGGGGATCCACCGCGAGGTGCCTGGATTGGGGGCGGTCCGTCCTGCCTGTTCACCGAGGACCATCTTGAAGGACTTGGGCGTCTGCACAGACTGATCGGGTCCGGTGACTTCGCTGGGGGCGCTGTGGATCTGGCCTTTGCTGTGTTGTCCGGCAGGAGGCGGCTCGCTGCCCTGGGTACTGACGGGCCTTGAACCTAGAGTTTCTAGTCGGCGGCCTTGAGCGCCATTCGGCTGCCTCTTCGGGCGGCGTGCAGAGACATGATCGGCATTGCTGGTGACAATCGGCCTGCCGGACGGGTGAGGGGCCCCGGCTGTGCATCCTCCCCTCCTGCCATCTGCCGCCCTGATCCCTTGTGGGGTCTCCAGTGACCGTGACATCCCCTGTTGATCGTGGGGCGGCCATCATGGGTAAGGACAAGGCTTCCAGGCCGCCACCTGCTGCCACCCAAACCAGGATTGATCAGTACACGACCTCCGAGAGGGGGGCGGGCTCGACCGAGGCGGCGACTTCAGCCCCCAACACGGACCTAACAGCCATTTTGCAGGCCATCAGCGCCTCCCGCTCCTCCCTGGAGGGTATGGTCGGGGAGATCAAAGTCGACGTTGCCCTCCTCCGGCAGGACCTGCGTAACGCCACTGCCCGCATCTCCGAAGCCGAATCAAGAATTTCGACAGCCGAGGACGACATCCGTCAGTTACAGGACCAAGTGCGAGAGCTGACCACCCACTCTAAGGAACTGCACCGCCGGGCTGAGGATGCTGAGAACCGCGCCCGGCGCAGTAACCTCCGCCTGGTGGGATTTCCGGAGGGGGCAGAATCGGGCCGTGCAGACGATTTCCTGGAACGCTGGTTTAAGTCCTGGATGCCGGCGGACAGCCTATCAACCTGGTTTGTGGTGGAGAGGGCCCACCGCTCACTGGCTCCCAGGCCTTTGGGGGCGCCCCCCCGCCCTTTCATCTTAAAGATTCTCAATTTCAGAGACAGGGACGCGATTCTCCGTGAGGCCAGGCGCAAAGAGACTCTCACATACCAAAACCACACTATAATGATCTTCCCGGACTACACCCGGGAGGTCCAGGAGCTCAGGCGATCCTACACGGAGGTGAAGCAGAAGATGCGAGCCATGGGCCTCCAGTAACAGCTTCAGTTCCCGGCGCGCCTCCGGGTCATTTTTCAGCACAAAACAATATTCTTTGACACGCCGCGAGCAGCCTGGACCTGGCTGACGGAGGAGCGTCCTTTGCACAGATCTGGACAGGGATCACCGGCGGCTGGGCGGCGGGGACAGGAGGTGCCCTGGCTGTCCAGAACCCGTCGACGGCGCCGCACACTGCCCCGGAGGCACGCGGCAGGAGAGGTGATCGTAACGCGCTCCGTGGGGCGGACACACCGGGAGTCTGGGGCCTCTTCTGCCTCTTCGGCTGCCCCTACAAGCCTCGCTGCTACTGGACGACATACTGAGTCCCCCCTGCGGGTGGGCTCTGCAACCTAGTCAGCCGCACAAATAGACCTTACGGATCTTTCACGCAGTCCGGTCATTTGATTTTCTTTAATGCGGGTGGACTTGTGTAAGGGGGAGGGGATGTGCTTTCCAGGCTGGCGATGCAAGGGTCTGGGCTTCAGTGTTCACTATATTTGCAGCTCTCGGCCAGGGCAGGAGATTTTGTCTTATTCCGATCTACTGAGGGGTTCACTAGATGCTCAAGTCCGAGCGTTTTAGCTTGGTTGTTGTTCCATACTGTTCGGGCGACAGATGCTTCTGTTTCTGAAGTATAGGGTGGGGGGTGGGGGGTTGGGGTTGGTTTGGGAGTGTTTCTTCCTCCTAGGGGGGCTTTCATTGGTGGGGGATGATTTCCTCATTGTTGTGGATCTATGGCATCCAGACACTGTTGACCTGCTCCCATGTCCGCTCTCCCGATGTCTCTCCCTCCGGGGAGACCATGCGCTTGCGCCCCCTTCAGTTTTGGTGTGGGTGCCGTGCCCTACGGGTGGCCCCTTTCTGCACGCTCCCCGGCCCTCCTTGCCATTGACTCCGGGGTTATCCGTTCCCCACAAAGGACGCGCTTCTTCCGAAGGCACCGGTCCCCAACACACGCCGAGATGGCTCCCTGCTCCAGGCTCGTTCCCCTTAACGAGTTCCCTATGGTCTGAGTGATACGCTCCCTCTACTCCGGAAGACGAGAACTCTGGTTAGGCATGCCCCCGACTATACTTATGGCTGACACAACCCTTCCTAGGGCCGCTATGCGCATACTGTCCTGGAACGTAAATGGTCTTTTGGACCGTTTCAAACGCATGGCTGTCCTCAAATATGCGCAGCGCATGGAGATCGACGTGCTCCTCCTTCAGGAGACCCACCTCCTCGGTAATAAATGTCCCTTTCTCGCCCGCTACGGATATGACAGGGTTTGGCACTCCGGCTTTGCTAGGGGATCCCGGGGGGTGGCTATCCTGATCAGACGGTCCTTTCCCTTTGTACTGGCCCGAGCGCATTGTGACCCCCAGGGTATGGCGGTTGCAGTTTGTGGCACTCTCGAGGGGCGACCACTCACCTTGATGTCCCTATATGCAGCGCCGTCCCTGTTGCAGGCTGCCCTTTCCTACACCGCAGATTTGATGCCAACGCTCCCGGCGGGCTCGCTCATTTTAGAGGGGGACTTCAATACTGTCTACACGCCCCATATGGATTCGACGGGTCCGATCTCACTCGCCAGAGTCGCTCGCGCGAGGCAGTTGTCGAGTTGGGCTGAGGCACAGGGCCTGTACGACGTCTGGAGGGTTTGGCACCCACGCGCTCGTCAATACACTCACACCTCGGCGGCACATCATTCACACGCCCGGATTGACTTAATTTTCGTCCCGTCTACGGAATGTGCGGGTGTGCAGGACGCCCGCATTCTTCCAAGGGGCCTTTCGGACCACTCGCCACTGCTTCTCGCTTTCGGCCCACTGCCCTTTTCCGCCCGCCCAATGTGGCGCCTGAATGCCTCGTTCCTCCAGGACGAAGATTTTCGGAAAACAGTGGGAGACGAGCTTGCCGATTATTATTGTCATAATGTTGGCTCTGTCTCCTCCTCGGCCATCCTTTGGGAGGCCGGCAAGGCAACTATTAGGGGGGCGGCCCGGGGGCACATACAGCAGCAACGTCGGACACAGCTCCAGCGACTCACGGCCTGCGAGGCACAAGCCTTAGAACTTGAACGGGACCAGGAGGCATTGAGTGATGCCGCGCGTGCGCGGCGGCTGGCCTTTCTGCGGGAGGAGATACGTATGCACTCTATGGAGGCGGCCAAGACTCTTTGGCGCTCCTCGGTGGCCCGGGTGTACGGATGGGGGGGATAAGAATGGTACGCTCCTCCACCGGCTGGCCACCTACCCTCGCGCAAACCGGATTATTCCTGCCATTGCGGATTCCACGGGCGTGACTCACACAACCTCCGTCGCAGTGGCACAGACCTTTGCAGACTACTATTCCCACCTATACCGGGCTCGGGCGCTGGGGATCTCCCTTGAGGAGATGATGGGGACGAGCGGGGCTGTTATTGGGCAATTGAGAGGGGAGGCTAGTGAGACACTAGATCTGCCCATCACGCTCCAGGAAATCGATGAAGCAATTAGTCACTTGGCTTCCGGGAAGACCCCAGGGCCGGATGGCTTCCCGCAGGAATACTATGCCCACTACCGTGAAATCCTTGCCCCGAGGCTTCTGGATCTCTAGGCGGAAGTGGTGGAGAAGGGCTCATTCCCACCCGAGACGGACACGGCTACGATAGTAGTCCTTCCAAAAACGCAACCCCCGTCACAGTCTTGTTCGGATTATCGGCCTATATCTCTCATTAACACCGAGCTTAAGATATACGCTACCATCCTGGCGCCACGGCTTCGCCCGCATCTTGTCTCACTGGTCCACCTGGACCAGTGTGGATTTATGCCGGCTCGAGGGACTAGGCACTGCTTGCGGCGCCTGCATCTGGCCCTGGCCCACCGGGAGCGCCTATCTCCTTATCTGGCCCTATTACTGGTTGACTTTGAAAAGGCCTTTGATTCGGTGGGGTGGGGTTACCTCGGAGAGGTCTTGGAGCTCATAGGTTTTGGCATCCAGTTTCGTGCTATGGTCCGGGTCCTGTATGCGGATCCACGAGCCCGAGTGCTGGTGAATGGAGCCCTCTCCCGCACGTTTTCCATAGGGCGAGGAACGCGACAAGGCTGCCCGCTCTCACCCCTTCTCTTCGCTCTGGCGATGGAGCCCCTGGCCGCTCTGGTCCGATCGGACCCAGTTTTTCGCGGATGGGACTGGCCGGGTATGGTCCCTGATAAGATTGCCCTATACACGGACGACGTCCTTCTATATCTCTCAGACCCGGCTGCTTCGGGTCCTCGTGTTCGCCGGATTCTTCACCGTTTCGGACAGGCATCGGGTCTCCGCCTGAACCCAAAAGAATCTGCCCTGGTCCTGCTGCACCCATCTAGGGAGTGCTTCGATTGGCAGTCGGATATTCCCCTCCGGAGACTCTCCTTTAAAAATTTAGGGATCTGGATCACCCTTCTTCCGGAGCTCTGCTGGGCCCTCAATGTGGCTCCTGTGGTAAACAAGACCAGATCGGACATGATGAAGTGGCAGTCGCTCCCGTTGAATCCATTGGGGAGGATCGCACTCTACAAGATGATGATCCTCCCTAAGTTCCTATACATGCTACAGAATACGCCCTGCTCCTTCCCGCGCTCCTGGTTCCAGGAGATGGACAAGGTAGCGACTAAGTTTCTCTGGGGTGGCGGTAGGCCCCATCTGGCCGTGGATCGTTGTCGGATTCCTTCATACGATGGAGGCCTGAGTATGACCAACATCTATTTGTATTATCTTGCAACTCGGCTTCTGGTGGTCCATGATTGGTTCTCGGGCGGGTGAGACGATCCGGCTTATAGGCTTGAGGTACAGCGCGTGGAGTTTTCCTCCATTCAAAACATGCTCTACGGGGCGGTGATCCCACTGTCGCTCCCGGACGTTACGCGGGCCCCCTTCTTGGCATGGCGTGCTGCTCTACGGCATACCCGATGGACAAGGACACTGACCCTGGTCACACCACTTTGGCATGGGACTTGGCTGCGGGAGGTGGCGGGGTTGGAGGGGTTGCGAGCATGGGCCCTTCTGGGGATCTCTCGCTTAGGTGACCTGTGGCGGGGGGGACGCATGTGTTCCTTTCAGGAGCTTCAGGGCGATTTTCATTGCACCCTTCGCAATTCTATAAATACCTCCAGCTGCGCCACGCGGTCCAAACCCACATCCCTCTGGACTCCGCGGATTCCTGACCACAGCCCGCCTGAGGCCCAGGTGATGCTGGGGTGCCTTGGGAGGGGAGGAATTTCCCGTATCTATCGTTCCCTGGTTAACAACACCCCGGTAGACTGGGAAGGGCTGAAGCAGCGATGGGAGACCTGGGTGGGTCCATTGGATGAAGCTGATTGGAGAGACACCCTTATGGCCCCCAGGACGGTTACCACTTCGGCTAGATTGAGGCTCATCCAGTTTTATTATCTGCATGCCGCATATCTGACCCCGGAGCGCCTATACCGTGCTGGTCTTTCCCCGGAGGCTTCATGTGCCCGCTGTGGGGTAGGCCCGGCGGACTTCTTCCACATGGTTTGGAATTGCCCGCATTTGGGGAGCTACTGGGGGGAGATTGAGCTTGATTTAACGGAGGTCCTGGGGTGGGAGGCCCCCCATGACCCCAAAATGGCTTTGTTGGGGATAACGGATGGTTTGGACGGATCCCGCAACGAAAAATATTTCCTAACTACTGCTCTGGTAGTAGCTAAAAGAGATATTGCTGCTGCCTGGAAGCAGGTCGATCCACCCTATTGTGCTAAATGGAGGAGGGGCGTGGACTGGTGTGCCACACAAGAACGGACAGTATATGTTGCACGGGGATGCCCCAAAAAGTTTCGTAGAGTATGGGGGAAATGGTTAGGGGGCGTATTCTAGGGGAGGGAGCACAGGAGAGGGAGGCGGGAGGCCAAGGGAGGGGAGGGAGGATTTTGTTACTGCCTGATATTGAGCCCATGATATGTCATTTTGATGCCAGTTTTATTGGTCTGTTGTATGTACCTTTTAAGTTTGTTCTTCTACAAGAAAATAAAAATTTGATTATCAAAAAAAGAGTTCATCTGGTATACAATGTCCAGCCAACGCGTTTCATTCCCCCATAGGGAACTTCATCAGGGCTTTTATTTTCCAATTTTGAGTCACTGTATGTTGTCTCTCTAGTTCCTCAGTGAGCATGCCCGTAGTTTATCGTTGGTTGCAATTTCTCCAGCAGAGCTCTGCAGAGTGACTTTGCAGCTTGTGATGCAATTTGCATAATGCACATGTGGTTTTGACTGTTTTTTCTGCTAGTGCCTTAACCTGCAAGGTAGGTTTGCCTGTGTCTGACAGATGTTGTTTTAACCATACCTGACATATCTATTAATAAAGGGAATCTTTTCTAGGTTTACCCCGAAGGAATTTTTCTGGAACCCAGCCTTATCCAGTCATAAGCATTATCAAGGACTCTTTTTCATGACAGATCTAACCCACCTTTGTAGTATCACCTTACCAGGGTGGTATGAAGCATGCCACACAATGTGGGTGAAGATTCCTTATTCAATAGTTGGCTTATTAACTCATCATAGGGTGTAGATAGAATGACCGTATTGATCAGTTTTCCACTTCCACTGCCCCTTCAGCGTTTTTGTATTGTGGGTAGGAGGGTCTGTGGCAGTGATCCTCTGTTTCTCTCCTTGTGTGAGGATGTAACAAAAATGACACCCAGCCCAATTGGTAAATGTGTCAGTGCTGGTCTTCATCTGGTAACACCAAGTTCTTTAAGGATAGGAATTAAAAATCTAAATGAAAACCTTTTATAGAACTTACACAAAAAACTTAAAGTGCAATAATGACTGTGGAAAAGGTTCATCACAAAGACAGCAGCCAACTGAACCAGAGCTAAATTGGCCTTTAGGGACTGACAGATTTGACAAAGAAAACTTCTCTCCCAAGAATGAATAACATCAGATAAATAAAGCTCCATGCCAAAGGTGGTTTGTAACACTACATATGTTCTCAAGGAGGATTTAGCTAGGTCAACAGCCTCATGCTCACGGCGTTTGAGTTATTTTTTTAGAAATGTCTCTTTACCCACTGTTTGTCTAATTTTACAATAGACTCTGGATTGGAGAAAATTCATCCATTCTGGCAGTTGTAAGGTTCAACAGGGCCCGCGCACAAGTTTCCATTTTAAACAACACGTTTAACCACGTTTAAACTTGACATCTTTTTCTAATGGTGACTTTTTACATGTTTTGCACTTACACGATAATATACTTATACATTTTTCAGCATGAAGTACATTTCTTAGTAAACATTTTATCATGTTGCCCGTACACACCAAGGCTAGGAACATTGAACACAATGCCCTTGCATTTGGTTGTCTGGTTGGAGACAGCTCTGAGTCTCGAGCCAAAAATCACATTAGCGTTGCACCTTTGACAAAGAGCGATTGGAACAGTGATTCTATTATATAAACCGCCCCTGAGCCAAAGTCGTCAGAGGAGCACTTCTGGTGGGATTGTCCTTAAATGGTGTGCACTGTGACTGAGATGTAGCCCTGCTGACTCTAATCTTCAACTGTAAAGGACGATAGCCTGCTCTACACCAAATCGGCTTTCTGATACATCATTCACAGGTATGGGGGTTTGGGTTGTCCCAAGAGATCTGGCAAAGGGTACTCCACTATGCTCTCGCTATTGTAGTATTAGATAGAGATATGTTATAATGGGTGAACTGTTTATCTTTTTCACCAGTCTTGTAATGCTAATTACAATGCTATATTTCATCCTACTAATAATCGCAACTCAAACTTTATACATAAGAATACATCTCCTTCAATAAATGTTTGAAAAGCCAATTTGTATCTTTCTTGTGTCTCCCCAGGGCATGCCTGAGTAACAACGAAAGGGCAGATCTGTTTCCACAATTGCCTTGGAGAATTAAAGTGGTAATGTTTTGAGGTTGCAGATGCCACCTGGCACCCTGGTAAGGTTAGGGGTTCAGATGGGGCACTGCGAGCTAGCTAGAAATTGGGCCAACATAATCTGATGATATGTGTGGACTCAGTCCCAATATTCCGACGGTTATATGGTCTGCATACACAGTCCTACTTAATTCATAGGAACTGTATGACATGGCCATTTGAATGGCTGTGGGCTTAACCATCAAGGAAAAGCTATAAAACTCATATAGGTCTGAAAACTAGACCCCCAGGGAAGTCCGTCATGGCCCTATTATATGTTCCTATCCCCCAAATGGCCCTGCAAACATTAAACTTTGGCTAAAATCACACATTTTCTTCAGATTTCTAAAGGAAATTTCCAGAATCTGCGGGGAACCAGAAAATGTTGACAACTCAGCATTTACACACTCCTCACTGTAAAACCCCACTTGTGTGACTGGTCAAAGAAATTGTTCAAAACGTGCACTGTGTGAAATCAATATAGTGTTAATGAGGTCTTCACATGCTTATAGTTTTGATTAGTTCCAATGAGATGTGGTAGCTCTACCCACAACTTAGGAGGTGGTGTTTCAATTGGGAGAACAGTGGGAATGCAGAGTGCTAAGACTTTGGCCCTTTGCTTTAAGTGCTCGAGTTTTCATCAGATAAATATGAGAAAAAAATGTTTTCACCCTTACTGTGACATTCACATGGGACCCATAGTTAGAAAACGTGTAGAGATCCATGCAAGCTACACCCCCCTGTATCCCACTTTATAATTTGGTTTCAGAAATACTAAGGGTTGATAGGGTTCCCTGGTTGACTGGTGGCCCAATACCTAATACTGCAGCCATTCAGCATGGAAAGTGAAAGGAAATTGAGATTTACCCCAACTCTCCTATAAATAAAAACTTTGTCCAAAGGAATCCAAATTTCCACTCGTTTTCCCTGGGGGTGAGGTTTTAATGTTGGTGCAATTTTTTCTTCTGGTTACGTTCCACCCCACCTGTAATCTGTCAATCAGTTGCCTCAGGCCTAGGGCGCAATGCCTGCCTGATCACGTATTTCTGACTCGGGGTTGGTGGAGATGTTATATCGGGTGATTTTGACAACAGTGATGTATCATTGCATACATCGACATTGACTTTTTCAATATTAACATTCTCCCGTCTAGTTGAATTTTCAACTACATCATTTACCCCACACTTCATGACAGTCACATTATGTGGGGCTTGCCATGCTTTAGTTTTATCTATTATTACTTTCCTAGTAACTTGCATCCTACCCAATTTGAGGACCACGTTTTTACAGCAGGAAACCCCCACTTGTAGGAAACCACACAAAACAATATGAAGATGAGAATGGGCAGCAATGACGTACACAGACCAGTCAACCACCGGGAGAGCCAGGAAAACCTGTTGGCATACCATTCCTGCTCAGGGGCACCTCCCTCCTTACGCATGTTTGTTTGTAAACAATGCAGTGCTTCGAAAAGAAGAGACAGAGTCCCATTGTCCAAGTTGTTGCCTGGGATAAATGTGAAGCATGACACATCGATCTTGGCACACACACCTCCCTCCATTGAAGTCATTAAATGCAACACATATGAATGTTGCATCACCATGAGGCGGGTGGCTCTTAGCTCTACCTTGATCACATTAAGGCTGAGCTCAGTACTGTTCATCATCTTCAACAATTCCCATTTGGTTATTTGCAACCAGAGGGCATTCGCTTTAGTCTGCACAGTGTAGAAGGGTACAGACCCTTCCACATTTACCTGTGTGTCAGAAAACAGTCAGAATTCTTCCGGAATGTCCTTGTACTGAGCCCAGCCAAAATATTCAGCAATTATTTTCTCTGTAGCCTGATGCAACAGAGTTCTCTTCTTCTGTAGGAGATGTTGGTACAACTTTGAAAGGTCTCTTCCAGGAATGACCAGAGAGCATAGGCCTCGCCATCTGGGGTCAAGCTGGGTGTAGGCAAATTCACCATACTGCTAGTGTGTATCAATCAGTGTGGAGGTGCCCCATTGCATGTCTGGTATGTGTAGTGATGTACCAAGTTTTCATTTGTGCCAAGTGGAATTGTTCCTTTACCTTTGAAACACAAGGAATACAGTGTAAGTTTCCGTACAATTAGGTGTTGCCCCTTCTCCAACCACAGGTATCTTTCTATCTCAGTATCCCATATTTCCTGACACAGGTTATCTAAGCTGGTGTTCAACCCGTCCCTACGAGATTTATTTCCCATCATATCATCGAGGTGGATGGCCCTACACTGGAACTCCATGTCTGGGGTCCATTTGTTATTAAAGAAGACCACCCCAAACGTGCTATGGGTCACCCTGGGACCACAGACAGAAGCGGGAGCACTGGTGAGGTGGCTTTGCTACCTCCAAGAATCTGTTTTCTGGAAATCTCGGACCAAACAGTATACTCCCCTATGGCGCCCGTCCCACGCATCCTACCTAGCTCAGTTTGCATATCGCTAGGCTCAGTGAAAAGGTACAGTGCTGTGGAAATAGTCTTGTAACGGGTCACATTCACTACTACTCTCTGGGGTTCTACTCTGTTGGGTTGTATCTTGGCCCTAACCCTATAAAGGTACAGGTAAAGAAGGCATTTCACTTTTTCAGGGGCTACAATTCAGGACAAGTAAAGCCTGTCTGCGCTTTCTGCATGTGGTATCAGCGAAAACAGAAGTAACATGACCAGGCTTATGTCTGGGAGCCCATGGCGGTCATGTGCTGATACCATGTGCTGTGTAAAAGTGTGCAGTGTAATGCATGTCGGATGGTAGTGTTGGGTTCCATAAGTGAAATGGTAGAAGTCTCTTAGCAAGCGCTGTGAAAATGTCAGGATGCACTCAATTCAACTAAGCAGATCTTTGGCAACGTATGGATGACTTCCAGGAGAGACGTCTGTAGTCCTCTGGTGATCTGGGATTTTCTTTACTTTTGAAACAGTTCAAAAAAGTTTGTGGAAAAGGTTTGTGGTGTTTAACTCACAGACTTGAGTTTTGTTGGGGTTATGGAAATGGAATACTGCAGAAGTTGTGGGCTGCTGTAAAGGTGGTGCACTTTGGTGGATTGATTGCAGACCTGTTGGATACGAGCTGTTGTTCAGTGGTTTAGTTAAGAAAACATTTGCATCCTGACATATATCATCAATAATTTTTGGGGATTCCTGTGCCTTTTCATTTTAGGGGTGTGCTTTTACATTCATACGTGCTAATTTAGTGGTGCGCCGGACGGTGGCCAGAATCGGGGTATCTACTGTTTCTTTTTTTGTTGTTGTTCTTTTTAAAAACAGTGGGTGTTTATTCCTGGGTCGCCTTAATTCCTTACTTATTGGTCATTGGTTCTCCCCCATCATGACAGAAAAAGGTTTTTTTATGGGGTGGTCTTGTGAGTATGTGGACGATCTTGGTTATTTAACTTAGTGTTTTATGGGTGCCGCAAGAATTCCAATATCCAATCTTCCCTAGTGTGTGCGGGGGGTGCCTTTCGACCTACACACCTGCAGGGCGATGTATAAAGAGGGGGCGTGCCATAATTGGGTGCTGTTGGCGATCGCAACGCGCCCTGAGGTCACATGTATACCCCTCCAGTCCAGGCATGCGGGACTCTTCCTAATGGCGTCACTTGTCTTGGCTATGCCCTTTTTCTAGAAGGTTCTTTTTGGGCTAGCTTTGTTTGGGCTTCCTTTTACTGGTCTTTTGGGTGTTTCCCTAGGTTTTCAGGTGATTTGCTGTCTTTATTGTCATGTACAGGAGGGGGTAGGAGAGCTGTCCCGTGGCCCCCATGCTTTTCTGATGTGGCAGTGTCTGAAATTGGGCATATTACCACCCCGGACAGTGTGTATAAGACCTTGTGTGTTAGCTTATCTCTAGGCCGGATACGCGGTGAGCATATTCCGGTGTATCTCGCACAGAGCTATGATGGACTTTTGCGGACTCTCTTTTCCCGGCACCCCCTCTCCCTCCGACTACATCTTTATCCAGGATCTTTGGACCTGCTCTCCCTGGTTGCAGCTAGAGACTTATAACAGGCGACACACTACTTTTGTTGTTTTGGAGGGACATGACCCAGCACGCAGGCTTTGGGATGATTGAAAAACTTTGAGGGAAAGGAGGAGGCAGAATATTGTTAACTGGACGTGATAGGCTGGAACAGTTGGTTGTTTGGGCGGACTCCTCCTCCAGACTGACTCAGCGCCTCGCAGTGCTTTGCTATCTGTCGGATCATGTGTAGTGGAGGTCATGGGGTCTTCGCTATCCAGAGCGCACAGAAAATCTGGCTCCCGACACTGGAAAACAGCTTTATTTTGGAACTGAAAGGGCACCTCTAATGCCTGGAGGCTTCCGGTTTTTGGGGGTGTTGCTGTTGGACCAAAAAGGCATGAAGGAATTTTGGTCCTGGGCCAGAGGCCTGAGAATGGGGTCCTTTCGATCTGGTAATTGGAACCAGTCTGAAATGGACTTGGGTGAGGGGACCTGGGTGCCTACTTTTATGCACCATTCGGGAAGCTGCTCTGCCCCTCCCTTCCTCGTCAGACTGCCCTCCCCCTGGGGTTTGGTCAGCCAGACCCGCCCATAGGCCCAGCAGCAGAGTGGGTCTGGGCTCCCGCAGGAATCCTCAATGGAGGATTCTAGTGCAGATTCCTAATCGACAAAACATACAGCAGCCCTGTATTTCCTGAACGCAAGTAAAGGCTTGAATTCCTACTGTTGTCTCACTAGTCTTTGTATTTTAAATGGGTTTTGTATTTGCGTGAGGGCATTACCTCCCCAGACAGTTACCCCTCCCTCCCGTGGTTGTGGTCCCGGTCCTTGTTGCTGGATTTTGTTGCAATGATGCAGTGGCTGTCTGATTTCCCTGTGGCTGAGTGAAAGGTGCATTTGGGTTACCCTAGTGTTGGTTTTGAGGAGGGGGATTTCGAAGGAACTGGCCCAGATTTATCAATCTCTATTCATGATATGCATTTAGGCGTCATCGGTCGGCCATGTGGCCCATTCTGTGACAAGAGTAACATTCTTTGAGGTCTGGCTGCTGACAACCTCCTGACGTCTGCCATTATAACTGGGGTAAAACCCTACGGGGTTTTGGGGTTGAGCCCCCTTCAAGACTGGTGCCATTTGCATGCTTGCAGACAATGCGGCCCCCTTGAGGGCGGTCTTGGACCTTGGAGATTAGGTGTAACTTGTACTTGGCCATGAAAGGCCAGTGGTTGTCGAGTTGTTCCTCTTTTCCGCATAAATTGTTGTTGTTATCTTTGTCCCGGAGCGGACATTGACAGACTATCGGGTTCACTTAGACCTGTTGAAAAGTGACTTTGGGGGCCCTAGCAGGTCCCACATGCCTCCGGTTGGGAGCATGGTGGGCAACTATGGCACCCCCCTGTAAATCCCTGCACTGTGTGGCAGGCATTGTGAGGTGCCTGCCACACGATGCAGGGATTTACACAAACCTCCATTTCTCTATGGGAGCTTGTGCTGCAGCGGTTTCCGAATACGGCACAATCTCCCATAGGGAAATGGGTGCGGCGGTCGCATTGTAATACGGCGTTCGGAACCGCCGACTTACGGTCAGTCGGGTTCCCATACCGAGACGGTGTCGGTCAGAGGCAACTCCGACCAACATCGTAATTAGGGCCCATGTGTTTAAGAAAGCACTGCTATTTCTCACAATCGTTATTCCATATCTAAATGGAATCTGCTATTTTGCTGCTAAATTCACACATTTGAGCTAAAAATTGCACTTTCTTTCAGGTTGTGACCGTTCATATGCATTGTTTTTGTGTTTGTGAAATGTTTATTCTGATACATATGTACCTAACGTTGAGCTCGTAGTAAAGTAGTTGTAACCAGTAGTCCTGTGTATTTATTTCCCCACAACCAGAGTAGAATTTATGATCACTTAATCCCGAGAATCCAGAGAGTATCAGACACTTAAAAAAGTTCCCAGCTTATCATGCAGTCACTGTTAAAGCACATGTAAACTAGGTTCCCCACACAGGTTAAAAAAGTAGCAAGTATTGCCATGAATGGCATGCACACACTAAGGCACATGCATTCCCCTGGCCAGAGGGGTTAGAGAGGGGTTAGGGGCCAGAGAACGGTTAGGGCGCTCGACCTCGGACCTGGGGGAACTGGGTTCGAGTCTCGGTAACGACGCTAAACATCCTGTGATTCTGGGCACATCACTTAATCTCCCCGTGCCGAACAAAAAAAAAAAAAAAAAAAACAATGAATGTGTGTCCTCATGTAATGTAACTGGTGCTATGTAAAGCGCTCTGATACCTGGTTGGATTCGGATCAAGTTCGCGCTATATAAAACTCTGCAAAAAAAACAAAAAAAACCCCTCACCACTAACACAATCGAACACATGAGGACGCACCCTTTGACCAAATATGTAGGGCAAAAGGCAGCCAGAAGAGAGCCACTGTTTGAACTGTGGGACATCTTCGAGGAGGCCCAGACCAACAATACTATAGCAGAACCAGCAAGTAAGGCGTCTGCACCTCCCCTGACGTATGGAGGAATGGAGGTGCTCTGCCTGATGTCTGTCATTCTCCCCATTAGGTTATACCAATTCACCGATCGAGGGAGTCGGAAGGCCCCCTGGCGAACAACAAACTACTAGATCCAGGCATGGGAGGTTAACAGGCCACCAGGCCCAGGCCATCCCAGCATCACCCCAGTCTAGTGCTAGAGCTCCCTGAAGTTCGACCCCCATCCATCGCATTCAGCCCATTGAACCCCAGCGGCACGGAGAACGTGCACTCCCACCCACAACACTGTTCTTGTTTCATTCGGGTGGTTTCAATTTCTTGGTCCCTCTTTTATCTAAGCATACTGCATGAGCAGTGGCACTTTTTTGCACGTGACATGTCCCATAATATTTCTTCTTCATGCATAGTCTAGTTTCCAGATGCACACACTGGTGTGTCAGCCCTTGACACCAATGACTCCCAGGGGAACTTTGTTCTATATGAATTTATTTCCCTTGTTCCTTGGAACACTGGTTGCCCCAGATTCTAGATGAATTAAGAATTAAATGACCGCATGAGCACCTGTGCCTATTCCTACATTCAGTGCACCACAACATGGCTATGTACCCATCCCACCTTATCTCCAAACCTCAGACAATGTACCCATATGTTGCTATTCAGGTGGTTGCCCTTCTAAATATAGACTACAAAAATATTGACCTACAAAAATATTGAGATCAAAATACATGTGACCAAAATAACAAGGTTACATAGATAAATAGTAAATGACAAAAGTAGTAAATACAAAAATAACTACTATGAAAATAACAAAGAATACACCACGTGAAACAGTAGAATTTGAAAAGATTTCTTAAAAGATGCAGTGTTACAATATTCCTGCAAACAAATTTGAAATGCGAAAATGTTTTTGTTAAAGGTTAATAATAAAAAAATATTCAAAAGTACTCTGCTACACAAAAATAAAATCTGAATTACATGGGTTTTTTTAAATGTAAAATAAAAATAATTATTAAATATTTTATCAAAATAAAATTTTAAAATATTTTATTAAAATGGTACTTCATTATACAAAACAAAGTTTTGGCTCTTATATATAAAATATATTACAAATTTACACATTGATATTGAACTAAATTGTTAAAAAATACAAATAACAATATGGAAATATTTAATTGTTAATATACAAAAATTAAAACATAAACACATATCTTAAAATACACTGTCAGTACTCATGCAATCACTGAATTCATTTATTACTTAATGTCTACACTTTTCTACCTCCTTTAATAAATGATTTAAACTTAAAATAATTATAAACATAAAAGAAGAACAATAAGAACAAAATACAATTAAATAGTAATAGGGATTCTAGATGGTCTGGCACCAGGGACTTTGTCAATGTGCCAACCTATGACGAACGCCATTTGGACTGCAACAACCCCACAATCTACTCAGCATTACATGAGTGAGATGCATTCTAGGGAACAATCAATCCTGTGGGATATCACAGGGATAACTAGTGCCACCCAAACCTTTTTACATGATAGAAAGGCATACTCAGGAACACTAGGAAACCAAAATTATATTTTCAACAAGCGTGGCCTACACAGGTAGCAGCGTTGGGGCAGGGTGGGGCAGGGCGTGAGGGGGTCAAAGTCGACAGATGACAGGATAGGGAAAGTAAAATTAAAAAAAAAAAAAAACCTTTACCTTGCACTCGCCGCATCGCCAATTTGGCGATGCTGCAAACGAAAGGTAAGTTGTTTTATTTATTTTACTTTCCCAATCCTGTCATCTGTCGACTACCCCTCTGCCCCACCCCCGCCTCACAGGCTCACTGCTGTCACTTGTGCAAGCCACGCCTGATTTTCACGATTTATTTTGAAATCAAAATCATGATGCATACACCATGACTAATAAGTATTATAAAAACAAAAAAAATGTTCCAGACACTTCCTCTACAACCCCCCGTGGAATGGTTAAACCGAGTACAGTCGGAACTCTCCCTCTTTATATGGCAGGGCCATAAACCACAGATGAAGAAACTCATTAGCACACTTCCACCTAATGAATGCGGACTGGGGTGTCCCTGACATCCACCTCTACTACAAAGCCGCACAGTTACATCACCTAGTAGAATGGAGTCCGAGAAGCACTGGCTGTTCAAGGATCGAGCGGTGGCGGGTACATCACTCAGGAAGATCCCCTTGCTGAGGAAACCACATAGACCTCCTAATCTATACGCTTCCCACATTACACGAACCACACTAACGGCATGGGACTAGACCAACACGAGACATGGGTTGACTACATTTCCCTCCCCTCTCACCCCGCTCTTTGACAACCCAGAATTCAGCCCGGGGTTGGGTGAGACTGCCTTCAAACACTGGCGCGGTAAGGAATGCCGTGCCTTGGGTCACCTATATGATGAACGAGGAGTGATCTCTTTCTCACAGGTTAGATCTGAATATGGAATTCCTGAATCAGAAAGGATGCATTATCTGCAACTTCGACATTGGGCACTACATCCTGACAATAAATCACAGGCACAGAGATACCTTACCCCTTATGAACGCTGGTTTATCACAAGAGTATCAGACAAGAAACTAATCTCAGACCTCTATAGGATGCTTCTCACTCGCAACACGCACACATATAAGGCTAGCCGCAGACGCTGGGAGAAAGACCTAGGTCGAGCATGCAGTAGTAAGGAATGGGAGAGGGTGTATTATAGGGCGAGGCACACGTCCAGTAACATGGGCCTAATCGAAACACTAACCAAAATAGTCACCTATTGGTATTACACCCCAGATCGCATTCACCGAGTCGACCCCACACAGAGCCCGGCCTGCTGGAGAGGCTGCAGGAAAACCGGAACGTTGGTCCACCTGCTATGGCAATGTGAGCATCTACAACAGTATTGGTCTCAGATCCTAGTCGAAGTCGACAAATACCTAGATACTGGGCTGCCAAGATTCCCCGCATACATCCTTCTGGGAGTGCCAAATCTTCTGTCATACCCCCTCAAGTCCAAAAGAGGATGCCAGATAGCGATAGCATTGGGCACGGCTATTCAGAACATCTTGATCAACTGGAAAACCCCTCGCATTCCCCCACACAATGGCTGGCTCCAGCGCTTGTGGCATGTATTGTGGATGGAGAAGCTATCCCTTACACTGGCAGGGAAAGGCTCGACATTTGGAGACCTATGGCAACCATTCCTAAACATACTTGCCCAGGAGTTTTGAGAACTCACGTGCCCCAGGTATTTATATCTCTTACGCCTTACCGCACCTGACACCACGACCCAGCAGGCCATGCAGCAACAGTGAAACACTTTTTATCCCACACATGACCCTTAACTTGCAGTGAATGGGGGAGTGGAGGGGGGAGAGGGAGGGGGTGGGGCTCCATTTCTAGTGTTTTGCATTATTTGTTCATGCTTTTGGTAAGTCAGCTACCTGAGCTCTGCGCAGCCTATATTTGAATACTTTTCACAATGTATACTGACATGCCAGTTGTTACATCAATAAAAAGATTTAAACCTAAAAAAAGAAAATAGTTGCCACAATACTTAACAGGAGGGTGAATACTTAAAAAATAGCGGTGGACGGCACAGGTAAATGCTATAAGGCGGGCGGGCGGGGTGGGAGGGGGAAGTCGACGGTCAGCAGAATAGGTATAAATAAATAAATAGTACCTATTCCGTCGTCTGTCGGCTTCCCACCCTACCACCCTCTGCCCCGCCCCAGTCCTTACCTGTGCCGGCCGCCACTGTTAAAAACATTGTAACATTGTAGTGATATAATAAAGCTTTCTCTATAATAATATCTCTAACCCCACCCACATTTCTCTTGGCTAACTAAGCTAAGCCTCGCAACTAAAAGAAGACTACTTTGAGTTTTAGAGATGGTTCATACCCACATACTTCTCCTTAAGAACTGAACAAATGTTCAGAAAACTAAAAGTGCATGCTATTCTTGTGTGAATCGATAGGCAGATAAATTTGTCAAGTGAATTCTAGATGTGACTCCCTGTAGTCTTCTTTGAAGGAAGGTGATTACAGTTGTGAATGGCCATCTGTTTAGAATCTCTGGTATGAAGTTCCACTCTATTTCATCACACTCTGTTTTTAGTTTATATTTTGAAAATGTTCATAATAAATAATAAACAGAAAAGTCCTGGCAGCCTTAAACTTACTTACATACAGGGAAACATTGCCTATTATTTAAAAACAATTAGTGAGAAGTGAAGTTATCAGATTCCATGAAACTTTGTACATTATTCCAAAACAACTATTGGAAAAGAAATCTCAATCCATACTTCATACCATGAATATAGCAAGCAGACTTAATTATCACATTGCAATGAATAATGAGATCAGTGAATATGCATTTATATTTAAACTTGTAACTTAATACACAACACATACAATTCAAAAAAGGGGATACACAAAAAATGAAAATATATGATAATTATAACACCTTGAAAAACCAGAGTGTGCTTTGGCCAATGCATAGGTTAAGAAGGCACTATATAAATACTAATAAAATACAACACAATTATCTTAAACAAATAAATTATATATAACAATTTTTCTAACTGAAAAGAGTAGAATAAAGTACCAAATATGGTCATTGACTATTTAACGTCCATAATCGCCAACACACAAACTAGTTGTGGTGATTTCTCTAACACAAATGAGTACCATATAGTGTGAGATATGTTCAATGTTCATTGAACACTTATTTATGTATATATACACATAGTTTTTCGAAAGAGGGAACCCAGCTAAAAGGCAGGGAGTACTGAACATGGTCAAAGACAAGCATAAAGACAACAAATAAGAGGAGAGGATGTTGAGTTGAGGATGGTTAATGCATTGTGAGGTAGTATTATTTAAAGCAGTGAGTCTCTAACTCTTTCCTAAACTGGAGCACCATGGGGGTGTCCTTGATGGATATAGGGATGTTGTCTCTAAACAATACAAAATCCTTGGGTCTATTGCAAAAATCAAAAAGTGTGGTGGACCACTACTAGATAGTTTGTGAACAAAAAAATAATAATAAGCAATACAGAACCAATGACTATGCGCCACAGAGCTAACTGTGGGCACTTCCCTTTTCAGGATGAAATCCCTCACTCAGGTGACATGCTTCATCATATGGGATTCTCCTCCCAGAGGAAAACCTAGTTCCTCTGGGGGCTACAACCCCCTCTCTGAGAGGGAGGAGCTCAGGGATGTTTTGAATAACTGGTAGGATACTCTAAATCCACATATGAGGAGACAGTGGTGTGAATGAGGGCGCAGCGCAAATAAACAAAAAATGTGAGGATGGTGAAGTTAAAAAAAATAGTTAGAAAGACCATTACTTTCTACCTCACCATCGCGGTTTAAATCCATACCGCTGATGCACTGTTTTTTAATCCTGGCAAGGAGCGTATCTAAATAAAATATCATTTTTACACGCTTTAGCTAGTTTTAACTTCACCATCCTCACATTTCTCTTCGCGGGTTTTGCGGAGGGATACGAGGGCAATAACATGGAGCAATTTCTCATGAAGTGGATAGCGGGTTGGATTCCCCAGACAGCTCTGTCACAATGCTTTATCATTGAACGTGCACACCACGCCTTGATGCAAAAACCTCCAATGGGGGCCCGACAGCGACCCATTATTGCCAGACTCTTGAACTTCCATGACCGCGACGTTGTCCTTGTCACAGGCCAGGCTGGCTGGCAAAGTTCAATTTGAGTCCCATCATATCTTAATCTTTCCAGACTACACTTGACTGTTGCAGCAGTGCCACCAGTGTTTCACAGCCGCTAAGGATCGGCTACGAGATCTCAAAATCCAATATGTACTGCTCTTCCCAGCCCCGTTGCGAGTTGTCTACAAATCACGTACGCACTTCTTTGACACTCCAGAAGCGGTCTTTGCCTGGGCAATAAGAGACAGAGACCAAGACCAAGGCTGCATACCCTGCTGCAGTTTGACACGGAATCCTCATCTGGAGACCAAGCGAGAGACGACCAAACCCAAGGCGAAGCCTGCTCGCAAATCATGTCCGATACGCCGCTCCGAATCACGGAGTGCCTCCGGCTCCCAGATAGAAGATGCTCGATGACATCCATTGCCAACACAGCACGGGGTTTGAGGACTATCACTGCAACATTTACTAGGCTGTTGACTCTGTCCACGGGCCCACGTGAGGCCTTCCCCCATAACTCTCTTCTCAGTATCTGAGAACTTTATCTATGTTAGGGGACAGTTAATTGGGGATCCCTTGGTGTGGGGTTGCACCCTGCTCCCATTGGGGCAGAGATGCGACACCTACTGCGACAGATGCTTCAGCTTTTTTGAGCTATTGGTTGGGGCGGGGCTGGGTTTGCTACGTTTTTTGGAAAATACTGTGTCATACTCACTCTTATATATGGTCTACATGCCTTGTGACAGGCCGAATTTCCATCCTTCCCCTAGATACTCTGCCCTGTGATGAACGCTATTGGTAGGTTACACGTAGTCAGTTGGAACATACGGGGCGTTAGATAAAATCAAAAGAGGTGCGGTCCTTCAACAGGCCAAACGCGCTGCAGCTGATGTCCTCTTGCAGCAGGAGACCCATCATATGGGTACCAAGGCGCTATGTCTCGCCCGCTTTGGTTATGTTCAAATTTTTCATGCGGGGTTTACCAGAGGCTCCTGTGGGGTGGCAGTCCTAATTCACCTCTGGATTCCATATATGCATGACAAAACGTGGTCTGACGCACACGGCAGGTATATTATTGTGACTGGCTCACTACATGGAGAGCCCGTTACACTGGGCAGTATCTAAGCGCCCCCCTTCCCCCGCTCTCTGACTCACTTGTAGAGCACCTGATGAAAACGCTGCTGGAGATAACTATAGGCCTCTCTATAATAGGTGGGGACTGGAATGACGTAGTGAATATGGCCCAAGATAGGTGGTGACCGCGCGTCGCGACGGTGACACTGAGAGATACACGCCTGCAGACACTGGTGGGGGACATGGGATAGATGGATACATGGAGGCATCTGCACCCGACTACACAAAGCCATACATATTATTGGGCGGTCCATGACTCTTTCTTCCGTTTACATTATATATTTATACCAAATACATACTATTCTCGAATCGCTGTGACAGATACATTACCTAGGAGTTTATCGGATCACTCTCCAGTGGCCCTGACTTTGCACCTGGGGGTGACTCGCACCCCTTTCGATGGCGCCTGTCGCCGTGGCATCTTCAGGACTCGCAATATATATCGCACGTATGTCAGACAATTATGGATTAATTTGCTGATACTCTAGGCACAGTAAGCTCCGCATTCATTATTTGGGAACCTATGAAGCCAACCATTAAGGGTGCGGATATTGAATTTTGCGCTGCCCAAACGGAAGAAACGCAGGGAGGCATCGCTTCGGACCGACGCTCAGCTGTTGGAACTGGAGCGGAGCTGTAGGGGAATGGACAGCGGGCAGACTCGCCGCCACCTTCTTCTTCTGCAACAAACCTATGCTGACACACTGCGTGATGAAGGTCAGACAGTCTTGGCTGGCCTCCCACAGTAGAATTTATCAATGGGGTGATAAATCAAGTTCTCTTCAACACAGTTTGTGTCAGTGGGCTCTGCGTCCGGTAAGCATATCAGGTATTCTCAGCAATGATGGCCGAACACTCACAGATCGTACACAAATTGCATCTAGCTTCGCGACTTACTATATAGAGCTCTATGCCCCCAATGACGCCCTGCCAGAACCCTAGATTCACCAATATCTTCACAATTTTCCCCCTAAGGCCATTTCAGATGTGGCGCAAGCAGATCTTGATGCCCCGTTGACAGTCGAAGAGCTGAGGGCTGCCCTGGTTGACTTGCGCTCCGGTAAAGCACCTGGCCCGAACGGCTTCCCATGTGAGTTTTACAAATCGTTCCAATCTCAATTTCTTCCTCATTATCTAGAAGTGGTACACGTGGCCCTCGAAGAGGGGGGCTCCCGCCGGACTGGCAGCATGCTAAAATTGCAGTATTTCCCAAGCCTGGCCAACCTCCAGATCAGCACTCATTGTATCGTCCTATTTCATTGCTGAATGTGGAGGCCAAATTATTGGCCAAAGCCTTGGCCAATCGTATCCTGCTCTGTGTGTCGGAATTGGTTCACCCAGATCAGGCTGCCTTTATGCCCCATCGAGCGACCCATCACAATATTGGAGGGCGCATAATACAGTAGCGGCGATTGATCAACTGGAGGGTCCGGCGGCTTTGTAGCTAGCCGACATAGATAGAGCATTTTACTCGCTGGGATGGACCTACTTTTGTGTGCTCTCCTACAACGCCTAAACATAGGACCACAACTTATGTCCTATATTAGACTGCTATATACCGACCTCTCTGCCTCGGTTAGAGTGGCCGGTGCGGTATCGGATCCCTTCCCTATAAGTCATGGCACCCTACAGGAGTGCCACCTCTCCCCGTATCTATTTGCATTAGCTATGGAACCACTGGCCTCATGGGTTCGCATTGACGCACAGGTATGGGGCTTTGAATGGCCGTGGAGGTTTTCAGATCAGATCGCCCTTTATGTGTATAATGTCCTTTTCTTCTTAATGGATCCACGTCGGACAGGGCCCCAAATTTTTCCGTATTATGCAGATATTCATTCAACATTCGGGCCTATATATGAACGCTAAGAAATAGATTCTCTGGCCCATTCGTGGTGGCTCAGATATGGGCACCTGGACAGCGGAAGTAACACTGGCCACAACCGGGTTGAAATACCTTGGGGTTTACATCTCGGCCACTCAATCGGTGTCATGGAATAAAAACATTGCCCCCATCTAGTTGCACACACAGACGGAGATGGAGTCTTGTGCACGTATGCCCCTCTCCATACTGGGAAGATCAGCAATATTTAAAATGGTGTCTCTCTCTTGTCTTCTCTACCAACTGCAGAACCACCCCTTTCAGATATCTTTCTCCTGGTTCTGGCAACTCAACTCCAGGTTAAGCCGCTATCTGTGGCATGACCAGGCCGCTAGGGTAGCACTTAAATGTGCTTTCAATCAACTTATCGTGGAGGTATAGCGACCCCTGATATCCAATCATATCACGCAGCATCTCACCTCTTGGACTTGAAAGACTGGTGGTATGGGATTAGCAATGACCCGGCTTATCGAGTAGAGAGGTGACTTATGGGAGATGTATTGCCCCACAAACTACTATACACGCCATGGAGGCTATGGAAACTGCCGCCTGTCATGTGTGTGGTCTTCGGAGTGTGGAAAGAATTAATGCGCAGGATGGGGTGGTGGAGGCGATAGACAAGGAAGAACGGCCATATGCCGCAAGTGTCCGCATTAGTAGGGTTTAAACAATGGGACGCCATTGGCATTTCTATGCTGGGAAGTGTCATGCGTGGTACCACGATTAGAGCCTTTCAAGAGCTCAGAAATGAATTTGCCATGCCACACACACAATTTTATAAATACTTGCAACTGAGACATGCCCGATCCCCATATATGGCACACTTAAAATCTCTCCCGGAGTTTAACCCAATTGAAGCAAAGGTGTTTACGGGAGATTTAGGAGATCATAAAACTGCAAAGATCTATCAAACATTAGTGACGAACCTCTCCATGACTTTAGATTCACTTTGGGAAAATGGAAGGTGGACTTGGGTCCCCTTGATAGCGACGATTGGACAGAGGCCTTGGAATCACCGAGATGTGCTGCAATTGCATCTCGCCTCAGACTTATCCAATGTAAGGATTTACATTGTGCTTATTTGACCCGATACTGGCTTTGGATGGCAGGGCTGATGGATTCCCCTCTGTGCCTGCGATGTGACAGTGAGGAAGCCACACTTTTGCATACGACTTGTGGTTGTGCCACGCTGGGCAGGTTTTGGAGGGGAGTTACTTGTTGTTTATCAGAAGTGCTGGGTTGGGACATACCTCTCTCTCCTAAGCTTGTTCTATTGCATATCACGGACGAAATTGGGGTAACATCTAGAAAAGACATCTATTATTCTTGGGGTTCACCCTAGCAAAAAGAGATATAGCAAGGGCATGGAAGGATCCGGCTCCGCCTAAATTAGGGGCCTGGAAGGCTGACCTTGACTGGTGTATGGGCCAGGAACAGCCTATTTTTAAAGCGCGGAGAGCCCACAGAAGCACTTCAAAATATGGAAACGATGGGCTGATTTCAGGGGTTTCCTACTAGAACCACCTCCACCACAACCTGCAGAAGTGGAACCATATAGGAATATATCGCAGGACAATAATGTTGTTACACCAGATTATGACATACATGGAAGAGCTTGATAGGTATGATCATTAGTTTATTTTGCGGTAAAAGACACATAATCCCTCCATTCATACATTAACTAATTACAGTTTCCTTCCTGAAATATTGAAAATGGCAGGTATATACAATACAAAGCAAACACAAGGAAATGATGGACGGGGTGCTGAAACTTTTCAAACACTCACCCCCAGTCACCAATATGGGTTGAATCCATCATCATTCTTTTGCTCACTTTGCCACCCCAGTTCAGACACAGCTATATGCAAATCAGTCTTGATCCTGTGCCTCATGGGAACAGTCCAGCCGGAAGTGCCAAGCCATGTCTTCCCTGGACCGGAAACAAGCATCCTGGGACCGGTTTCGGCTAACAGCCCTCTTCAGCCAGAGTAGCTTGAATCCAGTGGCAAAGTGAGCAAGGGACCCACGTCTGGGCATCCCTGCCAACTTAGGGCGAACAAAGCAAACACAAGGAGATGATGGACGGAGTGCTGAAGCTTTTCAAACACTCACCCCCAGTCACAGATATGGGTTGAATCCATCATCATTCTTTAGCTCACTTTGCCACCCCGGTTCAGACACAGCTATATGCAAAGCAGGCTTGACCCTGTGCCTCATGAGAACAGTGCAGCCCAAACTGCCAAGCCATGTCTTCCCTGGACCGGAAACAAGCATCCTGGGACCGGTTTCGGGCTAACAGCCCTCTTCAGCCAGGATAGCTTGAATCCAGTGGCAAAGTGAGCAAGGGACCCATGTCTGGGCATACCCTGCCAATTTAGGGCGAACAAAGCGAACACAAAGAGATGATGGACGGAGTGCTGAAACTTTTCAAACACTCACCCCCAGGTACATACAATAGCCATTTAACACTCACCAACCCCTATATAGAAAATCACTGTGCCCAATATCCCTGAAGGAATATGTAAAACACTGTGCCTAGGATATGTAACAGCATTTTACCACCCATCATCCACTATGTAAAAATTAGCCACTGCGTTACTTAATTGTGTGACTTTTCAGGCAGCAATTCAATGGTTATAAAAGTGTGTGCTTGTCAGACATTTGTAATAAAAATATAAGAACCTCCTCTTAGGTACCCAATAGCAAGTGCTAGAAACAGTTAATTCAGAACTGGAGGCTCTGAATATGCTTTAACTTTCTTGACTGTATTCTTACAACAGCCAATAAAAAGAAAGCATATCTCCCATGAAAGTATAAACATGACATGTGAATACATGGTGCCAACAACCAAAAGCAGTGTCTATAATCATATGGAATGCTACTCCATCAACTTTTTATCCTCTTGCTTTGTTACAGCAACTACAGATAAGTGCTCCTTGGCTTTTAAACAATTTAAATGCTAAGGGCTCGATTCCGATCTCGTTCAGAAAGAAGTCCGACCAAATCGGATCCGGAATATGATGCATTGCATGTTAAACTCCAACTGAGTCGTACGGAAAGCAATCCATCCAAAAGAACCATCCGGAAACAGGGCCGTTGCGACCGACTCGTTCGGAAACGCTCAAGAATAGCATGCTACTTACGAATCAGACTCGTTTTAACCCGCGAGCAGATGACGATGCATTCGACTTCGTTTCGGAACCGTGTCTGTCTGTGTATCAAATGTCAAGGGGGAAAAGTCAAACACAGTCAAAACAACCATTGGCAAAGCCCCAAACAAAATTCAACCACACCCACAAATCCTAGTACATTTTCTTTCACTGTGAGGGATGCATAGTTTCTGTGGTCTGTTTGGGCTGTGTGTGAGGAGTGTTTGCTGTGACTCCAAGTCCCATCCGGCCAGTAACCACAACCACCTTCCCAAAGTGATCCAATAGCACACCAGATAGAGTGGTGATTAGACAATGAGGGTTAGTGTACTTACAACATGTCTGACACTGGTACCTGGTGTCAGAGTTGACTACTAATCACATTTTGCCTTGTGCTCCAAACACTGGTCGCCAGTGTCAGCAGGGCCGGACTGGCCGTGGCGGGCACCAGGCATTTCCCCGGTGGGCCGCCAGGTTGGGGGCCAGTTTTGGGCCCCTGGGGGGCCGTTTTTGGTACCAGGGGCCCGCAATTTCGCCCCCCTGTAACAAAATCGGCCAAAACTGGCCCTAACAAACAGCTAGGCCCTCCCCCCCAGGTGGGCCAGCCAAGCTGTTTGCCAGGGCCGGTTTCGGTTCCCAGTTCGGCCCTGAGTGTCAGCCATCTTGCCAGTACATTTCCTTTAACTGTCAGGGACTGCATAGTTCCAGGTCTGCCATTTGGCCTGGCTGGGAAGGTGTGTGGAGGATAGGGCATGATGGGAGTTGAAGTCTGGGTAAAAACTCCTCCTCACACCCAGACCAACAAGCCCACATAGAACAGAGCTTCACTGGCAGTCAATGAGAATGTACTGGCAAGATGACTGGCACTGCTGACTGCTGTTTGGAGCTCAAGGCACTGTTGGTGAGTTGTGGACAAATCAGACACCAGTCTCCCGAGTCAGACTTCTTGCAGCACATTGCCACTACTGTCAGGAAAGCAGAGTCACAGGTAAGATATTTAGGATGGGTGGGAAGGTGTGTGGAGGACAGAGCCTGATGAGAAATGGAGTCAGGGCAAACACTCTTCCTCTCAACCAGCACAAACAGCCCACCAGGAACCATGCTTACCTGATAGTAAGTGGAAATGTACTGACAAAATGGCTGACACTGGGGACTGGTGTCTAGAGAACTTTGCCCTGCCGGGAGTTGTGGACAAATAGGCACCAGTCATCAGTGACAGACATCATGCAAGTACATTCACACTCTCTGTCAGGGAAGCTGAGTGTCAGGTAGGCTTTTGCTGATGGGTGGGAAGGTGTTTGTGAGACAAGGCCTGATGTGACTTGTAGCCATTGCAAATATTTATCCTCACACCCAGCCATGCTAACTACTCTGGGCCTAAGCTTACCTCACAGTGAGGGGAAGTGTACTGGCAAGGTGGCTGACACTGCTCATGGTGTTGCAGTCAAGTCAGACAACAGGCAGCAGTGTCAGCTATTTTGTAAGTATACTTCCACTCACTGTCAGGTAAGCATGGTCCCTGGTGGGCTGTTTAGGATGGGTGGTTGGAGGAGTGTAAGCCTTGACTACATCGCCTATCAGGCCCTGTCCTACACACTCTATCTACCAAGCACAAATAGCACACCTGGAACTAAGCCTACCTGACCGTAAGTGGATATGTACTGGTATGATAGATGACACTGTGGACTGCTGTGTGGACCACAAGGCACTGTTGGGATATGTGGCCAAATCACAAACCAGGCACAAGTGTCACACAGCTTGATAATACATTTCCAATCACTGTCAGGAACCTATTCTGACATGTGGTCAGCAGTCTCTGGGTGGGAAGAGTGTGTGAACAACAAAGCCTGGTGGGAGTTGGAGTAGTGGCAAACACTCCTATACCCACCCAGATTAACACCTTCATCTGGGACTATGTTTACCTGACAGTGAATGGAAGTGCACTAGCAAGATTCCTTACACTGGTGTATGCTGTTTGGGACACAAGGCCTTTTTTTGAATTTGGATTCAAGTGACACAGCATGCACCAGTATCAGCATCCTTGTTAGTACACTTGCCCTCACTGCCAATTAGCCATATTCACAGAGGAATTACCTGGGATGTGTGGGAGGTGGAGTATTTGGAAAGGTTACAACTCACATCAGGCACTGTCCAACATACACCTTCACAAACATCACACATACACCAACAGGAACTAAGATTGATCACACTCTTTTTGAATTCACTAGCATAATGCATAACACTGGGCCCTGGTGTCAACCTTTTTCACAAATACCAACAGTGACTTGTGCTCAAAACACCAGGCACCAGTGTCAGCCATCTTTGTCAGTACATATCCACTCACTCTCAGGAAATCATAGGTTCAGGGGTGTTGTTTTTACATGGTGGAAAGAGTGTGTTGTACAGGGCCTGATGGTAGTAGTGGCCATTGCAAACACTCTTCATCCCAGCCAACCAAACAAGACCACTATGAACCATGATTATCTGGCATAGATTGAACATGTAACAATAAAATGACAGAGACTGGGGACTGATGTTTAGAACAGAAGTCTATAAGGGGAGTTGTCTTAAAGTCAGACACCAGTTCCCAATGTCAGACAGCTGGCAGGGACATTCTAACACACTGTGAGGTTTGCTCATGTCCTGTTGGCCTGTTTGCGCTGGGCAGGAAGGTGTATGTAGAACTGGGCCTGATGGGAGTCAGGTGAACAGCAAACACTCCTACACACACACAGCACAACCACTTCATCGGGGCAATGTATTCCTCACAATCTGTTCATTTATACTATCAAGATGGCGGACAATGGGGGCTGCTGTCTGAACCTCTCACAACTGCCATATTTGCCTATGTGCTTCAAACACCAGCCAACAGTGAGAAATATCTTAGAAGTACACTTACCAACATGTTTGGGAAAACACTGTTCCTGTTGGCCTGGTGGGGATGGGTGGCAGGAGGAGTGTAAGTTTCACAATTAGAGCATAACCACTCAGACCCCAGTTTAACATAGTTCTTTGCCATAAAATGGCAGAAAGCAGAGTCTGTGAACTCATCTGACCATAGAGTGAATGTACAAAATTCTTGATCTGTGTAGGCACAAAGCTAAACAATCACACATTTTGCTACTCACAGCTATTCACATGTGTACAATGAGATGAGAACAAAAAGCAACACACTCACTATATCTCCACAACTTTCTGTGTCAGTCAACAGAATGTGAGTGTGTAGGCAGCCACACCAATGTGACTGCTAAAGACATGCAATAATCCCAGTACACAGGCCACAAATGATACCTAAATAGGGAGAGAAAGAGTATGTATCTCACAAGTTAAGATGTGGATAACACAGACCCACCCGTGCCATGCACAGGGTGTCAGGAACCAGTCAATTTCTATGTACATGTAATGTGAATTAAACAGAACATGCCCATTCATATACATAGCTGGACATGCCCAATAATCCCCCTTTTGTCCGAAATTCATAGCCAAAAATAAGGCCAAAATCATGGATAAAGGTGGCAAATCTATCCACATCAAATCATCATTAGGTTCAGTAGACTATGTAATGTGTATGATTTGAGAGTCTGTAGACATTCACAGCAGTCAATGGTTTATGTTTGTACCCACAGGGCTAGCTGGGGACACCACTAGATCCATCCAGGACAGCCAGGCCCAGACTCTAGTCGAACAGGAGCTCTCTGGCATTGATGTCTCACATCCATCTTCGGACTACTAGGACCGACCTGGCCCATCTGGTTTGGGTGATCCCACAGCACCAGCGGCAGCAAGAGCTGGATCCTCTGAGACCACTCCCACCTCAGCAGACAACACACAGCTGACCCCTACCCGCAAGGACACAGCAGCCCAGGACAATTCCAACAGCACAACAACACAGAGCACTATAGAGTTGCCGGACAACAACACCACTGTCAACAATAAAGGAAGTCCTGTGTTTGCTGTGCCAGCAGCAACTGGTCCTGCTCGGGTGGGTAGGGGTGGTGGGAGGGGACGTGGGGACTGGCGCCATCATGCAGCTGATGCTGCTGATGAGGAGACCCAAAACCTCTCCTGAATCCTCCATGCTTATGAGGATTCACAGGGAGAAATGTGCCAGGTCGTTGGGATCCTTAGGACCATGCAACAGCAGCAAGCAGCCCTCTATGAGAAAATGGACAGGTACATGTACAAAATTGATGACCTGACGGCGGTGCACAGGGACATTCTCACCTGCCTCTGCCAGATTGCCACCAATATGTCCACACCTCCCGGTATGCCCTCAACATCCGGTGCAACAACATCTGCACCAGCCACAGGGAGGGGTGTGTACTCTAGTGGAGAGCATCCTGCACCGCCACTGCCTGCACCTGATGGTCACCCGGAAAAACGTGGAGTTGGTCATCCGAAGATGAAACAATGAGACTGATGGCTTCGCATCACCGCCAGGAAGTGACTACATGCTCCTGATATCCTCCATTGTGTGCCAAGCATTCACTTTGTTGACTATCATTGAACTGTCCCACATTGACTGGAGGGTCTAAGTTGGACTATGGACTCTAATAACTGTGGATCTACTTTGGAATATTTCATCTACAAACACTGCCTACTCCTATCTGTACTTTGTTTTCAGTTTTTTTGTTGAGCACTCCACCATGGTGTGTACTGATTTCATCACATCATGCACTAAAAGAAATCACTTTGCACAAAAAACTTGTTAATGTTGTGTCTTTCAATTCCAAATTTAAAAATTGCAATGTAGCAGAAAATCACACAGAAGAAAAGTGTCTACAACATTGGTTACACATCACTTCAAGAATGTGAAGTACTGGCTTATGAGTAAATGCATCTTGTCATAGCATGAAAGATGGACACAACCAGGTCATCACTCAACCCGTAGGACATGGAACAGATGCAAAGCAAGTTCATAGCCAAAAATACTAGCACCATATGCAAGCACAATCAAGAATCATTGTCAGAAAACTTTTCATCATGGAGCATGTGTCGTATCAGAAGAATCTTTTGATGTGTGAAAACAGACACGGCACACCATAATGTTGAGCACAAGTTTATTCTTCGGATACAACCTGGTGCATCAACCCAATGTCAATTCACATTACAAAGTAACACAATGCTCACAAGTAAAAAAAAATGAACATCAGTTCAAAAAGAAAGTGTGTGTCAGGGATTTCCACAGCAGTTCAATTTTAGAGTATGTCATAGCATCATGGGTCTTGTGAGGTCACAATTCTGCAGTTGACATGGTGCACTGGTAATGAGAAACATAGAAGAGAGTCATGCCACAGGACTATGTTAGTTCATTTTGCTACCAATGTCATCTGAAGCACAAGATTTACATTGTGGAAATAAGCTAGGATTTGCGGTAACACTGTACTTGTTAATTTACCAATTTCAAAAACTTTTCATACAACAAACATAATGACAATTTTCATACACTCACAAACATACATACACATTGTCCACCAGCAACACAACAGCAAACAGTTGGGGTTTGTTACCTCCTCTCATTGCATACTTACACTCATGTGAAGAAGTTGTGGATGAGCTGTTGTCTCAAATCCATGCCATCATCATCATCCCCACTGTCATGCCCCAGACCAGTATCCTCCCTTGCTGGTGGCTGCTGGTCTCCGTAGTCCGGTATGAGTGGAGTTTCCTTCCGTATAGCCAGGTTGTGGAGCAAGCTGTGATGATCTTGCACACTTTCAATGGGGCATATTGTAGGGCTCCTCCCATCCGATTAAGACAGCGGAATCTTGTCCTCAGGAGGCCAAAAGTTTGCTCATTGACTCGCTGACTCCTACCATGGGCCTCATTAAAGCACACTTCTGCAGGTGTGACTGGGTTATGTAGTAGTGTCAACAACCAAGGCTGGTTGGGGTATCCAGGGTCTCCTACATTTAACACAGAAAAAAAAGATTTAGTTGTCTCACAAAAGACCACTATCTGACATACAATCAACACACACCACAACACACACATGCCACATCACCTACCAACAAGCCAGACACGGCCAGGTTGTAACTGAGACATCAAACCGGGAATTGCGCTGTTCCTCATAATATATGCATCATGTGTCCATCCTGGAAAACGGGCACCGATGTGGGAGATTTACATGTCAGCCAAACATACCACCTGGACATTGATCGAGTGGGAATGTTTGAGATACACAACCTCATTTGCTTGTGGTGGAACCAATGCAATGTGGGTGCCTTCAATTGAGCCATTGATATGGGGTATCTGTCCCAGTGCATAACATTGTGCCTTGATGTCTGACAACTCTCGTGGTTTTGAGAACTTGATGTACTGTTCAAGGTAATGGAGCAATGCCTCAAACATTACAGAGGACATGGCTGAACATAGTTTGTGACATACTGCTAGAAGTGGCTACTGTGTATTGGAAAGTACTAGTGGCATAGAAATGTAAAGCTGCCATGACCTTCACTTTGGGCGTCAGTGCAGTTGGATATGTACGACCAGCCTGCAGATGAGGTGCCAACTGCTCTGACAACTGTTCAATAATTGGCCTGGTGAATCGGTACTTTCTGATGGTGTCACGTTCTTCCATAGTCTGTAGGCCTGGAAAGGGCCTGTACACTGGAGGTCGTCGGCGGTACCTATGTGTAGAGTGTAAACACAGTTGGTGTCAGCTCGCAATGTACCAGGCAACATTATAGAGACATGAAATATGCACACAATTGAAGCTACAGAACAATAGAAATGCAGATTATAATTTGCACGGATGCCTTTAGGTACATATCACAGAATCAGTACCCTTCCCAGACTTGTTAACAAGGTTTGGTGACACAGCAATTATAGTGGTGTAGTGTACGAATCACTAGTGTCTGACCTCATCAATGTGAGCAAGCATCACATACACAACAGTTCCACAGAAAATTAAATAAATATATATATTTTTTTAAACAATTACATGTTCAATAGGTAGACAGAATAGGATCATGTGATACAAGAGGTGTGTGACACCTGATATACACAGCGTCTCACAAACTCAATCTTGCCCACCACTGTCACATTGTGGACACTGCCATGTTGTCATGTCAACATTACACATACAATCACATACACAAACTTTGTCCAATGTTGATGATGCAAATATTTGTAATGACACCATCCACTGAAGTCTTGTACAAACAGGTATACTAGTAATTCACACTGCACATACAAGCTGAAGAGGCAGATTAATGTCACTGCCTACTCATCCAAAGGTAAAAGCTTTAGCCATTACTAACACAACAGACATCTACAGTCTGAAATCACAACAACTGCACAATGGGACATACAGTCCCCAAATGCAGAGACATTGCAAGAATGCGTTTGTACATTCTCAAAAATGTATTAGACACTGTGACCAATCCGATGCAGATTACTGCATTTCTCAAGCTACATGCTGGTATTTCCCATCAAACAGTGTGTCATGTACCCCTCAAGGTTAGCTCCTCATGGTAATGCGTTTTATTTATTAAAAAATCAATTGCATTTAATCTAAAAAGTAATCCACGCATATAATGCACAGAAATACAACAATCACAGAAGTGTCTGCTCTGCCGACCGATTACTCAAAGGACGGGGTATCCGCATCTGAACCGATTCGGTCACTGCCATTGGCTGTTGGTTGTTATGGTGTGCGATGCAGATGAGTATTCAAAGGATGCGGTATCCGCATCCAAACCGATTCGGTCGCAGCCATTGGCTGTTGGTTGTTATGGTGAGCAACGCGCATTTAGGCATGTGTCTTCATCGCGTGGAATCCGACTCGGTTACCTCCCATCACAATTGTATCAAAGTCAATCGTGCTCCGATGATGAATTTTTGAATGTCGCTGTAGACATGTCGTTTGCAAGCAATGTTGCGCTTTGGACCGATTCGGAAAATGCGACCGACGTGAACCTATCACTTTTGATGCATGGATTTGAGACCGCGTCTGCTGTTTAGATAGAAGTCTGTCTATTCCATAGAGACTTCACTTGCCTGCACAACCTGCATCATTTCTGCACCTCCCCGTCTCTCTGCTGCTGTTATCACATCCTCTGGTAGCCACTATGGCACGGACACAGCCCTAGCTTTCTCAGAGGAGGAGAACCAGGGCCTGCTGTACACACTCCTGACACTGCACAGATGTATGGCAAACCGGAGGAGCAGGTGAGTGATGATTACAGTGCATTGCCATTGGTAATGTGCAATAACCATGCATTACTGGCATTAGAAATCTCATTAGTAAAAATATAATTTGGGTTTTTGTAAGTTTAACTGTGTGTAGGGAACTGTTCTGGGCATGTACACTGCTGTAGAAGTGTGTGTACTGTGGCAAACATATCATCACTGTTCTCATTGGCCAGAGTTGTCATTGAACACAGGGCTAATGCACACGATACTATATGCATTCCCCTTAGATATTTTTGCCAATCTGACCATGCCCTATGTGTAGAAGTGTCTGACTCAGAAACACGTAACATTTGAACTATGGGACTGCCAGCATATCATCCTTACAGGTCAATCCCCATGAGAAGGTGAATATGTGGAGGACCATCACCCGTAAGGTGCGTGGCGTGGGGGGGTCGCATATCGTCGCGTCCCTCATTGCCGCAAGAGGTGGCAGGACATTCGTGGCTGGGCCAAGAAGATAGCTGAGGTCCAGCTGGGCCTGTCACAACCTGGAAAAAGAGGCGGGTGCCAAACCCTGACCCCCCCACATGCTTCGCATCCTAGCAGTGGTCTTCCCTGACTTGGATGGGCGGTAGAAGGCCAAACAGCAGCAAGGAGGGGGTGAGTATGTGCCTTGTTGCACTTTTATCTTTAATCATGCATGTTGTAATATCTTAGCCTGATGGCACTTTTAGAGGTCGTAAGTCTGCCAAACATATAGTTATTTTCACAAGATGCATATGCAGAAGGATCATTAGATGGCAGATTATGCCCGTTTCATCAGGGACATGTGAGTAAGTTATGGTCAAGGTAGTAACAGTATTGCCATACACATGTGTTCATCACAAATTCTGAACACGTGCATTTGGATGAGCTTCAGCATGAATCCTATAGCTTGACATGTGTCTGCACATTCACAGATGGGTGAGCTTGTTCTCAGTGTGGTTTTAATAAATCATTGAAGTATGTTATAATTGGAGCACTCAATTATGGAAAGCCCATACTGTACATGCTGGTAGAATGTATTGTCTATGTCCAGGCCTAGGTGAGTTTGGCTTGGTCCATGGGCCAATGTTTGGTCCCAGCTGTGCTGCTAAGTGTGATTACACGTATCCCATGGGACAATCAAAGCTAGGCTAACCCTGATCACATGTCACACTGACCTTACACATGATATTGTTGAATATTCCATATTCACCATCCTAAAGAGTAAGTCCATGTGTCTGACTCTGTTATGGTGAAAACAAAAGCCATTCAGTGTCAAACACAGGTTATCACTGGTCGAAACATGGTTGCAATTGTGAGGTATGATGTGACAGTTTACATGTGTGTAGATGCTCTTGACTATTCCTACTTGATGGCTTAGTAAACCATGTGTTTGATGCATCACTGTCTGATTCAGAGATGTCAAATAAGCATCAAATTTGAGTTAGTTACCAAAATGAGATGTTAAAAAGCTGTAGAAAGTGTGCATAATGTGTAATCGAAGTGAGGGACATTCAGACTTGGCCCATACAAATGGGGACTTGTGTAGACTAGACAGGATTGGTACACAGTGTTGACTGTACTTATGATGGATATTGGTTCAGTAACAATAGTCTCTACAGTCAATGCACCCAGATGTGTCAGTGGAATGTTGATCCACATGAGGCATTGTGAAGCTGCAGTGATCAGACTTGGAAGTTTGCTGACCTTTTTTCCCATCTGTGAAACTTGAGCTGCTTTCAATGCGCAAAACATTCTGATTCTGCTACATGACACTGTGCATAGATGACATAGGACAATGGCCACATGCCTGTCAACCTAGCTATGTGTACTGCCTAAGCGTCTCCGCAATAAGAGTCATAAGTGTGAACTAACAGTAGAGGAAGCTAAGTTACTGGACAAATGTGATCAATCACTGTTATCTGTGTGACATGACTCATACAATGACTACGTATTGTCAATGTTTGACAAGGAAGACATTTGAGCTGTGACATATGAGCCAGTGGTTCCACATTTGATGACTAAGGATAGCAGAATGTTTAACATGTCTCAATTCAAATCTGAGAATCAAATTTCCATTGTGATGGCTAAACTCATTTGCAGGAGAGGAGACAGAATTGGCAGGACACAAGACAGTCATGAGCACAAGACGAAACATCCCCTCCTATATGGTGCATTAGTCAACCTTGTGGTTATGTAATTTGATGTTGATACACCCAATGTTGCAGATCACATCATGTGTGATTGAGCAATGGTTAACTGGCAGATTTACAAGTGCCATGTATGTTGATGTAGCAAGAGCTAATAGCACAACACAATGTTATGTCTTATATTTTGGATCTGTGAAGATTTGTGATGGTGCCTATGTGTCAATTACATACGGATTACTCATGTAATTCTTTTTTAATCTTGGTCACAGCATCATCAACGGCCACCAGATGAGACAGTGCCACGGATGTGGTGGGAGCAGTACGTCAGTCTGGGTCCAGTGATGGGTGTAATGAATGTGCTTTTCACTAAAAGGATACACCCAAACCCTGCACTCCCACTTTGGAGGCAAATATACCACTGCACCTTTAAATAATACACTTTGAGCAGCACTCCCTAAAGATGAGGAAAAGACGCAGCACTCCCTTTAGGCGAGGCAAGAAAACAAATTCAGGTGCATTTAGAAGAACATATACTTTGAGCAGCACTCCCTAAAGATGAGGAAAAGACGCAGCACACTTTAGGCGAGGCAAGAATAAAATTAATTCAGGTGCATTTAAAATAACACACACAAGTTTATTAATGCAATGTTTAAAAAGGCAGGCTAAATATATCAGTAATTGCAGACTCACAAATATCAAGTGAACAATTAAATGAACAATTGAAATAAAATGCAGTATATACAAATAGCAAAGAGTATAAAATATATACAAAATGGTTAGGAACACCTCACTGATTGAATTTGCATCATCCTCGCCAACTCAAGCTGGGGAAGCCCTTCAACAGCCCAGGAAGAAGTTCAATCAGGACTCAAGTTCCGTCACCTCCACAGCACTACGTCTATTCTGTGGTGAACTTCCATCTGGCCCCCGAAGGCTCCCAGCTTTAATACCATTACTCAACGTGAGGCAAAGCTTCTAGAAAACCTTGCCCCCTTCTCATGAGAAAGAACCGAGCTGGCTGTACCAGTCTGCGGCAAGGCCAAGACGGAGGCTGGCCAAGCTCCCGTATTTTGACTTTGAGGCAGAGTTGCACATTCCACAGATAATATCCAGTTCACTCTGGTCAGTGTGGAGCGAAAAACAAGTGAACAGCAGAAACCTGCCCTCCCCACTTTGCAGCTACGTGTGAGCAACAAGGCAAAGCCAGAAAACAAGATGACATGAGACCATGTCAAAGCCAATAGTAAGCACTTATAATTCTCATAACCCAAACAACTTGCAAGCACTGCTATGCACGCAGAAGCAAGATGACATGAGGCCATGTCAAAGCCAATAGTACTGTTCTACTCCGTGACAGCTCCCACTAAAAGACAGCAAGATTACAAGACAGAAGAGAAGCAGACAAATGCAGGACCGTCCTACATTAAGGCTCGGGTAAAATAACACACAAAAATCAATTAAAATGGTGGTAGTCGAAGGTCATCGTAGGGTGCCAAAACACAAGAGTGGCTCTTTCATTACAGATGAGTCGTCGTCGGAGGGACCCAGTGACGGAGAAGTTGAGGGAAGCCTCACTGGGGACAGCTCTGCAACTCCATTTGCAGGGCCTGAAGCAGATCCCAGCTCCAGTGAAGAGTCCCATGTCGTGGTAAGGGAGACAGTAACTGGATTAACAACCTCAGACTCCACTACCACCATCACTCCCATCTCCACCCTCCCAGTTACTCCCCATCCCACTGTTTGTGGCCGCTCCTGTGGCAGGGGAGGCATCTCCTTTGGGCCAGGCACACCACCCCATGCACCTGTCTCCCCTGCTGCCCCCAGTGTAGAGGCCAACGGCATCCTGAGGCAGATCTCTGTGGGGCAGACATCCATTCTGAATGTCCTGCATGCACATACCACTATTTTGACAGAAATGTCATAATTCCTGGAGGGCATTCACCCTAACATGTCTGCCCTACAGGGATCCAATCAGGCTATGGCCTCCACACTAATGGCAGCAGTGTCCCTGCTCCAGCAGTACCTCCCTCCTCCTACCTATTCCTCAGCCACTGTCCCCAACTACCCTCCCTGACCCATGCACATGCAAACACACACATGCACACACTTCAACTTCCACACGTAGCACACAAACACACAGACACAAGTTGCAAACCACACACACGCACTAAGGAGACAGACAGCACACTTTCCACCAGGGACATAACAGCAGACAACACACATGCATCCAGAGACACGCCGCATACCTCACAACCCTCTGCCTCCACAACCCCTACCATTTCCTCTCCTGTTCCCCCCTCACTCCAGGCACCCAACCTTGTTCCCATTGAATTATTCCTTACCAATATCTACACCCCCCTCCTAAGAAGAGAAAATACCCCCCCCCCCTCCAACCCGGCATCTGCCCCCCCCTCCCCGAGAAGAAACAACATAAACAAACAACTCCTATCGGAAAATCCACCTGGTCCCAGAAGAAAAAATCAGCTCCAGCAACCCATTGCTCCCCAGACCTGCCCAGTACCCCTGTCACAAAAAACTTCCAGCTAAAAAGACCTGTCCCATCCCCATTATCAACACACCCCTCAGACTTGTCAAAATCCCCAAAATAGTTATGGTCACCCCATCCCCACCTCCATCTGCCCCTACCAGTACAGCTGCCCATCCCTCTCAATTAGAGCTAACCTCTGCAATGGAGACCCCACCCCCTCCATCAGAATCTACCACTGCAGTGGACCCTAACACCCCTCCTGATCGCATTACTCCCAAAAAACAAAAACAGTCCCCATTAGTTTGCCCCCTTTGGTGCCTGGCATGCCCCCTAGATGCCTCTTCCAGGACAGGGTGTCCCCTAGCAGAACTTGTGCAGGCAGGAGTAGATGGGCATGATATTTTTGGCTCATGCAACAACTAAACATTGATGGACTGGCCATTGGCCTTTTGTTATTTATTTATCTTTATTTTGAGACTGAATAAAGCATGTTTTCATTTTTTAATTCAAATTTCTGTGTCCACCAATTTGTTGTTTTGTTAACTGTATAACATGTACAATTAGTAGTTTGCATATACAATGATGTTAGTATGGCATGGATTGCATATGTTCCATGGAGTATGAGCACTTTGACAGTATGTATTCAAGAATGTTGTGTCTACATTTCCTGGGTGTAATCATCAACGTCAGTTTTGGGTAAGAGTGTGACATGAAATCACAAACCTTTTCATTTTTTAAACACACATACACATAGATCATGCTTTCATTTCTCAACATAGTGCAAGTGTCTCAAAGTGCAACAGTTTAGGCGAAGCATGCTGCATATGTTTGTGATGTGCATAAAGACACCTGTCTCATCAATTCACCTGGATACACATGGAGTTTGACTACATGGCAGTGACTTTGTACACACCCATGGACACAAAGTGATGTTACAATAATTGTATGTGACTTGATAGTGGTGGACCCATGTATGTGTCTCCTTCAGATCTTGTAGAATAGTGGCATTGTCGACTTTGCCTCAGGTGGCATGCCACTGTGGGCAAAAACCCTTCATGGGTGTGAACACATCTGATGCATTTCCTGAGCCCATGGTGAGTGTATTCTCACAGTCTTCTAACCCTGTTGCCTCAATAGGTCTCCAATTACTGCAGGGATTCTTAGGCAAGGTGTGTGTTGACTTAATAGTTTATTGCTTACTCATTGACAAGTCATTCATGCCATCCTGCTTTTGTTTGGTGACATTACATGTATGGTGTTTATAGATTGGACCAGCTTGGATTTCATTTTACAACCACACACCAGTCGCAGTTGAGCATATGAATTGTGTGTTATTTGTCTTTTGTGGATTACTGACAACAGTGTTGATTTAAGCTTTGATTGATGCTGTTCCATGTCACACCATGCTGAACTATGAGTGCTGCAATGTCTGTTGGATTGCCATGTGCTACATGTGGTAAGGCAAGTGGACAGTGAGGGCACAGAAAGGATGTGTGTCTGTCTACTGTGCAGATGCACCAGGATCAGGAGTCTCCACCATGCTCTTAGTTGCCACACATGGGAGGATGTGTTAATGGGAATATGCGTCCTGGCTGCAGATGTATTATCAAGGGTTCAAGTTGCATGTGCTGAGCTTGCTTAAACAAGGGTAAAGGTGAGAGTGACTAGTATTTTAAACTTTGGTTGGAGTGGAGATACATACGTCATGGTGGCAGGACAAATTTAGTGATTGACAGAGAGTGTAAGGTATGAGTTGAGTGCATGGGCAGATCTTGTGTGGGAGACATGAGGTATCCACATTCACCCTATGTAAGTGTTTACAGATAGATATATGTGATTCAGAGTATGCAACTGTTCAATCCTGTGCAAGGCATGGTATGAATAGGTAGATGTGATAGGTGTCAAACCACTTAGACAAGGTTTTATTCTGGCAGGAGGTGAGTTGTAGTCTGTGCCTCTATAGTGAGGGATGACTGTAACCAGGAATTGTGTGCAGCAGCACCAGTCCACACAATGGGACTGTATCCTACATTGTTGTTGTGCTTCTTTCAAAACCAAGATGGTTTTAGACTACAAATATTTCCATGACGACTGTGATGTCACAACCACTTCTGTGTTGTTGTAGTAGGAGACACAGAAATCAGTGCAGAGTGGATGGGTCTGTGGAGTTGTGTGTTGTTTGGGCCAATATCCTCTGGGCTTTACTGTACACTAATGCATCACAATGTCATACTATTGTGAATACATTGTAGTTCTGTTGTCCTGCGATGTTTCAGTGTGTGTTGTGGTGGACTCATGCATTCACTTTGGGATGCACACATATTTGTGGTTATTGCAATTCCTGTTCCACCGTCAAATGTGGGTTTCCCCTAGTATTTAGCGTGCTAACTGTACCTACCTGATGATGACATTACCTTATTGTACATACACGACATACTATGGGCCCATGTTCGGATTGTCATCACAATGATGCTCAGGCCCTCAGAAAGTAATTGGCACACAATCTGTAATCATCTCTTTAACCTGGTCTCTGTGCTTTTACCTGTCAAGGTTTTTTTTCTAAAAAGGCACACTGCTGCTGATCAATGGGGTGGTGTGTAGGTCAGACTGTCCAGATCTGACATGCCTCCCTGCAGGGCCCCTACATACAATGCAACCTCCCTGTACCTACCATGACCTGAAAGTGATGGTCGTGTGGGGGAGATGACACTACCTCTGTCAAGGCATGTAAGGCAGTGCACCAAGGTAACTATGCTCCAAAGGCTGTCCCCCAGCCTCAATTTACAGCACAGCTGGTGAGCCAAGAAAATCCTGGCACCACATTGCAGTGGCCTGGTGGGGACTGTGTAAGTGAGTCAGTCTCTTGGTGTGGTTTGCGAAGGCCCCCAAAACTGTGGCCCACAGGTGACCCCGGTGCATCAGCCCATTGACCACTGCCCAATTCCCTTCAGGGCCAATCTAAGGGTATGATGAAGACTTTCCGATTGGATCTCAACACCCATAGGGCTCTAGAGGCTTCGGCCCCCCGTCGTGTGTGTCAGCCCAGGCTGAGACAGTTTCCCACACACACATACAGTCCTTGAGCTGCTGTAGATGGCTGGTCTGTCTTGTTTGCGCATCAGCCCCCCAGTATGTCACAGGTTTTTAAGGGACCATTTACTAGGCTATGAGGCTTTGTTTGTTCATTGACAGTCCCTAGAGCACTTGCAGCTCCACTCAGCCCATTCCTCAAAGTTGCCAGTTACTTTTGCTGCACCAGTATGGGAATGCATTTCATGGAAAATGACTTTTGTGTTTGTTTATTAAGACATTCCTGCAGCATGCACTCCACCTGTAGGTATTGAGGCACTTTGCATGAGCACCAGTTACATTGTTCACATACACATTGCTTTGGGTATTTTCCCCCAAACCCCAGATTTGCATCTACATGAATGGGGATATTTGCCCCCTAAACACAAGATTTGCATCTACATGAATGGTGGTATTTGCCCCTAAACCCAAGATTTGCATCTACATGAATGGGGGTATTTGCCTACAAACCCCAGATTTGGATCTACATGAATGGGGGTATTTGCCCTCCAAACCCCAGATTTACATTCACATTGCTGGGGATATTTGCCCCCAACCCATACTTGCATCTACATGAATGGAGTATTCGCCCCTAAACCACAGATTTGCATTTACATTGGTGGGGGTATTTGCCCCACAATCCCCAATTTGCCTATACAATGCTGGGGGTATTTGCTCCAAACCAAAAATTGTCTTTGCATTGCTGTGTGTATTTGCACCACAACCCTCAGATTGGCTCAACATTGATGGGGATATTTGCCCCCCAAACCACAGATTGGCTCAACGTTGCTGTGGGTATTCGTCCCACAATCCCCAATTTGCCTATACATTGCTGGAGGTATTTGCCCCCCAACCAAAAAATTGTCTCTACATTGCTATGTGCATTTGCACCACAACCCCCAGATTGGCTCAACATTGCTGGGGTTATTTGCCCCCCCCCCCCAATTTGGCTCTACATTACTGGTGTTATTTGCCCGGCAACCACAAATTTGACAATACATTGCTGGAAGTATTCTCCCCACCCCCTGGCTGTAGTTGCGCCCCTGCTTTACGTTATTCTGTATGGGTAGTTGTTGGCTTACCTTCTGCGATGACCACGTCGGTTGCGGTTGTAGTAGTGCTCAAAGAGGTAGAGTATAGGAATGACATGCACAAAGAGATTCATGGCTGCACCGTCTCGTTCGGAGGAATCCGGTTGCAGCATGAATCGGAGCTGAAATACTCCCCTTACGGACGCTCTGACGTGTTGGTTGTGGTGAACGATTCGGCACGTAGGAAGTACGCATCGTTCGGAATCGGCTTTGGAAATGCCTCCTGACGACTCCATTCTGCGTTTCCGGATGCTTCCCATTTGGAAAATGAGGATGGATTTGGAGCAACCAAGTCATTCGGTAAGTAAAGGGATTTGGGTATCGTACTGTGTCATTTAGTAGAACCGGATCCCAGGACGAATCTGTTGAAAGGTCCGACTCCAGACGGCTCTAGGATGGCCTTCCGAAAGAGATCAGAGTTTAAAGCAAGGTTAAGATTAATAGATATTATGCTAATAAAATATTTCATTAGATACCAGATTATTTTGTTAGTGTTGCCAACGCACACACCTCACTCTATTGGTTAATTGGATCGGAACTCCCGATCTTTCCGATCAGCCTCTCCTACCTCAGATGTGGCTCAAAGCAGAGATGTGGTCAGGGCGAACTGCACCAGAGTGCAGCGGCACTCTAGTCACAACGGGTGACAAGGATGGAGGTACACGCCTTCTCGAGTTGCGTTGGCCACTTTGTAATCGGCCAGAATGCTCGATTGAAACTGACAGCAAGCACTAAAGGCCTGATTACGAGTTTGGTGGCCCGAACACCGTGGCCGCTAGAAGACCGCAGCGCTGGCAGTCTTCCGACCACCGTATTACGAGTTGACTAGAGGGCCTGTGGTGTGACTGCGGCAGTCTTGCAGCGGTGGGCAATGGTTTTCCATATCTATAGATGCCTGTGTGTACATTTTGACTGCATGTGTCGAATGTACACATATGCATGATACATGTGGAAAAATACCACCTACCCATTGCCGGTATCTGTCCCACAAGTGGCCCGCAAACAGGGTCATACTCTTTAGGGTGAAGCTGTTGCTGTGAAGGAGGGACCTAGCGAAAGGGGTCCACTTCAAACTCTGACAGGTAGAACAGGAGAGGAGTGAGAATGCACCCCAAATCCTTCATTTCCGCTGACTCGAAGCGGACGGCTCATCAGAAAGCCAATTTGCAATACGGACGGTGGTGAAACTCCTCTGTACCACCCTATGGCAGCTGCTCTTCCCATACTGTGAGCCCGAAAGTCTGTGGTGTGCTGGTGGTGTCAGCGGTTCAGCCGCCCTGTTTGCAATTGCAATCTGCCCATCTCGTATTACGTCAGTCGGACCACCGAGCTCGAAGAGGTTGGTCCGCAACCGCGGGTACAGTGGTTTACGGACCACCAAACTCGTAATAAGGCCCTAAGTGCATGAAAGTTGCTCTTGACACATCACTTTAAATGCAGGCGTTTGCTATTAAAATCACAAAGAGGAAAGCCTAGTTAGTTAGGAAATATTTACTCTTGCAAGTTTGGGAATAACACCTCTGCCCAGGCCCCCAAGGGGTCTTCCAGTGTTCTGACCCAGACGCATGGTTCTGATGCAGTAGGGGCCCCTACAAGAAAACCAGGCAGTAATAGGTCCTTTGAGTTAGAACATTACAGGTTGACCTATCCCTAAAAAAGGAAAGGCTGTAGTGGACTGTTTACCCTAGACTTCACCCTGAACTGAGACCAGTGATCGGACCATGATCAAACCAATATGGATTCATCATACTCCGATTATTCAGACAATGAGTCCAAAGGTTCCAGGGACTTGCATCCTTGGGGGGGCTATGAACTAAAGATTAAAGAATGAATCGGTCAAACCCCCCAATACCTGGAATAGTGCACAGATTTATTTGATCCCAGTGCTATCAGGCACCCCTGCCTGTTAGAGTGAGAGCTGCAATATTTTGTAAACTCATCCCAAGCATTGGTCAAAGTGGGGAAACTTGAGGGGCATGATGTGCCCATACTTGTTTAATTTTAGGAAAACAGTTCCTTTACTTTTTGTCAAAAGTCAACCATCTCGGGATGGTTAATTCCAAAATTGAAATGCTTCAGCTGAAGTGTCATTCAGGGAGCCTTCTGTGCTGTGAAACTGAGGGAGGAGCATACAGTTGAACACGTTTTTTTGCCTGAATGCCTGCTTGCCTGAAAGACGTGTAAATGTATACAACTAGTCAACCCGCAAATGTAAAGGATGCCTGGAAGCTGGCAGTGGCTTTAATTGATGGAATCACTTGAAGCTACCTGGTGACACACATTTATTATTTTTGAGAGGTATTGTAAAGAAGTTACCAGCTAACATGTTAAGTGTGTGCTTTTAAAAAACAGTTACCAAAAGAATTTGCTTCATGATGACACACATTCATTATTTTTGAGGGGTATTGTAAGAGAGCTACCAGCTAAGCCGTGAAGTGTGTGCTTTAAAAAGGCAGTTATAAAAATCTGCACTACGTACAGCCTGCAAAAAATCGATATTTTGGAAACACTTTTTCTCTTAACACTTTTTGCGCATTCTGTAGCAGCCTATTTATACTCTGTGTAATGCAAGTTTAAAATAATATAACGTAACATAATGTGTATTTGTTTCAAAATGTTTTTATTGAAATTTTCTCAGAGAGAGTGACCCAAGCATTACATATGCAACATTTCTCGAAAATATCATCCGCCTAGCAATACAGTTCGTTCATAAAAAATACAGTTTGCTCGCCATCTCCAGGGTGAATGAACTTTAATATATAACTCAGTTTCATCAGAACATGTCGCGATCCCGACCCTGTGCACATATAACCAGCTAATCTCCCTGGAGAGTAACATGAAAAGGAAACTTAATTATACCTAAGGAAAAAAGAAAAAGGAAATAAATCAAACTAAGATGACATGGTGCAAATGAAAAGCTATCCGAGATGGGCACGAGGATTGGGGAATCAGAGCCTCCGCCCCGCTGCTCAACGAAGTGTTCATAGCTCCCTACATTGATAAGTAATTAGATCAGGAACAAGTGGAGGGCCCTAAGCCTAGGATTGCAAGCCATCAAGGGAAGCCCCTCCGATAAGTATCTAACCAATGGAGCCCAGATGTAATCGAAACCTTTCCTAGTGTCTTCGACAATATCCGTCATTCGCTTCAGAGCCAAAGCCCTCCACAATCTTGCATGCCACTGAGCTAAGGATGGGGCCTCTTGTTTCTTCCAGGCTGCGGCAACTGCCATTTTGGCGGCCCCCCAGGCAGAGCCACAACACTGATTTATCGCCCTGTGTCTGTCTTTTCAGGAGTGGGTCCTGGACCCCCAGGAGAACCTGTTCCATGGAGCTGGGAATGGGGTAGCCTAAGATAAGTTTTATTTGGGACAGGATCTCCTTCCAAAAAGGTTTGATGACGGGGCAGTCCCACCAGATATGTCTGAAATCGCCCAGTAACCCACACCCCCTCCAACACTTATCAGATGATCCTGGAAAAATCGTGTGTAGTTTTTGAGGGTACAAGTACCAATCGTACATAATTTTGTAGTGTGCCTCTCTAAGATACATGGAGTGATTGAATTTCACTATATCCCTTCCCAAGTGTTCCCAGTGCTTATACTCCAAATGGGAATTCACCAGATTATTCCAAAAATGTTTGAAGTGAGGTGTTGCCCTGGGACTCAACTTTTGGATAAGAGCATACAGAAAGGAGATACACCCCTTGGAGGAGGACCGAGACTGTGCAAACCTTTCGATAGGGAGCAACTCCCTGGTAGCGGCATCATGTGTATTTGTAAATCGCACGTCACCCAGAAGGGTATCTTGCCGATGAATAAGAGATGTTTATTGTCACCCAACTCAATGGTACTCATTAATAAATAATAATGGCTTACATGTTCACAGTGCTTTCTGTCACAGACTGGGACCTGTAGCACTAAACATACATAAGTCACTATTCTCCACTGCACCAACCAAGATTATGGGCCATATGTAGGTAATTTCTATTTACCGATTCCCAAATACCGAATTTTACCGATTCGGTATTTAAGAATCGGTAAATAGAATGTAGGTAAAAAAATCGGTAAATTTTACCGATTCGGTAATATTCAATATTACCGATTCGGTATTTACCGAATCGGTAATAAGGCATACCTTCCCATTCATTCCTATGGGCCTGGAGGCCCATAGGAATGAATGGGAAGCCATTCACTATTACCGATTCGGTAAATACCGAATCGGTAATAGGGGGAGCATATTCAAGGGTGGCAGGGTGTCACATTGACACCCTGTTTCACCCCTGAATCGTGCATGTGTGCACATGTGGCGCACATACATGCCCTAAGGGCATGTATGTCTGCCACATGGCACTTTTAAAAAAGCACAAAATTGCTTTTGAAAAGGTATTCGGTATTTACCATCAACTTGTAGTTGGTGGTAAATAACGAATCCTTAAACCAAAAATGCGCTCACTTGAGTGCTCCCTACATAGGATTTAAGGATTCGGTAATTTACCGAATCGGTATTTTACCGATTTCTTAAAATACCGATTCGGTAAATTACCGAATCCTTAAAACCTGCCTCCCACATTAGAAAGGGCTAAATACCGGTCGGTAACGGGAAAATTACCGATTTTCGGCCGTTACCGACCGGTATTTAGCTATCTACATATGGCCCTTAGTGTGGTACATTAACAGAGGTTTCATAACGTACGATAGTGCATTTCCCACTGATTAACCTATTAATTTTCATTTAAGCTGTGTGTTACCGGAAAGTGAAAGAGCGAAAAACGTTATAGAATGTTTTGGGTTTTTAGCCACGCCCACACACTCACTCACTCTGTCCCATACCCCGCCCCCTTGCATGCAGCCTCACAGTTCCAATACTTTTTTTATGTACTTCAACCACTGATCGCATGTGTTGTTTGTCTAAATATGTGTTAGAAATGGGGTCTTTAGTTGGGAGTGCTATGCACCCTGTCCAAGTTGGGACCCACAATCCTAGGCAGGGCAATTGTAGAACACACTAAGTTTACCAGTGCTCACCCACGAGTAGCTTGATTCAGAGCAGTCAGACTAAACTAAAGAGGCAATGCGTAAAGTATTTGTGCACACACACACACCCACACACACACACACTAATGCAGTGAAAACACCACAAAGTACTCCACGTCAGTTTAGAAAAATAGCCAATATTTATCTGAATAAAATAAGACCAAAACGACAACAATCCAACATACACAAGTCAAAATATGAGTTTTCAAAGATTAAATGCTGATATAGCCATTAGAAACACAATAGCTCTGGCTGGGGCTATAACGACGTGCTTGACGAACTCGGATCCAAAAGTTCGGGCCCGACCATGATGGAGCACCGGCCGACTAGGGAGTTGTACAGGCCCTGGTTATAGTTCCTTGGAAACTTTGACAAAACAAAGATTTTGCGAGGTGCCGGGGAGGTGAGGCATCACTGAGGTTGGTGCAGCACGGTTCCTTACTGTCAGTGCAGGTATTGGGCACATTGGTGCTCAGGACGATGCTTTCCACAATAGAGGTGAGGTGTCACTGAAGCAAGTGAGGCATTGGTTCCTAGAGATGGTGCAGAGTAATTGAGCCACTGACACCTGTGACGTTGCGAGGCTCAGGGGAGGTGATGCGGCATTGGCAGCGAGTCGTTGGTTCCACTGGTGGTGCAGAAACAATGAAACATTGAGGGTCAAGCCATGAGGCATTGACTTTGCCGTGTCGAGGTCACATCATATGGCCACAAGTGATGCGGCAGAGTCGGGTGTCAAGGACTTCGGTGACACAGTGCTCGAGACTCCTGCTGTGGCGGATCTTCTGTGGCTCTGCGGCGGCATAGGGGCCTGCGTCGCAAGTTGCAGTCATTGCATTGAGCAGGGACCATGGCAACAGTGCATGCAGTGGCGCAGTGTCGAAGAGCGGCGCCGGCTCTGGAATCACATTCAACGTTGATGTACTTGTGTTTTTTTTGTTCAGGACAGCAAACTTGCTTCCAAGGAACCAGGGACTGGATTTAGCACCACTTGGCAGAGTAGGGCTCTCAGCAGCAAAGCCCAGGTGCTGCAGGTGAAGTCTTTGATGGCCAAGAGGCAAGCTCAACTCAAGCCCTTGGAGAACCTTTAGAAAGCAGGATGGAGAGGGCAAAGTCCAGTCAGCATGCCAATACAGGAAAGCAAATGCAAAACAAGCATTTGCAATGCAATAGGTCTCGCATTTCTAAGAGTTTGAGCTATTGGCATTGTAAAATTACAATGCCTTTTATTTATGTTTTGGTTTTAAAACAAATAAAAGGCATTGTCATTTACAATGTCAGTAGCATAAACTCGCATAAAAGCAGTGTGTGGAGTGCAGCAGTGTGCGGCGTGCAGCAGTGTGCGGCGTGCAGCAGTGTGCGGCGTGCAGCAGTGTTTCGTGTAGCAGTGTGAGGCATGCAGCACTGTGATGTGCAGCAGCGTGCAGCAGTGTGCGGTGTGCAGCAGTGTGCTGCGTGCAGCAGTGTGCGGCGTGCAGCAGTGTTTCGTGTAGCAGTGTGAGGCATGCAGCACTGTGGTGTGCAGCGGCGTGCAGCAGTGTGCGGCGTGCAGCAGTGTGCTGCGTGCAGCAGTGTCGTGCAGCATGCAGCAGTGAGTAATGCAGCAGTGTGCAGCAGTGTGTGGCGTGCAGCAGTGTGCCGGTTGCATCAGTGTGTGCCGTGCAGCAGTGTGTGGCGTGCAGCAATGTTTCGTGTAGCAGTGTGCGGCGTGCAGCAGTGTGCGGCATGCAGCAGTGTGCGGTGTGCAGCAGTGTGCGGCATTCAGCAGTGTGCGGCATTCAGCAGAGACATGTGGAGGGTGAGGAGAGACACGTGGAGGGTGAGGAGAGACACGTGGAGGGTGAGGAGAGACACGTGGAGGGTGAGGAGGGACACGTGTAGGGTGAGGAGAGACACGTGTGGAGGGTGAGGAGAGACACGTGTGGAGGGTGAGGAGAGACACGTGTGGAGGGTGAGGAGAGACACGTGTGGAGGGTGAGGAGAGACACATGTGGAGCGTGAGGAGGAGACACCTGTGGAGGGTGAGGAGGAGACACATGTGGAGGGTGAGGAGGAGACACGTGAGGAGACACGTGTGGAGGGTGAAGAGAGACACGTGTGGAGGGTGAAGAGAGACACGTGTGGAGGGTGAAGAGAGACACGTGTGAAGGGTGAGGAGAGACACGTGTGGAGGGTGAGGAGAGACCCGTGTGGAGGGTGAGGAGAGACACGTGTGGAGGGTGAGGAGAGACACGTGTGGAGGGTGAGGAGAGACACGTGTGGAGGGTGAGGAGAGACACGTGTGGAGGGTGAGGAGAGATACGTGGAGGGTGAGGAGAGACACGTGGAGGGTGAGAAGAGACACGTGGAGGGTGAGGAGAGACACGTGGAGGGTGAGGAGAGACACGTGGAGGGTGAGGAGAGACACGGAGGGTGAGGAGAGACACGGAGGGTGAGGAGAGACACGTGTGGAGGGTGAGGTGGAGGGTGAGGAGAGAGACGTGTGGAGGGTGAGGAGAGACGTGTGGAGGGTAAGGAGAGACGTGTGGAGGGTGAGGAGAGACGTGTGGAGGGTGAGGAGAGACGTGTGGAGGGTGAGCAGAGACACGTGTGGAGGGTGAGCAGAGACACGTGTGGAGGGTGAGCAGAGACACGTGTGGAGGGTGAGGAGAGACACGTGTGGAGGGTGAGGAGAGACACGTGTGGAGGGTGAGGAGAGACGTGTGGAGGGTGAGGAGAGACGTGTGGAGGGTGAGGAGAGACACGTGGAGGGTGAGGAGAGACACTTGTGGAGGGTGAGGAGAGACACGTGGAGGGTGAGGAGAGACGTGGAGGGTGAGGAGAGACACGTGGAGGGTGAGGAGAGACACATGGAGGGTGAGGTGGAGGGTGAGGAGAAACAGAGTTGGAGGGTGAGGAGAGACGGAGGTGGAGGGTGAGGAGAGACCGAGGTGGAGGGTGAGGAGAGACCGAGGTGGAGGGTGAGGAGAGACGGAGGTGGAGGGTGAGGAGAGACTGACTTCTGTATCCTGTTGCAGAGCCCATTAGGATGTATTCTCATCTCTTTATCTCTGTTCCTCCTAGGTAAATTAGGTATTTTGACTATAAGTTTGGATTTTCCTCCATTTCCCAGGCAGCCAATGCCTTTTGACCAAGATCAACATTGATCAGTTCAGGCTATTAAGCGTAGTCTCTCTCTTAGCTGGCTTGTGGTGACTCCTTTCTCTCACTCGTGTTTTTTCAGCAGGCTGAAACTAAGGAGGCTCCTTTTCCCCTCCCGCTGTTTTGCTGATATTTTTCTGTGCAATGGTTTGAGGGCGTGCAATAACTTTTTACAAAATACGGGTTCAGTGTGCTTATAAACAGAGTATGCTGGAGCTGTTCTTGCTGCAGGTGTATTTTGATATAGCTAAAGGAACAGCGTCTGAAAATACATAGTGATCTAACTAGAATTCAAGGTGAGTAGAGCTTTCGCACAGTGTCAAGGCATTGTTGGAGTGCTTATTTTTTGTGCAAAGACTGTTTTTTGCTTACCTTGCCCTTGAAATGTTTTTGGTGCTTGTGGTACTGTGATGGCAGCTCTGGGCTTAAGTTATTTAAGTGTTTGAAGAGTTGCAGAGGGGTTTTCGCTTCTCTGATCGTTTCATAGTCATTCTTAGGAATAAGTTATCCCATATACTTTTAGTGTATTTTATACGGTTACAGCTTTTATGCAAGAGTAATGTATCCTTGCGATAGTCACCTTTTGTCATTCACTCTGGGTATGGAGGCCTCTCAATCGGTGGATCTAAATTATTAAAATTGCTGCCACAGTTTTCAGATTGCTGCAGCTTAATAGGTTTGCATGTGACAGCAGGTAATATCTTTTCATATATGTGGACCCCCCTCACCCCGATGATATAAACAACCTACCTCTTCAAGCTTTAAGAAGGTGTTGCTAGGTAGCTGATGCTAGTTTTTTAGTTGTGGAATTTGTTTTAATGAATAAATGAAATTAAGGTGCCATTTATGTAAAGTTTGTCGGCGCTTATTAGTGTTTTTTTTCAAGGTATGTGAAGGTAATGCATACTTTGTGAGGTCAACTTTATTTTCTCACCCTGCACTGTTGCAGAGGATTGTTTGTTTCTCACCAGATGCAACCAATGAATGTTATTCATAGTGTTTCTGCTTTGAACAAGAAGTTGTTAAAATAGCGGGCTCAGTGAGCTGAACATCAATGGCGGAGATCTGTGTATAACCTGTAGTTCGTAAGTTTAAATGCTGACTGTCAACCCAAATGAAGTTGATAAAAGGACATCTTTGAGTTGGATAATTAAGGCTCATTTGATTTCAGCATGGACAGACAATTTGGTTTATGGCCGTATAATCCAAATGGCGCTCTTTCTTTCCCAAAAGAATAATACATACTTTTTTTGTAGTCTGTTCCGCACGAATCAAATCCTAACAAGTAGTTACAGCTTGTTTAGTAGCTGTGTATTGAGCTTTGTAAATGATTGATGAATATTGATTATATCATAGGAGATACCTGTTAAAATCTTGCTTCAAATGTGCATTTTCAGACTTGTGAAATGTTATCTTTCAGCACAGAATACTACAGAAGGATGGCGAGAGGAACTGTCTGGGTCAGAGAGTGGACTCTTAAGTGGCTTGCAAATGTAACATAACCCAGCCCCCATATTAAAGTAACCTCACCTGCTTTAGTCAGATGCACCCAAATCTGATGTAGGCAATGAACAGTTCCGTGGTCACTCTTCCTTAATATTCTCACGAAAGCATTAGCCCATTACATAAAGTTGTCTCCAATCCGTGAAGTAACCGCAGTGTAACATAGCGTTGTGCTTAACATCAGTGCCTGCAAAGTAGCTTAATCATTATTTTATCCAAACATCAAAGGGCTGGGTGGGAAGGGAGATGGGAATGCAAGGGTCAAAGAGGCAGGGAGAGCGACGTAAAGCCATATGGCTGCTTTGCGCGCGTGCACGCCTCGTGCACTGTAGCTCTATGCCAGGGGAAGCGCTTTCAAAAATCCACTTACAAAATGTGTCAAAGAGACAGCTTTCGCTGTCTCAGCCAGACCTAAAAAGCAACAGACCAGTTTCAGGCTGGGGTTAGGGCGCCACAATCTTGCATCTCAGTCTGCCTCAAGGAGGCCTTCTTCCAAACAGCGAGACTTGGTTAATAAATGCCTTACAAATGCAGTGCAAGTAGTGGTGGTGTAGGGCGGATGCAGAGTATCCATAACGGAGTGGGCGTTTGTAGGAAGTTGTTGCAGGGTGTAGAAAAGGGATTTTCAGAAATCGGCGTGTTTTTTTACGATTATGCTACACTTTATCTAATAGAACGCTATGCAAACTAGCCCTGGTTAATAAGTCAACCCATTTAATTCACTTTCATGAATAGGACACTACTAGCCCACTTTTGTGAACATGCTCTAGTGTTGTACTTCTGCTGCCAAACTAAGGTCCTCCCACCCTCTCTGCTCCATAAACAAACAAGAAGTGGGGTCTAAATCAGCAGTTATTCTATAACACTCACATCCAAAAGGGCTCTGTACAACGTATTCACTCACTGGCCACCAGATCAGAAATCAGTGGCAAGAGTGATATTCACGCGAGCAAGAGAAATGCCCTACTGGCCCCTACCCAAAGGGTGTTAGAAAAAGACAGACTTGTGCTTTGGTGAGGGAGCCACACCTCTGGGCACCGGTGCTTAGCAACTCGAGGCGGGCAAGTCACTGAAAGCTCGAGCCTGGCTCAGCTCGAGGTGCTGTTGGAACCTCGAGCTCATAGCGAGCCGAGCTTTCGTGTGGCTTCTGTCTCTCCCCCTCCTTCCCATCCTCTACCCAGGATGTAGTATTACGGTCCAGGCTGCTTTGCGACTATGGAACTGGGAAAGCAGGTTCCAGTCTTGGCGTTGGTTCAAGAGTCTGTGATCCTGGGCAAATCACTTAATCTCACAATGCATGTGAACTGAGGCTCATGTAAAGCGCTCCAATACCTTTAAGTCGAGTTTGCGCTATATTTTGAGAACAGCAGAAGAATACACCAATAAGCAAAACACAAAGCCTTAACATAAAGAAAGATAAATAAAAAACAAAATGCGAGTTATGTAGGTGTACACTGTTCTACATGTATCCGCACGTATGTTTGCCCCCCTCGCAAAATATTTAAGATGTTTTGCATTATTCCAGAAAACAACCTTGACTTAAATATGCTCTCCTTCCCTGCGGTGTGCTTCATCTGTTGAAGTCTGCCAGCATGCATCCTTTCAAAATATTATTGTAATTGGATTTTTATAGCGCTTGTTATCCCTAACGAGGAGGCGAAGCGCCTATCTGAAAGCAATGGAGCAGAGCATCAAAGGGCTGGGAGGTTCCAGTCTTGGCGTTGGTTCAAGAGCCTGTGATCCTGGGCAAAGCACTTAATCTCACAATGCATGTGAACTGAGGCTCATGTAAAGCGCTCCAATACCTTTAAGTCGAGTTTGCGCTATATTTTGAGAACAGCAGAAGAATACACCAATAAGCAAAACACAAAGCCTTAACATAAAGAAAGATAAATAAAAACCAAAATGCGAGTTATGTAGGTGTACACTGTTCTACATGTATCCGCACGTATGTTTGCCCCCCTCGCAAAATATTTAAGATGTTTTGCATTATTCCAGAAAACAACTTTGACTTAAATATGCTCTCCTTCCCTGCGGTGTGCTTCATCTGTTGAAGTCTGCCAGCATGCATCCTTTCAAAATATTATTGTAATTGGATTTTTATAGCGCTTGTTATCCCTTACGAGGAGGCGAAGCGCCTATCTGAAAGCAATGGAGCAGAGCATCAAAGGGCTGGGAGGTTCCAGTCTTGGCGTTGGTTCAAGAGCCTGTGATCCTGGGCAAATCACTTAATCTCACAATGCATGTGAACTGAAGCTCATGTAAAGCGCTCCAATGCCTTTAATTCGAGTTTGCGCTATATTTTGAGAACAGCAGAAGAATACACCAATAAGCAAAACACAAAGCCTTAACATAAAGAAAGATAAATAAAAACCAAAATGCGAGTTATGTAGGTGTACACTGTTCTACATGTATCCGCACGTATGTTTGCCCCCCTCGCAAAATATTTAAGATGTTTTGCATTATTCCAGAAAACAACCTTGACTTAAATATGCTCTCCTTCCCTGCCGTGTGCTTCATCTGTTGAAGTCTGCCAGCATGCATCCTTTCAAAATATTATTGTAATTAGATTTTTATTGCGCTTGTTATCCCTTACGAGGAGGCGAAGCGCCTATCTGAAAGCAATGGAGCAGAGCATCAAAGGGCTGGGAGGTTCCAGTCTTGGCGTTGGTTCAAGAGCCTGTGATCCTGGGCAAATCTCTTAATCTCACAATGCATGTGAACTGAGTCTCATGTAAAGCGCTCCAATACCTTTAAGTCGAGTTTGCGCTATATTTTAAGAACAGCAGAAGAATACACCAATAAGCAAAACACAAAGCCTTAACATAAAGAAAGATAAATAAAAAACAAAATGCGAGTTATGTAGGTGTACACTGTTCTACATGTATCCGCATGTATGTTTGCCCCCCTCGCAAAATATTTAAGATGTTTTGCATTATTCCAGAAAACAACCTTGACTTAAATATGCTCTCCTTCCCTGCGGTGTGCTTCATCTGTTGAAGTCTGCCAGCATGCATCCTTTCAAAATATTATTGCAATTGGATTTTTATAGCGCTTGTTATCCCTAACGAGGAGGCGAAGCGCCTATCTGAAAGCAATGGAGCAGAGCATCAAAGGGCTGGGTGAGAAGGGAGGGGGGAATGCAAGGGTCAAAGCGGCAGGGAGAGCGACGTAAAGCCATATGGCTGCTTTGCGCGCGTGCACGCCTCGTGCACTGTAGCTCTATGCCAGGGGAAGCACTTTCAAAAATCCACTTACAAAATGTCTCAAAGAGACAGCTTTCGCTGTCTCAGCGAGACCTAAACAACAATTGATGGACAGAATGCAGAGCAATGTCATACGATGGATTTAGGCCCAGATCTCTGTACTGGGGTGAATGTATGACATTGTTCTGCATTCTGTCCATCAATTGTTCTTTTTGCATTTTTCACCCCGAGTGGGACGGGTATGCCAAGACGTGGGTCCCGTGCTCTCCATGCCACTGGAGTCAGGCTATCCTGGCTGATGAGGGCTGAAAGCCCGAAACCGGTCCTAGGATGCTTGTTTCCAGTCCAGTGAGGACCTGGCCTGGCAGTTCGGGCTGGACTGTTCCTATTGGGCACAGGGTCAAGACTGATTTGCATATGGCTGGGTTCAAACTGGAATGGCATGGTGAGCAAAAAAACGATGGATTTAGGCCCAGATCTCTGTACTGGGGTGAAAGTATGACATTGTTCTGCATTCTGTCCATCAATTGTTCTTTTTGCATTTGTCACCCCGAGTTGGACGGGTATGCCCAGACGTGGGTACCGTGCTCTCCATGCCACTGAAGTCAGGCTATCCTGGCTGATAAGGGCTGAAAGCCCGAAACCGGTCCTAGGATGCTCCTAGTTCTCAATTGGCAACAAAGTATCTAACTCCCCGGCTTCCCTTTGCGGTATATGCAGTAACTTGAAATGTTTATAGACACTTGAAACAATGTACCAATTTTTCCGGCCTGGCTCTGCTGAGTATTACATTACAAGACACTCGCTATAATTTATGGATTTTTCTTGCCTTGAGTTTAAACCAGAAAGGTTTTATTGGTGTTAGCATTTAGCCTGCTTTCTAAATCAGTTCTGTTTTATTTCAACTGTGAAAAGAAAAAAGGTCTATATTCTTGAAAATATTTCCTAATGAAGGAATGAAACACAGTCACCATGTAGGACTGCATTTCGCTGCCACTCAGGTACATTTAAAAACGCAGTTGACATTTCCATTTTAGAAAATAAGTGTTTTTGTTTTGATGGCTTATATAGTTCTCTCTTGCTTTTTGACGGTATTGCATTCAGATAGAAAACACGAATGAAAGAGGCTCCTCTTACATCATATCTGACCATCTAAGGTAGGGGACATTTTTGCCAATAAAGGGTCCCCTCCCTGATTATGATCCTCTTATTAAAAATAATTGTACGTATGTAGAAACCTTTCTTTTTTCTTTTCTTTAATTTGAGAAATCATCCAGCCCTGGTCCTGAGGAAAACCTATAATATATATGGTTCAAAACACGAAGACTATTAATTTTGAGTTTTCATGTTCAAACTACATTAATATGGAGGACGACTAAGGACTTTCTATGAAAAGGAATTATTTTTCTTTCATTTTCCATATTTGATGATTTTGGAACCCAGTATCGACACCAAGAGCGTTAAAAGGGTTGCTCTGGTTTATAACTTTGGACTGGTTGAACACTGATTGGTGCTATTTTTGATTCGTGTCATCTTGTTTATTAATGTGTGATTTATTTTGGGATATGGAAAAAGTTTGTATAGGTCTGCGATTCTTTTTGTTATCACTCTCTGTTCTTAAGTATTGAGCAATGTTAACTTAGCATGATAAAATGTTATAATTGATTCACAGGTCATGTTTATTAAATAGAATGATCTTGTGTGAAAAGTAAAACAACAGAGAGAAACACAACCACCAACTGTTTTGTTTTTTGATTGTATATAGAGGTCCATGGTGGTTGCAGGTAAGGGCCCAACTCCCTGTTGTTGTTTTTCAACTTTCTGAAAGTGGCATTTTCAGACCTGCAATTTAAAAACCAATTTCACTAAAAGATGTGTTTTAAATTGTGTGTCCAGAGACTTCAAACTCCAATTTTCTATCAGCTCCCAATTGGAAGATACGCTTGTAAAGGATTACAAGGCAGCTCCAATGCTAACCTATGGGAGAGATAGGTCTTGCTGTAGTGAAAAAGGAATTGAGCAGTTTTTCACTACCAGGACATATAAAACTCCTGGGTGGATGTCCTAAGTTTTAAACACACTGTACCCTACCCATGGGACTACCTTGGGCCTACCTTAGAGATGCCTTTCATTTGATAAAAGGTAAGGTTTGGGCCTGGCAAGTAAGTGTACTTGCCAGGTTTACATGCAGTTAAAAACTGTGCACAGAGGCTCTGCAGTGGCAGGCCTGAGACATGTTTTAAGGGCTACTCATGTAGGTAACACAATCAGTGCTGCAGGCCCACTAGTAGCATTTGATTTACATGCCCTGGGCACGCACAGTTCACTGTACTAGGGACTTAGGAGTAAATCAAATATGTCAGTCATGAGGAAAAGGTTTTAGACTGTTGAGGTTAGGAGGGAGGCACGGGGAACATTAACAGGCATTCAGTGAGGCAATGCTTATGAATAAAGATGTGCTTACTGCTCAACTCCTCATTATTACATGGCGAAATTGGCGACAAACGCTGGATATCCTACACTACATTACTTTCATCTTTGTCTCCTGAGACTCTGATGCTGGAAGCTGTGAAGGGCAGTGGTGGTCGTTTCTCTCAGCCTTCGATCTGGCTCAACTCCTCCCCTGGGTGACGAGGTGGGAGAAGCTTCTGTCGACTTCACTTAGTTCCCTCACATCACATGTCCACGCCTGCCCCAGGCTCCTTTTGCTTCCACCTGGTTTCGCCTTTGAACCTGCCTCAGCCAGCCCCTGAGAGGAGCGTGCATACAGCATGGTGAGTGGATTTACCCACTGATACCACTGAATTGTAAAGAAGGACATTTAAAGTGAACACTGGAGGGAGCCGCATCTTCATCAGTGATACTGAGGAATTCTATATAAATATTACTGCATGCTCAAGTTCATTTTGATAGGTGTTGTGATTGCATGGCTGGAATAATGAACGCAGTGGCAATGCCCAGCACTTTTTTTAGAAGTGCCAGGACCAGCTGCTGAAAGTTGGACCCAGTGAGTAAGGTGTTCTGAAAAGCATTTGGAAGTCATTGAAACCAATTACAATCCAGCCAGGAAACAAGCAAAGATGTACAATTGTTTTGGGGCAGAAGGGAGAAGGTTGTTTGATCACATAACCTAAGTTGAGAAGGAAGATGAAAATCAAGAGTAGGATGCATTCATTGAAGCCAAAAGTAGAATGAGGAATTACTTTGATACAAAAATTAATGTTAAAATGGAAAGATACAATTTCTACTCCCAATATCAGGGTTAATTAATTGAGTCTTATGTTGCAACTCAAAGGATGTTAGTCTCAACAAGCTCTTTAAGGGACATGGATGAGATGGTTAAAGACCAGGTAGTAATGTCCACCACTTGTGTGAAGGCTCAAGAAAAACTATTGTGTCATCGTAACCAGAACCTAGAAATTGTGATTTCAACTATAAAGAGTATTGAAAGGTCTGCCCAGGGTGTGAAGTTGTTGCACAAACAAGACAACTATCACGCAGATGTAAATATAGTTCATAAAGATGGTGAAACATCAAAATACAGTCCAATCAAAGCAGCAAAAGGAGCAATTCAAATTCACGCAGCAACAAACATGCATGCTATTGGTGTGGGTCAAATACCCACTTGGCATCTAATACGGAATGACCTGCATTAGGCAAAATATGCAAGGGGTGTATAAAGACTGGACATTTTCTTAAGGCTTGCAGAACCTCTCGCACAAAAAAAGTATTTTCTATAGAAGAATCAAAGTCAGGGGAAGACTGCGATGAGAATGAATTGATAGAAAACATTGTATTACTTGTGTCCATCATCAACAGGGATGATACACTGAACCCAGAATCACTATCTTATCAAAGGACACTTACAATAATTTGGGAAGCAAAACTCTATTAGCAGCCAGAAGGATCATTTCAAGAGCCTTTGGTGGTAACAAAATAAAATTGGAAGAAGTGTTTAATGCAAGTTTGTCATTCAAGTTAACAAACATATTCACAAAAGTTTTTGTGCTAGACTACAAAGTCAAAATCCTGGGCTGGTTAGAACAACAAAAATTAAGAATGATGATTTATCCCATGTCAACCTCCTTATGTGTTCAGCGTCCAACAGGATGATATGGAAACAACTCTTGAGGAGTACAGAGAACAGTCAGTGAACAATTAGGGTGCCTAAAGAATTTAAAACATTTAATAATCTTAAGAACAGACACATGTCCTGTCAAACAACGTGTCTGGAATATTCCCTTGTCAGCCCGCACAGAAGTTAAATCCATTATAAAGGATTGGTGTAACAACGGCATCATTGAATCAATCAATGCATCTGAATGGCTATCACCTGTAGTCATTGCAAAAAAGAAGAATGACACTATACACTTATGCATTGACCTTCGCCAGCTCAACCGCCATATGCTTGCTGATTGTTAGCCCTTGCCTCTAGTAAATGAGATGATGATGACACAGGTCCAAGCTAAAATCTTCACAACTCTAGATTTAGCAAATACAATTGGAGGAAGGATCAAAAATTTAAACAGCATTCATCCCTCCCAAAGGAGCTTACCAGTTTGGCAGAATGCCTTTCGGTCTGTGTTTGGCATCTGCTGTCTTCTAACGTGTAATGAAACAGCTTTTCTCCAGCATGGAAGGTGTAGGGTCATAGAAGGGAGAGGAATGCCTAACAGCTAGGGCGGTCGAGCTCGAATCTGGGGAACTGTGTCCGAGTCTCGGCAATGACGCTGAACATCCTGGGATTCTTGGCAAATCACTTAATCTCCCCGTGCCTAACAAAGAATGAATGTGTCATCATGTAATGCAACTGGTACTATGTAAAGCGCTCTGATACCCGATTCGGGTCAAGTTCGCGCTATGTAAAACTCTGTAAAATAAAAAGATTTAAAAAACAATTCAACATAATATATTAATTTACAGCAAAACAAAGGAAGAACAGATATCAATGCTAAAGGAGGTCATGCAAAGGATTCAAGATAGCAGGCTCACTCTACAAAATGACAAATGTACATTTTTCAAAGGAACTGTAGAATACCTTATAGATAAACATGGTGTTCGGCCAAAGTCATCTTTGATATCTGCAATCTAAAGGTCTCTGACCCCAACTAACAAGGGGGAACATTTATTGTTCCAGAGTATGTGTTAATTACATTCTAAATTCATACAAAGCTACACTGTGAAGGTAGAATCACTTCGTAAACTGATATTAAAACACTGAATTTACCTAACAAGAAGTGTTAGAGCATAAAGGACATAGAAAGTTATGAGTTTATCATCCATATAGATCATAAGCCTCTGGTTAGTATTTTAGAAGGAAAAAGTTCTGGTAAAACCTACCTCAAGAATAGCAAAATTGGTGTGCAAGTTAAATGTGTACCAGATAAAGGTGGAACATATATCTGGCAGAGTGAATGTTTCGGTTGACTACCTGCCACAAGCCCCCTGTGATGATGAATTAGATTGTAATGAGACGGAGGATGATCACGATGTTCAACTGGTTGTTTGCTTGCTTGACTGTGATGATTCCACTGGCACCATTACTAAACAAGATTGGATGGAAGTCATTAGGGATGACAGTGAGTTTATAGAAATAAAAAAAACGTAATCAAGTAATGGTCCAAGAAAAGAGTCTGGATGAGGCAATGAGACCATATTGGAAAATAAAAAATGACGTCACTGTTGTCGATGACAGCAAAACAAACAAATGATGGACGGAATGCTGAATATGGTGTCATGGTGAGCAAAACAATGATGGATTTAACCCAGATCTGCGACTGAGGGTGAATGTTTGACAATGGTCAGCATTCTGTCCATCATCTTTTTGTATTGCTCCTGTTGTAAATGATGTTATTCTCCATGGTGACACCATGATTACATCCACATCTTTAAGGGGAAGGTTGATAGTCTTAGCACATGAAGGCCCTGTGGGAATGACAGGGACTAAACAACAACTAAGGGAAAGATAGACCATCCATGGATCATAATGTTGACATGTTTGTCAACCACTGTTCCATATGTGCCAAGGATGATAAAACCATGAAAACACACCAGTGCCCCATGACATTGATGGAATTACTCCAGGGTTCCTGGATAAAAGTCAGAATCTACTTTATTGGACCAATGAATGCCTTACCCTTAGACATGTGCCATGCCATTGTTGTGGTAGATTATGTCAGCAAATGGATTGAGGTCAGATTTGTATAACAACCCATCATGTTCAAAGTGATTGAATCCCTGAAGGAATTATTTTGTAGGGAAGGCATCCTGCGTCAGTAAGTCACTGACAATGGGGTGCAGATTGTGTCCCAAGAACTAGTTACATTAATGAGATTGCATGGCATAGAACATATACGGTCATCCTTGTTCCATTCCCAAAGCAATGGCCACGTCAAATGGGCCAATCGTCTAATTGAAGAAACCATTTAAATGCTTTTGTGGTTTCATATTCCCATTAAAGCGGCCCTTCGAACCAGACTATGGTCCTACCGCACTACTCCGCATGATACCACAGGTAGAACACCCCTTTGAGTTGCTCAGAGTGTAGAATTGGACCTCAGCTAGGCCTACCAGTGCAAGGGGTTCGCCCTTCTCTGCACAGAGTCCTCAGACCAATAGGAAGAAGTTGGCACAGAAACTGCAATAGAAAATTCAAAGTTTAATAAACCTCATGAGGTGGAACTACATTCACACAGCACCCTTCGGTATTGAATGAAGTAGCACACCGAACAGAAGGAGCATGGTCCTTTTATACCCACACAGGGGCTCAAAAGGAAGGCGGTACAAGTACAGAAGAAGGTTTTATGCACATATAAGGTCATATAGAAATGCACAGTCGACAAGTAGAAGGAGTTAACAGTTTGCCAATGCTAGTAAACACATCCTGACAGTTACATACTACTAACAGCTGCAAGGACAGCTGAAAATTCAACTGGGTATGTGCGAAGGTGGAAGATGCTAAATATAGTTCGTTTCTAGGCAGATTACAAGAGCAGTCAACACTGAGGGAGGACAGAGCATATGGTGAGCACGTGGCAGCACATGGCAAACAAAATGGCTGCCAGAAATACAAAATGGATTCCACAAAATGGACAAGATAGCCTCTAAATACAAGATGGATTCCACTAATGCTAATCCAATCGCTGCCAATTTACAACAGACGACCCTTTTAGCATTAGCTGAAGACATTCGTTCCTCTGGGGTAATCTAAATATGCATCCCGTACATCTATTAGCATTATTTCGGCCACCTCTTTATTCAACATTTGTTGGGCCTTTGTTTCTGCAACATTCCTTTTGACAGGTATACAGACAGAGATGCAAATGGAGCAAAGCATTGGACCACATTGGATACATACACAGCATGTAAAAAGTATCGTAATCATTACACACAGGATAGTCAGTAGCTTCCAGCCCCAAGCAGAAACAAGAGTCCAAAACCATCCAGCAAAAGTCCAAGTACCAGTCTCTGGATGAATTTCTGCAGCAATTTTATGCAGTTTTGATATTGCATCATATACTGAAGGTGAGTGATCCGGTATGAATACGCAACAGCTGCTACCGATGATGCGACATGCACCACCTCGATCAGCCAGAACCACATCTAGAACCATTCGGTTCTGGAGAGCTACAATCCATGCAATTTGCAGCTCCTCCGTAATGTTCCCAAGTGCCATAGCTGTCTGATTGGTAACAGCTTCCACAACTCTAGTAAATCGTCTTATTTTCCTACTGTTTAATGCAGCACCCTCAAAGAAGAACAAACCTAAATTAAAATCGACATATTGTTGCAGAGTGGTATCAGTTTGGTCTACTTCGTCAGCACTTATTGTCCTTTTGTATCTATTTCTAGAGATAGCGTCGAATAATTTAAGGTCCCGGTGGTATGATGCAGGTGCCAGAAACACAGGGGGCAAGAAAGGACACATAGCACACACTTGACCACCCAGCAGGTAGTTGATAATATCCTTGGCTACCATATATAAAGTAAGTATTATGTTAGGCCATAAAACTACTGTTGTGTACACCTTCAATAGTCAGAATAACAGTACATTCACTTTTCCCCACTGGAATTCTCCCAATACTGCTTATACATAGATCTGCTTTTGCTCTAGTAACAGAAATCACAAATTGTTCATTACTGGTAAAAGTTATCATATTTGTGAAGACATATGGTGTTGAAATATTGTCCGGTTGATACTCTTCCCAATCCCATTTGGTCCCTTTGGCTTGAGGATGACCATCTTTATCTTGGTAGCATACTTTATTAAGTCGAAAAAGAAGCCCGCCTACTGTACGTCTTCCAGATGCAAACAAAAGCGCATACCAAGCTTGACAAGAACCATTATGAGAAAAGGGAAGAGAAATAAAAGGTGTCCCTCCTTTCTTTTGATGTGCAGGTATCATCCCACACACCCAACAGTTGGTAGTATTTGTGGCATTATGAGTATGATGCAACATCTGGATAAAGGTATTATTTAAGTAGGATTGTCGATGCTTCTGCTCATGTTAGAGAAACGTAAAGTAGTGGTGTTCAACTGATACTGGAGTAGTGGCGATCAAAAGCTCTCGAGCAGGAGCCACTTTCTCAACGAACCAGGTTATTACTGCTACAGCCACCATAGCAACAACAAACCCTAGAGCACAAATGATCTTTCTCTTAGCAACAGTTGATCTCATTGTGGACATGATCAGCTTGTCGTTGAAAACAATCATTGGAGCTCTTATCCCTGGGCAGCCGTTGGTTTCTTCATTGAGGGTCAAGACAGGTGTCGCTACACTATACAGGACTGATCCCCCCCCCCCCCCTTGCCACATCGGCATTCCGTTTCACTAACCCAGGGCGGTTGCTCAACCAGTCTATTTCGAAGATGCAGGCTCTTTCCGTTGTCTCAGTTGGTATCGGGATACTCTAGGAATCGTGTGGTCCGGGAGACATCCTCAGGTTCGTCAGGTGATATGGCTTGGCCTCTCTCTGTATCCAGGATGTCCCGATGGTCGATCAAGGCAGCAGGATCCACCAAGGTAGACGGCACTTTCTTGCAGTGGGTGGAGTGCACCCAGTTCCTCCTGTTCGTCACTCGGTCCGCAGTTCTCGTTGAAAGGAGCACCTGCTCCGGGCCGCGCCACCTCGATTCCAAGCTGCTCGACCTCTGGAATGATCGGATCATCACCTGGTCTCCAGGTCGAAGTCCATGGCCTTCACCTGCAGACCTATCAGGAAGAGCTTCTCGACCCTGTTGATGAATAGAAATCAAACTGTCAGTCAATTGTGATAGGTAGTCACTCATCAATACACATGGTACATCATGTATGGGACGTGGTTTAGGAATTCCCCAAATGTTCATAGGCCTTCCAAACACCACCTCATATGGTGTAAGACCAGATCGCGAATGTGGCACTGATCTAATGGACAACAGTGCCAAAGGTAATGCGTCTGGCCAATTCAAGAATGTGGAAGCCAGCATTTTCGCCAGTTTCAATTTAAGTGTGGCGTTATACCTTTCCACTAGCCCTGCTGATTGTGGATGGAAAGCAGCATGAAATTTCTGCTTTATCCCTAATCCCTCCAGGACATATTCGACAACTTACCCAATAAAATGGGGTCCGTTATCACTCCATAAAAGTTTACAAACACCAAATCTAGGGAAGAATTCCTTCAAAAGTACCTTTGCTGTAGTGAGAGCTGCATTGTCCTTCGTAGGGTATGCCTCTATCCATTTACTGAAGGCACATACCACTACCAAAACATACTTTAAGTTGTTACAGCGCTCAAGCTGGATGTAATCCATTTGCAAAACTTCAAAAGGTGCGGTTGGCGTAGCAAACCCTCCTGTAGGGGTTCGTGTCCCTTTACCAGGATTATGCTGAAGACAAATCAGACAAGACTGCACCATCTTTTTAGCTGTGCCGGCAATTTCTGGATGCTCCCAAACTTGCGTGAGCAATTTCGTTATCGAGGAGGCTCCAACATGTGCCGGCCCATGTGCCATATGAATCATAGGTTGTAAATAGGCTGTAGGCAATCTCCACTTGCTCATCTCTTTATTCCTCCAACAGCCCTCATCGTCCAATGTTCCCTCCTTAGACCATTGCTCAATTTCTTCTGCAGAAGAAGATCTCTGCATATCTAGCACTTCCTGTCTGGTATTATGCCAGCGTTCAGCCTGTGACTTCAATAAATGTTCACAGATAAGTCAGTACTAAGTTCACACGCTCGTGTCAAAGCTATTAGCTCAGCTGCCTGAACTGACTTCTGTGGAATACGAGCTGTCTCAACTACCGTCTGAAGTGTTGTAATTGCATATGCAGCTGACGTTGTACCATCTGGTAACTTCAAACAGGACCCATCAACCCATAGTTCCCCATCAACACTTGAAAGGGGCGTGTCTTGCAAATGGACACGACCCTTTGTCTGTTCCTCAGTAAGGAATATACAATCATGAGACTCCTGTGACTGAGTCACCGGGTATGGCAACAAAGTGGCTGGGTTTAGTGTTGCACATCTCTTCAGTGTAATGTGAGGGGCCAACAATGTCAATTCGTATCCTGACAGACGAGCACTAGTTAAATGCTGCGTCTTCGTCTGATTTAAAAGGGCATCAACCGCATGGGGTACTAGCACCAACAGCTTATGTGACAAAACTATCCCTTCACTCTGACGTATTGACACAGCTGTTGCTGCAACTGAACGGAAGCATCCAGGTAACGCACGAGCAACAGGATCAAGTACTGATGAAAAATATGCACAGGGACGCTGTTTGTCACCGTGTGTCTGCACTAAAACTGACAATGCGCATCCATCTTTCTCATGTACATAGAGTGTAAAAGGCTTCGTATAATATGGAGTACCTAACACTGGTGCTGAACAAAGAGCTTGTCGTAACTGTTGGAAAGCAGTCTCACATTCATCTGTTCATGGTAGGGGCATTGGAGTATCTTTAGTCAAAAGTGCTAGCAAGGGTTTAACAATGTGTGAAAACCCTAATATCCATTGCCTACAAAAAGAAGTAAGACCAATGAATGCACGGACATCTTTCTGAGTACGGGGCACTGGTGTGTCTAAAATAGCTTGAATGCGATCTGGTGTGAGTGCACGTCCCTCCTTAGACAGAAGGTGACCTAAGTAGGTTACCTTCGGTCTACAATATTGCAATTTCTTTCGTGACACTTTGTGATGATGGGAAGCAAGAAAAGAAAGCAAGGACAAAGTACATTTTTTACACTATTCAGGGGTATCAGCTGCCAACAAGATGTCATCGACATATTGTAAAAGAGCCACACCTTCAGGCAAAACGAAAGAATCAAGTTGTCTTTTTAATGCTTGACTATAAATACTAGGACTCTCAGTATAGCCTTGAGGAACTCTACAAAATCTATACGATTGATTATTCAAAGTGAAACCGAACAAATATCGCCTATCAGGATGAATAGGGATCGAAAAGAAAGCATTTTTCAAGTCTATCACAGAGAATGTAGTTGCTGTCAGAGGAACCAAAGTAACAAGTGTCGTTATGTCAGAAACCACAGGGTATTGTGGTACTACAATCTTGTTAACTTCTCGCAAATCAATAATGAATCGGTAAATCCTAGTGTCAGTATCTTTTTTCAGAATAGGAAGAATCGGACTGTTACAAACATTGTAAGGAACTTCCTCAACAACCCCCACTTCAATGAGATCATGGACAATACGTATGAGTGCTTCTTCGCCTTCCTGTGAAATTTTGTATTGAGGCAAACATGGCAGCACAGCGCCCTCCTTGACACTAATATGTACTGGTGGAATAACAATTTGCCCTACATCAGTGTCTAAAGTAGCCCACAAAGTACTAGGGAGTGAAGCTAATGCAATATCCTCTTTAACAAGACAAGCTCCCTCCGTCACAGGATGGTTGTCATTCAAGATAACACGTACACCTTCTGGAGAACATCGTATCGTAGCCCTGAAATACTTGAGCATATCAAGAACCACAATATTGTCTGGTGTATTCGGGGAAAGCAAAAATGGACATGGAGCAGTAAATTTATCCATATGGAATGCAAGTGGTTGTGACAGTGGGCTAAGTGAAGGGGTTCCATCGAAACCTATCGATGCAATGGTTAAGCCAGACAGGGGAGCCCTTGGAACCAATTGTTTAGACAAGGCGCTACGAGTAGCTCCTGTATCAACCAGAAACTGATCAGTAGAACCCAAAACATGTGCTGTAACATAGGGACCCCTCTGATCTACTGGAACTTCAACTGGTTCCTTACCCCATCCTAGGCAATCCTATGCATAAGCAGAATCTTGTAAATCAGACGGCACATAGTCGGACATTTGATATTGGTTCCTGCTATCAAAAGTGTTAAACCCATCCTGCCCATGTATATTAGCATCAAACCTAGCACGATCACCTGTGCTTCCTCTAGGCCCTGAATATCCTGAACGATTTCTCATTTGTCCCCGACCCCGTGGACACTGCTGAGCACGCAGTGCTGGACAATCGGAAGCCCAATGCCCAAATTTCTTACAGTACGCGCACTGGTCAACAGACAAATTCGTACGAGTATAAGAAGGGAAAGACGAACCATAAGATCCATGTCCACCTCTATCACTACCTCTAAAAGGTAGACCATAAGCCTGAGCCAACATAACCTTTGTTTTTAATTCTTTAGTCTTCTTACCCTCATTACCCTATGCTTCTAATTCCTGGCGTTCATAATACTGAGCCATAGTCAAGAGAGAAACCGGAGAAGAGGTAGTCCATGAACTCTCACTGGCTTTTAGGCGACTAGCTATTCCTGGCAACAGGTTTGCGACATATTTATCGACAAACAGAGGTCTGCCCGTGTCATCTGTCAATGACTGGCCACTAAAATCGTGGAAAGCTTCTTCAAAGCGTGTAAAGAAATCAGAGACCGACTCATCTGCCTTTTGCTTAAAAGACGCTAAAACAGTCCAATCTATCTTTTTAGGGGGAATAATCGTTTTTAACTTAACTAATATAGCTGCGGGAAGATCTAAAATTAACTGACATGGCTTCTGAGCGGGTTCCCTTTCTACACCCATTTGTTCTAAGTCTTTCCATAACGCCCCAAAAGATGCACGATCATCAATTTTACGAACAGTTCTCCACAAATCAGGCGGTAATATCAATCCGAAAAATAAATCAATATCAGGCAAGGTCATAGTACAAGAGCTAATAGCACCCTCAACTTCCTCATAAAAAGCGGCTGGATTTTTCCGCGGATCAGGCAATGCAGTTTTAAGTGCCATGACATCCGTCCTATTCCAAGGAGTGTAAACCCAATTATAAATAAAATAACCCTTTGCATCGATAGAAGCCTTATCATCACTTGTCCACAGTCCTTTAGGAGGAACATACAAAGGCGCAGCCTCCCGCATAGGTTTCGCATGAACTATCATAGTCTTATCTGTTGCGAAGATAGAAGCTTGTGCCATGCCGATCTGAGATGTCTGTGCAGCTACGTCTGCAGCCTTTTTCTCCTCTTGCAAACAGACTGCATCAACACGCAGTTTAACCAAACTCCTGTATCAGTCACCTGGGAGAAAACAAAAAGACCATCGCACATTTGCTTACAATTATCTGCTACATCGTCGGGCTCCAACTCCTCAGAATATTTCCTAAACAGCTCAAGGACCTCTGCGGCAAACACCTCAGTAAAATACAGCTGCTCCCTTTCCTGCCACCCTTTCATACTATCTAGAAGTTCAGAGGCGGGGGCAGTGCTACAAACTGCTTTACGAGCAGCAGATCTAAGCTGGGACGCACGCTCAGCGGTCAACATAGAACAAGTTTCTCGTGCTTTGTGTTCCTCCGAACCAGAGTCCTCATCTGACTCATGAGGGGCAGAAGGAACAGTATACGGAGGTGGAGGACGATCTAATAATAAGAAATCATCTTGTTGTTTATTAAGTAGAGGATAAAGGGACCGCTGAACAGCGTATTGGCCAGTTACCTGTAAATTGCGCTCCCTATCTTCTCTCTCTTTTAACTCTTTTATTTCTTTGTTTTTCAACCCTAATGCTTTCGCATAAATGTTCTTTCGCTGTTCTTTTTCAATCAAGGCTTGCTCACGCTTCATTCGTTCACGCACTTCTTTCTCCCACATTCGTACACAGTCAAACATATCTTGCCTAGTCTTTCGCTTAAACATACATTGTTCCACATACTCAATCTTTCGTAAATCAAATGACCCATGCATAGGCCAACGCAACTCAGAATCCTTACGAGTGTATTTATTCCATAATGTGCTGTACATTATAGAAGAAAGACCATACTTAATATACATATCCCTATTAGGTGTCCCCTCCGGGGGGGGGGGGGCGGTTGTGTTTCATCGAGTCTCAAACTAGTACCACTACAAAAGCAACACATCCTACGGTGTGCTAAAAACAGGCATGCCAAAAATAGTGCAGAATATGCAGTATTATAATCAAAGTAGCACTTAAGGTACCTTTAATAGGCTTAATCCTGGACTCCTCCCTCTCGATGACCAGACAAGTCAACGCCGTCTCGTCTTCATGCTTCAACACCCTGCGCATGCTTCGAAAGATCTTCCGGTGGAGCCCCACCGAGACCAGGAAGACGGTCACCCAGGCCCTCGTCACCAGTCGGCTGGACTACGGGAACGCCCTCTACGCCGGCACCGCCGCCAAACTCCAGAAGAAACTCCAACGGATCCAGAACGCCTCAGCACGACTCATCCTGGACATCCCCCGACACAGCCACATCTCCGGACACCTGAGAGACCTGCACTGGCTCCCCGTCAACAAAAGAATCACGTTCCGACTCCTCACCCACGCACACAAGGCCCTCCACGACCTGGGCCCCAAGTTCCTCAACAGCCGCCTGACCTTCCACAAGCCCACCCGCCAGCTCCGCTCCGCCAGCCTCGCTCTCGCCACCGTCCCCCGCATCCGCAGAGCCACCGCCGGAGGAAGATCCTTCTCCTACCTGGCAGCCAAGACATGGAACTCCCTCCCCATCCACCTCCGGACAACGCAAGACCATCTCGCCTTCAGGAAGCAACTCAAGACCTGGCTGTTCGAGCAGTAGCGTTCAAAGCCCCCCCCCCCCAGCACCTTGAGACCCTCCGGGTGAGCAGTGCGCTATACAAATGCCTATGATTGATTGATTGATTGATAATACGATGTGCCGTTCAAATCAATTCAGATAGAGAAAATTCTCTCATTACCTGCCTATATAAATTGCAATTTATATATGAATCTCATAGAAATCCAAGTTGGCCAACACAAATTCCAAAATACAAAAGCCGCAGTAAGTGTTACTAAACTACCTTACCAATCCCAGGCATAAAAACCAACAGCAAGCGCCGCAGAACGACTCTTACCAATCACTTGGTGTCCAGGTTCCAACTGCCAAGTTCTAAAATCGACCAAATGGTCACTGCACGGCGAATCAACAGAAGAGATCTCAGTCGAGGACCGGCACCACCTGGATGGTCAGATCAGAAAGAAAGGAAAAACGCCGTGGTTGCCAAGACTCGGGTCTCATCGGGCAGCGATCGCGTCCAGAGCGAGATTCCAATCCTTCGTCGCGACCAATCCTTCGGGCATCCGAGTCGCCGATGAGTCCCACGTGTCGGGTGCCAATTTGTAGAAGTGGACCTCAGCTAGGCCTACCGGTGCAAGGGGTTCCTCCTTCTCTGCACAGAGTCCTAAGACCAATAGGAAGAAGTTGGCACAGAAACTGGAATAGAAAATACAAAGTTTAATAAACCTCATGAGGTGGAACTACATTCACACAGCACCCATCGGTATTGAATGAAGTAGCACACCGAACAGAACGAGCATGGTCCTTTTACCCACACGGGGGTTCAAAAAGAAGGCGGTACAAGTACAGAAGAAGGTTTTATGCACATATAAGGTCATATAGAAATGCACAGTCGACAAGTAGGAGGAGTTAACAGTTTGCCAATGCTAGTAAACACATCCTGACAGTTACATACTACTAACAGCTGCAAGGACAGCTGAAAACTCAACTGGGCATGTGCGAAGGTGGAAGATGCTAAATATAGTTCGTTTCTAGGCAGATTACAAGAGCAGTCAACACTGAGGGAGGGCAGAGCACATGGTGAGCACGTGGCAGCACATGGCAAACAAAATGGCTGCCAGAAATACAAAATGGATTCCACAAAATGGACAAGAAAGCCTCTAAATACAAGATGGATTCTGCTAATGCTAATCCAATCGCTGCCAATTTACAACAAGAGGTACAGAGAGGCCATTATACAGTTGCAACCATACTGGTCATTACCATGGAATAATTGGGAGAATGAGAACATGAAAAAAAAGACCAAAATGAGAAGTTTAGTAGATAAGTGCCAAAAGCACATGCACAGCAACTACGATGCTAGAAATGCAGTAAAAAGAATGAGTGTGTGTGCAGGTGACATGGTAAGAGTGAAATATCCTAAAAAACTAGCGAACATGAGCAGGTACAGTGAACCAAAGTGTGTGGCTAAAACCAAAGGCACTACTGTCTTACTAGACAATGGCCAGTGGTAGAATGGATCAAATGTTGTCAGCAATAGGACTCCAGAACCAGTATACAATGGTGAAACCAATCAAAGTAATGTACCAAGGTTAGTTGAAAATGCCAAAAACAGAGAACATGTAAAGCATATGATAATACTACTACCAGCAAAAATTCTGCAGATGTATCTTCATCCACAAATGCAACCAATTCAAGTGGTACTGTTTTGATCAGAAGAACAATTGTTCCACCTATCAGATTCGAAGATTATGTTTTTGACTTATTTTTGATAAAAGGGAAAATATGTAATATTCTGTAAACTCATCCCATGCGTTTTTGTCTAAATAACCCATGCATCTTTTCCCTTTCTGTCCATCCATGTGTGTGTGCTCATGGCTAATGCCACGTGCTGGTTTTAGAATGTAGAAGAAAGGCAGGAGGCACGGGGAATGTTAACGGCAACGCTTATGAATAAAGACGTGTTTACTGTTCTCTCTCGCCTCCTCATTACTACACGGCCTTCCACCAAGGTGGTGCACTACCTAAACCAGAGGCTGAGACAGTCTTTGGATATGGATGTACGCAACAAATTGTGAACAAAATGCCTGAGGCCCTCCACAGAGGGTAAGGTCGCAACCACTTGTTACCTAAATACCACAATTGTAACATTCATGGGTAAGCTTATTAAAGGCCACAAGAGGGATATAGATAGTTCATGGCGTTTATGCCAAGATAAGCTCCTCAATATAACTTGACCTATTACTAAAATATTAGAAATGGAAGAGGCCGCCAAGCAGATGAGCAACAGCAATGACCTGGAAATTCTTTTAAATTCTTTTGGGTTGAGCCTGTCAAGCAATCTGTAGTTGGGTATAGCCATTGGTGACCTGCCTACAGGGATAAGATGCTCAATTCTATTTAGACTGGATCCAAAATTGGGTGAGTTGGCCTCTACAAAGGTAGGTCCTGAGGTGAAAGGGAACCTTTCTGTGGTTGTCTTCGTTAAGTAATTCATGGGGTCTTTATTGCGCTGGATAAATAAATCACAATCCTCTCTTAAAAAAGTTTTCAACCACAAAGTTTAGGATTGGCCAGACGTGGACAGGGCTCCTCCTCCGGCTGCTTATTCACTTAAGGGTTCCAGAGGGGACCAAGGTCCCAAATGCTTGGCATGGGCAGACCAAATGAGTTACCCACTTTTCTTTCCCATCAGAAACAAATTTAATAGAGAACGCAAAGTCAGAGGGGGTGGCAGAGAAGCCAGGCATGGATACAGTGTTCTTCCCTAGGAAAACTGGGGGGCAGGATGGCAGAGTACCTGAGCAAATGTGAGGATATTTCTTTGGATGCATAGGTCTGACAAAGAGTTCAAGGGTTCTAGATCGAGTTTTGGGGAACTCCGAGATAAGAGACAAGACCTCATCCACTTACTTTCCCAATAAGGTATGAAGTATTATGAGATTTGGAGGTTCAAGCTCTATCTAGAGAGCAAAGGTTGAAATAAAAAAAGGTTTTCTCCATCCAAGAGGAAGTTTAAGAAATATCTTTGTAGTAGAAAAGTAAGACAACGTTTTTTGCCTAGTAAAAATTCTGAGAGAGTTCAATGGTTGGCTGATTTACAGGCACTTCAGGATTGCGCCTTTGCTTTGTGCAGGTCCGGAAGTCAGACTCAGGTCTCTTCTTTGTCCTTGGCTACAAGTCGATCAAATCAGAGGTTCTGGTGTTGTAATTCCATATAGGTACCCTAATATAGGCTCAGGTAACATCATAACCCTTCACCTATATTCTCCCCTACATTACATACATAACGGTTCTTAGGGACTGACCTTTTACTTAGATACGACACTGCACACAGAGTGTGCAATTTTCCCTGGTAAAAGCCTCATACATTATTCATGAGGATTCTTGGAGGCACAGCGGGACTACCATCTCCTGTAGAATATCTATGTACAAAGTTCATTCCTGACGTTATCCTAAGTCCAACAAAGAAATACAGTGAGGTAGAACCCCCAGGGAGACCTATGGGTATATATACATCACATCTTGATAAGACAGGCAAAGGAGACCATGACTTTCCGGCTACGACACACTGACCAAAGACACTGAGGTTCCTGCATGCAGATGCTCCAGCTCGCAGTGGTCTAACATCCCTTGTGGGGTGTCCAATTCGAGACCAAGACGGGGTCCCACAGTCTCTCAATCCAGGTAATGAGGTTGACTTTACCTTAGAGGGATTCCTGGCTGAACACTTACACATATGCTAGGTACACTTAGGTACATCTAGTTAGGAAGGCATCGTAGGAGTACGCACTTTTATTATGATGTATTTTATATACTCTTATGTAATCGTGATTATTGCAAGATGGTAGAGCTCTATCATCCTTTTACTTTCATAGTGCTTCTAATCATTTATATCGGTTACTGTCTAGTGGTTGTTGCAGCTCATCTATTTTACACTAGAATAACGACTGTTCAATAAGTGCCAATTGAAAATCGTCCAGACCGTTTATTTTGTGTATCTCTCTGAGACTTAGTGAGCACGAGTGACTGAGCGAAAAGTAGTACACTATTTCCAGGGTCCTGAGGGATCAGGGTTGTCTTGTTCGAAGGTTGGCAAGAACTATTCTCTCCTTGGTAAGAGAAGATTCTAGTGGCTAGCTGATACAAAAAGACCAACATGCCTGGTGGGCGTGTTTGGATTCGGTCTGACACCAATCCTACAGTGTATGTCGTCCCAACGCGCAGATCCTGTATAGGTTTTTTAGGAACTACACGACATGGCGCCACCAATGTTGGTTGGGTATGTATTTAACAGTCAAAACGGAGTAGTTCAGTCATACTATTCTCAGAGACCCCTACTCGCATTTCCCCAGAGACGTCTGGAGTGGGAGGGTACAAAATCTGCCACTGCTGAGTAGGAAAAATCCTACTTATTGGCTGTTGGTTAATCAAGCTTGAAGGACACATTGTTCCTAAATTGTGCATAACACCTTATCTTACTTCCCTTGGAAAGCTCTTCTTGACTAAAACAATGACTGAGCCAGTAGATAACTTAGTACAAGATCTAAACCTCTCAGCCGGAGAAAAAGATGCAGATACAATTCACATTGCAGAAAATTTTAGGAATGCCGTCACCATAAAACTAGGTGCACATGGTTTAACAGCCAGGGTTGGACAAGTAACATTCGTGATTGAGGCACATGAATCATTTAGAACAGAGGTATTCTATTCATGGGTTACATTCCCAGTTACAAATACAATAACAAAGACATTTCATTACTACACAGAAGATGAAATACCGGACGAATATTGTCCCTATGAGGACAATGAATTTCCCCTAACTTACCAGGAACACTCATACTAGTTTAAAGGCGCCCTCCCCCATACAAGAAATAGAGTAAGACTAGGTCCGCTCGAAAGAGACAGAGCAACATTGCCGGAATTAGCGGCTTACACACCACATTCTGACATTGAAATAATGCCAGCAGGAGACTTACTTACACTTCAAAAGAACTAATAAAACTGTACAGAAATATGACACAGTTCGTGATGAGGATTCTCACAGCTCAGCCAGCAACGGCTACAACAGGTCCAATTCAGAATTCAGTAACTAAAATAACACCACAAACGTTACACACAGTAATGGGTAAAATGCCCGCAAAACTTGAACAGACGACATTCTGGGTAGCTCAAAAAATAACACAGCTGGAAGCAGTATTCCCCGAATACAATCCCATTTGAAAAACACAGAATGTTAACAATCTGCTTGCCATGGGGATAACATCGCAAATAGAGGATTGTACTTCTTGGGGTACAGTTTTCGCTGCCATATATACCAGAACTCATGGTATCCCGTCGGTTGCAGTAATACCAGATGTATTAAGACAAATACAGAATGAGCACGGAGAAGAACCTGCTCTAAATTTAGGGATGAAATTACTTGGTAATTTTGCCCAGGTATCAGCTAGAATAGCAAATATAAAGGGGGATGCAGCATCATTAGCAATCCGTCAACGCCTAAGGGAGTTCAGTCCTTTACAACAGAAACATGAATTACCCAAAATAGTTGAGACTGGGGGGAAAAGCAGTAAATCCTCAGCTGAAGGGTGGTCCAGAAAAGGAAACCTTCAAGCAGGCACCTGCTTCTTCGAAGAAGAAGTGGGACAATAACAAAAAGCAAAAGAATAAAGAAAATAGATCTCAATCCAGAGGTAGGTCTCCTCCACAGGTGCCCTCCGAAAGGAGGTATAACCCTATGACTAGGGACAATATTAGAATACCTGACAGGTATCAGAATACAGATACACGTTCCTCTTGTTTCTTTCAGGGTTCAACGAAAAACTCAGAGAGGAAAGGACTGTCAGACAGACAAGAAGAGCGTACAAAGTCCAGAGACAAGCAACACGCTCCAGAGTATACTTCCAAAAAAGAAGACAAACCAAAAACAAAACCTCAATTCAAAAAGAAAAAAGTTGCAGGTCTAAAGATCAGACATGCCCAGAATTATTAGGACTCAACTACTGAACCAGGAATGGGCTCTGATGATGCTAGACAGTGCGGCAGAAGTAACACTAGCTCACCAGAACCCGGTTGGAATTTCTGGTGACAGAGGACTTGAATGATTATATCACGGTGGAAACACCTGATACTAGGGTAAGCGGCCCACATTAGTTATATGAAATAACACTCCAGATGGAAGGGGACAAGCCCAGGAAAGTTAGAAGTCTCTTTTGGGAGAACTTGACGTTTGGCTATGACATTCTTTTAGTTGAACAAGATCAGCCACCAGCCTTGCTTATGGATTGCCCTAGGGGGGAAATAGCAATTTTGACAGCCTTTTCTGACCCTGTTCCCAAGTACCTAAAATACACATACGCATGGGAGTGGGTGGTAGCCCTAGCGTCTGCATTATATCAAAACCATGTTGGATGGGATGAGGGTTCAACCCACCACATAATACCATTGAAAAGTTCTCCTACTCCACAGGAGTCAGTATCCAATAAAGCAAGGAGCTAAAATGCAGGTCAGAGAGATCTTAGATCAACTTGAATACCAAGGGGTGATTGAAACTTGCAACTCTCAAATGAATAATACTTAGTTTCCCGTAATGAAACCTGACAACTCATATAGTCTAATTTTGGATTACAGACATCTAAATACTTGCACAAAAACATTTGCAGTACAAAATGCACACAGTGCCGCATTAATGAATAACATTGTGCAAAAAAAATACAAAACCACTTTTGACATCTCAAATGGATTCTTCTGCCAAAATATAGTGCCTGAATGCAGGTATTTAACAGCATTCTCTGAGTTAGGCTCCCAGGGTCACTTCCCGTCGATTCCCCCAGGGGTATTTGAACAGCCCGGGGTTGTTCTCAGCCAGAGTAACTGAATGAAGAGGCATTGTCCAATGTGGATGATATTTATCTAACGGATGATGGCCTGGAGGAACACTTGACCAGAGAGAACACCATAATATTGGGATTCGCCTTTGAAGGCTCTAAATTTAATTTTAAGAAATCAAAGATAGCCCACCTCAATGTCCTACTTCTGGAATATGAGCTCTCAAGTGAAGGAAAAAGCTTAGCAGCTAACTTTTTAGAAAAGTGCGGGCTGCTCCAACCTCCAAAATCATTGAAAAATGTACAGTCAATCCTGGGATTCCTGAATTTTGGCAGAACATACATTTTGAATTACGCAGAAAGGGTTAAACCTTTCTACGATCTAATAAGACCTGACTTTTCAGTTAGGCGATGGACACAGGAAAACACAGATATCATACATTCCCTACAAGCCGACATGATAGCGTCTAAGCATTTAAAAACACACATGAATGTCCACAACCTTGTGATCTGTATAGTTGTGGGTCAATCAGGGTACACCTACCTAACATACAATAAAGGTGAAACAGTACCAATAGCATACAAGTCACATTTGTACACAAATGCTGAGATGCGTTTCCTATCAACAGAAAAATTCGGACAGCGGTGCAGACTGCTGTAGTGAGAGAAAGAGCACTGGCTCAGGGGAAACAAATAATTGTTGTGACTTCAGTACCGTCCTTAGAGGCTGCGACAAAGGCAAGCGCCGCTAACGCAAAAACTTTACATCCAAGATGAATACAATGGGCTAATTCTCTCACTGCAACAGACTTGGAATACAGGTACGACCGAAGTCTAAAAACACAAGCATTCCTGCAATACAAACAAGAATATGCTCTCCCATATGAAATAAGGCCCCTAGATCAGTATGAATACATAATTTACACTGACGGATCTGCACAGCTGGCCACTGGAAGTAAACAACAATACAGCGTTGCATGCACAATCGTTAAAGGACTCATGCAGGATGGAAAATTTCATCCAAGTTGTAAAAAAACACAGTCTCTAGGAGATTGCACGGCGCAGCTAGCAGAGTTAAAAGCTCTATTACTGGCACTGGTAAATATGGATCGAGAATTCCCCACACTAATTGTGTGTGATTCGTTTTACTGTTTACAGTCGTACAATGAGCACTTACATCACTGGGGTCAAAAGGGGTTCAAAGATGCAAAAGATGGCACAATTAAGCACAAAACGCTATGGGGACAGGTAATGGAGTTGAAACAAGAGCTCACGTGATACACACACTGAGTCATCAACGTGATGGCGTTCATGTTGAAGGGAATTCATTGGCTGATGAAGCCGCAAAGGGAGCTGTATGCACGGCTTCCGTAGCTGCAATCTCTTGTTCAAAAACGAGATTAGACAGTAAGATTATAGTTGCAATTATTGCTACATGCACTAAATTGACAGTTCCGAAAAGATTTCCACTCAAGTACTCCTACAAGTTAGATGCAAACAATGTTCCATTTGCTCAGATTCCTGGAGTGGGGGATAGAGTAATACCAAATATGGATCGCAGATTAGGCTTAATATTAGCTGCACACGAGGGTTTGGGTTCCGTGCATGCAGGAGTTACGGCGACTGTCTCCTTGCTGAAACAACGCTATTGGTGGCCAGGATTAACAAAGCAGACTAAAGATTATGTCTTGAATTGCGTCAGCAGATGAAAGGCTCCACCATACCACCTCTAGTGCAGACACCATTATTAATATCAGACAAACCACTAGTGTGTGTTTATTTGGACCACTGCAGCCCCTTCCAAACAGATGGGGCTTACAGGTATATCATGGTTGCGGTGGATTCCTGCTTAAGATTCCTATGGGTGTGGCCCCACCGCTCGGCTCACGCTCGAAAGATTTGTGAGTCTTTATAGGGACATACGCAATTGGCACATTACATTCTGACCTTGGCCCCGTGTTTAGAATTCAGGCTTACAAGGAAGCCATGGGAGGTTTGGGTGTAGCATTGCGCTACTCCTCTCTGTACCATCCCGAGGGAAATGTGGTTGTGGAGAGGAAAAACCGGGACTTAAAATCTTAACACCTAGAGTATTAGATTCAGGTGGTAGTTGGCTTAAACATTTATATGGAGTACAAAGAGCCTTGAACAACATGCCAAGAAGTTCTCTAGAGGGTGTCACTCCTTATGAGGTCCTTTTTTGCGACAAGAATGTGGGTACCTGATCTTGATTGTGAAGGCACAGTGGCGGACGAGAAACCTTTTGACATCCATAAACGTTAGGCTGTTTTACAGGATCTAAATGAATCCAGGGCACTACAAAGCAATGTCCAGGTAAAGACGACTGCCACTGGTGAAGTCAACACAGTCACGACAAGACCTGTCCGGGTCCCAAAAGTTGGGGATCTGGTCAGAAAAAAAACAGCGGACAAAAAAGAATTTGGGCCATCATACAGAAAGCCTGTACCTGTCCTGTCCGTTGAAGGAACAAGAAGTGTACTTCTGCCGCCTCTTGTCGGGAAAAAATAGAAAATGTTTGTCTCCATTGATCTGATAAAACCACACTATGTGGCCGATACTGAATAGTAGGCCTCGTGGACTCCTGAGTAGCCGACGCCCTCCTCACGCTACTATACAAGAAGTTCAAACAGAAAGACTCATCACGTTCGAAGAGTCCCCAACACGGAATGATGGACTATGCAATAATGCCATGGAACTCGTTCCTCTTGAAAATGAAGTTCAAACTCCAAAATCAAATTGAAAGACAAATTTCTATTCGAACAAACACTGATGTCTACATCAGCATGCCTAAACAAGAGCCATCTACAAGTTCAACAAAACCTGCGGAAGTACCAAAAATAGATCAAACTGCATCTGGTTATTTCATCGACTTAGATGCGTTTTCATTGGATCCAAGTGAACCTGAAACGTTGCCAGCCCAAAAAACACGTCACCAGCAACTCAAAGACTTTCTCATCTTTCTTAAACAGACATACCTGGTATCACCTTGGATAGAACTTTGGGTAATCACCGGGATACTGTTGCTTCTTTTCTGGATAGGCTTAGTAACTGTTTTTAGCATGCTTATTAATGGAACTTATCTTAGACAAAGCTCTGCAGCATCAAAAGTTAATCCGATACTGAAACCTCACCTTTCATCATATCATGAACAAAGAGACTTGTCATCAGTGAACATAACAGCAGTTCCTATACCTGATGGTATAGTGTGGGACAAGGTTGATTACGATATAGTTGGTCCGACAGAACTTTTAAAAATACCACATTTATTTAAAATATCCTTAACCCCTTCGGTGCTCATGACGGAACGGTTCCGTCATGAGCCACGGTTGAGCTGTGCTCATGACGGAACCGTTCCGTCATGACCACGCCCGCGCAAGATTCCGTCAGCACAGCGGCGGAATTTGCGCAGCATGGAAGGGGTTAAATTATATAATTACCTCCAGTACATTCTCCGATGATTGGGATTATGAAACTGTGAATAATATGTTGTCTGATTTAGAACAATCTGCCGCCTTTTCTAATAATGAAATATTGAAAGACACATCAAATTTCAACACAATGTATTGTTATCAACATTATGGTCATAATTGTTTACACAAATCTGCTAATCCCAGAATTCTTTTTACATATCAGTGGGAGCATTGCCCTACACCACCGAAAAGTAGTTCAAAAACATTCGCACAGAAATTTTCATATTTTTCAGGGCTTAACATGTCCGACCCAGCCTCATATTATTATAAGGTTGCACCGACATCAGCACAGAAAAATATGTTGACAAACACCAAACAGATTTACTCTGCTTCCTTTATTACCCAGTTGTCTGAAGAAGGTTTTGATTTATGGAAAGACACAATAGACACTAAATCAGTCTGGGGTTCTAGAGACTGGCAAGTCCAGGGAACAGAAGTGCTATTTAGAGCATGGCTCAATACTCCGCAGATTATGTTTCTGAATGATACTGTGCAACAAACTACCTGTCTTGGAATAGCCAAGAATAAGGATTTGAACGCACCTCGGATTCCAACACCATCACATACGGAGGGTAACCTTACATCACAAGAAGGGATTACGCTAGAGGACATCAAGCAATACAATATATTAGACCCCAATTGGAAGGGATGGTTGGTTTGGCCCACAGACACTAATAGATGTCAGGAAAGATTTAAAGGTACAACCAAAGGGTTCAGTATCCACAGGCCAGATCCACGCTATGTACAGAGAGAACATCCGGGGTAGTGACCAATGTTTCCTCTAATTTTTTTCCTCTGTGTGCGGCAGTGTAAGGTCTCTGTGCGCTGCAACCAAAGCTATGTGCACTGGGAGCCAGACCGCGTGTGTGTGCTGCAATTAACATGAATACTCCAGCCCTGCCAAGTAGCACGCATTAGGCGTGGTCCGCAACACCACACTAAAATACATTAATCATGCATTTTTAGCACCTTGACAATGCCTGTGTAATAGGAGTCAGTGATCGTGAGTCTTGGGGCTGAATTTACAGCAGTGCAGCAAGTGTTGGGCATACGGTGCTATGGGTAGGACACTGGAAAATGGAATGAGGGGCTTCCTGCTTGCATCATTGTTTCAAGTAAGCATTTTACGTCCTGCCCGATTACTCAGCTCTGATGTTGTGAGGCTGAGCGTGGGAAGCGCTGTACTGCGCATGTCTGCTTTGGAGAGGGATCCTGGTGAACGCTGTACGCACTCAAAGGTAAAAGCATGTGACTTGCGCACGAGGCCCCAGTAGCCCTGTCTGGCGTCAGGCACCGACAGGTGTGCATTGGCACATGTGCCCCATGGATCCCAGGTCCAACGTGAGAAGAGGGGAGGGTGCGGCTCGCGCCCACAGGCCGTGCACCGGCAGCAGCTCAGATGTGAACAGGTAACCTCGGAAAGCAGGCTTCCATCTGTGAGGGACCAATGTAAGGGCTGCTGCATGCACAGGAACGATGAGGGGAATGCAGGTTTGTAAAGAAAGGTTCAACTTTAAATACAACAATATGTGTATCCACAGGAATGCTGAGGGGGATATGCAGATTTGTACAGCATTGTACTTTAAATACAACAATATGTGCATGCAGAGGAACATCTGAATGTCGGGTTTCGTCTATGCACAGTATAATGCCATAGCATACCGGGGAAGGGGATACACAGCAGAACTGAAGCATTGCACATGCGCAGCTTGTTTGTTGCTGTGTCTTCTTTATGCTGAAGGCCCAGAGCTGCCCTGCTCAGCGATGCTGCATGTGACGCCTCACTATGGCCGAGGCCGTTAGCAACACCGGAGTGTGGCAGAGAGACTATAGGAATTTATAGGATTAGAGCAGGGGAGCTGAGGGTGAGGCCTGATGTCTCATACTCCCACCCACAGATCCCAGAGAAGGCGCTTTCAGCCTGCCACTCCACTGCACTTGTGTTGTGTGTGTGTCTGTCAGTCTCAGTGCTGTTCGTCCTCTCCACCCCCTTTTGGCCGGGCATTCTTCGGTGCCTTGTCTCGCCAGGGTGCACAGTCACCGGTGACGCCGAGATCTGCACGAGGAGATGTGCCGGGGTCCCAATGTAAAGAGTGAAATAACACCCACAGCTGGCGCTGAGCCCTTCCCAGCCCTGTGTGATGGTGTCACTGCACCTGCTGCACCTCTGGTAGCTCCGCCCCCTGACATAAATACAGTAAATGTTCCCATTTCCGGGACACCTATTCACTGCCTGCACTCCTAGGAGCTATCCTTCTCTGGCAAATAAGACCAGCCTCTCTCTGATACCTCCCTGTCCAGAGCTGACAGGGACTCCGAGTTATCACAGAGTTGTTCTTCTCTGGTGAAGGAGGGGTCTGCACAGGACAAGCAGGGCACACACTGCACAAATATCCTCACAGGACCCGGGCGGGATCTGTGTGGATCCTCCCCCATGCCCAATCCCCCCGCCCCCGAAGCAGCTGTTAATACCACCTTTATTAAAGCAACTCCTCTGTAGTTTTCAGGTAGGCTCCATTTGCCTTTCATTTGGAATTACTTTTAAAGACTAAAACAGCAAGAAGGTTTTGCGGTTTTCAATGTGAGAAAGATGGTAACTACTTGTCTTTTGTGATGGCGATAACATTTTGAGAAAAGAGTGGACAAATGGTGCATTTTCAGGTAAATTTGAGAAAACAAGGTTAATAAAGCAATTTTGAAAGTGCAGTTATTACATCAATGAAGAGATGTCATATAACATAGGTAGCTGCTTATTCAGTATAACCACAGAGCTTCATAGCATTGGTGGAGTATTGGGGGGTAGGGCGGGCGGGGGTGTGGGTCAAAGCATAACGAAGTGCACCTGGCTAGCAGATTGGCGATTTTTGTCAATGATGTGTGTTATTACAAAGCAAAACAATACCACCTTTCTCATGTGACAGAAATTGTTATTGTGTCCCAGAATGGGATGTTGAGTGGACCAGGAAGCATTGCCACCAGACAGTTACCCTGCACCCCTGCCCTGGCTGGCACGTGAAGGAGAAACATAACGTGTTGATCTGATGGTGGCACAGAGTGGGCAGTGGCTCGACATGAAACAGCGGAGGAAGGGGAGGGCGGACTTCCTGTCTGTGCCCAGACTAGACACCCTCAAACCCCCAACCTGGATGGAACACCCTATCATGAAGGAGCGGAGTTCCACGCCACCCCTCACATGGATACATGTCTTGTTTGCACCATGGTCCGGGTGGGGTCGAGGGGTCCAGGGACCGCTTGAGTTAATGAGCTGACTGTAAATCACGTAATAGGTGCGTGAGTCAGAAATCCTCTCGCTGAAAAGAAGGGTCGAGTGTTTAAGTGTAATAATTTGTGTCATTGCCGGAGGTACTACAGCTGTAGCCTAGGGTGAAACATCGAAGCAGGGTACCCTCACCCTTGTGTACCCTAAGTAGAATGAAGGCTTTCTTTCTCCATTAGGGCTTCTGAGACGTAGGGTGCATGAAGCGCACATTAGGGATCGATCATTAAGGATTAGTTTGGCGCTACATAAATTTGGAAGGAAGAACAGAGTGCCACAAATCGCTCCCATGCCCCTCACTGAGGCCGATCCTGTGCCCACGGGCACAAATCAGCTCTGTTGCCAGTCCCGTTCAGAGTGCCAGCCTGCCCTTTCACTGCGAGCTAGGGAGCACCTCTTCCAAGAGGGGTGGGGGCCCAAGATTAGCTGGGAGAGGTGCACTGGAGCGGGAAGAATGGAGTGGGTGGAACGGGGGATCATGTGCAAGGCATACAATTTAGGTGTAATATATGAGCACAGCACCTAAAAAATGGCCCTATTAGTCTTCCACTGCGAGCTTCACTCGGAGGCTGAAGAAACAGGAGGGTGGAATAAGAAGGGCGTTCGTGGGAGATGGACAGGGACGATGGTGTGGGGAAAGAGGCCTGTGAAGAATGCATGGGAAGAAGGATAGTTAAGAGAGAGAGCGGAGCAAAGGAGAGGAGGGCTATAGAATCGATGAGAGAAAGCAGGTATTCATTGCAGGCAGTAAGCACGCGCAGATTAATGGGACACTGAATAAAAATGTAGCTTAAAAAGTTAGAGGAAACAGCGCATCCTAGAAGAGGGGGATAAAGGCACGTACATACAAGACATGCACACAGACATACTCACACAAGCACACATATAAGCACTCACGCACTTGCACACACACACCGGCAAACAGACATACAGAGGCACACTCAGACACATGTACACAGGCACGCACATTTACACACTCTCACACGCACACTCACTCACATAATATACACCGAGGCCAGTCCTTTCCCTGTTCTCGTGATAAATGCATTTCCCTAAGCCTGAACAGGCTTGTCTGAAACATGCCTCGAGCGTGTGTGGTCCCATCACATTTCGTGGAGGGCCCCCCCCAAGGTAATTTGGACCTGGCAGCAGCTCTGGCCCGCTGGGGGGCTGAACCCCTGGCTCAGTGGCTGCCTAGAGATGTCTGCCTCCCCACAGACTGTACGTATAGCAGGCATACCCTGGCACACTGCACAGACAGGCAGGTGCCACTGTACAGGTACCCTGCCCCCCTCTCTCCTTTGTCAGAGTTCAAAAACACAAGACCACCAGCCTGCACTGCTCCCCCCCAACCCCTCCAAACTCCCGCAGCGCACGGCGACTGCCAGATCTCCCAGAGAGTCGGTGGCTTCCCTGGATCGGCTACAGATCTCCCTGCCTGTAAATGTGACTGAAACTATCAAACATCAGAGCGCGGACCCACAGCTCGCACGGAAACCAGACACAAAAGCTCCAAAGAGCCAGGCTGGGAGAGCGAAAAGCACAAAAGTGCCCTTAACTCCTGGAGATAGTATTCATGTTAATTGCAGCGCCCGTGTGCACTACAATTAACATGAATACTATTTCTAAGGCCCACAATCAGCCCCGCAGCTGTGCACTATTAAGCAAAGAAATGCAGAGTCTTCAACAGGACGTGTGCTTGCAAGTGCCAATTCCACTTGCTGGTGAACGGGAGCCTTCCCGAACCCTTGCCGCCCCCGGGATGTGCTGTGCGCACGAAATATTGGACACTGCGCGCTCGGAGTGACTTCAGTGCGCGGGCGCGCACGTTCCTGGGAACAATGGTAGTGACGTCATACAGTGCTGGGAGGTTATGCCTGGATTGGCTAAAAACCTCAACACTTACACAGGTGAAACAACACTTATCCTTACTTACAGAGGATGTGGGCCTATGGTTTTTTTATTGGGTTCCAGAAAGCTCCATAAAAAGGTTCTATTATGCTGTCTATAACGAAATCTGGAAAATCTCCCAACAAGGAGCTCCGGAGAGGTTACAAGAAATAGATCGGATTAACTTAGAGAAAGCTTTAGCCGTAGTTGACAATGGTATGACTACGTTAACTTCCAGGTTATATTCACTGGGCAACATTGCATCTTCTGCTATTGATGTACTAGAAAAAGATTTGTCCATACTACAGCACGGGCAATCACAATTGCGTTCTATTATGTTATTGAGCTGGAGGCTGCAATATTTGCACACAGGCTATGTTCCCTGGCGTTTTATCAACAGTATGTCAAAAATGGCATAAAGGGGAGCAAAATATACAATGCTGCGTATTGAAAATCTGGACAGATTAGCTTTTACATTGGCAGAATCACCGTTCCCAGAACGGTTAATACATGGCCATATAACTCAACCGGACACAATTTTCCAATTTCAGTATTGTCTAGAACAGCAGCAGGCAGGCAGATATGAAGAAATGGGTAGGGAATTCATCAAGGAATCTTGGGAATTACTGTACACATGTCGATGCAGGAGTGGGGATCTAGAAGTGTTTCTAAGCTGTACAAACTGGGAAAACGCTATAAGTGGATCTCTCATATGTCAGGATATAATGCTGCACATGGCATGTAATGATTCAGTAGCTAATTTATCCTGTAACTTTGAGGTGCCCCGGCAGCTGTGATTACTCCAATGTTCAGGCTACTTTCAAATGAGAGTTACTTGAAGCTGAACGATCAAGGTTGCTGTGGGATGCTTCCGGGCCTCGCATATCTGGTAACCGTGAGCTCCAGGATTACTTGCTGTATGCAAGTATTGTTTCCACCGATACATACAGTCAGGGAGGCGCCGCTATGGCCTTCATTGAATATTTCTTTAATACGGTTTGATACTCTGAGCAGAATGAAAGCCATGCTTCTACAGAAGACCGTGCCATTAACCTCTGCGTGAGAGACTTTTGATCTCCAGATCGCAAGGTCCTCAGCTGAGATACAGGCACTCATATGTACGAACAGCCCCTCTCATTTCGTAGAAATGGTAAATCGTATCTTTAACATGTCTGATACAATGGGTATTGTCAACCTCTTTAAGAACATAGGTTCAGGACTGTTAAGCACCTTTCAGGCGGTTCTCGGAGTTATACCAAACTTTATACACTCCGTATTCGGAAGCATTTTTGGAGGACTTCCTCTAATCCTGTTTCTAATAGGAGGTATCCTGATTGTCATTTTTCTGCTACGTAATGGGAGGTCCCAGTCACCAAGGAGATAGAAAAAGCACTCCTGGAGCGTAAATACCATGATCGCATGGTACAACATCTGGGCACACCTCGCCTGAGAGAACTAAGTGCATCTTGGTTTTTGTCAATTAGAGCAGTCTGGATTGACTGCATATTACCTGTCCTCCGATGCCTGTTTTGCAAAGAAGAATGCATGTTGGATCTCTGTCGGACAGTCCCATTTTGTGCGAAATCGGACGTTGATGCTTTACTGGATCCGATAACAGCCCATGTTCTGCAGTGTCCCCAGCGTATTCCAATGTTGATGGTGGCATTCCTAGAGACTCCACAGGTATTCACAGCTCCTATTGGAATGGATACTGGCTCCTCCACTGACACCCAGGCCTTGGACAGCGCACAGGCTGCCCCAGCATTGCCTGCAGGCAGTACGGAAGATCATCTGTGCTCAATTTACATAATCTGCGAGGTGTTACAGGGATCGTCGTCTGCGAAGGCAGGCAACAGTAATGTTGCGTCTACCAGCTAGGACACATAAACAATTGTCTCATTGTGTGCTGGAAGAAATCTGGCCTTTTTTTAAACAAACTACAAATGGAGCTCAAAAACAAATTGACACTTTTTATGGACATGCATGGCTCTCAAGACGCTTGTAGTAGTTCGAACTATACATATGGACATATTAGATCTATATTGGAGCTGTGGCTTGAAATGACAATTTCCTTTTTCTATTTTTTAAAGATTTTTTTTAGAATTTTTAAACATTTTAGCATCATGCCTATTTGTTTTACTATAGTTATCTGCGTACCAGTGCCTAGTCAGCCTAGTAGTACATTTAGAATTTGAATTATATTGTCCAGTCGGATGAGGCGTGGGTGTTTTATTCCATATAGGTACCCTAATTTAGGCTCAGGTAATATCATGACCTATTTGTTTTACTATAGTCATTTGCGTACCAGTGCCTAGTCAGCCTACTAGTACGGTTAGAATTTGAATTATATTGTCCAGTCGGATGAGGAGCGGGTGTTATATTCCATATAGGGACCCTAGTTTAGGCTCAGATAACATCATAATCCTTCACCTATATCCTCCCCTACATTACATACATAACGGTTCTTAGCGACTGACCTTTTACCTAGATACGACACTGCACACAGAGCGCGGGATTTTCCCTGGTAAAAGCCTCATACATTATGGATGAGGATTCTTGGAAGCACAGCAGGACTACCATCTCCTGTATAATATCTATGTACAAAGTTCATATGCAACGTCATCCTAAGTCCGAAAAAGTAATACAGTGAAGTAAAACCCCCGGTGAGATCTATGCTAAGACAGACAGAGGAGACCAGGACTTCCCGGCCGACACACTGACCAAAGACGCCGAGGTTCCTGCATGCAGATGCTCCAGCTCGCAGTGGTCTAACATCCCTTGCGGGGTGTCCAACTCGAGACCATGACGGGGTCCCACAGTCTCTCAATCCAGGTAATGGGGCTGACTTTATCCTAGAGGGATTCTTGGCTTAACACCTACACACCCTCTAGGTACACTTAGGTACATCTAGTTAGGAAGACATTGTAGGAGTACGCACGTTTATTATCATGTATTTTATATACTCGTATGTATTCATGATTATTGCAAGATGGTGGAACTCTATCATCCTTTTACTTTCATAGTGCTTCTAATCATTCATATCTGTTACTGTCTAGTGGTTGTTGCAGCTCATCCATTTTACACTAGAATAACAACTGTTCAATAAATGCTTATTGAAAAACGTCCAGACCATTTATTTTGTGTATCTCTCTGAGACTAAGTGAGCACCAGTGACTGAGCAAAAAATAGTACACTGTTTCCACGGTTTTGAGGGATCAGGGTTGTCATGTTCGAAGGTTGCCAAGAACTATTCTCTCCTTGGTAAGAGAAGATTCTAGTGGCACTGTGAACTAACTGATACAAAAACGCCAACATACTCGGTGGGGGTATTTAGAATCAGTCTGACACCAATCCTACAGTGTATGTCGTCTGAACGTGCAGATCCTGTATAGGTTTTATAGGAACTACACAACATAGTCACTATATTCATTCTTTTTTTTTTGTAAATCTTTTTATTATTAAACAAATCGACATTACATACCATTTTGCGGCTTGAGCAAGAGACTATACATCTTCCCACTATATGCATTCTTGACAATAACGCTTTGTCGGGAAGCAAAATATAAAGCACACTTAGGTCACTGAAAAAAACATGGCAACATGGGCACAATACCTGGTCCTTGTTCAAAGGCAGTTTAAAATAAACATCACGCTCTCCCTCCAGTGACCTCCACACACGACTATAATTGTAATTGTAATGATACTATAGGCACCAATGTTGTCAAGAATATATCACAGAAAAGGTTACTGTGCAGGCCTTCCAAATGCACAGTTTTTACACTTTTTACCTTTCTGTACCCTCATGCTGGAGCCCCGGATGCCTTTTTTGCAACGGCCCTCCATTTATCATGGGTAAATGGATGAAATTTGCTCCTCAGTACTTCTGCACCAGTGATGGAAGCATAGCCCAGTACGCGAGTCTAGCTTGCACAAACACACCCATAGCATTTGTTTTAAAGTACTCATGGACAAAGAATTTCAATGCTCATAAAGGGCAAGCCACTGTAAACCACTTCACCACCTTTAAAGTCAGCCTGCAGAGATATGTTTATAAAAGTAAATTAATTTTCGGGAGATTCTGGTCCTGAAACAGTTTTAGCAGAGATGTTTAGTCACCCATGCTAAACTACATTTCTCTGCCTAGAGATACTCTGACTGACTCCATCTAAATGTTAGTTAATCTTCCTGGGAATATTCTGAACATAATGTTACACATACAAAGATGCCCCTCTAGGTGCTAACTTTCCTGCAATGCATGGTAATGTTGTTAAAGGGACCAACTCTGGTCACTAACTTCACGCCCAGTGGGTAGTACCGCTCCCTAAGCTCCTTGACAGATGGATGACCCTAGACTTGATGCAGTAGGAGGAGAAATTGAAAAAATAAATTAGAGAAATTGAAGAGGATTGATGTGGTAGCAATAAGGAGGGTACTGACACCACATGATGTTTCCATCCAAAAAAACATTAATGTTACTTTCTCTATGGGGGTAATATATGGAAATTAAATTGTAAATAGGCAGACTTGAAGGGGCTGTTGAACAATGAAATTGATATGATGTTTTTAATTTTGGGGAATGTGATTGAATTACTGATTTTATAAAAATACATAGGGATCTATATTGATTTGTGTACTTACCCTTTTTTCTAGCCCTGATGACATCCAAGTGAGGACGAAATGCTTAGGCTGACGATTTGATATTGCTATATTTGACTGACGACTGGATACTGTTATATTTTGGAGCTATGATTTTCCTTTGAATTAATAAATGGAAAACACATATGAAATGAGTTTGCCTATGGATTTGATTCTCGAAAAACAATAATTGATTGGATACCATTGCGGATACATTGACGCTCCTTTCCATTTGTAGAATTCATTTTTGAGGACTGGGTCTTTGGCGGCGGGACCTGGGAGAGTGAAGCGTCATTTATATAGGACTTTGTGATTTGTTAAAACAAGACTTTGAATTGCTCACCAGTGCGCTTGGTTGTTGTGCCCCCATCGCCTACAGGAAAGAGACATTGACCCTAGAATTGATGCAGTAGGAGGAGACGTGATTACTTGAATAGAAAGTGTAGTGCTCCGTCATAATTAAAGAGAAAGAACTAGGAAGTGAAGTCTGAACTCGGAACACCCCGCCAAACCCATTACCATTAGGGATATGCCACACTGCCTATTCAACAAGGGTACAACCACCCATGAACTGTCACAGATAATTCATTGACATATCTTTGCAGTTTTTTATACCACTGACAAGACACTTGGGTATGAAAGTGCTTCCCATAGACTTGGAATCACAAGACTGACTTGCAGGTAAACAACAGTTTCTCCTAGTAGTTCATAATGTTGGCTTAGATGAGAGAACTACAAGTAAAAATAAAATCTTTAACCAGCACTGACACTCGCTCACTTTCTACAGGGCAGAAGATCTCTTTGTACTTGACCCCAATAGCTCCTTAAAGATGAAGGTTCGAGCACTTATTGGCATGCTTTTATGAGCCGGTTCGAGTCCACAGCAGTGTGGGATCTGACGTAAATGCTCAAGGAGCGCGCAAGGCTGCAGGGCACCTTGAGTAAAACTGGAACTCTTGTCTGTGTTTCATAAACTCAGCATATAGTACAATTAGGTATTTGTAATAAAATACATCCACCCTCAGGCATATCTCAATACCAGCCCATTTTTTCCACCAAGGATGTTGTTTCTTCCTTAGGTACTTCAGCACCACTACTGCTCTGAGAGACATCACCATAACCTCCATTGAGAGCTAAACACTACTGCCTAGCGTAGCTAAAAATCCATCTTCCACCCAACTCCCCCACTGTACCAGGACCCCAACTACAACCATATGCTGTCAGTGTGCTTTTCAACATCACAGGACTGCATCATCACCCCACCTGCCTGCACCTTAACACTCACGGGTTGTGCGGCATCCATGCTGTATTTAAAAAAAGCTGTAGCACACTTAACTTTAATATACCTGTCTATATATTTTAGCACTCTTTGTTTTCTCTACTTCCTATCTGCCCCTTCACTGTCTCCCCACCTGCCCCTTTCACTCTTTCTCTTTTTCTCTTCCACTCTCTCTTACCCTCTCCCTTAAAAACCTGTAAAATGCCGCAGTTTACTTTGTCTGGCATGTATTTGCTTCGCTTATTTTTTCTCGGGATCCCCGCCACTGGTAAATTGCGAACTTGTACATAAAGAAAGATTGCTATTTGCAACACGAATACCTCAAAATTAACTAATGTGAAACCTATTGCATTGCAAATGCTTGTTTAATTGGCTGCAATAATACAGTAAACAAAGTTAATTCTCGCATCCCTGTTCTTTATAAATTGAAACTTTCCTTCACTATAGCTAGAAGACTTTTCAATTTCGCAATGTACATGTGAGCATTAAACTGCACTACCATCAGGGGGCACTTAAGAGAATGTAGCACATTATCAAAGTATCCTCATGTTTCAATGTGCCCAGCCTATTCTGCCCCTTTCTGTTTCTTGCCCTGATCTTCTCCATCAGGGCAGCAGTAGGTGTGACTGGAAGGTCAAATGTACTATTCTAACTCCAGTCATAGAATGTTTGAGGAAGGGAAACTTCCTCCCAAAATATTCAATTTTATACAATTTTATATTCGAAAAAGTGCTGGCCTGAGGGCGCAGCTCAGGGCACAAAACTAGTAATACCTCGATTTACACACCCGTAGTTGTTCCAACACTGCCCTTCTACGTCCGTGCACGTGGCTACTGCCGAATCCCTTCGGCATATGCAAACGTGGCATTTAGGTTGGAATACGATCAGTTACTATTCGCTACACGCAGATGTGGCTTCCAAGAAATAATATATTTATAAAGGAAAAGCAGACGTCATGAACTCCAAAGAACACGTGGCATCCTATATACTCTCAATCTTTTAAAGATGCATCTGGCAGGTATTTAAAAATGTAGCTTTCAACGGCTAGGTAAAAACACGTATGACTCTCTCTTACTTGAACAGGTATCAATAAAAGTGGAGACGTGCGAAACGATCTCGGGGAGGCAGAGGTGTCGGCCATCTTGAAAAGTGCATGTTTCAAAATTATACAGAAATTTGAAAAGAAGTCCTCACTTTAAAAAGATGAATATTGCTTTTAGTTTAAAACATAGAATTATAAAGAAAATGCGTGAAGATGTGTGTGGAAATGTTACCAACGCATAGGTGGCACTAACACATGTATGCTAAGGGACTTAACCTCAATTGGGAGCTTGTCAAATTGCAAAATTAAATGATATGAAAATAATTACTACCTTGCGGTCCCCGTGGCAGGTAACTGCCCATAATTCTCTTTAAGCAGGAAAGCAAGGTCTGTGTGAAGCAAAAGCTGCTAAAGTTCACCTCGAGCACTAAGACTAGGGCTCCTTTTGACAGGTGGTAGCTCGTCTTCTATGTTCACAGCGTCGTGTCAATGGTATTCCATAGACATAGAAGGAGGACAACGTTACTTGTGAGCCTCCGGTCTGGTACTGGGGTAGAGTGGTGACGTTGCGCTGCCAGAGCCGCGGCCGTTGAATGTGTGACGCCCGACAGAGGCAGGCGCCTGGCTGGAGCTCCCAGCTCCTCTGTGCACCACTTCGCTGTGTCAGTCCGTGGTGCGCCCGGGACTGTCGGGCTCTTGCTCTGCGGGATGTATTAGAACCCACTGGGCCTCGCCGAGATGGACGCTGTTGGAGTCTGGCAGGAAGCGGCTCTTCAGCAGGCCGAGCTAGCGGCCCAGCGGCTGCGGGAGCTGCTGGGCCTGGGCCTCCGTTTACTCCACAGTGAGCTAGGTCTTGACCTGGGACTGGAACCGGCACACTTCCCTTCCTGGGCGCTTCTGTTGGTGCCCGCGCTGCTGCTCATTCTGATATTTGTCGCGGCCTGCGCAAGCAGGAGGAAGAGCCGGGCCAGCCCCACCGAGTCTCTCAGCGGCGTCAGCAAAGTCCCAGCGGGGTCCAAGAGCACCAAGAGCGAAGAGGCCAGAAAGAAGAGCAAGAGAAAGGGACCCGAGAAGAGTAAGGTGAGAGTCTAAGACGAAGGAGTTTTGGTACACTTACTTAAAAGAGACTCCTTTTCAGGAGTATTCAGCATTTATTTTTGGTACAGATATGGCTAGTTTTGTATGTAAATGTATTCTTGTAGTGCAATATATTTCAATAGGACTTTGAAGAGAAGAGCCGGTTAAACGTCGCAGGGACCTATTGCAAGTGTAAATGAAAGCTGTATCTCTGCAGTAGTACTCTTGCTTCG